>NC_092131.1:77019546-77649129 GCF_043159975.1 Macaca nemestrina
TTTTAGTAGAGACAGGGTTTCACTGTGTTAGCCAGGATGGTCTCCATCTCCTGACCTCAAGTGATCCACCCCCCTCAGACTCCCAAAGTACTGGGATTACAGGCATGAGCCGCCATGTCCAGCCAACAGTAGTTACATTTTATAAAGTTGTTGTGAATATTGAACCATTGCTTGTAGGAGAAATACTGGGTTAGATTTCTTCTAGGCCTAGAGCCTGTTGTGACAACATTTTTGTCACCTTTTTTTTAATGTTTTCGATTAAAGACACCTTATTTGCTACGTATTGTTTTTTGTTTTTTGAGACAGAGTCTCACTCTGTTTCCTATGTTGGAGTACAGTGGCACAGTCTTGACTCACTGCAACCTCCACCTTCCAGGTTCAACCAATTCTCCTGCCTCAGCCTCCCAAATACCTGGGACTACAGGTGCGCGCCACCATGCCCGGCTCATTTTTGCATTTTTAGTAGAGACGGGGTTTCACCATGTTGGCCAGGCTGGTCTCGAACTCCTACCTCAAGTGATCTGCCCGCCTCGGTCTCCCAAAGTGCTGGGATTACAAGCCTGAGCCACTGCACCCAGCCTGATACGTATTGTTGATTTGTTAGTATTGAACTGGCCAACAGCACTGTTATGCTTGAACAAAGCGTATGTTAGCACACACTTTTTTTCTCTTTTCCCCTTGTAAGGTACATCACAGTCTTCTTGTGCTTAGAAACACTGGATAGCACTTAAGTACTGTGTTTGGGGGCCATTTTAAACAATGAAATCAGGAAGAAAAAGCCCCAAAATTCGATAAGTGTGACGCTAAGTAGATTGGGAGTAGGGCACTTGTTTATAGTATGAGACCCGAAGCAAGAAAGATTGTCACCTTTTTGAATTCTGCTGGGAACGTGCATATCGGGCACTGTAAATTTATTGCTGCACTGTGCATGTCCGTGAATGAATGTGAAAGCTCTGAAATGATTGATTTTGAGGTTACAAATTTTAATGAATACTCATATTTGCAAGCATGGAATCATTGAATAATCTGACTATAAATTACCTATCTCAAGAGCTTTTTGGTATACCTAATATGTCATTATTAACCAACCAAATCTAGACTACAGGGGACTGAAATTTTGTAACACAAACTAAAAAAATTCAATGAGAACATTGTCTCAATCTTGTATTCTCATTAAAAAAATAAAAATTATGGAGGGTGTGGAGTGAGGGTGGCAAGAGTTCCAAAACTTGGGTACTATGCTCACTACCTGGGTGTTGAGATCATTTGTATTGCAAACCTTAACATCACAATATACCCATGTAACCTGCACATGTACCCCCGAATCTAAAAGTTGAAATTATAAGATAAAAATTTTAAAAATTGGCCGGGCGCGGTGGCTCAAGCCTGTAATCCCAGCACTTTGGGAGGCCGAAATGGGTGGATCACGAGGTCAGGAGATCGAGACCATCCTGGCTAACACGGTGAAACCCCGTCTCTACTAAAAAATACAAAAAACTAGCCGGGCGAGGTGGCGGGCACCTGTAGTCCCAGCTACTCGGGAGGCTGAGGCAGGAGAATGGCCTGAACCCGGGAGGCAGAGCTTGCAGTGAGCTGAGATCTGGCCACTGCACTCCAGCCTGGGCCACAGAGCGAGACTCCGTCTCAAAAAAAAAAAAAAAAAAAAAAAAAAATTTAAAAATTATTGCTTCACTTTCTTGATTTAAAATCAGTAGCAACTCAGTGAGTAGGTGGCTGTCCTTTTGCATATATAAACAAGTATGCCTCAAAATATTTTAGGCAAAAATAATTTTAACTAATTTTTATTTTTTATTTATTTTTTATTTTTTGAAGCAAAGTCTTGCTCTGTCACCCAGGCTGCAGTGGCACAATCTTGGCTCACTGCAGCCTCCACCTCCCGGGTTCAAGTGATTGTCCCACCTCAGCCTCCTGAGTAGCTGGGACTATAGGCATGCACAACCATGCCCAGCTAATTTTATTTTTAATTTTTAGTAGAGATGAGGTTTTACCATGTTGGCCAGGCTGGTCTTGAACTCCTGACTGACCTCAAGTGATCTGCCTGCCTCCGCCTCTCAAAGTGCTAGGATTACAAGCATGAGCCACCACACCAGTATTAATTATTAATACTGTTTTATAAAGAGATAGTTTCTTCAAAGTCGTCTGATATCCATGATTGCCATCTTTTAATTCTGAAGGGCATACCAAAATAGAATAGAAAGTATTATTAAGTAGTTTACAGCAATAGGTTTTTTCTGTTGCATTAGAGTTATGCTGGTTTGTTTGGGATTAAAATGGCATTAGGTGAATGCTAAATTTACATTACTTAAGCATATGATTTGTGAATAATATCATGTACTAAATTTCATCAGACCCAGAACATAGGTTGTTTTCTTAAATAACTGTAACTTCAAGAGCTCATTTGCCCAAATGACAGTACATACCTTTTTATGGTGAAATAAGTAAATATGAGTGTCTATAAAAGTGAAGATTTGGTAAAATTATTAATTGTAGTAAAAATTCACATTTGTTATGCTTATTTTGGTAGGTACGAACTATGGCTCGAGATTTATACGATGACCACTTTAAAGCTGTTGAAAGCATGCCTCGTGGAGTAGTGGTAACACTCAGAAACATAGCAACTCAGTTAGAGTCATCTTGGGAGCTTCATACAAATAGACAAGTATGTCAACCTCTAGATTTTGATGATGTGTAGTGAGTTTTAGTTTGATGTCTTCCCCTCTATCCTTTATGTCATGGGTATTGAGTAGGGGGTCAGCAAATTATGGCCCAGGAGCCAAATCTGGCCTGCTCCCCATTTGCATATGACTGCATGAGGTAAGAATGGTTTTTATACTTTTAAATGATTGAAAACAAACCAGAAGGAGAATTTCAAGACACATGAAAATCAGATTTCAGTATCCATATAATTTATCACACGTAGCCATGCTTATTCATTTACATATTGTCTACAACTACTTTGGTGCTACAAGGGCATGGTTGAATAGTTGTGACGTAGACTATATGGCCTGCAAAGCCTAAAATATTTGCACTGGGCCCTTTACAAAAATGTTTGCTGACCTCTGGTAGACATAATTTGTGTTAATCATTTTAACTTTTAATTTTGCTTAATATCTAAATTATTGTCATGATAATTGGTATTCTGATAAGTTATTTTAAGAGCTATGTTTATGTTTTTGGTTGTCTTCATGAATTTTTTTTTTATTTTAGTGTATTGAGAGTGAGAACACTTGGAGAGATTTAATGAAGACAGCTTTAGAAAACCTAATTGTACTTTTGAAGGATGAAAACACAATTTCACCATATGAAATGTGTAGCAGTGGCTTGGTACAGGCACTTCTTACTGTGTTAAACAATGTAAGTTTATCAAGTAGTAAAGAAGAAAAATATAGTTTTAAAAATTATTTGTAGTTACTCCTTTGGTAGAGTAGTTTTTAGTTTGTTTTGTCAAGAAATATTTAAAAGCTGAATGATGTTAATATTTCTAATTTCTTCAACCTTTAAGTTTTATCGTTAGTTTGAGCCAAATGAATTAGATAATGGTTTATTTTGATTTCTAAGTTGCCAGTTATAATTTGCTAAAGGTTTTGTTGACTAAAAACACTGAAGCCTAAGATTTATTATTCACTGCTCTGATTTTTACCTAAGTTATATAAAATAGAATATGTCTGTAGACCTTAAGTACTCAAGTTATATACATAATGTATGAACAGTGAAAGTTTAGGAAGTTTATGATGGAAGGAACTCTCCACAGGGCCTGTTTTCCAAAGAAAAGTATTGTTTGGAGGAGCAAAGTTGTAAGCCTACCTAAGCATATCATAAAGCTATTCAAAAATAACTCAGACCCAGTCTTGTGGATGGAAATGTAGTGCTGGAGTCACATTCTGCTTAAAGTTGTAACAAATACAGATGAGTTAAAAGGAAAAAAAAAAAAAGACAGTGTAGGAAGTTTATGTGAAAATTTGATAAATATTTGCTAATAACCTTATATATTTTTTTGATTTAAGAATGCCTCTTTATTGTGGTAAAACTTTTTTCCTTTGTTTATATATTTACTTATTTTTGAGACAGAGTCTCGCTTTGTCACCCAGGCTGGAGTGCAGTGGTGCAGTCCTGACTCACTGCAGCCTCTGTTTCCTGGGCTCAAGTGATTCTCCTGCCTTAGCCTCCTGAGTAACTGGGATTATAGGCGCCTGCCACCTTGCCCGGCTAACTTTTGTATTTTTAGTAGAGACGAGGTTTTGTCATGTTGGCCAGGCTGATTTCACACTCCTGACCTCAAGTGACCCGCCTGCCTTTGCCTCCCAAGTGCTGGGATTACAGAAGTGAGCCATTACACCTGGCTGTTTTTTCCTTTATTTTAATGAAAGAATTATTTTCATTTCAGTTCTACTTAGTTCTATTTAATTAATTATTTATATTTTTAAAAATTTGGAATGCTTCACGAATTTGTGTGTCATCCTTGTGCAGGGGCCATACTAATCTCTGTATCATTTCAGTTTTCGTACACGTACTGCTTGCTGAAACGCAGACTACTCAGTTTTAATTGTTTTTAGTGTGTGTGCCTGTGTGTGTGTGCACTTGCCTGTGCATGTGCATCTGTGTGTTCACCATGTTGCCCAGGCTGGGCTCAAGCTATCTGCCTGCCTTGGCCTCCCAACGTGCTGGGATTACAGGTATGAGCCACTGTGCCTGGCCAGAGTTGATTTCTTGATCTTAATCATTGTATGTGCTGATGCACTTTTAAGATTTACTTTAGGCTGGGCACGGTGGCTCATGCCTGTATTCCTAGTACTCTGGGAGGCCGCGGTGGGCAGAACACTTGAGGTCAGGAGTGCGAGACCAGCCTGGCCAACATGGTGAAACCCTGTTTCTATTAAAAATACGAAAAATATTTAGCCAGGCATGTTGGCATGCACCTGTAGTCCCATCTACTCTTCTGTAATTCTGAGGCAGGAGAATTGCTTGAACCTGGGAGGTGAGGTTGCAGTGAGCCGAGATAGCACGACTGTACTCCAGCCTGGGTGACAGAGCGAGACTGTGTCTCCAAAAAAAAAAAAAAAATTGCACTTGAACTTCAATGAGTCCCATAGTCCCTTCATAAACTTTACTATTTGCATTTATTCCCATTTATTACAGTGATGTATCACATTATATCACTTAGTAATCTGTGAAATAGTTTTGATGTACCAGTTTTTTTCTACTACTTATTAAAGTAAATAGTACTGTTAAAATGGAAAATGTTCATTCCTATATTAATATAATCTGAAACCATCTTGTATACTTGGGGAAACACTGATTTTGCAGCATAATTGCTGAGTACATTATAACATTGAAGAAGGAAAAAATTTTGTATGTTAGCCATGGCCTACTAGTCACATAGTAAAAATAATTTTAATTGAAAGATGAAATGATTAATGATTTTATTCAGATTGTAGTGATCATTGTATAACAATATGTTAACATTTGTCTCTTAGTTTTTGATAAATTTCAGTAAGATCCTTAAATTATTTTTTTTTGAGACTTTATACTTTTTGTTTTCTTTAGAGCATGGATTTGGATATGAAACAAGATTGTAGTCAACTGGTAGAAAGAATAAATGTTTTTAAAACTGCCTTTAGTGAAAATGAAGATGATGAAAGGTAAAACCCCAAATGTCTTTGAATTTGATGTTAGTAATGTTTACACAGTTGGTATGCTTCCTTTAAAATAAGTCTAGTATAACATTTATGCACACAAAAGAAACTCTTATTTAACAAGAAAGTAACATATTATACGTGTATAATAGGAAAATTTTTGAAGTTTTTAATCTAATGGAATAAAAAGAAACATTGAAATTACATGTCTGGTATGCATGCCACTGATCACTTAGTTTACTTATTCATGATAATTATTATTTTGTAAATTCAGACAAGGTTTTGCTCTGTTGCCCAGGCTGGAGTGCAGTGATGTCATCTTAGCTTACTGCAGCCTCAACCTCCTGGGCTCAAGCATTTCTCCTGTCTTGGCTGCCCAAAGTGTTGGGATTACAGGCATGAACCACCGTTCCTGGCCTGATCACTTAGTTTAAATTACATGACTGTTTAAGATAGTTGAAAATTTGAACACTGATGAAATGTTTGATAAATTAAGTGATAATTTCTCTTTTTTAAAGTGTAATACTATTTAAAAAAAATAATTTGTTAGATTTATGTACAAAGACTATCTCTGGATGAAATGATAAGCTCTTTAGTATTTTTTCAAAATATGTAAGAAGGAGAGGCCAGGCACGGTGTCTTACACCCGTAATTCCAGGACTGTGGGAGGCTGAGGTGGGTGGATCACTTGAGGTCAGGAGTTCGAGACCAGCCTGGCCAACATGGTAAAAAACGATCTCTACTAAAAATAAAAAGTTAGCTGGGCCTGGTGGTGGGCGTCTTTAATCCCAGCTACTCGGGAGGCTGAGGCAGGAGAATCCCTTGAACCCTGGAGGCAGAGGTTGCAGTGAGCTGAGATCACGTCACTGCACTCCAGCCTAGGTGACAGATTGGCCATTAGTAGCTAATTGCTAAAGCTGGGTTGATGAAGGTTCATTATATTATTCTGTGTACATTTGAATGGGATTGCACTTTTAAAATAAGTTATACAATTTATTCAGATAATTGTGTTAATTTCAAATTTCATTTTTAATGAATGCATATTATATCTTTATGGATGTATAATAATGTATTGAAGTATTGCTATGTTAAACATTTTAGCTCTTTGAAAACTATTACTAATACTCAAATATACTAGTCTCAATGGAAACATCTTTTTATGTAAATTCCATAAGTGGTAATACTGTGTTAAAGGTTATAGATTTTTTTTTTTTTTTTTTTTTTTAAAGAGATGGAGTCTTGCTGTGTTGCTGAGGCTGGAGTCCACTGGCTATTTACAGGTGCCATAATTTTGCACTACAGCCTCAAACTCCTGGGCTCAAGTGATTCTCTTTTCTCAGTTTTCCTTGTAGCTGGGACTCCAGCATATACCACCTTGCCCAGCTCTGCAAGATGATTTTTAAAAGTTCTTGATTCAAATTTTCACATTGTTTTCTGGAAGTGTCAACGCAATTTACAGTCTAACAATGAGAAAGGATATGTTGTAATATCCTTGCCATCAAATATTTTTTCAAAACTTTGTTGCTTTATATTCTTTTTTATTTATCAAATATCAAATAAAATTATTTAAACTTTAAAAATAAATCATACGTCTGCTTTAAATATAATTTTTTATTCGAAAAATGAAACGTTTTATTCTTAAGTGAAGGAAATTGAGTTGTGAGAGTATCTCTACTCAGACATAATCTAATACAAAAATTAAACTTTGTAGTCATGAAAAAGTAGGGGTATATAGTGAAGTTGATTACTATATTTTCTGCATGAACATTTACATGTAGTTATACAAAAGCTCTTAATAATAATTATTTCTTCACAGTCGACCAGCAGTTGCATTAATTCGAAAGTTAATAGCTGTACTAGAATCTATTGAACGCCTACCTCTCCATTTGTATGATACACCAGGATCCACATATAACCTCCAGGTAACCATAAAAAATGTAGTAGCTAGTATTGCTGAATGCATCTAGGAACAGTGTGACACTTTTCTTTAAAAAAATTATTTTCTTTCACGTCGGATTAAAATAAAAATGATTCACTTAATCTTTAAAGATTTTAGCTTATATGCCATTCGATTGATCTTAATGACTTGAAATCTGTTTTGTTTGATCAAATCACTGGGAAATGATGCATTTATTCATTTAATATTTGTTAAAAGAATTATAATTCATAGATCATAAGTGGCAAAAGATATATCAGTGGAAAAAGCTGAGAAAAGGGTTCCTCTTATTCTACAATTATGAGTCAGTTCTGTCTTAGTCCATTTGGGCTGCTGTAACAAAATTCCTGCGAACTTAATAAACAGAAATTAATTGCTCACAATTCTGGCAGCAGGGAAGTCCAAGATCAAGGTGCCAGCAGATTTGGTGTCTGGTGAGGGCCTATTCCTCTTAGATGGAACCTTCTAGCTGTGTCCTCACGTGGTAGAAGGGATGAACAAGATCTCTCAGGCTTCTTTTAAAAGGACACTAATCCCATTCATGAGGGCAGAGCCCTCCCAAAAGTTCCGCCGTCCAACATCACTGCACTGGGGATTAAGTTTTAACACGTGAATTTTGCGGGGACACAGACATTCAGACCATGGCAAGTCCCTTCCTTATCTCTATATTGTAAACATAAGAAAAAACGTCAAGATGTTTTAAGCACAATTTTTTTCAGGTCTTTCTTGATGTCAGTGGTTAGAGTCAGATTGCCCAAGTCTTCACTAGTCCTGTCAGCCACATGGTTTCATAGCCTGTTTCTTTTCCTTCCCTTCTCCTCCCCATATATGTATATCTGTATATAATATGTAACTTCCTATTTATATTCTCATTCATTCAATTATTCTTTTCTTTAGTAGCTGGGATCTAGAGGCAAACAAACAATACATTTTACTAATATCCTAGCCCAGAACTTTTATCACTTTTTTTTGTGGGTTTCTTAAGGGTTTCCTAGCAAGGCCTTCTGCTTTGAATTTTGTTCTGCATTCTACTGAATGGAATAGTTTCTTTTAAATAATAGCCTTCAATGAGTGACTGAGGATCTATATATGCCAAAGCAATGAAAAGTTAACAAAACTTGCCATACCTCTGAGAACCCAGTACTGTTACCAGTGCCAGTAGACTCCCAAACTGGAGTGCTTATCTAGGGAGTTTTACAGTGCAGTAGTTGCACCTGATATTCTATATGTAAAAGATGTAGAGGGCTACTTTGTGTTTTGTTTCAGACAGAATAACTGGGGTAAGGGGGACTTTTTGGTCCATCGTTTTTAAGCTTTGTTTCTGGTAAGTGGATGAGTTGGAGATAAGTCTCAAAGACAGTGCACCAATGCCTTTTATTATGCATTTTTCACTTCAGGAGATTGTGCAAGATCCAAAGAGAGGAAGGCCAGGAATGTGCTCTCTGGTGATTTTGCTGTCTAAAACTACCAAAATGCACATACAAATCTTTAATTGTTTTTATAGGAATTAGTTAAGATTTGTACAGAAATGAAACTACCTAAAATTGCTAGTCCTGTGCTTGTTGCTTACTAAAATGTATTGGATTAAAAACTATTTTGCATCTCTTAAAGTTTATTAGCCTTTGATCATACAGGTTGAGTATTCTTTATCCAAAATGCTTGGAACGAGAAGCGTTTTGGATTTTGTAATATTTGTATTATACTTACCGATTCAGCATTCCTAGTCCAAAATCTGAAATGCTCCAGTGAACATTCCTTTGAGCATCATGTCAGTGCTCAGAAAGTTTCAGATTTTGGAGCTTTTCAAGATTCCAGATTTTTAGATTAGGGATACTTATCCTGTAGAATATATTCTAGCGGAGTAAGCCAATTAGCTACTTTTCAAAAACTTACCTGGAAAATTGTGAGTTATAAGTCACTTTGGTTAAAAAGTTTTATAAGTTTGTTTAAATTGTTGTGTATTTGAAGTTGTTTAGAAATTCTAGGAAGTTAACTATCTTTTTCTTGATAGCCACTGTAACTTACTCAGTGGCCTTTTTATAAAAGTATCTTTTCCTGTAGCATTGTTTTTTGGAGTGCAGTGTCATGATCTTGGCTCGCTGCACCCTCTGTGTCCCAGGCTCAGTTGATCCTCCCACCTTAGCCTCCCCAATACTTGGAACTACAGGCATGCATGCCCGGCTCATTTTTTGTTTGTTTGTTTTAATATGTAGAGATGAGGTCTCACTGTGTTGCCCAGGCTGGTCTTGAACTCCTAGGCACAAGCAAGTGATCCTCTTGCCTCAGACTCCCAAACTGCTAGGATTACAGGTCTGAACCACCATGCCTGGCCTAAAGAATGTTAAATAGGCTGGGCGTGGTGTCTCACACCTGTAAACCCAGCAGTTTGGGAGGCCAGGGTGGGCGGATCACCTGAGGTCAGGAGTTTGAGACCAGCCTGGCCAACATAGTGAAAACTGTCTCTACTAAGAATGCAAAAATTAGCCAGGGTGGTGGCATGTGCCTGTAATCCCAGCTACTTGGGTGGCTGAGGTAGGAGAATCGCTTGAAGCTGGGAGGCAGAGGTTGCAGTAAGCCGAGATCAATCCACTGCACTCTAGCCTGGGCAACAGGAGCGAGACTCCATCTCAAAAAAAAAAAAAAAAAAAAGAATCTTTAATAGAAAACAGACATTTGTTCATAGTTCCATTATGTTTATACTTCATACATCGCAGTTGTTTTAGGGTATATCATTTTTTACAACTCTGAGACAAAAACCAAGACGTTTTCCAAAGTATTTTGATCGTTTTTGTGTAGATACTTACAAGGAGATTACGATTTCGGTTGGAACGTGCACCTGGTGAAACTGCATTGATTGACAGGACTGGCAGAATGTTGAAGATGGAACCTTTGGCTACAGTTGAATCTCTGGAACAGTACCTTTTGAAAATGGTGAGTTTCTGGCAAGGGCATGGTGAAATAGGCATTCTGAGCAGTGGTTAAGCCTTTTAGAACAGTAATTTGGGAAGTATATATCCAGAGTTATGGTAATACACTTTGGCCCAGTAATTCCATTTTAGAACTGATTTCTACATGAAGATGTTTATTATAATTTTGTAATATTGAAATACTAAACAAAAACCTTAAATCAATGAATTAATGTTAAATAGATAATTCATATTAAAAATTTAAATTTAATTGACAATTGTGTATAAAATTATTTCTGTTAATTTGAATATCATATAGCCATAAAAATGTATAAAGACTAATGATAACGGAAAAATGTTTTTGTACAGTATGATCAAGAATTTGTTCTATCCATTGGAATAATAAACTAAAGAAATACTCTGTGATTATTAATAGCAAGGTGCTTTGGTTGTGGGACTTTTTATTTTTCTTTATATTTTTTGCATATTTTTAAATGAACATTTGTGTTTTTTTGTTTGTTTTTTGTTGTTGTTGTTGTTGTTTTGTTTTGAGACAGAGTCTCACTCTGTTGCCAGGCTGGAGTGCAGTGGCACAATCTCGGCTCACTGCAACCTCTGCCTCCCAGGTTCAAGTGATTCTCCTGCCTCAGCCTCCCGAGTAGCTGGGACTACAGGTGCCCGCCACCATGCTTGGCTAATTTTTGTGTTTTTAGTAGAGACGGGGTTTCACCATTTTGGCCAGGATGGTCTCCATCTCTTGACCTCATGATCCACCCGCCTCGGCCTCCCAAAGTGCTGGGATTATAGGTGTGAGCCATTGCGCCCAGCCTAAATGAGCATTTGTGATAATAAAAGAAAACAATTCACATTAAAGAGATAGGAAAAAAGTAGGCAACATGCTTGAAAACAGCATTATTAAGGTGACTGTCTTTCATATTTTCTTTGGTTTAGGTAGCAAAACAGTGGTATGATTTTGACCGATCTTCATTTGTTTTTGTTCGAAAATTAAGAGAAGGACAAAATTTTATATTTCGGCACCAGCATGATTTTGATGAAAATGGAATCATTTACTGGATTGGAACAAATGCAAAGTAAGTCAGTCATTCTACTTTAAGCTGGAGTGACCATATTCACTTGGTAAAAGAATTGTAGGAAGTAGAATAAAATTGTTAACACTCTGAATATTCTGTGGTTTAAGGAAGTTTGCCTTGTAGGTAGAAGTTAAGATTATCCAAATTACTTTTTATGAGGAAAAAAATGTCTAAATTGCTAATTCTAGAATTGTACTTAATATACTTTTATATTTAAAACCTTCTGCAAATGCAATTATCTTAACATTGTTATTTGCTAATTTTTCTTTATTTTTGTATAGAACTGCTTATGAATGGGTAAATCCAGCTGCCTATGGACTTGTAGTAGTAACGTCATCAGAAGGAAGAAATCTACCTTATGGCCGCTTAGAAGACATACTAAGTCGTGATAATTCAGCTTTAAATTGTCATAGCAATGATGATAAGAATGCCTGGTTTGCCATAGATCTGGGTCTCTGGGTGATACCATCAGCATATACACTTCGTCATGCTCGTGGTTATGGAAGGTCTGCACTGAGAAATTGGGTTTTCCAGGTATCCAAAGATGGACAGAACTGGACTTCTTTGTATACCCATGTTGATGACTGCAGTCTCAATGAACCAGGGTTAGTTGAGGAGTCTTTGCAAATTGGAAAACTCACTAAAGAGCTTTGTTTATTTTTATAATTTTATACTCTAGAGCTCTCTTCTTTGTGAAATACTGAAGCAAAATTTTCCTTCTAAAAACAAATCACTTGATACTTCAGGCATTAAAAGTTTGAAACTTTACTAAAACTTTGTCAAAAGGTTTAGATTAAATAGTAGAAAACTGAGCTGAGTATTTTACACTGGATCTTAGCCAAAAGGCTGAGAAGCTATGAATATTTTAAAAATTGGTATATAGCTATATATACATACACACACACACACACACACACAGAGCACACTAATGGACACAAGTGAAATAAGCTTTCCATCAACTCTCCATATAATCACGTAATACTTTGGAATGTTCAGCATATTAGCAGTGGCTATTGCTGGTTGTAGAATTAAGGCTGACTTAAAATGTTTTTATTTTTATCTATCCTTAAATTTTATGTATTGAATTAGTTTTTAAAAGACAAGTCAGTAACTTCTAAAATATTAGTTATACTAAATTTTATTTATACATTTTGGCACATATCAAGGAGTAGATTATGTACTTAAATTGCTTTTGGCATTTGATATGGTATGAGAGGAGCTTCTTAACATTAGGATTAATAGGTGATGTTTTTACCCCTTTTTCATGCTTTAAAGACAAAATATTAATACGTTATTTAAAACTTTGCAAAAAACGTTTTTAAGTCCTTTTTTCCATCATAAGAGAATTTCTCCTACTCTTTGTAAACTTTTTTTTTTCTTTTTTCTTTTTTGTGTGTGAAGAGAATGGGGTCTTGTTATGTTGGCTGCTTTCTAACTCCTGGCCTCAAGTGATTCCCCTCACCTCAGCCACCCAAGTAGCTGAGACAACAGGGGCACACCACTGCACCCATCGTTTTGTCTTTTATCTTTGAATTATATTAATCATAAATCATTAATGTTATGAGTCAAATCAATAGCGTACATTTAAGTGTTTCATTTTTAACTTGTTTTCTTGACTACTTTTTTCCCCTTGATTTCTTGATTCTTGTAATGAACTGTTGAGTGAATATGAAAGTTAGTGTATTTTTTCTACAGGTCTCTGTTATATAAAAAATCTTCCCCATCTTGAATTTCTTTTTCATCTGTTTTAAAATATTACATAATTTTTTCTCTAACATATTAACAGGTCAACTGCAACTTGGCCTCTTGATCCACCAAAGGATGAGAAACAAGGGTGGAGACATGTGAGAATTAAACAGATGGGGAAAAATGCCAGTGGACAGACACACTACCTCTCACTATCTGGATTTGAACTTTATGGCACTGTAAATGGAGTATGTGAAGATCAGCTAGGTAAAGAGATGATAGGAGACTTTTCTAACTTACTGAAACAATTACTTTTGTAAAAAGTGTTTTGGTTTTTATTTCTCCAATTTCTGCCTAACAGGGAAAGCAGCTAAAGAAGCAGAAGCTAATCTTAGACGGCAGAGACGTCTAGTACGCTCCCAGGTTCTGAAATACATGGTTCCAGGAGCTCGTGTTATCAGAGGCTTGGATTGGAAATGGCGAGATCAGGATGGCAGCCCACAGGGAGAAGGCACTGTCACAGGAGAACTGCACAATGGTGAGTAGGTGCTCAGCACATTTGTGTAGAAAATGGGTAGTTAAGTTTTTTCTTCTGTCTTTCAAGATAATTTATAAATTGCATAAATGTATGAGCACTGTTTAGAAGAACTGTTGATATCACATTGTAAATGGAAAAAATGTAAAGAAAATAAGGGAAAATTTTAAGTTCTTGGGTTTTGACTAGAAACTTGTAATATTTTGGAAGTGATCAAGCCTAGTGTAAGTTGAGTATCTTCAAGATACACTTCTGGTTTTTTTCCCTCTAGTTTATTTTCAAGCTTACTGTGAGTTTTATTTTAACTTCTTATGCTTTTCTTTATCTTGTTAGTGTCACAGGAATCACGCAATAATTTTTATGGTATCATAAATCATGTAGAAGAAAAAGGATTAGCATTTTTACTTAACTATTTTTTAATAAAGCATGGAACAAAACGCATCGTCTCTTTATCTGTTAGTAGATTATTGTTTCAAAATGTTTCTCAGCCTACCTGCTTTTTTGGGAGGAGTTTATCATGTTTTGTAAATATTGCTGTGTGAATCGAGTTTCTTTGATGCTGCAAAGTTTAGCAAAGTCATCCACTTATTGCTATTAACTTCAAAGCAATTATAGTGGCAAATTGTTTTCTTCAAACTATAAGGTTGATTTATTAGCAGATAATTTGCCTAAACATCAGTAGGTTTGTTTTCATCAATTTTGTATCAGTTTTTAGCATTAAAAAAAGTAAAATGTTTATATTCTCAACTTACGGCACATTTGTTTTTTTTTTTGTTTTGTTTTGTTTTTTTTTTGAGAGAGAGTCTTGCTTTTGTTCCCTGGAGTGCAATGGTGTGATATCGGCTCACTGCAACCTCTGCCTCCCGGGTTCAAGCGATTCTCTTGCCTCAGTCTCCCAACTAGCTAGGATTATAAGCATGCGCCACCATGCCCGGCTAATTTTGTATTTTTAGTAGAGACGGGGTTTCTCCCTGTTGGTCAGGCTGGTCTCGATCTCCTGACCTCAGGTGATCCACCCGCCTCGGCCTCCCAAAGTGCTGGGATTACAGGCATGAGCCACCACGCCCGGCAACTTACACCACATATTTAAAGAGCTAGAATAAATGTGAAAGTACTTAGGAGAATGACTGACATTTAATTTCATGTGTTATGTGGTAAAGACATTTATTTATTCAAATAAACCCTTTGATTATATTGCTTTTAAGTACTTAGGAGAATGACTGACATTTAATTTCATGTGTTATGTGGTAAAGACATTTATTTATTCAAATAAACCCTTTGATTATATTGCTTTTAAGATTCTATTTCTTGGATTATTTTACTGCCAGATGTTTTTATGTAGTATCAGGCCCTAATTGCAAATCATTTTAATCATACAGGTTTACAGTGACCTAAAATTCATAAATACCAGTAATAGTTGAGACATCAGTAGTACCATTCAACTCAGAAATTTCAAATTTTCTTGTTTTTTGGGCATCTTGATGATACTTATTAAAAAGTTGTTATTCTATTTCCTGTAATTGTTTTGGCCTTGATGTATGTGACTTGAGAAGAAGAGGCTAGTTAGAGGCGTGTGAATGCAGTTCTTTTTTCTCGGGATGGAGTCAACTGAAGCAATTGCATAGGGAAATTAGAATATTGTTTTTTCCCCCGAGATACAATGGCACAACAGTTTTAATACAACCACCAATCTTCACAAAATAATTTTAATACTTTGTGCCTGGACTAGCAGCATCTTGCACTGTGATATTCCTATACATACATAAGCATTTTATTGAAGTACAAATGTTAAAAGCAGAGTAACTTAAGCAATTGCCTATACAAAGGTAAATAGACACTGTAGGTTATTTTTCTTCTTGATTCATTTTTGCTGCATAGTAAGTTGCAATTACATTTCAGTATAATGTTACTGATCTATAAAATACATTTGAACTGTGAGGTATGGCATCTCCTTATGACAGAGTGCTCACATGTAAATCTGAATATTTTGAGTTTTTTTTTGTTTTGTTTTATCTGCCACAGATGGGAAAAACAGAAATCATGTAGCCTAGAAATTTCAGGGTTTAGCATTCAAGAAAGGCCTATTTTTGCTGATCTGACAAATGCAGAAATTTAGTTTTGGCTAATCAACATGGCCGTTCCCATCAAGTTATGTCTTTAAGTCTCTATGTCAGAGAGGGTTCTTAGCTTTCAAATACTTAAGCCAACCATTTCTAATGATGGCTAGTCGTTACTGACTCTATTTTTTTTGTCTATCTTTTGGGCATAGAAGGAGTTGAGAGAGTATGTTTTTTGGGCCAATTAATACAATACAAAAGTTACTTTTATTTGAGATTGGGCTATGTTTTTGAACCTTCTTCTTTTCTCACACATTTCTGTGTAGCAGAAGAGATAGTTAAATGTTGGTTCTTCAGAGATTATTTCAGCATACAGAAAACAATAGAGGCAATTGAAAAATCTCATCTAAGCTACTTATGTAGATTTGGGGCAGTCACTTTTCCTTTCAAAGAACACATATGCAGATAATCCCCACAGGTAATTCAATATTATTTCCCTCTGAGTGCCAGCATAAACATATGAACTTGGTGTATGTGTGGGTGGGCATCTGGGTGTGTGGATGGGTGTGTATGTGAACTTGGGCCCCTTTTATGTGTGGGTAAGAACTTTATAAAGGCTTGTTATAGTTTTAAAAAAATGTTTTTTGTGTCTTATGTTTTTCCCTGAAATAGTTAGCTTATAACACTAAAATAAGATTGTAAAATTTATATTAATTTTCTTTTAATAGACATTTTTTTTTTTTGCTTTTGGAGATTCATTACCTTTTTAAAAAAAGAATATTATTTTTCAACTACAAGTAAATATATAAATTGAATATCATTATGCTCATTAGTTCTGTACATGTTAGTAGCTTTAGCAGATAGTTTCTAATAAAAGAGCTCAGTATGCTCTTTAAATTTTTTTTTAGAATTTTCTGTGCTTATTCAAATTTATTGAACTTAATTATTTAACATAAGAGAACCAAGGAACCACTGAACTTTGAGAACACAACCGAAATGCTAACTTTAGTATTTTATTTGAGCTAGTGACCTAAAATTTCTGTGGTAATATATGAATATTTTGAGAGGTTAGCCAAAATTAATGGTAAGAAATTAATGGTAAGCTAGCACGTTTTTCTAGACAGAAAATTTGACTACACATAATTATACTTAGCAATTTAAAAACTTTTACCTAGATTGTGTTTACTTGCAGAAGTGGCAGTATTTTACCACGTATATCAATCTTTTAAAATTTCTTAAACAGTTCTTCCATTTAAGAAGTAACCAAGCCAGGTGCAGTGGCTCACATCTGTAATCCCAGCTACTCAAGAGGCTGAGGTGGGAGGATCATTTAAGCCCAGGAGTTCAAGATTAGCATGGGCAATGCAAGACCTCATCTCTAAAAATCAAATAATTTTAAAAATGAAAAACAACCCAGTAGATTTAAACATGACCTTTACATTGCTTTTAAATGTCATAGACTGAATAGTTCAGAAATAAGGGAAATAAAAGGAAGAATTTTAAACATTTCCTGGAAACCCTTGTATACAGTACATATTTCTTGTCCTTAAAATATTTTTATCATGAGAGTTAAATATTATAGACTTTCAGATAACTAGTCATATAGTCAAATAATTGAGTCCAAAAATTTACATATATTTTAGTTGGCAGACCTTGATTGACTAGAAATTCAGAAAAGGACAGCACTGATGAAAAGCTGATCCCATATTGTGGAGCTACTGTCTGACACGCTCCTATCTGCTTTCTGCTGGGTCTCACAAACTCCTGTCCCTTTCCAGGCTGGATTGATGTCACCTGGGATGCTGGTGGCTCAAACTCTTACCGTATGGGCGCAGAAGGAAAATTTGACCTCAAGCTTGCACCAGGGTACGACCCTGATACAGTGGCATCACCCAAACCTGTTTCATCCACTGTTTCAGGCACAACGCAATCATGGAGCAGCTTGGTGAAAAACAACTGTCCAGACAAGACATCTGCTGCTGCAGGCTCCTCAAGTAGAAAAGGAAGCAGCAGTTCTGTGTGTAGCGTGGCCAGTAGCAGCGACATCAGCTTGGGTTCGACCAAAACGGAACGGAGATCAGAAATTGTAATGGAACACAGTATAGTTTCAGGAGCTGATGTCCATGAACCAATTGTTGTTCTTTCATCTGCTGAAAACGTCCCTCAAACAGAAGTAGGGTCGTCTTCCAGTGCAAGCACCAGCACCTTAACAGCGGAGACGGGAAGTGAAAATGCTGAAAGGAAGTTAGGCCCCGATAGTTCTGTTCGTACTCCTGGGGAGTCTAGTGCAATATCCATGGGAATTGTCAGTGTTAGTTCTCCTGATGTTAGTTCAGTATCTGAATTAACTAATAAAGAAGCAGCTTCACAACGACCTCTTAGCTCTTCAGCAAGTAACAGACTGTCAGTGAGTTCTTTGTTGGCTGCTGGGGCCCCTATGAGCTCTAGTGCAAGTGTACCTAACCTGTCCTCAAGAGAAACATCTAGCTTGGAGAGTTTTGTAAGGAGAGTGGCAAACATAGCACGGACTAATGCCACGAACAACATGAATCTAAGCCGAAGCAGCAGTGATAACAACACTAATACTTTGGGGAGGAATGTGATGAGCACAGCAAGTAAGTGAGCTTTTCCTTCTGGAACCAATGCTTTTTCCACTTGGAGGGATGCAAAGTAGGGTCTCTTGTTCTGGCTGCAGTTTTTAACTAGGTCATTAACCATATTAGATAAAGCTACATCAAATTTAGCACTTCAGGAATATGAAGTTAAGTTCTCTAGAATCATAATATTTTCAGAATTCAGATTAGGTGTGATAAAGAACCTCTTATTCTAGAAGGATAAAACAATACTTCTGATTTTCACTCCTTTATGATACATCATTAAGCAAAGTTGCATGAGGAAATAGATGACTATTAAATGTTATCATAGTGCAGTGAAACCAAAGCATCATGTAAGTATAGCTTTTATTTAGACTCTACATTGATCTTAGCTTCTGAAAGTTAAATTCCAATTTAAGCTGCTTACAGGTCAAAATAATTCCTTTGGAAAATACATTGGGAATTATTTCATTGCTTGTTTCATTTCTTTAAAAAAGTTAGGCATAATATTTAAAAATATAATAGTGCTATAAAAAGAATTTTTAGTTGGATTTCAGTTGGGTTCCCAAAGTTGTTGCTTTTCAGGAACCATTTTATTATTAGTGTGTTTTATGACCTCACTCTTTAAAAAATATAAAACTTGGTTTTTGTAAGGTTTCTACAGTCTCACCTATTTGTACTGATTTGCTTCATTTTTTGTCTTTAGCTTCTCCTCTTATGGGTGCTCAGAGTTTCCCTAATTTGACCACACCTGGTACTACATCAACAGTGACTATGTCAACGTCCAGTGTTACTAGCAGCAGCAATGTAGCTACAGCAACAACAGTTTTATCAGTTGGTCAATCATTAAGTAATACTTTAACCACCAGCCTCACATCAACTTCCAGTGAGAGTGACACAGGTCAGGAAGCAGAATATTCCTTATATGGTAAGTTATAATTTAAAATTGAAGTATTTAGATACTTAAATAACGATACTTTTATTATGTTTTCTCCTGATATTTTAAACTTTTGTTTAAAGAGAATTATTCTCTCTTCTTATAAATATGTAATCTTTGGGCCAGGCGCAGTAGCTCATGCTTGTAATCCCAGCACTTTGGGAGGTTGAGGCAGGTGGATGATGAGGTCAGGAGTTCGAAACCAGCCTGGCCAACATGGTGAAACCCTGTCTCTACTAAAAATACAAAAAAAATAGCTGGGCGTGGTGGTGGTTGCCTGTAATCCCAGCTACTCGGGAGGCTGAGGCAGGAGAATTGCTTGAACCCGGGAGGTGGGGGTTGCAGTGAGCCGAGATCGCGCCACTGCACTCAGCCTGGGCGACAGAGCAAGGCTCTGTCTCAAAAAAAAATTACCTGGTCAGATGTGGTGGCTCGCGCCTATAATCCCAGCACTTTGGGACACCAAGGTGGGAGGATCACTTGAGGCTCAGGAACTCAAGACCAGTCTGGGCAACATAGACCCCCCATCTTTACCACCCCTACACCCCCAAAATTAGCCAGGTGTGATGTCGTACTACTCAGAAGGCTGAGGTGTGAGGATTACTTGAGCTCTGAAGTTCAGGACCACACTGAGCTGTGATCATGCCACTGTACTCCAACCTCAGTGACAGGGCTAGACCCTGTCTCTGAAAAAATATTTTAAAAAAAATTGCAGTTATCTGATTATACATGAAGTAGATCTAGGGACTTTATGTGTCATTTTTTTTTTTTTTTTGCCTTTTGTCACAAAAGAAGTTTTAATGGAAGAACCATAAAGTGATTTGACACTCTTATTACTGAGAGAAGAACTGTAATAGATTCATAAGGTTTGTAAAATGATATTCCTTGTATGCTGTTATCAAAGACTTTTGGAAATAATTCCTTAGTTAGGTAACGCATGATTCTTGCAAATTAAATTTTATTCAGAAAGTTCAGTAACAGCCTTATGGCTTCCATGTTGTAATCAAAGGGATGTATTTGATTCAGTTAAGATACAGTCTGTGTTTCTATTTCTCTTATTTTATCTTATTAGAAAAATAATGCTCTGAATAGAAACTAGAAGAAAATTAAAATCGTCTAGTCCCCACCTACCAGAGACAACCACTGTTAATCATTTGATGTATATCATTTGATGTATGATTTTGCTTTTTTAACAAAAAAGGATCATATCCTTTTCTGCCAGCTGTTTTCACTCAATACATTGTGAAAACATTTTCACATATGTTGGATGGGTTTCTGTAACATTTGAAATGACTGTCAAATATTTCACTGTATGATCATTTAATAAATTATCAATTTTTTATATTTAAGTTATAACTTTTTCGTTACCATAAACATCATTATGAATGAACTTTCTTGTACTGTATTTTAGTATATTTCCTTAGGATAAATGCCTAAAATGATAATTACTGAATTGCTTTCCAAAACATTGCACTCCATCCCTATTGTTTTGGAATACCCTCTACCATATATCCTTGATCATATTGCCTGTTTTTCTTTAAAAAAAAATTGGGAGTAATTTTAAAGACAAAGTTTATATGAAGATACATTTTTAAAGTGCTATTTTGTGTATACCCCCTTTTTAATGTTTTCATTTTTGTGAGAATATAGCCTCTCCTAATTCATAGCAAGAATTTGATATGATGTTCCAAAGTTTTAAGAAAGTCGTTATATTTCTGTTTCCGCTTTTCTTATCAAACAAATGTGTAGCAAAATGGTGATTATTACACCAAAGTGTTATAAATTGATTGCATAAACTGTTTTCTGATTTATTATTTCTCATGGTGGCCCTGTGCCCCTCTCTACTCATTTGTTATTATGTTCACTTCAAGCATTAGTTCTTGGTCATGGGAAGTTAAAGATGATCGTGGGGAGGGAAGAGTAAACTGGCAGGGCGCTGTGGCTTACGCCTGTAATCCTAGCTCTTTGAGAGGCTGAAGTGGGCATATTGCCTGAGGTCAGGAGTGTGAGGCCAGCCTGGGCAACATGGCGAAACCCTCTTTACTAAAGTACAAAAAATTAGCCAGGTGTGGTGGCCCACGCCTACAGTCCTAACTGCATAGGAGGCTAAGGCACCAGAATCATTTGAACCTGGGAGGCAGAGGTTGCATTGAGCCAAGATTGTGCCATTTGCATTCCAGCCTGGGTGACAGAGCAAGACTCTGTCTCCAAAAAAAAAAAGTTAGAACTACTGATTGACTTTTAAATTTTGTTGTTAGGTTTGACCAGCCTTAAAAAAAATTATTGTTGGCCGTGTGCAGTGGCTCATGCCTATAATCCCAGCACTTTGGGAGGCCGAGGTGGGCAGATCACAGCCTGGCCAATATGGTGAAACCCCATCTCTACTAAAAATATAAAAACTAGCCGGGTATGGTGGCGGGCGCCTGTAGACCCAGCTACTTGGGAGGCTGAGGCAGGAGAATCTCTTGAACATGGAAGGCGGAGGTTGCAGTGAGCCAAGATTGTGCCATTGCACTCCAGCCTGGGGGACAGTGTGAGACTCTGTCTCAAAAAAAAATTTATTGTGAGGTGATGAAAAAAAATTTAATGTAATTTTTATTTTAGATTCAGGGAATACATGTGCAGGTTTGTTATAGGGATATATTGCGTGATGCTGAGGTTTGGACTTATATTGATCTTGTCACTCAAATAGTGAACATAGTACCCAATAGGAAGTTTTTCAGTCCTTGCCCACTCCTGATTCCTTTTGGAGTCACTAGTGTCTACTGTTCCTATCTTGATGTCCATGTGTACCCAAGGTTTAGCTTCTACTTATAAGTGAGAACACATGATAGAAGATTTCTTTTTTATATTGTTAAAGCTGGTAGACACTTTAAGACTGCTGGGGTGAAGGATCAGAGTAACATCAGTTTATACCATCTGTATATGCCGTGTAAACTTTTACTGTGTTTTGTGGTTTTTCTCTTACCACAGGCACGAATATCATAACATGTTGTGTTTTGAGAGACATTTCATTCTATGATGTGGTCACATGTGTCAAATATAGAGCTTTTTAATGCTGGTGAAAAAGGGAAGATGAGAAAGAAAAAATGGACATCAGTCAGTTGTAACACATCAGAGATAGAATTTCAATATATGAAGTTAGATTATGTTTCTTAAAAGATAAATAGAGTGGAATAGATTTATTTTGTGTATCACCACATCATACCAGTTCCTAAATTGCAGGTGGCTCCTTACAAGTGTTAAAGGGTAACATATTTTATCAAATTTAAGATGCCTTTGATTGTAAGACACACCAATTTTTTTATATTGCTAAGGTTAAAAATGTTGCAATTTAATTCTGACTTGCCATTGTTTGTAAGATACATTCTGATTTCAAAGCATTACAATGTGTTTTTCTTTTTCTTTTTCTTTTTTTTTTTTTTTTTTGAGACGGAGTCTCGCTCTGTTGCCCGGGCTGGAGTGCAGTGGCCGGATCTCAGCTCACTGCAAGCTCCACCTCCCGGGTTGACGCCATTCTCCTGCCTCAGCCTCCCGAGTAGCTGGGACTACAGGCGCCCGCCACCTCGCCCGGCTAGTTTTTTTTTGTATTTTTTAGTAGAGACGGGGTTTCACCGTGTTAGCCAGGATGGTCTCGATCTCCTGACCTCGTGATCCACCCGTCTCGGCCTCCCAAAGTGCTGGGATTACAGGCTTGAGCCACCGCGCCCGGCCACAATGTTTTAAAAATGTAGACCTTTCAACCTGAGAAAGTTGATTACAAAAAAAAAAAAAAATGTGTACCCTTAGAAACTAATTAAATATAATGGCAGACTTCTTCTACTGGCCATCCAGTAAAAGGCACTGAATGTTTAGTCCTGTGTAATTATTGGACTAAAAACTAATTGGTTCAGTGGTCTGTAAGTTTCTGAGTAACTATAAATTGTCTTCTGGATGTTCTTTAGCAATATAAAGTATTTTGTTTTTTATCCTTTGTGCCGTTCTGATATTATATTTGACTATTTTTTCCAGATCCAGTAAAAACTTCTGTTTTAATCCGTTTAGTCCTCTTTTTTGCAGTTTTTATGAAGAACAGTTTGTCAGCATCTTCATTTATGCAGGACAATGTAATTTGACCCAGTCTCCATTGAAGGCAAGAGATTCTAAGAAGGAAGGAGATTAAAGTGATTCAAGTTATTTTGAACTTCCTTATGTGCTAGATAATATGGATAATATGAAAGATGCCACATACATTATTCCATAGTAAATAGGCATTATCTTAAGTAGCCATTGTTTTTGAGTAACCTACCAGATCAGTGTCTCTCCCTGTGAGCTTCATGGGGACTCAGACCCTGTCTTCTTTGTTTGCAACTTTATATACCTCGTGCCTAACACTGTGCTTGGCACATAGTATTTGTTCGAGGAATGAGTAACTCCAAAGTGTTCTCTTTTCTAACATGTTCTGCTTCCTGGGACTTATTCAGAGAATGATGATAGGGGTTTCTTTGGGTTTTGTTTTTGTTTTTGTTTTTTGTTTTGAGACGGAGTCTCGCACTGTCGCCTGGGCTGGTGTAAAGGTTTATTTTTTGGTGGTGGTTTTTTAAATAGTCCAAATGGTTATCCTTTTATATTATGATTTTGTAATTCAGGTTTAGTTTATGGTTGTCCTTTATCCCTTTTTTTTTCATGGTTGTGTCTGTACTCATCTTGTATGTGGTGGCAGAACGCAACACTTGTCCCTTTTGAACTTTCGTTTTGTAAAAACTTAAAATGCAAAGTTCCTTTGTTACACTTTCTTAATTGTATTGACATAAGGTTGTGGATTTTGTTTTCAAGATTTCCTTGATAGCTGCCGTGCCAGTACGCTGTTGGCTGAGCTCGATGATGATGAGGACTTACCTGAGCCAGATGAAGAAGATGATGAGAATGAAGATGACAATCAGGAGGACCAAGAATACGAGGAGGTTATGGTAGAGAGAGTACCCCATTGTCTTCACAAAGATAGGTTGTTAATAGTTGAAATGAAGAAAGGAAAAGCTAAGTCATAATCAGACTTCGAAGCAAGGAAATGTGGCAGCAGTATAAAAAATGTGGTTAAGAAAGGCAGTTTTAATCTGAGCATTTATGATTCTCCACTTAAAGAAAATAAATTGGTTATATTTGAAAAACTATAGAATGTCACATGATGTTTTAACAGGCTTAAAAGTGTGTGAAATTAGGCTGGGTATAGGACTCATGCCTGTCGTCCCACACTTTGACACTTGTAGTGCTGGCTACTTGGGAGGCTGAGGGAGAAAATCACTTGGGTCCAGGAGTTCCAGGCTGCAGTGAGCTGTAGTTGTGTCACTGCACTCCAGCCTGAGTCACAGAATCTCACACATACACGCACACGTGCTCACGCGTGTGCGCACACACGCAGTGTATGAACTTTGCCAGTGCAGTGACTCGTGCTGCAGTGAGCTATAATTGGGTCACTGCACTCCAGCCTGAGCCACAGAATCACACACACACACACACACACACACACACACACACACACACACACACACACGTGTATGAACTTAGCCAGTGCAGTGGCTTGTGCTGCAGTGAGCTATAATTGCGTCACTGTACTCCTGCCTGAGCCACAGAATCTCTCTCACACGCACACACGCACACACGTGCATGAACTTCGCCAGTGCAGTGGCTGGTGCTGCAGTGAGCTATAATTGGGTCACTGCGCTCCAGCCTGAGCCACAGAATGACACACACACACACGCACGCACACATGTGTATGAACTTAGCCAGTGCAGTTGGCTCGTGCTGCAGTGAGCTATAATTGCATCACTGCACTCCAACCTGAGCCACAGAATCTCTCACACTGACACACACACGCACACACGTGTATGAACTTAGTGCAGTGGCTCGTCCTGCAGTGAGCTATAATTGGGTCACTGCACTCCAGCCTGAGCCACAGAATGAGACCCTGATGCACACACACACAGAGAGAGAGAGAGAATGAACTTAGCCAGTGCAGTGGCTCGTGCTTGTAATCCCAGCTACTCAAGAGGCTGACGTGGCCCAGGAGTTTGTTTTTTAGTACCTATGGTTTTGCAAGCAGGGTCCATCTGTTTTCTCATTAGTTGTCATATGAAGGAATGAAGTAGAGGCGTAAAAAAAATAATTTGCCCTTATCATCAGAGTTAAGTGGAAGAGTGAGGACCCAAGCCTAGGCAATGTGATCCAGAACTCTCAATACTTAACCACTAGGATTGTATTCTAATTGAAAGTTGTGCCTAAAAAATACCCTTTATTGTAACTAACTGTATATTTAAAATTTCTCTTTATAAAATGTTACTAGATTTCAAAAAAATTGATAAGTTGAGTTTTAATGGGGTAAAGAAGTTTTAAAAATGCTTTTAGTATATGGTTGCTAAGAAAACGCAATACTTCTTATGAAGGAGGTTATTATAAAATGCATGATGAATTTAAAACATCGAACTCATAACTTTTCTGAAGTTGGCTAATGAAAAAGTTTTCAGTGACACTTTCGTTAATAGGGGTTAATATATTCAGGTCATGGCTGAAAGGGGGCATATATGGGTCAAATAATTAGACATATATCTCTTGGGATTGTTTTATTTTAGATTCTGAGACGCCCATCCCTGCAGCGTCGAGCTGGCTCCCGTTCTGATGTAACGCATCATGCTGTTACCTCGCAACTACCACAGGTTCCTGCTGGAGCAGGGAGCCGACCTATTGGGGAGCAGGTAATACCTTCGTGTTTATCTCCCTGCTGTATGTGTATTTTTCCCTTTCATAGTAAGGCACCAACCTAAATGCCTACAAAAATGTGCAGTGTGGAAAGGGTAAGAAGAGGGAGCTATCAAACAGTTACACAAAGAAACTTCCCCTACTGGTTGGGTTTCATATTCCATATAGAATCCATGATTGCTGTGACATAATGCATGCAGGAGCTTAATGCTTGAAACCCCTTTACCTTGCTTTGGGTAATAGTAAACATATATTAAAATGGTTAATATACAGTATCTAAGATTTGTAGTTATAGTAGCAGTAGTAGAGGTAGTAGTAGATATAGTAGTAGTAGTTTATTAATAGCTAACACTTAATGATCACTAATTAAGTGCTAGAGTTGTTTCTGTTTTTGAGACAGGATTTTGCTTCATTGCCCAGGCTGTTCTTGAACTCTTGGACTCAAGCTTGCCTGCCTTGGCATGAGCCACTGCCTGGCTGGCATAGTTCTTAATACTTTATGCATATTAGCTAATTCTTTCCAACAGCCTTTTTAGGGTTATTATTAGCTCTAATTTTCAGATGAAGTAATTGCTAAAAGTCATACATATAATAGTAGTTTTGGTTCCAGGATGCAAACCCAAACATTCTGGAACCAGAGCTGTCAGATGTCAGTTTGTTTCAGTTAAGTGTTTAAACCAAACTGTGGATGTGCACATGTGTGCTTACATGCTATCTGTCTCATAGTAATATAAAGCAACTCCCCAGCATTTTATTTGGTATGTAAGTAATTCAGTACAAAATGTAATTTACATTTTAAAAGCCAACTTATTTTAAAATAATTATAAGTTCATAGGAGGTTGCAAAAATCCTTGAGAGGCCTTATGTACTCTTTACCTAATTTTTCCCATTGGCTAGTTTCATATTACCTAATTTTAGTACAGTAACAAAACCAGGAAGTTGACGATGTTTGTGAATGGTTATCCTTTTTTTTTTTTTTTTTGAGACAGAGTCTCACTGTGTCTCCTAGGATGGAGTGCAGAGTGCAGTGGCACGATCTTGGCTCACTGCAACCTCTGCCTCCTGGGTTCAAGTGATCCTCCTGCCTCAGCCTCCCGAGTAGCTGGGATTACAGGTGCCTGCCACTATGCCCAGCTAATTTTTTATATTTTTGGTAGAGATGGGTTTCACCATGGTGGCCAGGCTGGTCTTGAACTCCTGACCTCATGATTTGCCTGCCTCGGCCTCCCAAAGTGCTGGGATTGCAGGCTTGAGCCACTGCACCCATCCGTGAATGGTTATCATTTGGTGAAATGTGTAGATTTGTATAACCATCATGGATGCAACTTACTTTGGGTAAACTGAAATGATTGAGAAATGTGTGTATCTATACATGTTTAGGTTAGCTCATTTTGGGTTTAAGAAATACGGCTAAGGAAATGCAGTAGTTCTAAAGAACTAACACATTGCTTTTGCAAGAATGAAATTTTGCATCTTATGTTTGTGTGTGAAATTTTATTTTGATAGGAAGAAGAAGAGTACGAAACTAAAGGAGGACGCCGGAGAACATGGGATGATGATTATGTGCTAAAGAGACAATTTTCTGCATTGGTTCCTGCTTTTGATCCTAGACCTGGTCGTACTAATGTCCAACAGACAACTGATCTAGAAATACCACCCCCAGGTACAGGATGTTTTGATTTTATGATTTATATAGTTTTAAAAGTAAGGTGCTGCTTGTATATGCACGTTATTAAACATTTTTTTTTAGTTTTGTGTATACAGGTTATAAAAAAATTTTAGTCAGCCACACATTCTTTAAAAAGTACAGGTTTTTTTAAAGGAGCAAATTACAAATTATTTCAAATTTTAAAAACCAACATGTGTTTTGTATTTGTTCAATTTTTAAGGCAAAGTCCCACTGAAAGGTGGGAAATTCTTACTGTATTTTCTACTGGATCAAAATTCTTAAGGATTTATTCGTCTCAATTTTGACAGGCTCTCCAGTGGTTACAGTTATGCCCTCTAGAGTCAGTTGGTCTGGGTGACAACCTTGTCCCTTAGAAGTCGTATTTTAGAGTGTGGTAGGCATACTAATTGCTCCCCAAAAACATTCAGGTTCTAACCTGTGGAACTTATGATATATTATCAAAGCAGACAAAAGAGACTTTGCAGATGTAATTAGGGATCTTGAGAAGGGGAGATTATCCTGGATCATCCAAGTGGACACAGTGTAATCACAAGAGGCAGGAGTCAGAGAAGAACACGTGACTAAGGAAACAGGAGTCAGAGTGACGACAAGCAATGAGCCAAGGAATGTGGGCAGCCCCTAGATGCTAGAAAAGGCAAGGAAACATTCTTCTGTAGAGACTCTAGAAAGAATGAAGCCCTGCAAATCCATTT
The DNA here is from genome assembly GCF_043159975.1 of Macaca nemestrina. Lineage (NCBI taxonomy): Eukaryota > Metazoa > Chordata > Mammalia > Primates > Cercopithecidae > Macaca > Macaca nemestrina. The sequence continues at coordinate 77,048,057 of NC_092131.1, forward strand.
TAGACATTCGACCTCTAGAACTATGAGATAATAAATTTGTGGTAGTTTTTTTGTTTTTTTTTGAGATGGAGTCTTGTTTTGTCACCCAGGCTGGAGTGCAGTGGCACAGCCTTGGCTCACTGCACCCTCCACCTCCCAGGTTCAAACGATTCGCCTGCCTCAGCCTCCTGAGTAGCTGGGATTACAGGCACGCACCACCATGCCCAGCTAATTTTTGTATTTTTGGTAGAGATGGGGTTTCACCACGTTGGCCAGGCTGGTCTCGAACTCCTGACCTCAAGTGATCCACCCACCTCAGCCTCCCAAAGTACTGGGATTATAGGCATCAGCCACCGTGCCTGGCAAGTTTGTGTTGTTTTAAACCACCCAATTTGTGGTAATATTTTATAGCAGCAGTAGGAAACGGATACATTGGGTAAGTCACCAAAACTATCTAAGCTTGAATTTCTTCATCTCTTACATGAGAGAATAAAGGTCCCTGTTGGACAAGATAGTTAAAAAGCTTAAATGAAGTAAGGTATGTAAAGTGCTTAGTGTGCTGCCTGATGTGTGCCTCAATAAATGTCAGCTATTATAATCAGTAAATTATCCTTAACAAAGATTTAAATTGACGATTAAGCGAGGAGGGTTGACCACAGTGGCTCACGCCTGTAATCCCAGCAGTTTGGGAGGCTGAGGCGGGCAGATCACGAGGTCAGGAGTTCAAGACCAACCTGACCAACATGATGAAACGCCATCTATACTTAAAAATACAAACATTAGCCGGGCTTGGTGGCGCACGCCTGTAATCCCAGCTACTCAGGAGGCTGAGGCAGGAGGAATTGCTTGAACCCGGGAGTCAGAGGTTGCAGTGAGCCGAGATCATGCCACTGCACTCTAGCCTGGGTGGTGACAGAGTGAGACTCTGTCTCAAAAAAAAAAAAAAAGATACCTGTATTAAATATGAAAGTAAGTATACTCTGTAGTATAAATGTTCTTTGAGGAGGATAGATAGACTGAATCAAGGTGTTTGTTCTAAGAGTCCTTCAAAAAGGAGAATCTTGTTTCTTTGGATCTCAGAGAAAAAAATTAATTATAAAAAAGGAAAACATATTTTAGAGAGTATAAATAGGTACAAACTTTTTGTAGCGCTCTCTACCAGTATATTTTGTATCTTTTGAGAATGTGTTTTTGCCTATGGTAATTTTAAATACTAGCTCTGTATCCCGTTTTGTACACATAGGTGACTGCAGAAGTATTTATATTTTTAAAAAATTGGAAATGACCTTAATTATGTCCAGTAACAGGGATATGCCTCTGTTTAGGTACAGTGGGATACTGTGCAGTGAAAGAAATAATATTTTAGAGGACGATCATGATAATGAAGAAAACATTCATGAGCTAATAAAATATGAGAGCATTCTTCAAATATATGATGAAACTAATTATATTTGTGTGTGTATATGTGTTTACCTCATGATGCAGTTATTCAGTGTGATAAAAGGTTGACACGTCATTGGCCCCAGAATGTGTGGTTTTCTCTGAGTATGGATAGTTTTCTCATTTATATAAAAAAAATTTTTTTTGAGATGGAGTCTCGTTCTGTCACCCAGGCTGGAGTGCAGGGGTGTGATCTCAGCTCACTGTAACCTCCACTCCCAGGTTCAAGTGATTCTCCTGCCTCAACCTCCTGAGTAGCTGGGACTACAGGCGGGCACCACCATGTCCAGCTAATTTTTGCATTTTTGGTAGAGACGGGGTTCACTATGTTGCCCAGGCTTGTCTCAAACTCCTGACCTCAAGTGACCTACCCACCTCGATCTCCCAAAGTGTTGGGATTACAGGCATGAGCCACCGCTCTTGGCCTCTTTATAAAATTAAAATGTTTCCTAAGTATTCATACAGTTAGTATTATTTTCATATAAAAACGAGAGAGCTCTCTATCATACACATGTATTCTCCTCTAGCACTCTTTCAGTAACATAGGTGTAATTATTCCCATTAAAAAGAAACGGAAAACAGGCTGGGCACAGTGGCTAATGCCTGTAGTAATCCCAGCACTTTAGGAGGCTGAGGAGGGTGGATCACTTGAGATCAGGAGTTCGAGACCAGCCTGGACAACATGGTGAAATCCCGCCATCTTTACTAAAAATACAAAAATTAGCCAGATGTGGTGGTGAGCACCTATAATCCCAGCTACTTGGGAGGCTGACGCAGGAGAATTGCTTAAACCTGGGAGGCGGAGGTTGCAGTGAGCTGAGATCGTGCCACTGCATGCCAGCCTGGGCAACAAAGCAAGACTCCATCTCAAAAGAAAAAAAAAAAGAAACAGAAAACAAAAATGTCAAGGCCTAGAGTCTTAAGTAGCTGACATCCTTTAGCTAATGTATGGCAGAGGGGTTTGGATTTCATGTAGCCTTGTCGCCTAGTATAGTGACCTTTCTTGGACTGCTTGTTTTAGTATAATTGTTTTTCACATATCTTCCAAATTTTTAGGGACACCTCATTCAGAGCTCTTGGAAGAAGTCGAATGTACTCCGTCACCTCGATTAGCCCTCACTTTGAAAGTAACAGGTCTTGGAACGACTCGTGAAGTTGAATTACCACTCACCAATTTCAGATCAACCATCTTTTACTATGTACAAAAATTGCTTCAATTGTCCTGTAATGGCAATGTGAAATCAGATAAACTTAGGCGTATTTGGGAGCCCACATACACGTAAGAAATTTTAACTTAATGTTTTGATAGATAATGCCCTAGTGTATGAGCCAAGAAGCATTGTGTTTAGTTTGGATTATAGGAACAGAAAAGATTTGGTTTTTGTTCTGTGGCTTACAGGAACAGATAATAGTGTTTGGGACTCTTGGTGTAGAATGATTAAGTTTTAGAAGCAGAAGGACATTTACAATCTACACTAGCTTCTTAACGTAATTGTTGAGAAGAGTGTCATTTGAATTCTTCGACTAATATGAGTACTAAATATTTTATTTCTGTTCTTTATTTTGGGGGTGTGTGGGTTAACACCTGCCTTTCTTTGTACAAATAATTATCAATGACTTAGGGTAAATTTATTTTAACATTTTTGTGCCTCACATTCCTAATCTATAAAATGAGAGTGGTTGTAAGGAATTAATGAATTAATATGTATAAAGTGTTTTCTTTACTTTTCTTTTTTTCTGAGACAAGGTCTCTCTCTGTTGCCCAGCTGGAGTGCAGTGGAGTGCAGTGGTGCGATCATGGTTCATTGCAGCCTCAAACTCCACAGGCTCAGTTGATTTTCCCACTTCAGCCGCCTGAATAGCTGGGACTACAGGTGTGCACCACCAGGCCTAGCTAATTTTTGTATTTTTTGTAGGGATGGAGTTTTCGCCATGTTGCCCATGCTGTTGTCGAATTTCTGAGCTCAAGTGATCCCTCCACCTCAGCCTCCCAAAGTGCTGGGATTACAGGTGTTGAGCCTCTGTGCTTGACCTGCAAAGTGTTTTCAGTACTCCCTAGGATATATTAAGTGCTCAGTAAATGTTATCTATACTATATATATATATATATATATTTTTTTTTTTTTTTTTTTGAGACGGAGTCTCACTCTGCCGCCCAGGCTGGAGTGCAGTGGCCGGATCTCCGCTCACTGCAAGCTCCGCCTCCCGGGTTCACGCCATTCTCCTGCCTCAGCCTCCCGAGTAGCTGGGACTACAGGTGCCCGCCACCTCGCCCGGCTAGTTTTTTGTATTTTTTAGTAGAGACGGGGTTTCACCGTGTCAGCCAGGATGGTCTCGATCTCCTGACCTCGTGATCCACCCGTCTCGGACTCCCAAAGTGCTGGGATTACAGGCTTGAGCCACCGCGCCCGGCCAATATTTGTTATTTAATAATAATAAATTATATCGTCATTCTTACTGTAACTTCACTTCCATGAGTATATTTTCTGATGTTCTCTTAACATCACTGATAATCTTATATAATGGTCAATAAAAGTAATGTAGGTCCTTTTGAGAGAGAACAGAAATTCATAATGGTATTCTCCTGCCCTTCTATTTTTTTCTCTAAGTTCCCAAGAGCTAGAAAAACCTCCCTTCAATTTTTATTGCAGTTTCAAAATTGATCTCAACTGCCTTATTTAAACATAAGCACTCCTGATCATTGTTATTTCTATCCTTCATTCCATCTAGACACAGAGAACCTGTTTCTTATCCCATTGTATTTTTACAACAGTTATAGCCATGTGCTATATAACAACTTTTCAGTCAGTGATGGACCATGTATGACAGGGGTCCCATAAGATTATAAAGCCATATTTTTACTGTACCTTTTTTATGTTTATTTACACAAATACTATTGTGTTACAGTTGCCTGTAGTACTCAGTACACTGATAAATGCTGTTAAGGTTTGTGGCCTAGGAACAATAGGCTATAAGACACAGCCTAGATAGATAGTAGGCTATACCATTTTGTTTTGTGTAATGCACTCTATGATGTTTCACAACAACCAGATCACGTAATGCTGTGTAACACTTGATACAGTCATATCTTTGAAAGTTCTAGATTTGATATATGCTTTCTTTGTAATGATGCTAAATTTATAAATCGTAATTCAGGAATATGGTTTCTGCTACTTTGCCCTTACGTTTAACGAATTAACATTTTTTCTTAAAAATCCTCCTTGAGGCTGGGTGTCGTGACACACCTTAATCCCAGCACTTTGGGAGGCCAAGACAGGAGCATTGCTTGAAACCCGGAGTTTGAAACCAGCCTGGCAACATAGCAAAACCTTATCTCTACAAAATATACAGAAAAAAAGAATTCTTGAGTTCAGTGTTCAGTGCAGACATATGTCTAGTAAATGATGTTCATTTTTTTAAAAAGAATTGAAGCCTTATTGAAAATAATCACAAATTATATGTGAATTAACTTGAATATCTTCATGTTTAGAATCATGTACAGAGAAATGAAGGATTCTGATAAAGAAAAGGAAAATGGAAAAATGGTAAGTTATTTTTGGAAAATTGGTCTTACTCTTGGCTATTTAGTAAAAAGAAGAAAGATAGTAAAACTAACACAGTATTGCAGTTGAATATTGAAGGGAATAATGACTAACATGGAATTCTTTAGATTAGGGTAAGTGCATGATCTTAAAGCTACCTCATGTAATGCATGTGAAATATCATAGACTTTGTAATTGGGAAAGGCCAACATTTGGTTTTTCCTGTTGTAGGGTTGCTGGTCTATAGAGCATGTGGAGCAGTACCTTGGCACTGATGAATTACCAAAGAATGACTTGATAACCTACCTGCAGAAGAATGCAGACGCTGCTTTCCTGCGTCACTGGAAATTAACCGGCACTAATAAAAGTATTAGGAAAAACAGAAATTGTTCTCAGCTCATAGCTGCATATAAGGTATATATTGGCATCAAAACACTATTTTGATTGCAAGTGGCTTTATGCTTTGTTTTGCAGCTTTGGAAGCTTCTTAAGGAACAGCAGTTCATTGAGACATAATTTTTAAAATGAGGTTGAATTAACACTGTTAATGCACAAATTCTAAAATTTCAAATATGGCTTGTAGCATTGAATCTGAATACAGACTTTGACCATGGCTTGAGTGGTTATATTTTATTTGGGAATTTTAATGGTTTAGAATGCCTTGATTTATGTCTTGTGTTATGTTTTTATTTAAAAAGAAGGCACTTTAAAAAATTCCAACCCTTTCATAGTAGTATTGATAGAATGATACACTGTTTTTCTTGAAAATGTGATTAATGGCCAGGTTTTCTAATTGTTTCTATAGGATTTTTGTGAGCATGGAACAAAGTCTGGGTTAAACCAGGGGGCCATTTCTACTCTTCAAAGTAGTGATATTCTTAATTTAACAAAAGAACAACCTCAGGCCAAAGCAGGCAATGGACAGAACTCTTGTGGAGTAGAAGACGTCCTTCAGCTTCTGCGTATTCTGTATATAGTTGCAAGTGACCCTTATTCAAGAATATCCCAGGAAGGTCTGTAAGAAGCCTTGTTTCATTTCTATAGCAGTTTTAAAGCAAGTCAGTTTATATTTTTATTAATTTTATTAATTAATTTTATAGATGGTGATGAACAGCCTCAGTTTACTTTTCCACCAGATGAATTCACTAGCAAAAAAATTACAACAAAAATACTACAGCAGATTGAGGTAATAAAATCAGATAGCTGAACTCTTCATTCTATTACTGTTGGACTTTTCCTAATATTCCCTTTACTTTCTTTTCTACCTCTCACCATCTTTCCCTTCCCTCTGATTGGTAATTTGAGCTATATGGTCCTTTGCATTTATTTCCTAATTACAGGTTTAGAATTGACTCTTCTTTTCTTTTGGTCATTTTTAATAATTGCCTTATAGGGCCAGGTGTGGTGGCTCACGCCTGTAATTCCAGCACTGTGGGGGCCAAGGCGGGTGTATTGTTAGAGGCTAGGAGTTTGAGACCAGCCTGGCCAATATGGCGAAACCCCGGCTTTACTGAAAATACAAAGATTAGCTGGGCATGGTGGCACACGCCTGTAATCCCAGCTACTTGGGTGGCTAGGGCAGGAGGATCACTTGAACCCAGGAAGCAGAGGCTGCAGTGAGCTGAGATCGCACCATTGCACACCAGGCTGGGCAACAGAGTGAGACTCTGTCTCAAAAATGAATGAATGAATGAATGCATGCATGAATGCCTTATAGCACTAAGACATTGTTATTTGTTAATTCACAGGAACCATTGGCATTGGCAAGTGGGGCTCTGCCAGACTGGTGTGAACAGTTAACCAGCAAATGTCCTTTTCTAATACCATTTGAAACTAGACAGCTTTATTTCACATGTACAGCATTTGGTGCCTCAAGGTAAGATGATGATGTTTCACAACAACCAAATCACCTAATGCTGCATAACACTTGATACAGTCATATCTTTAAAAGTTGTGGATTTGATATATGGTTTCTTTGTAATAATGCTAAATTTATAAATCATAATATAGACCCAGTACTTTCTCAGTTTCCTGTTAGGTGAGATGATTGTTTACCTTAAGTACATCTTTTTATGTTTTTAAAATAAGTATGTTTTTATGTTATATAAGTTGAAAATAATACAACTATACTGTCAGGACTGATAGAGGGGATATATTATCTTGTATTCCTATGAAGAATAGTCAGCATTGCCTTTTGGTCTAAACCACCAATCTTCTAGTAATTCACCAAAATGACTAATCCAAAGGAAAGGAGGAGAGATACCCGATAGATGTTCTCTAGGTCTTTTAGAAAACATGGAATTGTTCCTTTGGCCACATATATGCAGATCTAAAAGAGAGGTGACATTGTAGACATTAAGGGAATGGGTACTGTTCAAAAAGGAATGCCCCACAAGTGTTACTGTCGCTAAATGGGAAGAGTCTACAGTGTTACCCAGCATGCTGTTGGCATTGTTTTTTTGTTTTTGTTTTTTGTCTCGCTTTGTTGCCCAGGCTGGGGTGCATTGGCATGATCTTGGCTCACTGCAGCCTCCGCCTCCCGGGTTCAAGTAATTCTCCTGCCACAGCCCCCCTGAGTGGCTGGGATTACAGGTGCATTCATTGTTGTAAACAAACAAGGGCAAGATTCTTACCAAGAGAATTAATGTGCATATTAAGCACATTAAGCACTCTAAGAGCCGAGATAGCTTCCTGAAATGCATGAAGGAAAATGATCAGAAAAAAAAGGAAGCCAAAGAGAAAGGTACCTGCATTTACCTGAAGTGCCAGCCTGTTTCACCCCGAGAAGAACACTGTGTGAAAACCAAGGGAAAGGAGCCTGAGCTGCTGGAACCTCTTCTCTGTGAATTCATGCATAATGTTTAAAAAAAATAGCTAGGTGCGGTGGCTCACGCTTGTAATCCCAGCACTTTGGGAGGCTGAGGAAGGCAGATCACGAGGTCAGGCGATTGAGACCATCCTGGCTAACGCAGTGAAACCCTGTCTCCACTAAAAATAAAAATTAGTCAGGCGTGGTGGCGGGCGCCTGTAGTCCCAGCTTCTTGGGAGGCTGAGGCAGGAGAATGGTGTGAACCTGGGAGGCGGAGCTTGCAGTGAGCCGAGATCACGCCACTGCACTCCAGCCTGGGCAATGGAGCAAGACTCCGTCTCAAAAAAATAAAAAATAAAAGACCTCTGGACCGTAAAAATGTTTCTCTTCATTGAGTAGAAGTGTGGTGTCCTCTCCCCCAAAGAAATATTTAAGGCAAACTATAATTGTGTCCTAAGCCTAATTGTGTAGTGTCTTTACTATTCAAATTTAATGTATTTCTTGCTGAAAGATGTGCGATGGCTTATTGTGCAACAAATTACTCAATTGGTTAGAAAATGGTCTGATATTATTTACGAAATATTTGTACTGGTTTGAAGATAGTCCCTCTGAATAATCATGGAAGAAATAATTTACCAAAAAAAAAGAAAACATTTAAGAAGTTTCTGTTTCCAGGCTGGGCACAGTGGCCCATGCCTATAATCCCAGCACTTTGGTAAGCCAAGGCAGACACATCACTGGAGGCCAGGATTTCGAGACGAGCCTGGACAACATGGCGAAACCCCATCTCTACAAAAAAAACCCACAAAAATTAGCTGGGCATAATTCCAGCTTTTTAGGAGGCTGAGGCATAAGAACTGCTTGATCCCGGGAGGGAGAGGTTGCAGTTAGCCAAGATTGCACCACTGCACTCCAGCCTGGGCGACAGAGCAAGACTCACTCACTGTAGGTGCTCAATAAATATTTTGTTGAATGATTGTTTAAGTACTCTTTCAAAATAATTGTTAAAAAAAAGTTATAATTTAAACTGTGTTTCTTCCTTGATAGTTACATTTTTGTACCATTTAATGCCGTTTACAAAGCATTTATATACATAGAACTATAGGCATGTTGTGATAACTGGCATTGATAATAATTTCTGTTTTATAAATGAGGAAATTGATTCTGCACGTACTTAGTTAATTTGCCTAAGATCATGAAAAAATAGTAGCACACATGAGAATAGAACCTTCAGCTTCTTATTCCTAATTATTGGTTCTTCCTCCCACCATAAATGGATTGTTATTAAAACAAAGAAAATGTGGCCGGGTGTGGCGGCTCATGCCTGTAATTCCAGCACTTTGGGAGGCCGAGGCGGGTGGATCAGTTGAGGCCAGGAGTTCAAGACCAGCCTGGGCAACATGGCAGAACCCGTCTCTACTAAAAATACAAAAATTAGCCAGGCATGGTGGCACGTACCTGTAATCCCAGCTACTGGGGAGGCTGAGGCAGGAGAATCACTTGAACCTGGGATAGGGAGGTTGCAGTGAGCTGAGATCATGCCACTGTACTCCAGCCTGGGTGACAGAGCAAGACTCCATCTCAAAAAAACAGAAAAGAAAAATTGTTTTAAAATTATAATTGATGGTGGCCTTTGTCTCACGTGTCCATGTGAAGAGACCATCAAACAGACTTTGTGTGAGCAGCATGGCTGTTCATTTCACCTGAGTGCAGGCAGGCTGAGTCCGAAAAGAGTCAGTAAAGGGTGGTGGGATTATCATTGGTTCTTACAGGTTTGGGGACAGGCGGTGGAGTTCAGAGCAATGTTTTGGGGGCAGGGGGCGGATCTCACAAAGTACATTCTCGAGGGTGGGGAGAATTACAAAGAACCTTCTTCAGGGTGGGGGAGATTATAAAGAACCTTCCTAAGGGTGGGGTAGATTACAAAGTACGCTGATCAGTTAGGGTGGGGTAGAAACAAATCACAATGGTGGAATGTCATCAGTTAAGGTTATTTTCACTTTTTTTGTGGATCTTCAGTTGATTCAGGCCATCTGGATGTATATGTGCAGGTCACTGGGGATATGATGGCTTAGCTTGGGCTCAGAGGCCTGACAGCTTTCAGTCTGAAAGATAGCTTAATCATTTTTAAATTTCTCCGATAGGAAACATTTGTCCTTTTTTTGAATGATGTTGGGGGCTGGACAACAGATTTTTATTTTTATTGAACTGCTAAAATAAGGAGGGAAAACACAGACCCAGTACTTTCTCAGTTTGCTTAAGGCAGATTATAATAAAAGGAGTTTCATATATTTTTACTTGTGAAAGGAAGCAATTTATGTAACAAAAAAGATTACTGTGTTTTAAAAATCACCTGATAAAATACTATTTTTTAATTTCTTAAATCTTTGAATTCTGTTGCTGGTTTAGTAGTACATTCAGCTGTTAATATATGCTGCAGCTCATAGATATTTTTCTATTTCAGAGCAATAGTGTGGTTACAAAACCGACGTGAAGCCACTGTGGAACGAACGAGAACCACAAGCAGTGTTAGGCGAGATGACCCTGGAGAGTTTAGAGTTGGTCGTCTCAAGCATGAAAGAGTAAAGGTTCCACGTGGCGAATCACTGATGGAATGGGCTGAGAATGTCATGCAAATACATGCAGATCGGAAATCAGTTCTTGAGGTAATCTCATAAAATTAGATTTAGGGAACAGGAATGACACTTAGGGAACCAGCCCAATGTGTCTTCACTGCATTAAAAACTGTGGTAGGTAAACATGAAGAGGGATTTTCCTATTCTGTCAGCAGAAGCCTTCTCTGGCAGAGCATCTTTTTCATAAGAGGATGTCAGTCCACCTCCTTAGGGGTTAGGTCTTGCGCCATTAATGAGCAACAAAGAAGATCTCCACTCTTGAGGCGGCAAAGTGCTTGTTCTGCCTGAGGGCTTCTACGTATTTCATAACAAAGTTGGACTAAAATAATAGTACTCACAAGGGATTCTTTTTGACCCTTATATTAAACTGCACTGTTGGATATTTTGGGAGCACTTGGTTTTGTAATATTGTTTCACTTAAATTGTGCTTGGTATTATATCACTGGTCTGTGTTGAGAGATGTTATAGCAAATGGCAGTATGAAATTTAATATATTTAGTTTAGAAATGTTACTGTGGACATTGTTGGTTATATTTCGTATACACAGTATTCCCCATATGAGGAAGAGTGGAAATACCTCTCCTGTCACAGGGGTGAAACCAATTGGTTTGTTTTTAACTTTTGGATCATAAACTAATTGCAAGAAATATGATACATCTCTAGAAGATGTCCAAAGCTTTACGTCTTTCACTTTATATACAGACTTTCATTGTGTTATTCCTCCTACCCTTACGTTCTTCTTCTTCTTCTTCTTCCTTTTTTTTTTTTTTAATAGAGACAAGTTCTCACTGCGTTGCCCAGGCTGGTCTCAAACTCCTGGGCTCAAGTGATCCACCTGCTTCGGCCTCCCAAAGTGCTGGGATTACAGGCATGAGCCACCATGCCCAGCTGCTTACATTCTTCTAATTTAGATAATCTTTTTTTTTAACCATATGCTATAGTTTTTATGATACTTTATGCAATCACTTTAAAGATTTTTGTCCATGCTCTTCCTGTTGCAAAAATGATTTAAAGCGTCTTTAACTCAGAAATAAGCAGAAGAGGCCAGGCGCAGTGGCTCATGCCTGTAATCCCAGCACTTTGGGAGGCCGAGGTGGGTGTATCACCTGAGGTCAAGAGTTTGAAACCAGTCGGACCAACACAGTAAAACTGTCTCTACTGAAAATACAAAATTAGCCAGGCATGGTGGTGCATGCCATAATCCCAGCTACTTGGGAGGCTGAGGTAGGAAAATTGCCTGAACCTGGGAGGCAGAGGTTGCAGTGAGCTGAGATTGTGTCATTGCACTCCATTCTGGGCAATAAGAGTGAAACTCTGTCTCAAGAAAAGTAAAAAAGTGGAAGAGTTTAGGCTTTGGTGTCACACAGACACACACAAAAATCTGTACACCATCATTTCTTCAAGCAAATTATTTCACCTCCTTATGTGAGATTTGGTTTCCTTTGGTGTAAAAAGGAGATAATTATTTTGCAGGGTTGTCGTGAGAAGTAAATGTGTGAATGATGCTTAGCACAGTGCTTAAGCATGTAATAGTGTACAGGTGGACTCTTCAGAAAAATTACAATAACACTCCTATGCTGTTTATAATATATACACTGCTATTTTGAAAAAAGGTATATTACTGGATCAGATATGATAAATTTTGGCAAGAATTAGATTATTTTAAAAATACCCCAAACTTTAAGTTTATTTTAACCCACAATTTATTTGTTCATATTTTAGGTTGAGTTTTTAGGAGAAGAAGGAACTGGCTTGGGACCCACATTAGAGTTTTATGCTCTGGTGGCAGCGGAATTCCAGAGAACTGACTTGGGAGCTTGGCTTTGTGATGATAATTTTCCAGATGATGAATCTCGTCACGTAAGAATATTTCTTATTTTGTGACTTGAGTTGTGACTCTGTTTTCAAAAGTGTTAAAAATAGGTTATGTGTTCAGAACATAAGCCAGGTTTCTGACTCTACTTTTATTATTGAATAATCTTGATACAACTAAAATATTTCTAAAGCGATAAAATTTAGTCACCAAAAGCTATTTAATAAAATTACATACTTTTAGATAGCCAAATTCATGAAGATGTTTAGTTTATGGATTTTTTTCTTAGATGATGATAGGCTTAGTTTCTATTACCTTTTGTTTAATTTTATTTGCATTTCACCCTCTAAAAAATTAGGTTGATCTTGGAGGTGGATTGAAACCTCCTGGATATTATGTGCAGAGGTCATGTGGACTGTTCACGGCACCATTTCCACAGGATAGTGATGAGCTTGAAAGGATCACGAAACTGTTTCATTTCCTTGGAATTTTCTTGGCCAAATGCATTCAAGACAATAGACTTGTGGACTTACCTATTTCTAAACCTTTTTTTAAACTTATGTGTATGGGTGACATTAAAAGCAATATGAGTAAACTGATTTATGAGTCACGAGGTGATAGAGACTTACACTGTACTGAAAGTCAGTCTGAAGCTTCTACAGAAGAAGGTCATGATTCACTCTCAGTAGGAAGCTTTGAAGAGGATTCAAAATCAGAATTTATTCTTGATCCCCCTAAACCAAAACCCCCGGCTTGGTTTAATGGAATTTTGACTTGGGAAGACTTTGAATTAGTAAACCCACACAGAGCCAGATTTTTAAAAGAAATTAAAGACCTTGCTATCAAGAGGCGCCAAATTTTAAGCAACAAAGGTCTTTCTGAAGATGAGAAGAACACAAAATTACAGGAACTAGTGCTGAAGAATCCATCAGGTTCTGGGCCTCCACTTAGCATAGAGGATTTAGGGTAAGCATTATATGTACATTCTTCAATCCAATGGATGAATAAGTTCTAAAGCTTTTGTTTCTTTGTCCTCACTGATTTGCAATATATGAGAAAACAGTCTGTCAAAAACAGTAATATGCTGTAGGAAATACTGATGATCGACTTGAACCTTGATTTAATATTATAAAGACAACACTCAGAATACTAGAATATTAGTTTATTAATTATCAGACCTTTAGAAGATTACCTGACTTAGCCAATGTGAATTTATATGCCTGTGTAAAATGTCTAGAGTCAACAATATTTTGACAAATTCATCTGCTAATATATGGCCCACTTTGCAAAGCTCAAAAATTGGTTGGTATGTCAGCTTTATCACCAATGGCTGTAGTAGCTGAGATGCTGCAGATCTTTTGATAAAACTGTTACTTTATGTACAGGTAATTATCATATCTTCAGCTGTGGTTTTAGGTTAACTGCAAGGCCTTTTTTTTTTTTTTTTTAATGTTTGCTGATAATGTTGGTAAGCTGTGTTTGATAAATGGTTATATAGTCAAGGTTTTTTTTTTTAATGCATATTTTTGTACATAGCATGATTGACTTCAGTGAAGCAACAGTTTCTTCCTAAAAGACTTATAAACGTTGCCATCATAATTAATTGCAAAATTTTTAGTTAATTAATTTTGTGCCATAAGTTAGAAGTAAAATATAGAAAGGTGGTTTCATGCAATCTTCGCAAAGCCAGACAGATTTGGTAACAGCTGGCCTAGTAGATTTTGTCCATAGAATATTGCATTTAAAAAGGCCTCAACTTCTTCTAAGCTGGTGTACTGATTTTGTTGGAGGAGGAGGGGGCTGGGAATTATGGTTTTGATAGCCATGTTATTATATTTATTTAATTTTTTCTCTTGTACCCACTGATGGCAGATGATAGTCATGTTATAAAAATTAAACACCCTTAGTAGTAGCTGCATGTCAGTTAATTTAATCTTTTTTGTCCTCCCAGTTTAAATTTCCAGTTTTGCCCTTCCTCAAGAATATATGGTTTCACAGCTGTGGATCTCAAGCCAAGTGGTGAAGATGAGGTAAAAAAAGTTCTGAAATATCCTCTTAGCAAAGCCAGTTGTACTAGACACTCCTGAAATATTTCTAGATACTGACAGATTTTCTTTTGCAGATGATAACAATGGATAATGCAGAAGAATATGTGGATTTGATGTTTGACTTTTGTATGCATACAGGTATTCAGAAACAAATGGAAGCCTTTAGAGGTAATTTTAAAGGATTTTTAGCATAATTGCTCTCCTTTGACTTTGAGACAGTTGAAATTATGGTCAAGAATTGCTGGTGGTTGGCTGGGCATAGTGGCTAACGCCTGTAATCCCAGCACTTTGGGAGGCCGAGGCGGGCAGATCACCTGAGGTTGAGAGTTCAAGATCAGCCTGACCAACATGGAGAAACCCCATCTCCACTAAAAATACAAAATTAGCTGGGCATGGTGGCGCATGCCCGTAATCCCAGCTACTCGGTAGACTGAGGCAGGAGAATCGCTTCTCGGTAGACTGAGGCAGGAGAATCGCTTGAACCCAGGAGGCGAGGTTGCGGTGAGCCGAGATCATGCCATTGCACTCCAGCCTGGGTGATGAGCAAAACTCTGTCGCAAAAAAAAAAAAAAAAGAATTGCTGGTTGTCGGGTGTGGTGGTGCTCACGCCTATAATCTCAGCACTTTGGGAGGCTGAAGCAGGAGGATCGTTTGAACCCAGGAGTTCAAGACCAGCCTGGGCAACACGGCAAGACCCCATCTCTACAAAACATTTTTTAAAAAATTAGCCAGATGTGGTGGCATGTGCCTGTGGTCCCAGCCAGCTGTGAGGCTGAAGTGAGAGAATAGTCTGAGCGTGGGAGGCTGAGGCTGCAGTGAGCCATGTTTGTGCCACTGCATTCCAGCCTGGGCAACAGAGGGAGACCTTGCCTCAACAAAGAAAGAAAGAAAGTGGACATAGGTTGCATACATTCTAGATTACTTGATCAGGATGAATTAAACCATGAAAGAATCATGATGGGAACGAGTATATTATATGGTAAATCACTTTTGAAAATGAGAACACAGTTTTGCCTGACTTGTATGACAGAAACTGCTGGCGAACTCCAGACTGAGTAGTAACAAGAATTTGCATACTGACCATAGCAACTGAATGTTCTCTCTCCACATTTGTAATAAGCAGGGATTTCTTTTTTTTTTTTTTTGAGACAGAGTCTCGCTCTGTCGCCCAGGCTGGAGTGCAATGGCCAGATATCGGCTCACTGCAAGCTCCGCCTCCCGGGTTTACGCCATTCTCCTGCCTCAGCCTCCGGAGTAGCTGGGACTACAGGCGCCCGCCACCTCGCCCGGCTAGTTTTTTGTATTTTTTAGTAGAGACGGGGGTTTCACCATGTTAGCCAGGATGCTCTCAATCTCCTGACCTTGTGATCCGCCCATCTCGGCCTCCCAGAGTGCTGGGATTACAGGCTTGAGCCACCGCACCCGGCTAAGCAGGGATTTCTTTTTTCTTTTTTTTTTTTTTTTTGAGGCAGAATCTTACTCTGTTGCTCAGGCTGGAGTGCAGTGGCGCGATCTCGGCTCACTGCAAGCTCTGCATCCTGGGTTCACGCCATTCTCCTGCCTCAGCCTCCGGAGTAGCTGGGACTACAGGCGCCCACCACCACGCCAGGCTAATTTTTTGTATTTTTAGTAGAGAAGGGGTTTCACCGTGTTAGCCAGGATGGTCTCGATCTCCTGCGCTCGCGATCTGCCCGCCTCGGCCTCCCAAACAGTTTTAATTTCAAGCTGTCTTAATTAGCCGGGCGCGGTGGCTCAAGCCTGTAATCCCAGCACTTTGGGAGGCTGAGACGGGCGGATCACGAGGTCAGAAGATCGAGACCATCCTAGCTAATATGGTGAAACCCCGTCTCTACTAAAAAATACAAAAAACTAGCCGGGCGAGGTGGCGGGCGCCTGTAGTCCCAGCTACTCGGGAGGCTGAGGCAGGAGAATGGCGTGAACCCGGGAGGCGGAGCTTGCAGTGAGCTGAGATCGGCCACTGCACTCCAGCCCGGGCAACAGAGGGAGACTCCGTCTCAAAAAAAAAAAAAAAAACAGGCCGGGCGCGGTGGCTCAAGCCTGTAATCCCAGCACTTTGGGAGGCCGAGGCGGGCGGATCACAAGGTCAGGAGATCGAGACCACAGTGAAACCCCGTCTCTACTAAAAATACAAAAAATTAGCCGGGCGCGGTGGCGGGCGCCTGTAGTCCTAGCTACTCAGGAGACTGAGGCAGGAGAATGGCGTGAACCCAGGAGGCGGAGCTTGCAGTGAGCCGAGATCGCGCCACTGCACTCCAGCCTGGGCAACAGCGTGAGACTCCGTCTCAAAAAAAAAAAAAAAAAGCTGTCTTAATTTATGCTTGTTTATTCAAACATTTATGAATGTTGAATATTCATCTTCTGTCCATTTCATTGGTAATGAGTATTTTTTAATTGTTACATAATATATGTACATGTTTATGGGGCATTTTGATACATAAATTGTGTAATGGTAAAAATCGGTATTTAGGATATCCATCATCTTGGACATTTATCATTTCTCTGTGTTGGGAACATTAAAATTATTCTCTTCTAGCTTCTTTGAAATATACAATATATGACTGTTAACTATAGTCACCCTACTATGTTAGAAAACCTTAGAACTTACTCCTTTTATTTAATTGTAAGTTTGTACTCATTAAACTACCTCTCTTCATCCACCTCCACATGCAACACTCCCAGCCTCTGATATCATCCTTTTCTTTACCTTTATGAAATCAACTTTGTTGTTGTTTGTTTAAGACGGAGTTTTTGCTCTTGTTGCCCAGGCTAAGAGTGCAATGGCACGATCTCGGCTCACGGCAACCTCCACCTCCCAGGTTCAAGCAATTCTCCTGCCTTAGTCTCCTGAGTAGCTGGGATTACAGGCATGTGCCACAACACCCGGCTAATTCTGTATTTTTAGTGGAGATGGGGTTTCTCCATGTTGGTCAGGCTGGTCTCAAACTCCCAACCTCAGGTGATCTGCCTGCCTCGGCCTCCCAAAGTGCTGGGATTACAGGTGTGAGACACCTTGCCTGGCCAAGATCAACTTTTTAAGTTCCCACATATGAGTGGGAATATGTGATGCTTGTCTTTCTGTGCCTGGCTTTTTTCACTTAATATAATGACCTCCAGTTCCACCCATGTTCCTACAAATGAAAAGATTTCATTCTTTTTCATGGTTGCATAGTATTCCATTGTGTATATATACCACATTTTCTTTACACATTCATTCCTTGATAGATACTTAGATTGATTTTGATAATGGGTATTTTGGTTTGAAATTTGGTATTTTGGAATCATAACTTGGAAACTGAGTTGTATGTTTTTTGTGTTTCTGTACATGTATGATGTAGATGGGTTTAATAAAGTTTTTCCAATGGAGAAGTTAAGTTCCTTCAGCCATGAAGAAGTCCAAATGATTCTTTGTGGAAACCAGTCACCATCCTGGGCAGCAGAAGATATTATCAATTACACTGAACCTAAGCTGGGTTATACACGTGACAGGTATGTGATACTATTTTCTAAGATCAACAAAATTATTTATATTCCCCAAATCAAGTGACAGGTTCTCTAAAGTAAACTATAACTCAATGAATTACATTCATAAAGTAAGTGAGAAAGCAGTGGTGTCTCACAGTGACCAGAATGCATATCCATTGATAAGGCTGGGAGGATACAAAAAGACAACTGATATCAGGCCGGGCGCAGTGGCTCACACCTGTAATCCCAGCACTTTGGGAGGCTAAGGCGGGCGGATCACTTGAGGTCAGGAGTTTGAGACCAGCCTGACCAACATGGTGAAACCTTGTTTCTACTAAAAATACCAAAAATTAGCTGGGCGTGGTGGCAGACACCTGTAATTCCAGCTATTCGGGAGGCTGAGGCAGGAGAATCACTTGAACCCAGGAAGTGGAGGTTGCAGTGAGACAAGATCGTGCTATTGCACTCCAGCCTGGGCAACAAGAGTGAAACTCAATCTCAAAAAAAAAAAAAAGACAACTGACATCATGGTTGATGTTGATTCCTTTTCTCATTGTGTTTTAATTGTTCATTTTTAAAATTTGGTAAATTGTAAGCTGTTAGGCTATACTACATTTATATTAAACTTTTTATTGAATATAACAGATAAGTACACACGTCATATATACAGTTTAGAGGATTTTCTCAAAATGAACACACCTATATAATTGGTATCCAGAATATGAAGCAACTTCAAAAATCCCCCTTCCCACGATATTCTTTTCTGTTAATTTAATCACCATATGTTGATCAGTTTTGCTTGCTTTTGAACTTTTAATGTAAAATCATGTAGTGTTTTCTTTGTGGTCTGGTTTCTTTTGAGTAACATGATCATGAGATTTATCCATGTTCTGGCATATAGTTCATTTACTATTTCATTACACAAATTTATCACAAGATAATTATTTTGCTGGAACAAAAATCGATTTTTTCAGATCCCCTTTGGTATATTTATCCATATTTGGAATGATTTTGCAAATGCATCCTATGTTTTTATGATTTACTGACTTTGTTGCATAATAGATGGACCCCATACACCATCAGTATTTTTTAGTTCTTACAATTTATAAGTGCAAGACAGGCTTTGAGGGATATTTTTTTTTTTTTTTTTTTTTTTTGAGATGTAGTTTCACTCTTGTTGTCCAGGCTGGAGTGCAATGGCATAATCCCGGCTCACTGAAACCTCTGCCTCCCAGTTTCAAGCGATTCTCCTGCCTTAGCCTCCCAAGTAGCTGGGATTACAGGCATGCGCCACCATGCCCAGCTAATTTTGTATTTTTAGTAGAGATGGGGTTTCACCATGTTCATCAGGCTGGTCTCAAACTCCTGACCTCAGGTGATCCATCCGCCTCATCCTCCCAAGGTGCTGGAATTACAGGTATGAGCCACCACACCTGGCCAGGGATATTTTTAAAGTAGCTTGTCTTAGCCCATTGCATACTTACCCAAGAGTCTCTAGATGTGTTGTTCTTCTGGTGTGAGGTTATTGTTTTTTAGGGGGCTTGTTGCTGGCTGACAAAGTAGTGGTAGTGATTTTCATTTAAATCTGCAGTCAACTCAGTATAACTATATTTTTGTTCTTTTAGCCCTGGTTTCCTGAGGTTTGTGAGGGTTTTATGTGGCATGTCTTCTGATGAAAGGAAAGCATTCTTGCAGTTTACCACTGGTTGTTCAACTCTACCCCCAGGTGGACTGGCTAACCTGCATCCCAGGCTCACGGTTGTACGCAAGGTACAAGCTCTGTGGCTAATTGGGAATCCAAATGAAATTTAGTTACTTTACTTTCGAAAGAAAGAAGTATTTAAACTCATGGTCTTCTGTTGTGTTTGCTTTCTTGCTGTAGGTTGACGCTACTGATGCAAGCTATCCATCAGTCAATACATGTGTGCATTACCTTAAGTTGCCTGAATATTCTTCCGAGGAGATCATGAGAGAGCGCCTGCTAGCTGCTACAATGGAGAAAGGCTTTCATCTCAATTGAGGTTTGCAGTGCAATGGGAGACATCAGAGACTTTAAAAATACTAGTGAAGCCTCTTGTGTTTATGTGCAGAGAAGTATATGATCCTCCACGCTAATGACACTTGCCTTTTTTTCCACCATTAAGGCTTTAAGAACATGTGGAATAAGTTTGTTAGCTGCTAATGACAAAACAAATCCTGTAACTACCCAGCCAGCAAGTATATAGCACAGAACACTGTGTTACTTTACAAGGGCTTATGTGACTGGAATAAGGTGGTCCTACTTGACTGTTCCAAAGAGCAGCTTCTCAGATCTTCAGTGTTCACTGGTAAATTTCTAACAGTGTATTTGTGTAAAGTTTGTCATTTCATACTCCATACACTACAGTTGCCGTCACTGATCCCTGTTTTGCTGGCTTTTAAGCTACTTGGTCAAAAATCCTGCTTCCTTAAAACATAGAGAATTAATGAGCATCTCAAGCTTTTTCTTTTCCTTTTTAATGATGCCTGCACTATCAAGAGTATTCTAGTGTTCTCTCTTTGTTTGGCATATAATCATGCACCAACCTTTTATTTCTTTAAGGTGGGAGTATATTTTTATTTGCTAAATGCCGTACTATGAAGATCAAAGTCTTAAGTGTGTTTGTGCAGCTCAAAAATAAAGATGTATTAAGGGGGGAAAACACTGGTCTAAGTGCAAGGCACACTTAAAGCAAGTTTTACTTTTGGTTGTATTTTCTTTGTATATTATAAACATTTATTTAACTTGTTGCCGTTTGAAGTAAAAAATTTCCAAAATGTATGCTCAACAATAATGATTAAAATGTTTGCAGCGTACAAAACTGTGTCGTTTGACTATTTCAGTGCAATCATCAGACTTCAGAGCTTTACC
Source organism: Macaca nemestrina (assembly GCF_043159975.1). Lineage (NCBI taxonomy): Eukaryota > Metazoa > Chordata > Mammalia > Primates > Cercopithecidae > Macaca > Macaca nemestrina. Next base: position 77,068,697 of record NC_092131.1, read on the forward strand.
ATGTACTTGTCATTTTGAATCATCCACAGTTTTCTGAAATTACTACATAAAGAAATGTGTTTTTCTATAGTAAATACGGTTATTAAAATTGAAAGACTAGAAGAAATATATATTCACACACTTGTGATCCAACGGTTGGGTTCAGTTTTAAAGTATGCCTCAGCTAGAACTGACCAGTTACTTGTGTTAATTGTTTTAAAAAACACCAGATCCACAACTATTATATCTGCAGGGATATGTAAAGTGAGGATGTAAGAAAGATCCAAGAATGATTTTTAAATGTTGTGTTAGTGTCAAAAGAAAACACAAAGATACTGCTGTTTTGTGGTTTTGAAGAAGGGACTGTATTTCCAAATTCCAAAGTGGATTTTCCAAATTCCAGTTATTACCATATCTGTGCTTATAAGTGAAAGGAATGACACTAGGCCTGATTTAGCCAAATAGCTTCTTCTTTTTTTTTTTTTTTTCCTTAAAGATAGGGTCTTGCTGTGTTACCCAGGCTGGTCTCAAACTCCTAGGTTCAAGCAATCCTCCCACCACAGCTTCTGGAGTAGCTGGGATTACAGATGTGTACCACCACACCTGGCTCACATGTTTTTTAAGGAACCAAAAGCATGTTTGAAATTGCCGAATACTGACTGTTTAAAAGGCAAATTCTCTTCCTATAAGAGATACCTTCTGCTATAATTACTAGTCTCTAAGATATCTATCAGTAGTCAGCTTTTACCAAGACTAGCCTGGCACCAGGGTTAGCAAACTATGGCCTGCTGCATGTTTTTGAATGGCCTATGGCTAAGCATGACTTTAAAATTTTAAAATTGTTGGGGGAAAAAATCAAAAGAATAATATTTTATGTGAAAATTATGAAATTTAAATTTCAGTGTCACAAACACAGCCACGTTCATTCATTTACATGGTTGCTTTTGCACTACAATGGCAGAATTGAGTAGTTGGCAGAGACCATATGGCCCACAAAGCCTAAAATATTTACTATTTGGCCCTTTACAGAAAAAGTTTGCTGAACCCTGGTCTAGCAAGTGGCTACAGCAGATAAGTTGATAGCTTTACATAAAATCGGGCAGGGCACGGTGGCTCACATCTGTAATCCCAGCACTTTGAGAGGCCAAGCAGGGTGGATCAACTGAGGTCAGGAGTTTGAGACCAGCCTGGCCAACATGGTGAAACCCTGTCTTTACTAAAAATACAAAAATTAGCTGGGCGTGATGGCACATACCTGTAATCCCAGCTACTCTGGAGGCTGAAGCAGGAGAATCACTTGAACCCAGGACGCAGAGGTTGCAGTGAGCCGAGATCGTGCCATTGCACTCCAGCCTGGGCAACAAGAGTGAAACTCAAATAAAAACAAAAAGTTTACATACAATCGTAGCTGTTTTTGAAATATTAGGAGTCTTCCTCAGAAAAAATCGAAGAACAAGGTAAGGCTGACCAAATGTAAGTATGAAAAGTCACTTAAAGCATCTTAGTGAAGTTAGATGGAGACACAGCCTGTAAGTACAGATACGCATGAGTCAAGTGTTCTGAGACATCTACTGGGGTCTCCACCTCAACTGTAAGTTCTTAAATATTGTTTCCTATGATACCTACCAACTATTTTTTTTCAACTGTTATTCTCTCAAGGTTCTAAAATCTGTGCCAAGATGTAATTCAACTACTATTTTGGTGTGACCCCAAAATTAATTTTGTTCACTCCCTAGCTACTCTGGTGTACCAGTTTCAGCAGTTACCTGAATGTGCTACTGATTAAGTACCTACCAACTAGGACAGTGTTGCCCAACTACTGTGTCTCAGAAAGGCCTTCATAGCACTTTGGTCTAGACTGGGCTTTCCCCAGACCTTGGCTACTTGATACAAAGGTGTATCTGTACACACAAACCACTAATTGTTCCCACAGGTTGAAGCCTTCCTTTTGCCTTCCTGAACGAGTCCAAAAACAACTTGGGTTTGGAGTCCTCTACTGACTTTCTGCGTTTTTACAGATATAAACCTTGATACTGCAAGTGGATTTTTAGAAGAGGATAAAAAAAAAGGCTCCTCTGCCTACTGCCCACAATACACAGACAAACCAAACAGAACAGTGCTGAATGATATCTCTGAAATGTGCATTTGGCCAGGCGCGGTGGCTCACACCTGTAATCCCAGCACTTTGGGAAGCCAAAGGCGGGCGAATCACTTGAGGTCAGGGTTTTGAGACTAGCCTGGCCAACATGATGAAACCCCATCTCTACTAAAAATACAAAAATTAGTCCAGTGTGGTGGCACACGCCTGTAATCCCAGTTGCTCAGGAGGCTGAGGCAGGAGAATTGCTTGAATCCGGGAGGCGGAGGTGGCAGTGAGCTGAGATCATGCCACTGCATTTCAGCCTGGACAACTGAGCAAGACTCTTGTCTCAAAAAAGAAAAAAAAAATGCATTTATGCATTTATGTCCTATTTTAGAGGCTGGAGTGTCACAGAAGAATGAACTATTGGATCATTCCATAGGCTGGGACTGTATCTTAATATACCAAAAATAGATTTTGGCTGGGCAGGGTAGCTCATGCCTGTAATCCTTGCACTTTGGGAGGCTGAGGTGGGAGGATTGTTTGAGCCCAGGAGTTTGAGATCAGCCTGGGGAACATAGTGAGACCCTGTCTATAGTTAAAGAAAAAAGATTTCTACTTTCTTCACTGTACCTGACCTCCCACCCCTACATACATGTATATAGACCTCCCTATTCTTGGGGGATAAGTTCTAAGACCCCCAGTGGATATCTGAAACTGAGGATAGTACCAAATCATATATATATATAGAGAGAGAGAGAGAGAGAGAGAGAGAATGTTTTTTTGTATACATACATACCTATGATAAAGTTTATAAATTAGGCACACTAAGATTAACAATAATGGAACAATTATTACAATATACTGTAAGAAAGTTATGTGGAAGCTGGGCATGGTGGTGTGCACCTATAGCTCCAGCTACTTGGAAGGCTGAGCAGGAGGATGACTTGAGCCCAGGAGTTCAAATCCAGCCTAACAGTGACCTCATCTCTTAAAAAACAAAAGATGGCCAGGTGTGGTAGCTCATGCCTATAATCCCAGCACTTTCAGAGGCTGAGGTAAGGAGGATCGCTTGAGCCCAGGAATTCAAGACCAGCCTGGGCAACATATGGAGACCTCGTCTCTACAAAAAATAAGAAAAATTAGCTCAGTAGGGTGGCACACAAGCTGAGATGGGAGGATCGCTCGAGCCCAGGGGGTTGAGGCTGCAGTGAGCCGTAATCATGCCACTGCACTGCAGCCTGGGCAACAGAGCGAGGCCCTGTCTTAAAAAAAAAAAAAAAGAAAAGAAAAATTATATATAGATGAATATATATGAATGTAGTCTCTCTCAAGACCTTATTGTACTGTACTCACCCTTCTCTTGATCTGTCCATCTGGTAACCAAGACAGTTACTAAATGACTGTCAAGTGGGGAGTGTATACAGCATGCATATGCTGGACAAAGGGACCATTCACCTCCCAGGCAAGATGGAGCAGGACCGAGCAGGACAAAGCTGGACGGTGCAAGATTTCATCACATTACTCAGAATGGCATGCAGTTTAAAACTTATACATTGTTTATTTCTGGAATTTTCTATTTAATATTTTGGGACCTCAGTTGACCATGAGTAACACAAACCACAGAATGCGAAACAGTGGATAAGAGAGGGATTATTGTACATACTTTCGCCTAAGACAGTTGTGTATATTCTGTTAACTGGGTAGCAAAAGCATAGAGAAAGGTTTTGGGGGGATGCAGTGCATTACTCTTCTGTAATGACAGTAATTTACAAGACATTGCAGGAGAAGGGGTTAAAGGAGTAAAAGGGAGGAAGAGAAGGATTCATGCCTATCTGTACAGAGACATTTTCTTGCATTCCACTTTTTTTTTTTTTTTTTGAGACGGAGTCTCACTCTGTTGCCCAGTCTGGAGTGCAGTGGCACAATCTCGATCTCAGCTCACTGCAACCTCTGCCTCCTGGTTTCAAGTGATCCTCCTACCGCAGCCTCCCAAGTAGCTGGGATTATAGGCATGTGCCACCATGCCCGGATAATTTTTTGTATTTTTAATAGAGACAGGGTCTCACCATGTTGGTCACGCTGGTCTTGAACTCCTGACCTCAAATGATCTACCCACCTTGGCCTCCCAAAGTGCTGGGATTATAGGCATGAGCCACCGTGTCTGACTGCATTCTACTTTTAAACTTTGAACTACATTTCATTAACAGTAAGCTTATTAATAAGCAAACCCTTTAAAATGTGGCATAAAAAGACTGGGCACAGTGGCTCAGGCCTGTAATCCCAACACTTTGGGAGGCAAAGGCAGATGGATCATGTGACCGCAGGAATTTGAGACCAGTCTGGGCAACATGGCGAAACCCTATCTCTACAACAAAATACAAAAATTAGCTGGGTGGAGCAGGTGTGCGCCTGTGGTCCCAGTTACTTGGGAGGCTGAGGTGGGAGGATCACCTGCGCCCAGGAGGTAGAGGCTGCAGTGAGGTGTGATCACACCACTGCACTCCAGCCTGGGAGACAGAGGGAGATGCTGTCTCCAAAAAACAAACAAAAAAAGGGGCATAAAAGATAGCTGTAGCGACTCTCAATGTCTGACCATCCATTATTTGAAAGTAATGTTCTCTATAGAATTAATTACATAATGGCATTGTAATTACTAAGTGCCCTTAAAATGAGTATCAAAGGCTTTTACAAACTGGCAAATAAAATTTAACTCTGCAATCTTTGTTAGGTACATGTTATAAAAGTTTTTTTGTTTTGATTTGTTTTTTTTGAGGCAGGGCCTCACTCCATTACCCAGGTTGGAGTGCAGCATTGTGATCATAGTTCACTGCAGCCTCAAACTCCTGGGCTTGATCAATCCTCCCACCTCAGCCTCATGAGTACTTAGGAGTACAGGTGCTCACCACCACAGCTGGCTAACTTTTTAATTAATTATTTATTTATTTTTAGAGACAGTCTCACTCTTGCCCAGGCTGGAGTGCAGTGGCATGATCTCGGCCTACTGCAACCTCTGCGTCCCGGGTTCAAGCAATTCTACTGCCTCAGCCTCCCGAGTAGCTGGGATTAGAGGTGCCTGCCACCATGCCTGGCTAAATATTTGTATGTTTAGTAGAGACAAGGTTTTACCATGTTGGCCAGGCTGGTTTCAAACTCCTGACCTCAAGTGATCCACCTGCCTCGGCCTCCCAAAGTGCTAGGATTACAGGCATGAGCCACCACACCTGGCTAATTATTAATTTTTTGTAGAGATGTGGTCTTGCTGTGTTGCCCAGGCTGGTCTTGAACTAATGGGCTCAAGGAATCCTCCTACCTTGGCCCCCCAAAGTGTTGGGATTACAGACCTGAGCCACTGCACTCAGACTTCTTTATTTTCGAGACAGGATGGAGTGCAGTGACACAATCATAGTTCATTGCAGACTCGAACTCCTGGGCTCAAGCAATCCTTCTGCCTCAGACTCCCAAGTAGTTGAGACTACAGGTATGTGCCACCACGCCTGGCTAATTTTTGTATTTTTTGTAGAGACGAGGTCTGTGTTGCCCAGGCTGGTCTTGAATTTCTGGCCTCAAGTGATCCTCATTCCTCAGCCTCCCAAAGTGCAGGGGTTACAGGTGTGAGCCACTGCACCAGCCCCACATTATAAAGATTTTAAAGCTAGGCCAGGAAAGTTCAAGGTTGTAGTACAACATGATCATGCCTGTGAATAGCCACTGCAGTCCAGCCTGGACAACACAGCAAGACCCGCTTCTCTTAAAAAACAAAACAACAACAACAACAACAACAAAAAACACGTCTTGGCTGGGCATGGTGGCTCATGCTTGTAATTCCAGCAATTTGGGAGGCCGAGGTGGGTGGATCACTTGAGGTCAGGAGTTCAAGAACAGCCTGGCCAACATGGTGAAACACCGTCTCTACTAAAAATACAAAAATTAGCCAGGCGTGGTGGCACATACGTACAGTCGCAGCTACTCAGGAGGCTGAGGCAGGAGAATTGCTTGAACCCAGAGGTGGAGGTTGCAGTGAGCTGAGATCATGCCATTGCACTCCGGCCTGGGTGACAGAGTGAGACTCCATTTAAAAATACACACAAATACACACACATACACACACACACACACACACACACACACACACACACACATCTCTTAAAAAGTAAATTTTACTAAGTCTTTTAAAGGAATAAGACAGCCTTCAGAAGTTGGGCACTGTGGCTCATGTCTGTAATCCCAGCACTTTGGGAGGCTGAGGCAGGCAGATCACCTGAGGTCAGGAGTTTGAGACCAGCCTGGCCAACATGGTGAAACTCCATCTCTACTAAAAATACAAAAATTTTTTGTATTTTTGTATTTTTTGTGGTGGCGCATGCCTGTAGTCCCAGCTCAGAAGCTGAGGCAGGAGAATCGCTTGATTCCGGGAAGTGGAAGTTGCAGTGAGCTGAGAATGCGCTGAGCGACAGAGCTAGACCAGACTCCCTCTCAAAAAAAGAAAAAAAAAAGACAGCCTTCAGAAAACAGCATTACTCAAAATGCCTTGTGTTTAAATTTTAAAACTTTATTGGCTGACAGAAAACTGCCATACTTTCTTCCCACTACCATCCTGCTATTCCTGAATTTGATTTGCAAAAAGAAGCATAGACCAATAAGGGTCAACAGAATTTAAAGAAGTGGGAAAGATATGTTTACAATTAGAATATAAAACTTCTCTCTCAGTTTAAAAAAATTTTTTTTCTTTTACATATTTTAAAGTACAGCTTTGTTTTCTTTTTAGGAACTGTGGGAAACGCCGATTTATAATGTCTTTGGAAGGATACCCCATTTTGTAATTGTGGTCTTCCAGATTCTTCTTGGTTACAGATGTTGAGATGTATTCCACGGTACTCGCATTTCTGATAAATCCATGTTGTCTGGAAGAGGCTTCCTTTCAGCTTTCTGACATCTTATCAAGAATTAGTAGAGGGGCAAGAATTCTTGCCCTGTTAGTTTCCACAATGCAGCCATTTAACACCATCTCATCCAAAATGATGTGTATTTTATCCAAATTAAACATTATCTAGGGTTATATTAAGGAAATTAGTTTAAAGTTATAAAAATGTTAACATTCAGTAAAAATTTGTGGCTTAACCTGGAGTTTTCCCAGTGTAAATTAGTCTAAGCATGAGGTTTTTTGTACAGAATTTCTGAAATTAAATTTAAAACTGGCATCCATATTAGAAATTGTTACCTTCACATATACATACCTAGTTTCACTTTGGTTAAGCTAACAGGTTAAGTAGGGATAAAAACGAAACAGCTACATTTTTTAACCAAAGGGATAGGGAGTCTACTAAGTGCTAGAGAACACAGCAAGTGTCATGTGGCAAGAGAATGACCTGAACTCAAAAATAATGGTGTCCTCCCAGACAATAATAATAACAGTAACAACCATTTGTTGAATGCTCCTGTTCCAGATATTGTGTTGAGTTTCAGCCCTCTGTAAATCTCTGATGTATGTTGTTACATATTATCCTTAGTTTACCTAGGATCAAACAGGTTCAAAGCATAGTCCAAAGCCACATGGCTAGCAAATGCCAGGCTGGAATTTAAATCCAAAGCTTGGCCTTGACTGCTCTGCTTCCAGGCTCCTCAGGAGCGGCTAGACACCTCCCTCCTCAGCCCCCAAACCTCCACCCCAAAATAAATGCCTTGTTCCTTCAGTTATCTTCTCTGTCAGACAGACTGACGTAAAAATAATTATGAGGAGAAAACGAATGAAGAACGCAGGGCGTAATAAAAATTTCTGGATTTTGGCCGGGCGCGGTGGCTCAAGCCTGTAATCCCAGCACTTTGGGAGGCCGAGGCGGGCGGATCACAAGGTCAGGAGATCGAGACCACAGTGAAACCCCGTCTCTACTAAAAATACAAAAAAATTAGCCGGGCGCGGTGGCGGGCGCCTGTAGTCCCAGACACTCAGGAGGCTGAGGCAGGAGAATGGCGGGAACCCGGGAGGCGGAGCTTGCAGTGAGCCGAGATCGCGCCACTGCCCTCCAGCCTGGGCAACAGCGTGAGACTCCGTCTCAAAAAAAAAAATAAATAAATAAATAAAAAAAATAAAATAAATAAAATAAAAAAATTTCTGGATTTCAAGACAGTATCTCTTACAAATGGGTAGTTCTAAGAAGTCATTTGAGAATGATGGAGCCACTTTGGCTTACAGGTGTTCTTTTTTTTTTTTTTTTTTTTTTTTTTTTTTTTTTGAGATGGAGTCTTGCTCTGTCGCCCAGGCTGGAGTGCAGTGGCGTGATCTCGGCTCACTGCAAGCTCCGCCTCCCGGGTTTATGCCATTCTCCTGCCTCAGCCTCCCCAGTAGCTGGGACTACAGGCGCCTGCCACCACGCCCGGCTAATTTTTTTGTATTTTTTTTTTTTTTTAGTAGAGATGGGGTTTCACCGTGTTAGTCAGGATGGTCTCCATCTCCTGACCTTGTGATCCGCCTGTCTCGGCCTCCCAAAGTGCTGGGATTACAGGCGTGAGCCACCGCGCCCGGCCGGCTTACAGGTGTTCTTACTGGAAAGTTAGCATGGGGCATCAGGAAAGAAGAAAATATTGTTAGACTATGATGTCTAGCAAACTAGAAAGAACTAAATACTTCCCTCAAGAATCCCTTCAACTGAATACCTAACTTTTCTTTTGTGAAAGAAGGGGAACTGGAATGAGATGATGACAATGAATGTTTCTCAATTCTACACCTTAATATCTGAAGTTCTGTATCTACTTATAAAGAGCAGGATCACGGTCTGTTACAAAAACAAAAACAGTTGACAGATTGTTTCAAACAAACTTCATTCAACAAATAGGTAATTCAATGCGCTAGGGGAGTTCAAAATTAAATCTTTGTAAAGTGAATTGTTCCCACTTGATTTTTTTCAACCAGACCAGATGTTCAAAGTCTACACTGTATTTGCTTAGTGAAGTGCAACTACACAGAATAGGACAAACGGTGAATGACTTTAAAGTTTTTATTAGGCTCTGTGTGAATATCTCATTAAGCTCTGTGCAAATAGTCCTCCAGCAGAATAAACTGTTTTCCAGGGGCCCATGGGAACTGTCCTTAAGTGACCCAGAAAAAAAAAAAAAAAAAAAGCATCACTCTGATATACCTATTAATAATGTCTTCCAATTATACAGATGACTGCTTTGTCCCATGGCCAAACTGGGACTGGAATGTTAGGCCCTTGACTCCAACCTGTTCACTAGACCCAGAAGCCAGAACTTAGGTGAGACAAAGTAGGAATGGCAGCCAGGTATATACAGAAAGGCAGAGCTGAGAAGCACAGGTGGCTACGTGAAAAATGGCCTACAGAACCTTCCTGTTGTACTCACTAAGGGCAATGAAAGCCTTAGTGCCTTTGAAAATGTCACCTTCTCCAAGATAACTTCCTTTGAGATACAAGGAAATCTAATTTTAACCCATGAATTGGTTTGGGGATCAAGCTGCTCTGTGGCCTGCCCCATCTCCGGCAAGCAGAGGATCCGCTGTTCAGATGTCGCCTTGAGCAACTGCCCAACTGTTTTGAAATTCAGATCAGAATTTACTGCTAAATCATATAAACCACTGACATCCCCACATTACAAGGACAAGGTCCTCCAGCAAGTCAATTTCCCAACATCCTGGAAACATGAGTTGCTCAGTGAGGTCACTGTATACTGTGGACATGTGACTGCCTGTGTATCTGTGTATCTGACTCAAACTAACAATCATGCAGCTTTCTGGCACTATATGGGGAAACTACAGACCAAATCCACTGTGAGGCAAAGGGCTGAAAGCTGATTTCCCCCTGGAATCATGTGACTCTTTTAAAATAAGAATCCAGCTGTTGTTTACATCTTGATTTGGTTTATGAGCAACTTGTACACCCTGGTGAGGCCAAGAGTAATGGCATTTCGGCCATATGCCAGGTAAGCAGGGACCAAAAAATACCCTATATGCTAAGCCCATGGAATAAACACACTGCAATGGTGACATTTGAAATAGGAGGAAGTAAGAAGGGCCCAGACTGTTGGTATACTAATGTAGTGAGCTGAGAATGGCTATTGAAAGATGGTCTTACCTTCAGGCTATAATGAACTTGATTGACTCTAAAGATCCTAAGGAAACTTGTTTTCTTTCATGGGCCCCAGAGGTTGAGCTGACATGAACTAGAAACAATCTCCCAAAGAAGGGAGTTACTGAAGTCCATTTTCTCCCAACCTAGAAAGCTAAGAACCTTTCTGAATTTTCACATAATGTGGATTGGAATTGAACATTGCAGGGCTCATAGAATATTAGTGCCACTTGAAATCAACTTTTTAATTACAGTGATTGAAATGAGGCTGGGTGCAATGGCTCATGCCTGTAATCCCAGCACTTTGGGAGGCCGAGGCGGATGGATTACCAGAGGTCAGGAGTTCAAGACCAGCCTGGCCAATAAACCCTGTCTCTACTAAAAATACAAAAATTAGCTGGGCATGGTGGCATGCGCCCGTAATCCCAGCTACTCGGGAGGCTCAGGCAGGAGAATCACTTGAACCTGGGAGGAGGAGGTTGCAGTGAGCCGAAATGGGGCCACTGCACTCCAGCCTGGGCAACAGAGTAAGACTCTGTCTCAAAATAAATAAATAAATAAAAATGAAAATAAATAAATAAAGTGATTGAAATGTTTATGGTCCCATCATTGGAATTTTATTTTATTTTTTTAGATGCAGCTTCTCTCTATTGCTCAGGCTAGAGTGGAGTGGCGTGATCTCGGCTCACTGTAACCTCCATCTCCTGGGTTCAAGGGATTCTTGTGCCTCAGGCTCCTGAGTACCTGGGAGTACAGGCATGCGCCACCACACCCAGCTAATTTTTTTGTACTTTTAGTAGAGATGACATTTTGCCACGTTGGCCAGGTTGGTCTCTATAACTCCTGAGCTCAAGTGATCTGCTTGCCTCAGCCTCCCAAAGTGCTGGGATTACAGATGTGAGCCACCGCGCCTGGCCCCAACACTGGAATTTTGATCTCTGGATAATAAAACACTTTTCCGTCATGAGTATTTTAACACCACAGTGGCAATCAAATTATCCTTTAATAAGTGAGAAACTGAGCAGCACAGACTCAAATGGAACCTCAAAAGGAATTCCAGGGCAGAGACCAACCTAGAAACTACAATTTCTAACTCTAGGCTTGGGTCTCAGATCCCTTGGTTTCTCATTTTATTTCTTTTTTAAAAACATATTCTAGCTAAGTGTTCTTTAATAAAATATGTAGGGTGGGAAAACTTGCTTTCTTACTATTCATACTTTAATTTCCCACCAAATTGGATAAGCGGCCAAGGGCCACTGTGTTCACATTTCCCCCAAAAAATACTACCATATCGAAGGCTACCATTATGAAGATTCTGCATAGTCCTGGAGACATTCTTCTTGGAGTACAGTATAGTCTTCTGTTCACTTTTTTTTTTTTTGGTGAAGAAAAGGTCTTGCTCTGTTGCCCAGACTGGAGTGCACTGGCACAATCTTGGCTCACTGTAGCCTCGACCTCCTGTGCTCAAGTGATCCTCTCACCTCAGCCTCCCAATTAACTGTGACCGTAGGTGCGCCACCACGCCCATCTAATTTCTTTATTTTTTGGAGGGATGGGGTTTCACTATCTTGCCCAGACTGGTCTTGAACCCCTGTGCTAAAGTGAGGCACTTTGCCTTACTCGGCCTCACAAAGTGCTGGAATTACAAGAGTGAGCCACTGTGCTTGGCCCTGTTCATATTTTGTCTCTTGCTAATTAGGCCACTGAAAGGGACTCTTTTTTTTTTTTTTTTTTTTTGAGACGGAGTCTTACTCGGTTGCCCAGGCTGGGGAGCAGTGGTACGATCTTGGCTCACAGTAACCTCCGCCTCCCAGGTTCAAGCAATCCTCCCGCCTCAGTCTCCTAAGTAGCTGGGATTATAGGTGTGTGCCACCACGCCCAGCTAATTTTTGTATTTTTAGTAGAAATGAGGTTTCACCATGTTGGCCAGGTGGTCTCGAACTCCTGACCTAAGGTGATCCGCCGGCCTCAGCCTCCCAAAGTGCTGGGACTATAGGCGTGAGCCACCGCGCCTGGCTGTTATCTTTTTTAAAGTCGGTTTTCATTAAAGGCCCACTAGTATTCTGAGAACAACAGGATACCCAGCTGTGGTTTTGCTTAAAGTTTATGTAGGCTTAGTTATGTAGGCTAAAACATAAAGTTTCTGTTTGCTTAAAGTTATGTAGGCTAATGTAAAATTAAATATGAAAGTCAGAGGTGGGTCAATGAGCCTGTTATTATTCTCATTTTTCCCCCTAAATCTCTCTTGCTTCTCATAACTTGCTGTCACTATTCCTGACTAAAATGGAACCCAAAAAAATGGAACAAAAGGAATAGGGTTAAAGCTGAGGGACCTGGTGGTGAGGAATGCTGGTGGATGAATATAGCACCTACAGGGCTCCTTAAAGGAAAGAGGAAAGTGGTCAGGGCTAGTGGGAGCCAGAAAAAACCTGGAGGCAGAACTGTTGGATCTGTAACATTCACATCTCCTTCTGGGGTACTGGCTGACTCCTGGGGACTGTTCCTATCCAAGACTCTCATCACCCACCACGGCCCTGGCTAGAGCTCCCATGCTGGAGAAGGCCCTGGGTCCCTCGTCCCTCAGTGCCTGCCCTTCCCATGGAGGAACGGCTGCACGTGTTCCCTCGGACCCACAGGCCAGTCCTCACTGTCTGGCAACGAGGCTTTCCATTTCATATTTTCAAAAGGAAAAAAGATGTTTCGAAATCTGAACGTGAACTCCACTTTTGGAGAGCATGTTTTCAACAAGACATTCACAGATACTCTCAAATGTTTTCATCCTTTCTGACTCCTCCAACCAAAGGCATTTCTCTAAAACATCTCCCCTTATTCACAAAAAAGCTTCGACAACACCAAGGCACCATGGTGACAGGCATTTTATAAATGTTTTGTTAGAGACTAAATTGCCACAGTCTACTCCAGATGATTAATTTTTTAAAAATACGTCAAATTTAGGCTGGTTGCAGTGGCTCACATCTGTAATCCCAACACTTTGGGAGGCCAAGGTGGACATATCACTTGAGGTCAGGGGATCGAGTCCAGCCTGGCCAAAATGGAGAAACCCTGTGTCTATTAAAAATACAAAAATTAGCCAGGGATGGTGGCAGGCACCTGTAATTCCAGCTACTCAGGAGGCTGAGGCAGGAGGATCACCTGAACCTGGGAGATGGAGGTTGCAGTGAGTTGAGATTGCACCACTGTACTCCAGCATGGATGACAGAGCAAGGCTCTGTCTCAGAAAAAAAAAGAAAAGAAAAAAAATGTCAAATTTAACCTGCCCAATTTATAATCCTAGAGTCAAGGGCCCTAGAAACCCAGAAACTAGTACCAGCTCTGCCCTAAAGTAGCTCTACGGATTGGGACATGTCACAGAACCTCTTTGGGCCTCAGCCTTTTTACCTAAAAAGTGAGGTTTTACACCAGCCAACGGTGACTCACCCAGCCCTATGGGAGGCCAAGGTGGGAGGATTGCTTGAGCCCGAGAGTTCAAGACCAGCCTAGGCATCATACTGAAATGCTGTTCTTATTAAACAAAATTTTTTAATTAGCCAGCTGGGTGTGGTGGTGTGTGTCTGTATTCCTTGATGTATTTTTTTTTCCTTGATATTTTTGTTTTCCTACTCTGGAGGCTGAGGTGGAAGGATTGCTTGAGCCCAGGAGTTTGAGGCTGCAGTGAGCTATGATCACAACACTGCACTCAAGCCTGGGCAACAGAGCAAGACCCTGACTGTAAAAATTTTTTTTACATTAATTTTTAAAAGTGAGGTTTTAACCTGATGATTGTGTAGGTGTCTTCTAGCTCCAAAGTATCTGGCTCCTACGACTCTAAATATAACCTTCAGGGAAAGCGGAGCTATTCTTTTCTGATAATATCAAGCCATTCCTGGCTGGGTGTCGTGGCTCACACCTGTAATCCCAACACTTTGGGATGCCAAGGGGGGCGGATCACCGGAAGTTGGAAGTTGGAGACCAGCCTGGCCAACATGGCAAAACCCTGTCTCTACTAAAAATACAAACTAGCCAGGTGTGGTGGTGCACGCCTGTAGTCCCAGCTACCTAGAAGGCTGAGGCAGGAGAATCACTTGAACCTGGGAGGCAGAGGTTGCAGTGAGCCAAGATGACACCACTGCACTCCAGCCTGGACAAGAGAGTGAGACTCTGTCTCAAAAAAAAAAAAAAAAAAAAAAAAAATCAAGCCATTCCTGCAGTCATCACATGCTCCATCATACCTCAGAAGAAATGCTTAAATAATGATTTTATTGGCCAGGTGCGGTGGCTCAAGCCTGTAATCCCACCACTTTGGGAGGCCGAGACGGGCGGATCACGAGGTCAGGAGATCGAGACCATCCTGGCTGACACGGTGAAACCCCATCTCTACTAAAAAATAAAAAATAAAAAAAACTAGCCAGGCAAGGTGGCGGGCGCCTGTAGTCCCAGCTACTGGGGAGGCTGAGGCAGGAGAATGGCATGAACCCGGGAGGCGGAGCTTGCAGTGAGCCGAGATCGCGCCACTGCACTCCAGTTCATTTAGAAGCTGCCGCTTCAGTGTTGGATGCTTCCCTGAAGAATTTGTTTGTTCTTCTGGCTAGTATTCCTATAGCCTCAGTTTGAACAAGTATTTTTGCAATTCCGCATTAAATCAGGCTGACATTATCTCCTACTTGGAGAAGCCCTATTCTGGTTTCCGGATCTCTAAAAGTATTTCAGATTTTAGGAAGCTGATGGAACTAGAGGTAGATGCCCCACAGTGGGCCTGATGGAGGCCTGCCTGCAAACCATGGTGGTGCTGACCTCTGCTGCCTGCACACCATCATTCTTCCAGGAAGCACCATGACAGATGCTAGCGGAGTCACAGAGAGGGCACACAGCACTGAGGCCCTTCCTATGCCCCGCCCTCAACTGCAATAAAAGGAGCGTGAATCAGGGTTCTTTCACACAACCCACCAGAGCTTTACGGCTCTAGAATCAACTGCTCAGGCTTTGAGATTTTAAGAGTTTATAAAATACAAACAGGAATGTTGTAAAGATTTTTTGTTTTTATTTTTAAAGACAAGGTCTTGCTCTGTTGCCAGATTGGAGTGCAGTGGCACAATCATGGCTCACTGCAGCCTCAGTCTCCCAGGCTCAAGCGATCCTCCCACCTCAGCCTCCCTAGTAGTTGGGACTACAGGCACACACGACCAATGCTTGGCCTTTTAAATTTTTTGTAGAGACTGGGTCTCCCTATGTTGCCCAGGCTGGTCTCAAACTCCTGGCCTCAAGCAATCCTCCTGCTTCAGCCCTCCAAAGTGCTGGGATTACTGGCATGAGCCACGGTGCCAGGCCTGAGGTGTTTTTAAATCAAGAAAACATTCTGGATTCTAGCGTATGTTTGTGGGACCTGGATGCTAGCCTCTATCTGTGCCTCACAAGAGTATAAAGCAGAGACCCCAGCCTGCTCTCGCTTGTCTCCCCAGGCACGTAGGTGGGACATCCCCACTACCAGCCCAGCCTTCCTATCATTCCTGCCCCTAGTCTTGGGGTGAAGGTTGAGGAGAGGCTTGCAGAGGCCGTGGTGGCAGGCTCTGGGATATCTAGGGACCTTATAAATTCTAGGAAGTCAGAGGATGGTCAAGCAGTGGACAGGGAGGGCTGGTGGCCAACTGCCCCATGATGGGGAAGGGGTGCTGGCGAAGCAGAGACAGAGTGGGCCCTCTAGAGCACAGGGCCCGAGGAGCCCCTGACTGTCCAGGCCTGAAGGCTGTACTGCTGCATTCCATTCTAGCCAAAATAAACTAAGTCTTTAGGCCTCTTTAAAGGCACCAAATACTGAAAAGGCTGTGGAGGTTTTCTGTACCTTCACGCGCAGAGCAGGTGTGCACCGATTTGAAGAGTAGTTGGTGTGTATCCCATACTGTGCTGTTCATCGGTGCCATCCCCTGGCTATTCAGTAGATGGGGGTGGTAGAGGCAGCTCCTTTGAATTATGAACTGTCTGGAGAAAAGCAAGCCTGCTGGGGCTCCAGGGCTGAGCATATTTTGTGAAGTTCATCAATTGGTTCCTAAAAAAACCACCTTAATTCATAAAATTGAAGTCTTTTTTTTTTTTTTTTTTTTTTTTTTTTTTTTTTTTTTTTTTGAGACAGAGTCTGGCTCTGTCGCCCAGGCTGGAGTGCAGTGGCCGGATCTCAGCTCATTGCAAGCTCCGCCTCCCGGGTTTACGCCATTCTCCTGCCTCAGCCTCCCGAGTAGCTGGGACTACAGGCGCCCGCCACCTCGCCCGGCTAGTTTTTTTGTATTTTTTAGTAGAGACGGGGTTTCACCGTGTTAGCCAGGATGGTCTCCATCTCCTGACCTCGTGATCCGCCCATCTCGGCCTCCCAAAGTGCTGGGATTACAGGCTTGAGCCACTGCGCCCGGCCGAAATTTGAAGTCTTAAATAAATCTACCAAGGTATGTGATGGGGCAAACTCTCCCTATAGAAACAGGCTTCACGAATCTTCAGGCCTCACTGCAGCCGGGTGGGTGAAGTGGAACTGAAGAGTGCACAGGAGTGTATTCATAGCACGTGAATGATTTAGGTCACTGACGGGCTTGGTCCCGAGGAGGCAGCCCGCCCCACCTGACACCACTGCACCAGACGGTTTCCACTAACTGGAAGACTTTCAGCAAGCCGGAGTTGCTGTCCTGATTTCTTATGCTTAGGTCATTTCTTTTTAAAATCCAATCTGTCTTGCTCTGTGATGTCAGCCTTACTAGAAGTAGAACAAGTCCATACTAGGGAGAAATGTAAATGGTGCACTGTATTTCTCTAAGTCTAACTGTACAGGTTCTCGGAAACTTCCCTAGCCTTAAAAAATCAGGGGGAAAAGCCTCTGGAGAAAAAGACGGGGCTTCCTGGGAATTTATGAGGTTTTGACTTCCTTCTCCTGTGCCAAAACCAAGCTTTAACTCACATCTGTCCCATGTGGGCTGACAAGGAGGGCTTTCTTAAGCCTGAGCAAATACAAACAAGATTATGTACTGTTAGCAGTCGAAGGACCAAATCTAGGTAGCCATTATAGCAGTTTGCTTGTTTTTAACCTTTTAAGGCCTAAGGGAGCTTTCCTGGCAGAGTGGATATAAGCACTGCTGGCTGCTCCAGGAGGTGCCTGGCTACATGCTACCACACAGTGATGCAGAATGCCTACACCCTCCCCAGATGGAGCAGGAACCGCAGCCGAGCCTCGATAAGGTCCCCTTGTCTTTCTGCTGTGTAACCAGTCTGCAGAGGTCCTCCTTGGACATGTGATGGTTAAAAAGGACTACGTATGAAGCAGAGAAGAGTCATGGGTTTTTAATTAGATATTTTTCAGATGGCTAAGGGTGGTAATCTTTTAAGAACGTCAACACTTTGGGAGGCCAAGGCAGGAGGCTTGCTCCAGCCCAGAAGTTTGAGACCAGCCTGTGCAACAGAGTGAGACCCCATCTCCACAAAAAAAAAAAAAATTAAAAAAATTAGCCAGGCATGGTGTTGGGTACCCATAGTCCCAGCTACTTGGGAGGCTCAGGTGGGAGGATCACTTGAGCCCAGGAGATCCAGGGTGTAGTGAGCCATGATCACACCTCTGCACTCCAGCCTGGGTGACAGAGCAAGAGCCTATCTCAAAAAAAAAAAGTGTCAACAGAAAAGGGGGGGCGCATGCCCTTCTCTGCTGCCTGCTCTACTTTTAGACCACTGGAAGTACAAGTGAGATCAAATCTGGAGCAAAGACGTAAACTTCCAGGTCTAGAGAGACTTAGTTCCCTTCTCTAAATGATGTAAAATTCCTAATTTGCCAGATGGATATACCTAAGTAATTCCTAAGGACAGTAAATATATATAACTTGGTTAGAGGGGAAGAGAGGGTGAAAATGAAACCAGGTAAAATGAAGGGAAAATTGTATATCTTGGCGTAAAATTGTAATTCAAACAAGAATGCTGCAGCTCATCACATAGACCTATACTACACACCAGAAGGCTACAAAGACAAGTATCCCCATCTTTATTTCTAGTAAACATCTAGTAAATATCCAACACATCAACACGACTCATCCAACTAGAACACATAGCCCTTCACCTCTGAGTCACGTTAACTCTCTCAATATCTAGTCTTGTAAGACTCTCTTCCTGTTTCAGATGTAAGGTAACTCAGCTCAGTTACCTAAAGTCATGGCAACATCAACTATTAAGGCTGAGCAGGTGTTAAAGCTCTTCCAGTCTTCATTCTCTCATTTTAAGACGAGGGGGTTATGTGCCTTGTCCAATACACACAGCTAGTCAGTGGCAACACCAAAAGTGCAAACTGAGTTCTCTACTCCCAGTGAAGTGTCTTTTAGCCCTTGCTATCTTCCTTATGACTGTCTAAATCAAAAAGCTTTTTGTCTACTTGTACTTTGTTCAAGTAGGAAGAGATTTATTTTGAATTGCTTTGGATGGCTTAATTCAGATAGAATATTACATGTTGAATAAAAACAAACTGTAATATACAGACCATGCTGAATGAAAATACACCATAATATACAACATGGTCTGTATATCACGGCACTTTTTATTCAGCATGCTAAAACCTACGAAGGGATCTATAATCCCTTCTAGGTCACAGTGATCATAGATTTGGGTCACTCACCACTAGAGGGCACTCAGATTTTCCCAGTTAGTTCACAGAGGCTTCCAATTACAGTGTACAAAACGAATTTTATCAACACGGCGACATTTCCTATCAGTAATAACAAGTAAACAGCCATTTCCCCAGAAATATTAAGTGGATGCAAACATACTGGTTCTGGGCATTTATATAAGTGTATCTATAAGTTTATAAATTAGGCTGGGCACGGTGGCTCACACCTGTAATCCTAGCACTTTGGGAGGCTGAGGTGGGTGGATCATCTGAGGTCAGGAGTTCAAAACCAACCTGGCCAACATGGTGAAACCCCATCTCTATTAAAAAAAAAAAAAAAAATTACCTGGGCATGATAGCGGGTGCCTGTAATCCCAGCTACTCAGGAGGCTGAGGCAGGAGAATCGCTTGAACCCAGAAGGCCGAAGGCTGCAGTGAGCCACAATCACGCCACTGCACTCCAGTCTGGGTGACAGAGCGAGACTCTGTCTCCAACAAACAAACAAACAAAATATATAAATTAGACACCTACACACACACACACACACACACACACACACACACTCTGTCTTAAAAAAAACTTTTTTTGGCTGGGTGAGGTGGCTCACACCTGTAATCGCAGGACTTGGGGAGGCCGAGGCAGGTGGATCACCTGAGGTTGGGAGTTTGAGACCAGTCTGACCAACATGGAGAAATCCTGTCTCTACTAAAAATAGAAAATTAGCCAGGCATGGTGGCGCATGCCTGTAATCCCAGCTACTCGGGAGGCTGAGGCAGGATAATGGCTTGAACCTGGGAGGCAGAGGTTGCGGCGAGCCGAGATCGCACCACTATATTCCAGCCTGGGCAACAAGAGCGAGACTTCGTCTCAAAAAACATTTGCCATATACATATGGTCGGGCACAGTGGCTCATATATATATTATATATATATTTCATATATATATGATATATGATATCATATGATAATCCCAGCACTTTGGGAAGCCGAGGTGGGTGGATCACCTAGGGTCAGGAGTTCAAGACCAGCATGGCCAACATGGTGAAACCCCGTGTCTACTAAAAATACAAATATCTCATTTATATATGATATATATATGAGAAATATATATATACACACATATGATACATATCAGACACTATGCCCAGAACCAGTAGTTTTGCATCCACTTAATATTTCTGGCAAAATGTGGAAAAATGGCTGTGTGTTTGTGCACGTACTCACACATACACACACATACAAATAAGTGTATTGGCCGGGCGCGGTGGCTCAAGCCTGTAATCCCAGCACTTTGGGAGGCCGAGGCGGGCAGATCACAAGGTCAGGAGATCGAGACCACAGTGAAACCCCGTCTCTACCAAAAATACAAAAAGTTAGCCGGGCGCGGTGGCGGGCGCCTATAGTCCTAGCTACTCCGGAGGCTGAGGCAGGAGAATGGCGTGAACCCAGGAGGCGGAGCTTGCAGTGAGCCGAGATCGCGCCACTGCACTCCAGCCTGGGCAACAGCGTGAGACTCCGTCTCAAAAAAAAAAAAAAAAAAAAAAAAAAAAAAAAAAAAAACAAAAACAAAAAACAAATAAGTGTATGTATATATACACATAAACATATTGTTATAATTTGTATATAGTTGTTATATTCTAACATATATAAATATTTATATATAACATTTGTTATAGTTAATTTACTATTTTAGATTGAAACTTGATGTGTTCTTCAAGGACTCAAGTGGTAGGTAGATTTTTGAAGTAAAAAATAAACTTGAAAATTAGCTGGCCTCCCAAACACTGGCACAAAGCCTAAGGGCTCCTGCCAAAATCTGGGGGCCTGCAGTACTCTAAGCAAATCATGCTTGTTTTGAGGGTACTTGGATATTGTGATTTAAAAGAGACAGAAGAAAACGAGAAAAGGAGAACTTTCTCTGCTATCAAGGAAATGAATACATTTGATAGCAATGATTACAAGCCAGGCAATTTCTTTAACCTTCCGGTTTATCAACACTGAAGGCCTTATCTGGTCACGTAGGGCATTTCTAGATATTTATACCTGGAACCCTGGAAATCCAGTTTCTGTAGGAGGACTAAACACTTTTTTGGCTGTTATTTAAATTTGGAAAATGCCTATTCCATATGCTTAAAGGAAATTAAATTAACAAATAGTAGCTATTAACTACTATGAGAGCGCTGTCCTGCCTGAAAAAAAATAAAAAAATCTTAAGAGTCATCTTGCCAAGTACAGTGGTTCATGCCTGTAATCCCAGCACTTTGGGAGGCCAAGGTGGGTGGATCACCTGAGGTCAGGAGTTGGAGACCAGCCTGGCCAACATGGTGAAACCCCGTCCGTGTCTACTAAAAATACAAAAATTAGCTGGGCGTGGTGGTGGGCGCCTGTAATGCCTCAGGAGGCTAAGGCAGGAGAATCACTTGAACCCAAGAGGCAAAGGTTGAAGTGAGGTGGAAGTTGCAGTGGGCAGAGATTGCGCCATTGCACTCCAGCCTGGGGAAGAAGAGCGAAACTCCATCTCAAAAAGAAAAAACCAAGAATTGTCTTGTTGAAGAAGGGGGACGAGGTGGGGGAGCAGTTCTGCACAACACCCACACCTCCGGCTGTCTTGTCATGGCTGTTGGTGATGAACACTCTGGACTGCTGAATAGTTTTCCTGCTCCGTGGCACTTACCTGATAAGGACTAGAGTGCGCTTGCCAAGTACCGTGGAAAACAGTATTGAAAAAGGATACGTCTAATTCACTCTGGAAGAGAGAAAAAGAGTGCAAGGGTGAGAACAAAGACATTGGGACCCGTTGCTCTTAGCAGAGTCAGACTGAAGAGGCTTCTGCATCCATAGCAGTGGCCTCTCCTACCTGCTTCTGGGCTCGGAGGCCACAGCAGTCTGACTCTGCCAAGGCCCTGAGTTTGGGACTGTAATTTTTTTAAAAATAGGCTGTAGTTCAAAGGAATTTTACAGGCCAGTACCATTCATCTTTAGAAAGCAGAGGGAAAAAGAAACTAACTCAACCTTTACAGATGTAGGTAATTTGATGTTTGTATCAGAGATGTAACAATGTGCCACACCTTTGAATCCACTAATGTTTCTTCTAGGAGTTTATCCCAAGGAAAAAATTAGACAATGGCACAATGATATATGACAGGATATTCAGGGTAATGGTGCTTGTAATAGCAAATTATTGATAATAACCTAAATATCTATCAAGGAGGGGAACTAAGTAAACCGTAGCATATCCACAAATGACAATGTAGAAATATAAGCACTCACATATTGTTATAAAAAGTTACAAAATGCATACATAGTATTATCCTATGTATGCCTGTATACAGATCAAGATATATATGGTTATATAGCTACAGACAGACATAGAAAGTCTAAAAGGAAATGTACCTAACAGCAGTTATCAGTAACTGATGGGCTTACTGATGATCTTCTTCTCACTTAAAAAAATCTATTTTATTTATTTATTTCGAGAAAGTCTTTATTTATTTATTTTGAGTCAGTGTGTCACCCAGGCTGGAGTGCAGTGGCATGATCTTGGTTCATTGCAACTTCCGCTTCCTGGGTTCAAGTGATCCTCCCACCTCTGCCTCCCAAGTAGCTGGGACTAGAGGTGTGCGCCACCACACCTGGCTAATTTTTGTATTTTTTTGTAGAGACGGGGTTTTGCCATGTTGCCCAGGCTGGCCTTGAACTCCTGAGCTCAAGCGATCCACCTGCCTCAGTCTCCCAAAGTGCTGGGATTATAGGTGTGAGCCATCACGCCTGGCCAAAAAATACATTACTTTTTAAAGAGCAAGTTTTAGGTTCAGAGCAAAACTGAGGGGGAGGTACACAGACATCCCATCCCCCGTGTCCCTCCGAATGTGCAGCCTCCTCCTATGATCAGCATTCCCCACCACAGTGGTACATTTGTTAAAACTGACAAACCTACACCATTCTCACCCAAAGTCCACAGTTTACATTAGGGTTCACTCTGGTGGTGTACGTTCTATGGGTTTAGACAAATGTATAATTACATGTATTCGCTTTCCTCTTTCTCTTTGCTTATATGTTTTAAAATTTTTAAAATAAAATAGATATTTATATAGTGAAAAAAGTATGGAGGAAGAAAAAAGTAAAGAGAATTAAGTTCAAATATGAAAGGACTTAAGGTTTGTCAAATGCAGCACTGAAAATTCCCTGATATCACTTCTTCAACAGCAACCACCCTCACCTCTGGCCAAGTCGCGTCCTTTGAAGCTAACTGGGTTGGCTTTTTGTTTTAGAAATGTGATGCTGAGATGCTTCTCTCAGCCCCAGACAGCATGAGACTGATCTCCAAATTTAAGATTTGGAAATTCTCAAAGATTAAAAATAGCCACAGAAAGAATGTTTAAAATTCACAAACCTAAAAATAAATCTTACATGACAAGGCTGTCTCTGTGAGGGGGACAGATCCCGTTTTCTTTCCCATAGTGCTCTTTTCCCTCTTCCTCTTCTTCTTTTTGCTATGGTTTGATCCTAAGCCAAGTCGTCCCTTAGTATCTACCGTCCAAGTCCTGCAGAATCACCTAACTGAAATTAAATTCTAATCTTTACTTTTGTGGTTTATGTGGTCACTGACTCTCCCTAAAATTGTACCTATAATTCCGTAATATGCTATTTATTCTTAGTTACTGAATATAATAATAATAATTTTAAAAACTTTAGCAATGATAGTACTTGTACCCACTTTTTATTCTCCTAGGCTTAGAACATTATTATTTTGGGAAATTATATTCTTCTTGGTGGGTGTCACCTTGAAATGGCTAATCATAGTCAGCTCTGATCATAGACCCTGACTTGCAACTAGTCCATCTAAACAAGAAAGTGGTCATCACAAGGTAAAGAGAAGCTAGAGCTATGCTGTCCAATATGGTAAACACCAGCCTCATGTGGAGATTTAAATTAAGTAAAATTAAAACTTCATTTCCTCAGTTATACTAACTGCATTGCAAGTGCTCAAGAGCCACATCTGGCTAATGCCTACTGTATTGGATGGCACAGGTACAGAACATTCCTATCTCTGCAGAAAGTTTTACTGAATAGTGCTGGTCTATGTCTTGCCAAGCAATCAACACAGAGATAGATTTTAAAGCCAGTCTCCATGTCCTCTGTCCTCTAAGGCCAGTCTCTGGAATGACCACCTCTTGGTCTCTTTCGGCTTTGGAAGGCACCAGCCCCTTCCTGGCCAGAGGCATCACCACATCACAGACCACTAGGCATGTTCCCAACACCAACTCTTGAATCAAGAAGAGGCTGACAGCGGCCAGGCGCGGTGGCTTACGCCTGTAATCCCAGCACTTTAGGAGGCCGAGGCAGGCGGATCAAGAGGTAAGGAAATCAAGACCATCCTGGCCAACATGGTGAAACCCCGACTCTACTAAAAATACAAAAATTAGCTGGGTGTGGTGGCATGTGCCTGTAATCCCAGCTACTCGGGAGGCTGAGGCGGGAGAATTGCTTGAACCAGGCAGTCGGAGGTTGCAGTGAGCCAAGATTGACAGAGCGAAACTCCATCTCAAAAAAAAAAGAAAAGAAAAAAACCAAAAACGCTGACAGCAAGCCTCATGCACTAAGGCAGTGATTACCAAAATTAAGCATATATCAGAATCACCTGGAAGCCTTCTTAAACCAGATTTCTGGGCCTCAACCTAGAGCTTCAGATGCAATGGTCTGGGGTAGGGCCCAGAATTTGAATTTCTAACAAGTTCACAACTTATGCTAATGGTCCAGGAATCAGACTTTGAGAACGGTTGCACTAAGACGATGAAGACAGGCTAGCTGACTGTCCCATGAAGAAGGAGTTTGCCAAACCTCACTTCTGGCATTAGGAGGTGGGCTGAAGACATAACTTCCTAATCTACGTTTTGCCCTTTCCGGGTTTTAGTGCACACAGTATTACTAATTAGGGAGCACATTCTGCTCACTGCCTCAGGAAGAAGCTTGGAAACAATTCCTTAATTGTTTTTATTTAAAAACGAAATTAAATGAAACAACTTTAAAAAATAAGCTTGCGCTAGCCGGGTGTGGTGGCTCATGCCTGTAATCCCAGCACTTTGGGAGGCTGAGGTGGGTGGATCACCCGAGGTTGGCAGTTTGAGACCAGCCTGACCAACATGGAAAAAGGAGAAACCTTGTCTCTACTAATAATACAAAAATTAGCCAGGTGTGGTGGCACATGCCTGTAATCCCAGCTACTTGGGAGGCTGAGGCATGAGAATTGCTTAAACTTGGGAAGCGGAGGTTGTGGTGAGCCGAGATCACGCTATTGCACTCCAACCTGGGCAACAAGAGCAAAACTCCATCTCAAAAAAAAAAAAAAAAAAAAAGCTTGTACCACTGCTACTTCTCAAGAATATCTAACTAAAGCTCAGGAAGGCCTACGGCAGCAAAGTAAAACACCTTTGCTGATTCTTTTTTAAAAGACTGGTGAGTTTCAAACTTACTATAAAGCTACAGAAATCGAGAGTGTGCTACTGATGTAAGCTAGACATAGAGATCAATGGAACAAAAGTGAGAGGCCAGAAATAAACACTTGCATTTATGGCCAATTGATTTACTGATAAGGGTGCCAAGACAATTCATTGGGGGAAAAAAACAGTCTTTTGAACAAATGATGTCGGAATAATTGAATCTTTACATATGAATGGGAGAAAATATTTTCAAATCATGTATCTGATAAGGGACTTGTATTCAGAATATATAAAGAACTCCTGCAACTCAACAATAAGATAACAAATAATGCAATTTAAAAATGGGCAAAAGATTTGAGCAGACATTTCTCCCAAGAAGATAGACAAATGGCTAATACACATATAAAAAGATGCTCAACATCCTTATCCATTAGTGAAACACAAATGACACCTACAATTCATTGGCCTCTGTACCACTTTACATCTACCGGGATGGCTATCATATAAAAGACAGATAATAACAAGTTTTGGTGAGGATGTGGAGAAACTGAAACCCTCATGTACTCCTGATGGGACTTTGAATCACACCAACACTTTGGAAAACAGTTTGGCAGTTCATCAAAATGCTAAACATGGGGTTACCACATCGCACTCCTAGGTAGTCCAAGAGAACCGAAAGCATGGTTCTATGCAAAAATGTGTCCACGAATGTTCATATAAGCATTATTTACAATAGCCAAAAACTGGAAATAACTCAAATGTCTACCAACTGATGAATGGATAAAAAAAATTTGGTATATCCATCCATACAATGGAATATCATCTGGCAAGAAAAAGGAAAGAAGTATTGATATATGCTACAACATGGATGGCTCTTGAAAACACTACACTCAATGCAAGAAGCCAGTCACACCAAAATCACATGTTGTACAATTATATTTATATGAAATATCTAGAACAGACAAATCTATAGAGACAGAAAGTAGATTAGGTATATATCCAAAAGAAAGGACATCAATGCATTGAAGAGGTGTCTGCAGTCCAATGTTTATTGTAGCACTGTTCACAATAGCCAAAATATGGAATCAACCAAAGCACCCATCAATGAATGAATGGATAAAGAAAATATGGTATATATACATAATGGAATACTATTCAGCCATAAAAAAGAATAAAACCCTATCATTTGCAGAAACACATATGGAACTGAAGGTCATTATGTTAAGTGAAATAAGCCAGGCACAGAAAGACAAATATCACATGTTCTCATTCATGTGGGAAGTAAAAAAGTACATATCATGAAGATAGACAGTAAATTGGTGGTTACCAAAAGCTGGGAAAGGAAGAGGAAAGAGGAAATGAAGAGAGGTAGATTAATGGGTGCAAATACGCAATTAGATAGAAGAAATAAGATCTGGCCGGGCGCGGTGGCTCAAGCCTGTAATCCCAGCACTTTGGGAGGCCGAGACGGGAGAATCACGAGGTCAGGAGTTCGAGACCATCCTGGCTAACCCGGTGAAACCCCTTCTCTACTAAAAAATACAAAAAACTAGTCGGGCGAGGTGGCAGGCGCCTGTAGTCCCAGCTACTCGGGAGGCTGAGGCAGGAGAATGGCGTAAACCCGGGAGGCGGAGCTTGCAGTGAGCTGAGATCTGGCCACTGCACTCCAGCCTGGGCGACAGAGCGAGACTCCGTCTCCAAAAAAAAAAAAAAAAGAAGAAATAAGACCTAGTGTTTGATAAATCAGTAGGGTGACTATGGTTAACAATAATCTATTGTATATTTCAAAAGAGCTAAGAGAATAATTCGAATGTTCCTAACATAAAGAAAATATAAATATTTAAGGTGATGGAGATCCTAATTACTCTGATTTGGTTTTTATACATTATATGAATGAATCAAATTATCACAAGTATCATGAAAATATCTACATCTCTTATGTATCAATATAAAAAATAAAAATAAAAAACTTACCAAGAAAAAAAGATAGATCACTAGTTACCTGGTGTGGGTGGAGGGGGATAATGAGGGGAAATGCTAATGGGTATGTTTCCTTGTCAAGTGATGAAATTTCCCAAAATCCTCCCACCTCATCCTCCTGAGTATCTGTCCCTACAGGTGCTTGCCACTACACCCAGCTTAATTATGTACTTTTATTTATTTATTTATTTTGAGACGGAGTCTCCCTCCCGGGTTCACGTCATTCTCCTGCCTCAGCCTCCCGAGTAGCTAGGACTATACGCGTTGGCCACCACGCCCGGCTACTTTTTGTATTTTAGTAGAGAGGGGGTTTCACCATGTTAGCCAGGATGGTCTCCATCTCCTGACCTCGTGATGCACCCGCCTCAGCCTCCCAAAGTGCTGGGATTACAGGCGTGAGCCACACGCCCGGCCAATTATACACTTTAAATGGGTGAACTGTATTATACATAAAATATATTTCAATATAGCTATTAAAATGGCTTCAAAAAGATTTTTGGAAAGGAGCTCACATATTCCTTAAGGAGAACTGACTTTTGACCCTCAAAACAAGGGTTTGGATGGGAATGATTCTTGAAGTGAAAAGTATCCTGGTGTCTTAAGAAAGAAGGCAGCCGGGGCCAGGCGTGGTGGCTCACGCCTGTAATCCCAGCACTTTGGGAGGCGGAGGCGGGCGGATCACTTGAGGTCGGGAGTTTGAGACCCACCTGACCAACACGGAGAAACCCCGGGTCTACTAAAAATACAAAATTAGCTGGGCGTGGTGGCGCATGCCTATAATCCCAGCTACTCGGGAGGCCGAGGCGGAAGAATCACTTGAACCCAGGAGGTGGAGGTTGCGGTGAGCCGAGATCGCGCCACTGCACTCCAGCCTGGGCAACAAGAGCGAAACTCTGTCCTTCATCTCAAAAAAAAAAAAAAAAAAAAAAAAAAGAAAAAGAAGAAAAAGAAAAAGAAAAAAAAAAAGAAAAGAAAGCAGAGGAAGAAGAAAAGAGGGGGCAAGTCAGATCACAAAAGCTCATAATTGGGTGAAAACAAATAAGAGGGTTTTTTTGGTTTTGTTTTGTTTTTTGTTTTTTTTTTGGGATGAGTCTCGCTCTGTCGCCCAGGCTGGAGTGCGGTGGTGCGATCTCGGCTCACTGCAAGCTCCGCCTCCCGGGTTCACGCCATTCTCCTGCCTCAGCCTCCCGAGTAGCTGGGACTACAGGCGCCCCCCACCAAGCCCGGCTAGTTTTTTGTATTTTCAGTAGAGACGGGGTTTCACTGTGTTAGTCAGGATGGTCTCGATCTCCTGACCTCAGATCCACCCGCCTCGCCTCCCAAAGTGCTGGGATTACAGGCGTGAGCCACCGCGCCGGCTGTAAGAGGGTTTTTTTTTTTTTTTTTTTTTCCAGTTCTTTATAAAGATCTCAGGCATATATAGGCTTGTAATACTTTGGATAAACCAGCAGGAAAGATAAAGAAAATTTGGCATCACTTAAGTTTTAATTTTTACTTATTAAAACTCTGTATTAACACATGTTCTTGATATAGGTCCAAAGAGACTCAATTTCTGGGAAACTGGGTTGAGGAAGTAAACCATTTTTTAGCCATTAGACTTACCACTCGGCTGAAATACTCATCTAAAACTTCCACAAAGTTATGAATGAATTCATAAATAGCCATCTCATTCTAAAATAAAAGAAGAAAGGTAGAATCAATTTTAGTGTGGCCCTCATGCAAATCAGACAGAACATCCCAGTCAGCTTCCAGCTTTTAGTGAACTGATAATGTGAGGAAAGTAGCCTCCCACTGACAAATACTTGGAACAGTTCTGTATTCACTTGTTTAAAAGATGCTTATCAATAGGGGAAATGTAGATAAACCTTAACCTCTGGGATTTTTTTTTTGGCCAGGTTTGGTGGTTCGTATCTGTAATCCTAGCAAGTTGGGAGGCCAAGGTGAGAGGATGGCTTGGGGCCAGAAGTTCAAGACCAGCCTAGGCAACATAGTGAGACTCCGTCTCCACAAAAAATTTAAAAAACTAGCCAGGTGTGGTGTTGCATGCCTGTAGTCTCAGCTACTCATGAGGCTGAGGCAGGAGGATGGCTTGACCCCAGGAGTTCAAGGCTGCAGTAAGCTGTGATGGCACCACTGTACTCCAGCCTGGGAAACAGAGTGAGGTCCTGTCTTAAAAAACAAAAAGGTCATGCGTGGTGGTTCACACCTGTAATCCCCACCACTTTGGGAGGATGAGGTGGGAGGATCACTTGAGCTCAGAAGTTCAAGACCAGCCTGGGCAACATAATGAGATCTCTTCTTTACAAAAAATTAAAAAATAGGCTGGGCGTAATGGCTCATGCCTGTAATCCTAGCACTTTGGGAGGCTGAGATGGGCAGATCACTTGAGGTCAGGAGCTCAAGACCAGCCTTGCCAACACAGTGAAACTTCGTCTCTACTAAAAATACAAAAATTAGCTGGGCATGGTGTCACACGCTTGTAATCCCAGCTACATGGGAGGCTGAGGCAGGAGAATTGCTTGAACCCAGGAGGAACACTTGAACCTGGGAGGCTGAGATTGAAGTGAGCCAAGATTGTGTCACTGTACTCCAACCTGAGTGACATAGCGAGACTCTGTCTCAAAAAATAAATAAATAAACAAAAATAAATAAATAAATAAAGTAAAAATATCCAGATATCTTGGTATGAGCCTGTAGTCTTAGGTACTCGGGATCGTGACACTGAGGTGGAAGGATCACTTCAGGCCAAGAGGTCAAGGCTGCAGTGAGAGGTGAAGGTGCCACTGCATTCTAGCCTGGGTGACAGAGAGAGACCCTATCTTAAAAAATTTAGGCCGGGTGCGGTGGCTCACGCCTGTAATCCCAGCACTATGGGGGGCTGAGGCAGGTGGATCACGGGGTCAGGAGATCGAGATCATCCTGGCCAGAAGGTGAAACCCCGTCTCTACTAAGAATACAAAAATTAGCTGGGCGTGGTGGTGGGCACCTGTAGTCCCAGCTACTCGGGAGGCTGAGGCAGGAGAATCGCTTGAACCCAGGAGGCGGGGGTTGTAGTGAGCCGAGATGGCACCACTGCACTCTAGCCTGGTGACAACGTGAGACTCTGTCTCCAAAAGAATCTTTTTTTTGAAGTCTATGATAAATCTAGCCAGATTAAAATCTTAGTGTCTAGTATTTAGAGTTCTTAGCTCCATTTCCTGACTTTACCACAAATTGGCTTAAGTAATTGTTCAGGTTCTTCATGCCATCATTTTTCTATCTGTGGAGATGGGAAAACCACTTCAAAGTTTGGTTCATGGATAAAAAACAACGAATCAATATTTCAGCTAGATGTAAAACATCCTTTCAGGGATTCCATGTCCATAAGTGCTGTTGATCTGGGAGTGGCATTTGTGAAGGGGTGAACTAAATAAATTTGAGGGGATGTAATCACAATACAATCATCTTTATAGTTTTCACTGGCTTTTGATATATCAGCCCATGTTTAATGCCAAAATCAGTTGGTCTCTATACTTATCTGAGCTGCTTCATTGTTCAAGAGAACAAGGGCAGGGCACTGGTATTGCTTACAACAGAAAAAGGCATTCTGTGGTTTGGGGCTTCTCTACTTTGCAAGCTCCTCATCTAATCCAAGAAACATCCTAGATATTTCTCTTCCACACAACTTTCCTCATCCTTGCTAGAAACCAAGATCCTAGCCAGGCACAGTGGCTTGTGTCTGTATTCCCAGCTACTTGGGAGGCTAAGCCAGGAAGATCGCTTGAAGTCAGGAGTTCTAGACCAACCTGGGCAACACAGTGAAACCCCATCTCTAAAAAAAATAAAAGCAAAAAAATTAGCTGGGCTTGGGAGTGTGGGCCTGTAGTCCCAGCTAGTCAGGTGGCTGAGATGGGAAGATGCTTGAAACCAGGCATTCAAGGCTGCAGTGAGCTATGACTGTGCCATTGCACGCTAGTCTGTCTCTTAAAAAAATAAAAATAAAAATAAATTGGGAGTCTGAGGCAGGCAGATCATGAGGTCAGGAGATCAAGACCATCTTGGCCAACATGGCAAAACCCCATCTCTACTAAATACAAAAAATTAGCCGGGCGTGGTGGCACGTGCCTGTAATCCCAGCTACTTGGGAGGCTGAAGCCGGGGAATCGCTTGAACCTGGGAGGTTAAGGTTGCAGTGAGCTGAGATCGTGCCACTGTACTACAGGCAACAGGGCAAGACTCCGTCAAAAAAAAAAAAAAAAAAATCAAGAGACGCATAATTCTTAGGGAGGCAAGCAGAAAGAAATTATTGCATTTTCCAAGGGCTCTTCTATTATCTTACCTCAGTGTCATTAACTCCAACCACAATGAAGAGAGCTGCATACTGCCGATATATCAGCTTAAAATCCTTATATTCAATGAAAGAGCACTAGACAAAACACAATGAGATATTAACTCCTGTTGTTGAGAGAGAGTTATTTAAAATGACATGCATAAGTTCTAGGTTCTGATTCATCTGACAAACATTCCTAGAAATATAAAATATTAAGATGTTACACAACCACTGGTGGCCTTCTCACAATATTCAGGGGACCACTTGGAAGCATCTCTAGTGGAAATTGGAGAAGTCTTGGAAAAAAGTCTGAGTGTTCACATGAGTTCCCACTTACACTCCTTCTCATTCCTTTGCTTGGCTCTGTGTGGAACTCAGCAGGCAAAGATAATGAATAATCAGCAAAGTGCCTCTGAAGTGGAAATAAGCAAACATGATAAAGAAGACTTTCTTCTCCTCACCTCCCCAAGACTTTTTTTTTTTTTTTTTTTTTTGAGACAGAGTGTCGCTCTGTTGCCCAGGCTGGAGTGCAGTGGCCGGATCTCAGCTCCCGGCAAGCTCCGCCTCCCGGGTTCACGCCATTCTCCTGCCTCAGTCTCCGGAGTAGCTGGGACTACAGGTGGCCGCCACCTCGCCCGGCTAGTTTTTTTTTTTTTTTTTTTTAGTAGAGACGGGGTTTCACCGTGTTAGCAGGATGGTCTCGATCTCCTGATCTCGTGATCCTCCCGTCTCAGCCTCCCAAAGTGCTGGGATTACAGGCTTGAGCCACCGCGCCCGGCCCCCCCGCAAGACTTTTTTGGAAGCAATTAGATATTCTCGGTTTTGTACTATTTAATAGTCATTGAGGAGCCAAATACATGGTACAAACAAACAAAAATTGGTTGCTTTTTCCTAGACTCATGAAAAGAATCCATGTAGATTATTTTATAAATCATTTAAAGATGGCCTTTTTGTGGCAGATGCTAGACAAAATCTCGCATTGTAAACATTGCTTCGTATGAATTAATAACAAGCCTGCCACCACTGACACATGGATAAAACTTCCGTCTCATTTATCCCTTTCCTATCGCCTTTGTACAAAGAATTATGGGAAGGCGCTGAGTGGATGGGAGGTGGAGAGTGGGCAGAAGCACAGGGTTACTCTTCTTCTGGATTTTAGGGTGTGCTGGATGTGTTGCTCTTGGGTGCTCGGATGTACCTGGGAATGAAGCTGCAAGTTTTGACCATGGAAATGCCTCTATGGGAAAGTCATCTGACAGTCTATAAAATGGAGGAATTTAGGTTTTTATTTAAAATTAGGATAAAGGTAATGAGTACAGAAGCATTCTGCAGCTTTTGGCTCACTGTAGAGCCAGTGTGATCTCTGCTCAGCTGGATCTTTCAAGGAAACACAACCTTTTTGAAAGAACTGAGGAACATTTTTCAAAGCCTCTCAGGAGTTTCTGACATTAAAAAAAAAGTATCAAAGCACCTCTATGGATAAAAACTAAGCTGCTATTATGCTACGTTGGTGCCTGATTATGCCAAAAGCCCAGTGGACTCCTTTTAAAATCTAAAATAATTTAGAATGCATCAAAAGTATCTAACAGTATATTCATTCCAAAGCTTTCGTTTCAAAGGGTAACCTATCAGTGAAAATGATGTTTGAAATTGAGTGCCTGCATTCTGCAGAAAGGTTCAAACAGGAATGCTTCTAAGACTATTTACTTTTACTTAAAGTATGTGGCTATTAACACAGCCCTTTAAAAGTTTCTGTTTCCATCTGACAACATGAAACAGTGTGTGCCATGGCAGGCCAAAGTAGTAATTCAAAGAGGAACTCTGAGATGTCCCAACTGAAAAATCAGTTTAGATGCCAGTTTGTGCCATGTTACTTTTGAGCACTGATGTAGCTTAATATTTTATGATTTAGCAGTGGTGCTCACAGGCAGCCCACTATGCAGTGAAATGGAGAACTGACAAGATTAAAATGCATGAGTTAAACAAGTTTTCTGATTTTCCCTCAGTTGTTGAGTAATTTCCAATAGATCTGGCAAGTTTAGGACCTGGATTAAGTAATTCTCTAAATAAAATTCTTCATAAAAATTTTGTTCAAGGGGCTGGGCGTGGTGGCTCACGCCTGTAATCCCAGTATTTTAGGAGGCTGAGGCGGGTGGATCACTTGAGGTCGGGATTTCAAGACCAGCCTGACCAACATGGAGAAACCTCGTCTCTACTAAAAATACAAAATTAGCCGGTCGTGGTGGCACATGCCTGTAATCTCAGCTACCTGGGAGGCTGAGGCAGAAGAATCACTTGAACCCGGGAGGCAGAGGTTGCAGTGAGCCGAGATCATGCCGTTGCACTCCAGCCTGGGCAAGAGCAAAACTCTGTCTCAAAAAAAAAAAAAAAAAAAAAAAAAAATTTTGTTCAAGGTATGAGCTAGGGAAAAAATTATTTACAAAATGGACTCGGTTTTTGGCCAGGCGCAGTGGCTCATGAGTGTAATCCCAGCACTTTAGGAGTGGCTCATCCCTGTAATCCCAGCACCAAGGCAGGCAGATCACTTGAGGTCAGGAGTTCGAGACCAGCATGACCAACATGGTGAAAACCCATCTCTACTAAAAATACAAAAATTAGCCAGGTGTGGTGACACGCACCTGGAATCCCAGCTACTCAGGAGGCTGAGGCAGGAGGATCGCTTGAACCTCGGAGGCGGAGATTGCAGTGAGCCACGATGGCGCCACTGCACTCCAGCCTGGGCGACAAAGGAAGACTCCATCTCAAAAAACAAAACAAAAAAAAATGGACTCAGTTTTAAAATTCCTATTTAACCTCTTTTTTTTTTTTTTTTTTTGAGACAGAGTTTTGCTCTTGTCGTTCAGGCTGGAGTGTAATGAAGCAGTCTTGGCTGACTGCAACCTCCACCTCCCATGTTCAAACAATTTTCCTGACTCGGCCTCCCCAGTAGCTGGGACTACAGTTGTGCATAATTACGCCCAGCTAATTTTTCACCATATTGGCCAGGCTGGTCTCGAACTCCTTATCTCTGGTGATCCACCTGCTTCTGCCTCCCCCAGTGCTGGGATTACAGGCGTGAGCCATTGTACCCAGCCTTAATCTCCATTTTGGAAGATGGATAAATGTGTTGTTTCATATGAATTTTTAATTTCCATTTTCCCCACCTAGATAATGAAATCAAACTTGTTTTGTTTTTAAATCACTGGTTTCAGCATTATATTGGTGGTATATTTACAAAAATAATAAGCAGAATAAAACCACCCCATTTGAGAATAATATTATCCTCTGGCACAAAATGAGTCTTCAGTATTTACCTCTATACCAATCATCTGATCTTCATTTTTTGGCTTATAGAAAGCTACCTGCTACAGGCACTCATGAGAGTTTCAGGGGCTGAATTCATAAGAACAAAAAAAGAAGACGTGTCTATTAGCAGAAGGAAATTTTATTGTCGTTTCCAAGGTGCATTGAGACAAATATGCTGACTTAAATAAGAACCCAAGATTCTTTTTTTTTTTTTTTTTTTTGAGACGGAGTCTTGCTCTGTCGCCCAGGCTGGAGTGCAGTGGCCGGATCTCAGCTCATTGCAAGCTCCGCCTCCCGGGTTCAGGCCATTCTCCTGCCTCAGCCTCCCGAGTAGCTGGGACTACAGGCGCCCGCCACCTCGCCCGGCTAGTTTTTTTGTATTTTTTAGTAGAGACGGGGTTTCACCATCTTAGCCAGGATGGTCTCGATCTCCTGCCCTCGTGATCCGCCCGTCTCGGCCTCCCAAAGTGCTGGGATTACAGGCTTGAGCCACCACGCCCGGCCAAGAATCCAAGATTCTTCCAGGTTTTCCTTGGTTTAATTTTCTTTTTTTTTTTTTTTTTTTGAGACGGAGTCTCGCTCCCTCACCCAGGCTGGAGTGCAGTGGCGCGATCTCGGCTCACTGCAAGCTCCACCTCCCGGGTTCACGCCATTCTCCCGCCTCAGCCTCCGAGTAGCTGGGACTACAGGCGCCCGCCACCACGCCCGGCTAGTTTTTTGTATTTTTAGTAGAGACGGGGTTTCACCATGTTAGCCAGGATGGTCTCGATCTCCTGACCTCGTGATCCACCCGCCTCGGCCTCCCAAAGTGCTGGGATTACAGGCTTGAGCCACCGCGCCCGGCCTGGTTTAATTTTCTTAAAGGGATGTAAAGAGAGCTATGCTTCTTTCAGTTTTTCATTTCACATCACTTCTTATTTTCCTTAGTAGCTGTTGAAGGAATATAGATCAAAGAAAATGATGGCCCCTGAGACTCAGTAATAACAAATCTACCAAGGCCGAGTTGAATGCAGAGATAAAGGAGAGGAGCAGAGACTTACTTGTTCATTGGACCGAGAGAGACAGCTCTTTATAACTTCTGTTTCCAGAAGTGTACGCTTATTAATATCCACATGTTCATAGTACTTAGAAAGTCGAGTCTGCCCTTGTTTATTCACCATGAGGAAAAATTTTATCATTTTTCTTTCCTGGCCAGTAGTTTGCCAAATATAGTTCAAAAAATTTGACAAGAGATGGCTGTAACTGGAACCTTGAAGACAAAAACAAACAAACAAACAAACACCCAGAAAGGCAAGATCAAATTTCTCAAAGAATTATATTAAATGTTTTATAGATAAACAGTAAATAAAGTAGTAGTAAGTATCATCTGATAATATCAGTCTTCATTCCTATGAACTAATTGAGGTTTTAATAAATAAAAACCAACGATAAATTTTCATCAGTTATTCTCCAAAACAATTCTGAGCAACTGCAGTACTTCTGTTTATATTCATTCAATTTATTCATCCATTTTGCTGGGTAACAACGACGTGTCAAGCACCAGAAGAATGGGGAGATGAAGTAGTAAGGACTTCTGATCTTCTGATTTTTATACCTAGCAAAGGTGCGAGGTAGGTAAACAACGGCAGTACAAGGTGATGAGTTATAACTGGGACAGCTCTGCTTCCATGGGTGTACAGAAGGGAGGGACAAGGAACGTCACAGGAGAGTGAAGAACTGCTTCCCAGAGAAGGGGCACTGATGTGAGGTCATGAAGAATGAGCTACAGGGACGACTGAGGCAGAGAAAATGGGTATGAAAGCTCTGGGAAGTTCACTGGGGCTGCAGTTCAGGGCGTGGGAAGAATAGTTGCTGGAAATTAAGCTACTCACATATGATATAATTGGCTTTAGACGTCATGCTAAGGAATTTGGGCTTTATTTTATGGGCAATGGAGACAAGATCTCTAGTAAAGCTTTTCTTTCCTTAGTGGTGGAAATAGTAGTGATATCAATTTATCAAATTCGTCTAGGCCCTATAACAAGCTCTGTAAGGTCCTATCCTGAGCAATTCTCACAACTGTTTGAGGCAGGTACTTCTGTTATCCTTTATTTTTGAGATAGGGCCTCACTCTGCACCCAGGCTGGAGTGCAGTGGTGCAATCTCAGCTTACTGCAGCATCTTCCTCTGTACTCAAGTGATCCCACCTCAGCCTCCTGAATAGCTAGGATTATAGGCATGCACTATCATGCCCAGCTAATTTTTTAACTTTTTGCAAAGATGAGGTTTCACTATATTGCCGGCTGGTCTTGAACACTTAGGCTGAAGTGATCATCCTGCCTTGGCCTCCCAAAGTGTTGGGATTACGGGCATGAGCCACCGTATCAAGCGTGTTATCCTTATTTTAAGGTCAAGCAGGTTAAAGTTTAGAAGGGCGCGGTGGCTCGTGCTTGTAATCCCAGCACTTTGGGAGGCCAGGCAGGCGGATCATTTGAGGTTAGGAGATCAAGACCAGCCTGGCCAATATGGTGAATCCTTGGCTCTACTAAAAATACAAAAATTAACTGGGCATGGTGGTGCACGCCTGTAATCCCAGCTACTCAGAAGGCTGAGGCAGGAGAATTGCTTGAACCCGGGAGGTGGAGGTCGCAGTGAGCTGTGATGGCGTCACTATACTCCAACTAAGGGAAGAGAATCTCTTGAGCCCGGGAGGCGGAGGTTATAGTAAGCCAAGATTGTGCCACTGCACTCCAGCCTGGGTGACAGAGCAAGACTCTGTCCCAAAAAAAAAAAAAAAGAAAAAAGAAAAGATGATACCTTGGCCGGGCGCGGTGGCTCAAGCCTGTAATCCCAGCACTTTGGGAGGCCGAGACGGGCGGATCACGAGGTCAGGAGATCGAGACCATCCTGGCTAACACGGTGAAACCCCATCTCTACTAAAAAATACAAAAAACTAGCCGGGCGAGGTGGCGGGCGCCTGTAGTCCCAGCTACTCGGGAGGCTGAGGCAGGAGAATGGCGTGAACCCGGGAGGCGGAGCTTGCAGTGAGCTGAGATCCGGCCACTGCACTCCAGCCTGGGCGACACAGCGAGACTCCGTCTCAAAAAAAAAAAAAAAAAAAAAAAAAAAGATGATACCCAAAGTCACTGCATGGCTTTGTGTCAGAGGTGGGCTGCGGTTCAAAGGCCAAGCATATGCATGGATCCATGACACCCCTAACTCATCCTCCTCATTCAGGGGTTCATGCTTGTGCTATTATGTCTAACTCAGTTGTATTGAATCTCGTGTTTGTTTCTCTTACACTCAACATAGGTTTTGGAAAAATCAATGCAAGTGAGCATAATATTGATGAATGGCCAGGCCTTCTTTCATCATGACCACCAGAGCTGGCTGGTCTGGCTCAGGTGACAAAATCGTATTCACATTGTGTAATATCTGTGAGAATCAGTGCAAAAAACTAAGATGAATAATAGTTCTTAAATGAAATTTTAACGTTTGAAATTTTAGATTTATAGTAAAGTTGCAAAGATGGCCAATGTTAGCATCTCACATTACCATGGTACATTTGCCAAAACTAAGAAACCAATATTGGTACATTATTATTAACTCCAGACTTTATTTGGAGTTCATCGATTTTTCCACTAATGTCCTCTTTTTGTTCCTGCATCCCATCCAGGATACTATAGTGCATTTAACTGTCATGTTCCGAGACGGGTGGATCACGAGGTCAGGAGATCGAGACCATCCTGGCTAACACAGTGAAACCCCGTCTCTACTAAAAAATACAAAAAAACTAGCCGGGCGAGGTGGCGGGCGCCTGTAGTCCCAGCTACTCGGGAGGCTGAGGCAGGAGAATGGCCTGAACCCGGGAGGCGGAGCTTGCAGTGAGCTGAGATCTGGCCACTGCACTCCAGCCAGGGGGACAGAGTGAGACTCCGTCTCAAAAAAAACAAAACAAAACAAAACAAAACAAAACAAAAAAACTGTCATGTTGCTTTAGTCTGTTCTGGTCTGGAACAGTTTCTCAGTCTTCCTTGTTCTTCATGTCCTTAATAGTCCTGAGGATACTGGCCCAGGCTGGAGTATAGTAGTACTATCATGGCTCACTACAGCCTTGAACTCTTAGGCTCAAGTGATCCTCTAGCCTCTGTTTCTCAAGTAGCTGGGAGTAGCTGGGACTACAGATACATGTCACTATGCCCAGTTAATTTTTATTTATTTTTATTTTTATTTTTGAGACAGAGTCTCACTCTGTTGCCCAGGCTAGAGTGCAATGGTGCAATCAATCTCAGCTCACTGCAACCTCTGCCTCCTGGGTTCAAGTGATTCTCCTGCCTCA
Source organism: Macaca nemestrina (assembly GCF_043159975.1). Taxonomy (NCBI): domain Eukaryota; kingdom Metazoa; phylum Chordata; class Mammalia; order Primates; family Cercopithecidae; genus Macaca; species Macaca nemestrina. Next base: position 77,107,807 of record NC_092131.1, read on the forward strand.
ACCTCCTGAGTAGCTAAGACTACAGGTGCCTGCCACCATGCCTGGTTGATTTTTGTATTTTTAGTAGAGACAGGGTTTCACCATGTTGGCCAGGCTGGTCTCGAACTCCTGACCTAAAGTAAGCCACCCGCCTCGGCCTCCCAAAGTGCTGGGATTACAGGCATGAGCCACTGCGGTTGGCCTTTATTTTTATTTTTGTAGAGATGGGGGGGGGGGTCTCACTATTTTGCTCAGGCTGGTCTTGAACTCCTGGCCTTAAGGGGTCCTCCTGCCTTAGCCATCCAAGTGCTGGGATTATAGGCATGAGCCACTGCCTCCAGCCAATATTTGCTTATAACATAAATTCCTAGTGAATTTTTTTTTTTTTTTTGAAACAGTCTCACACTCTGTCCCCCAGGCTGGAGTGCAGTAGTGTAATCTCAGCTCACTGTAAGCTCCGCCTCCCAGGTTCTCCTGCCTCAACTGGGACTACAGGCGCTCCCCACCACACCCAGCTAATTTTTTGTATTTTCAGTAGAGACGGGGTTTCACTGTATTAGCCAGGATGGTCTGGATCTCCTGACCTCGTGATCCGCCCACCTCGGCCTCCCACAGTGCTGGGATTACAGGTATGAGCCACCATGCCCGGCCAATTCCTAGTGAATTCTTACTGTGTGCTATCAGAGAATCCATTTGATTTCATTAACTTTAGCATCCTCATCTGGTAATGTAAGTATATTAAACTAGAACACAGACCCCTCTGAGAATACAAAGAAAGCTAATGAATCTTTTACAGAAAAATGTGCAAGGAGATACGTACTTAAATGCTGTAAAAGAACCTCAGGACATCCACAGACTTTGCTGACACCTATTCTGGGCTCCAGGTTGAGAACCCTGAGCAGGGTGATTCCTAAGGTCCTTTAAAAATAAATAGACCTGGCCGGGTGCAGTGGCTCATGCCTGTAATCCCAGTGCTTTGGGAGGCCGAGGAGGGTGGATTGCCTGAGGTCAGGAGTTCAAGAACAGCCTGGTTAACATGGTGAAACCCTTTCTCTACTAAAAATACAAAAAGTAGCTGGACGTGGTGGCAGGCGCCTGTAATCCCAGCTACTCAGGAGCCTGAGGCAAGAGAATCACTTGAACCCAGGAGGCGGAGTTTGCAGTGAGCCGAGATTGTGCCACTGTACTCCAGCCTGGGCGACAAGAGCTAAACTCTGTCTCAATAAATAAATAAACCTCCAGGATTTAAAAAGTTTTCCCATTCACTTTATCACTATTTGCTATGCACAAAACACTAGATTTGTGTCTAGAATAAATGAGAAATGATGTGGAATAAACGTGGCATACAGATCAATCTGAAATCTTGGTTAAAAATTTGATTTTACAGCCAGGTGCGGTGGCTCACGCCTGTAATCCCAGCACCAAATTTGGGAGGCTGAGGCAGGCGGATGACGAGGTCAGGAGATCGAGACCATCCTGGCCAACATGGTGAAACCCTGTCTCTACTAAAAATACAAAAATTAGCTGGGTGTGGTGGCGCATGCACCTGTAGTCCCAGCTACTCAGGAGGTTGAGACAGAAGAATCACTTGAACCTGCAAGGCAGAGATTGCAGTGAGCCGACATCGCACGACTGCACTCCAGCCTGACAACAGAGCGAGACTCCATCTCAAAAAAAAAAAAAAAAGAAAACAAAGTTGGATTTTAATGTATAGTTACAACTTGTTCACAAATATTAGGTGTCACTTTTAGCAGCTGCAATTTCAGGGACCAGTTTCCCAATCTGCTGCTTAGGAGACTGAAAGTGGGGGAGATTATTACAGGGCTAGGTCATCCCAGGTAAGCATTTGCAGCTGGTGATCTTAGCAACAGTTCATCAGAAGGTGTCTGGTAAGAGTCAGTTTGCTAAAAGCTTGGCTGTCAGAATACCAGTCAGAGGCTGATTTACAGGGCTTGATCTACTTCACAGCCTCTTTGAGCACAAAACATTAATTGTCTGTTTGATGAGGCATCCATGCCTGTTGAAGAGTGGAGTTGACTGCCCAGGCAAGCAGCGACTCACACCTGTAATCCCAGCACTTTGGAAGGCTGAGGTGGGCGGATCACTTGAGGTCAGGGGTTTGAGACAAGCCTGGCCAACATGGTAAAACCCCACTATCTACTAAAAAATACCAAAATTAGGCCAGGCACAGTGGCTTATGGCCGTAATCCCACTTTGGGAGCCTGAGGCAGTGGATCATTTGAGGTCAGGAGTTCGAGACCTCATGGTGAAACTCGGTCTCTACTAAAATACAAAAATATTATCTGGGTGTGGTGGCATGAGCCTGTAGTCCCAGCTACTCAGGAGGCTGAGGCAGGAGGATTGTTTGAACCCGGGAGGCGGAGGCTGAAGTGCGCCGAGATTGTGCCACTGCACTGCAGTCTGGGCGACACAGGGAGACTCCGACTCAAAAAAAAAAGAAGAAAAGTAGAGTCGAGACTCTCCTTTATGATTCTCCCTATTTCACTAGATGCCTAAATGTCCTTTTTCATGTGTCATCCCATGCATCTAGTGAAATAAGCAGATTGCATGGAAGAACAGGACCTTTGGTGAATGAGTAGTTCTTGGACTAATCAGAATCCCAGCAAATACAGAGGCTGGGGAACACCAAGATAGAGGATGGGTCCCACTAAGCACTGGGCTAAACAGCTAAGTCAAGCTGGAAACCAGCAAGTATTTTTTTCTTTGGGGGTTTTGCCTGCTTGAGGAGATAGGAGAATGCATTGCTTAAAAGCTCAGACCTGAGTAAGACAGACCTGGCTAAGTTTTGGCTTTGCCACATACCTGCCATGTGATGCTTAAGTTGCTTGGGTTTTTTGAACCCCAGGGGATGGTTAACTCTGAGGTGTGAGAGTGAGATGGGTAACACAAATAGCACTTAGCAAAGGGGCTGGTCTACAGTAAATATTCACTTTACAACTGAGCTGTTTTCATTACAGTCAACCCTTGGTATGCAGGTTATTAGTTCCGGGACTGCCTTGAGTATAACCAAATCTGTGCATACTCAAGTCCTGCAGTAGGCCCTGTGGAAACTACATACACAAAAAGTCAGCCCCATATAACTGGGGTTTTGCATGCCACAAACACTGTATTTTCCATCTGTGTTTGGTTGGAAAAAAAGCTGCATATAAATGGATCTGTGCAGTTCAAGCCTGTATTGTTCAAGGATCAACTGTATTATTTCCTTGCTGCAACTAGAAACATTATGATATAATACTTGGACTAAGTTTTATATGTATATATACATTTCGTCCTCCCAGCTCACTTCTTGTTTCCTAAGCCCTATTAGACAGGTGATTATGTTTTTTTTGTTTTTTTTTTTGAGACGGAGTCTCGGAGTCTCGCTCTGTCGCCCAGGCTGGTGTGCAGTGGCTGGATCTCAGCTCACTGCGAGCTCCGCCTCCCGGGTTCACGCCATTCTCCTGCCTCAGCCTCCTGAGTAGCTGGGACTACAGGCGCCCGCCACCTTGCCCGGCTAGTTTTTTGTATTTTTCTTTAGTAGAGACGGGGTTTCACCGTGTTAGCCAGGATGGTCTCGATCTCCTGACCTCATCTCGGCCTCCCAAAGTGCTAGGATTACAGGCTTGAGCCACTATGTCCGGTCACAAGTGGTTATCTTACAGCAATTCTAAACGCTAAGGTGTAAAGAGCCAGGCCCAGTGTGGCCAAGCCTAGGGTTGTTGCCTTCACTCCCTGTGTAGAACAGGATGTTATCTAGACCAGCTCAGCTGGGGATATAACAGCTGTGCCATGGGGGAGGCCTGTGGCCATTCACTCCCTTTTCCAGGAAGATAAGCTCATGGCTGTGGGTGGGGTTGCAACATACTCTGTGGTGTTTAATCATTTGCTATTAAATGCTGCTTTTACTTGTCTCACAAATTACTGTCAGTAAATTATGGCAGGTTACCAGGAAGTTAAGATCACCATCCTTTCTTTTACTCCCTTTCAGCAAAGTTATTTAAAAACCATCTAAATAAAAACCATCTTTATGATAGTTAGAAATTATAATTCTATACCTTGGATTTCAACTGCCGGGTAAAAGGAAAATGTCTCAAAGGTACTCATGGCCAAACCTTTGCCTTTAAATGTCCTGCTTGCATTAAGTGGTAAAATGAGATGTAAAAAGATCTCGTTGAGGTGTTACATCAAGGGATCAAATTGGTTTCTACCTTACAAGCACAGCATTCCTTCCCACTGACTTCAAGAGCAAGGATGACAAATAAGGACATGTTGAATTGATATTCATTAGGATGTAAGTTTTGAAAAGAGTAAATGAAGGTTTCCAAAGACTTGGATATATCTTTCTTTTCTTGCACACTCTTAAACATTAGACAATTTTAACTGTAGCAGGATGCAGTGGTAAAAAACTAGAGAAACACAACTTTAAACTATTTATACTATAAAATATACAATGCCAAAATAAACATTGTGGAGACTCGAGAGACAAGTACACATCTGAGAACTGAAGATGAATGCTGTAAGCACCTATCATGGTTATTAATCATCGAGGAGGAGGGAAATGAAATAATTATGAAACTGAGGTAAGACAGTAAGAAGGGAATATGCTTAGACAAGTGTTGGGAGTGGTGAGGGAGAGGTATGAACTTCCTTTTTTAAACTATTTGCATTCAATGACACACAGTGACATTCAATGACGCCTGGGCCAGAGGGGCCAGGCGTGGTGGCTCACACCTATAATTCTAGCACTTTGAGAGGCCATGGTGGCAGGACAGCTTGAGACCAGAATTTGGGGACCAGCCTGGGAAACACAGTGAGACGCCATCTTTACCAAAAAAAAAGGAAAAAAAAAAAAAAAGCCAGGCATCGTGGTGTGTACCTATAGTCCCAGCTACTTAGGAAGCTAAGGTGGGAGCACTGCTTGTGCCCAGGAATTGGAGGCAGCAGTGAGCTATGATCACACCACTACACTCCCACTCTGGCCTGGGCAACAGAGCAAGATCCTATCTCTAAACACACACCCACACACACCCACACACATACACACACACACACGCAGAGAGAGAGAGACACACACACACACACACACACACACACACACAGAGCTGGGAAGATGTTTAGCTGACCAGGAAGGAAGTCAGTAGATGCTACACCGAAAAGCTTGTGTGTGAATGTGTGTACATAAGTCAAAGAAGAAGAAAGAAGGTAAAGGCAACTTCACTGGGGAAAGCATTACACAAATGGTGCTAGGATGCCCCAGCAAGAGAATCTAGAAAAGAGGAAAAGAAGGGTTAAGGTTACTTACAGCAGGAATCAAACAAGCATTTTCCTTGGATTAGCATTGTCAGGCCTCTGAGCCCAAGCCAAGCCATCGCATCCCCTGTGACTTGCATGTATAGGCCCAGATGGTCTGAAGTAACTGAAGAATCACAAAAGAAGTGCAAATGCCCTGTCCCGCCTTAACTGATGACATTCCACCACAAAAGAAGTGAAAATGGCGGGTCCTTGCCTTAAGCGATGACATTATCTTGTGAAATTCCTTTTCCTGGCTCATCCTGGCTCAAAAGACTCCCCCACTGAGCACCTTGTAACCCCCACTCCTGCCCACCAGAGAACAACCCCCCTTTGACTGTAATTTTCCCTTACCTACCCAAATCCTATAAAACGGCCCCACCCTTATCTTGCTGACTCTCTTTTCGGACTCAGCCCACCTGCACCCAGGTGAAATAAACAGCCATGTTGCTCACACAAAGCCTGTTTGGTGGTCTCTTCACACGGACGCGCTTGACAAGCATGAACATGCTTTCAAGACTAGTGAGGTTGGTAGATTCACAGTAGAATACAGGGCCAGGCGAGGTGGTTCCCGCCTGTAATCCCAGCACTTTGGGAGGCTGAGGTGGGTGGATCACCAGAGGCCAGGAGTTGGAGACCAGCCTAGGCAATATAGGAGACCATGCCTCTACAACAAAAAACAAATGAAAAAACAAGAGCTGGGTGTGGTGGTGCATGTCTGTAATCCCAGCTACTTGGGAGAGTAAGGCTAAGATCAGGAATTCTAGGCTACAGTAAGCTATGATCACTCCACTGCACTCCAGCCTAGGTGACAGATGGAGACCCTATCTCTAAAAAAAAAAAAAGCAACTAGCTGGGTGCAGTGGCTCACGCCTGTAATCCCAACACTTTGGGAGGCCAAGGCAGGTAGATCACATGAGACCAGCCTGGCTCACATTGTGAAACCCTTTCTCTACTAAAAATACAAAAAAATGAACCAGGCGTGGTGTCGGGTGCCTGCAATTGTAGCTACTTGGGAGGCTGAGGCAGGAGAACCACTTGAACCCAGGAGGTGGAGGTTGCAGTGAGCTGAGATTGCACCACTGCACTCCAGCCTGGGCGACAGGGCGAGACTTCGTCTCCAAAAAATAAATAAATAAAATAAAATAAAATAAAAATAAAATAAACCAAAACAACAAAAAAAGTAGAATATGCTCAGATCTGTGTCCCAGCAACCACATGATGTAAACTTAATGCCCAGAGAAAAGAGAGATTGAAGAGGCTGAATGAAGTACACATTGATTTGAGAAGGTATCGTATTTCTGATGGCGTACTTCTGGGAGTTAGACCTAGGACAGTCTTTACAGTTTGTCATATCCAAAGATGGCAAATGGGTTTCAACTTGGGTGTCAACTGTGACTAACTGTAACAGCTGCTTTGGGAAGGATTCTGGAGCTGCTTCCAGGTTCAAAACAAAAGGATGGCATGCGTGATTACTCGTCAGTTGTAGGTTACATCAGCTGTAGGTTAGGAAGCAGGGAGTGGCAACATATGCACCTTATATTTGTCATCCCTGAGGTGTACTCCCTTCATTTTGTAGATGAGAAAACTGATCAGAGATGTAGCGTGAAGTACTGAATTCTGCTCCCCTGACTCATACTATAATGCTGTCTTTAATCTATCACATTGCCTCACTCTACATATCAGTGTCATTAAATGTTCACTTAACCTTTTTGTTTGTTCTGTTGAGACAGGGTCTTACTCCAACCCAGGTTGGAGTGTAGTGGCACAATCACAGTTCACTGCAACCTTGACCTCCCAGGCTCAAGCAATCCTCCCACCTCAGCCCCCCAAGTAGCTGGGACTACAGGTGCACACCACCACGCCCAGCTAATTTTTGTATATTTTGTAAAGGCGGGGTTTCCAGTTGCGCAGTCTAGTCTTGAACTCTTGGACTCAAGTGATCCACTCGCCTCAGCTTCACTAAGTGCTAGGATTATACGTCTGAGACATTGTGCCCAGCCAAATGTTCATTTGAGCTTAATGAGCATTAACTTCAGGTAGCTTTGGAAGTGATCCAGTCATTATTCTCTTTTCTAATGCTGCTGCACAATTAATCTGGAAAATGCCAAACAAACCACTACATGAAAAAGTACAGTATGGGCTGGGCTGGGCACGGTGGCTCATGCCTGTAATCCCAACACTTTGGGAGGCCAAGGCGCACAGATAACCTGAGGTCCGGAGTTCGAGACCAGCATGGCCAACATGGCGAAACCCCGTCTCTACTAAAAGTACAAAGATTAGCCAGGCATGGAGGCAGACACCTGTAATCCCAGCTACTCAGGAGGCTGAGGCAGGAGAATCGCCTGAACTCGGGAGGTGGAGGCTGCAGTGAGCCAAGATCGCTGCACTCCAGCCTGGGTGAGAGCCTGACTGACAGCCTGACTGCTTGGCTCTACTACTTAGTTGCTTTGTGACTCTGGACAAGATACTTAGTCTTTTAGAACTCAGTCTTCTGTACAATGGCCACAGTAACAGTACTCACTTCCTAGGTTGTTGTGACAATTAAAGGAGTTAGGATATGTAACATTCCTAGAACAGGCTAGGCAGTTGGCACACAGCGAGTGCTACATAAGGGTTAGCCAGTGTCCTCATGATAACATGTTGTTTTTTCCCTGGTGAAGCTTTTCCTGCCTATTCCAATCCTCTCTTCCCAACTACAAAGAGCTGATGATCCTGTCTATAGTCTATATAATAACGATTTTATTGCATGTTGAGGTCTCCTACCAGAAAAGTAATTTAGACTTTTAAAGCTGTGACTGTAAGAGAAAGATTGTACATTGTGGCCCAGCATACAAGCATATATAATGTAAATGTAAAATTCAATATATATATTACATTATTTACATGATATACAGAGATACACCTTGACAGTTTTGAAGAGTATTGGTCAGATATTTTAAAGAATGTCCCTTTATTGGGATTTGTCTGATGTTATCAGTAGATAGAAGATATGTCTTTTTGGGAGAAAGAACACAGAGGTAAAGTACCATTTTCATCACATCATGTCAAAGGCACATACTATCAATACGACCTGTCACGGTTTTTTTTTTTTTTTTTTTTTTTTTTGAGACAGTCTTGCTCTATTGCCCAGATTATAGTGCAGTGGTGCAATGATGGCTCACTGCAGCTTTGAGCTCCCAGCCTCCAGGGATCCTCCCACATCAGCCTCCCGAGTAGCTGGGACTGGAGGTACGTACCTCTGTGTCCTGCTAATTTTATTTTATTTTATTTTATTTATTTATTTATTTTTTTTTTTTGAGACGGAGTCTTGCTCTGTCAGCCAGGCCGGAGTGCAGTGGCGCAATCTTGGCTCACTGCAACCTCTGCCTAAACCCTCCAGGGTTCAAGTGATTCTCCTGCCTCAGCCTCCCAAGTAGCTGGGACTACAGGTGCCTGACACCATGCCTGGCTAATTTTTGTATTTTTAGTAGAGACGGGGTTTCACCATATTGACCAGGCTGGTCTTGAACTCCTGACCTTGTGATCCGCTCGCTTCGGCCTCCCAAAGTGCTGGGATAACAGGCGTGAGCCACTGGGCCTGGCCTATGCCCTGCTAATTTAAAAAAATCTTTTTGCAGACATGGGGTCTTGCTATGTTGCCCAGGCCATTTGTTTATTTACTCAATTATTAATGTATATAAGTATGGCAGATATTTTATTTTATACTATGGGTTATAATATAATATGACCACTGATTTTTAATTTCAGAACTTGCTAACAGACTGAGTCAAAGTTTGAAAAACACTATACCAGAACATGAACTTCTTCTAGTGGGTAGAATCTATGCCTTACTTCAGATCCTTGCACAGTGCCTAGTATACAGTGAGCATACAATAAATGTTTACTGAATAGATGAAAGAATGAATGAAAGCTTTTTCTAGCAATAACTTTTCCTTCAAAAAAGTCACATAAGTATTCCAACAAAGCAGACATATAAAATACCCTCATACCCTATTCCTGCCCCGAATCCTATTCATTTCCCCAAAGATATAGCCAATGTTTTTAAGTTTAGTGCCTATCCTTTTAGATCTCCTCTGTATATCATGTAAATATGTATGCAGATGTAGCAACTTTTTTTTTTTTTAACATAAATGTGATAAATTGATGAACTCTAAAATGTCTTAGTAACTATTCTCTTCCGGTATCTTTAAATGAACCCATTCCACCCACAAAGCCCTGGCTGGATCCCATAAAAGGTTACTAAAGGCCAGACATGGTAGCTCATGCCTTCAATACCAGCACTTGAGAGGTTGAAGCAGGATGATCACTTGAGGCCAGAAGTTTAAGACCAGCCTGGGCAACATAATGAGACCGTCTCCACAAAAAAAAGAAAGAAAGAAAGAAAGTCACTAAAAAGATGTGTTTTAGAATTTAGAATTCATCCAAAGGACCTCCCATTTCCCAACCTAGCTCAGGCTGTGCCTTCCCTTCATTTGACTTGGCCCCCATTCCTTCTCTGGCCTCTGTTCTTCGTGACTTGCTTTGGATTTCTTCTTCCAGCTCTGCTTTGGGCAATATTCCAGGACTTGACCTTTGGTATCTGCCCTCTGGCCATCATCCCAGGGGCCTATGGCACCCAGCCCTTGCACTGTCAACTGGGAGTATATCTACTTGACTGACTGATGGAGAAAGTTAAATGAGGCAAATGACATAATTGTTGTAAAAACATTTAGCATAAGTCTGGAGGCGGTGGCTCATGCCTATAATCCCAACACTTTGGGAGGCCGAAGCGGGTGGATTACCTGGGGTTTGGTGTTCGAGATCAGCTTGGTCAACATAGTGAAAACCTGTTCTCTAATAAAAGCAGAAAAATTAGCCGAGCATGGTGGCAGGTGCCTGTAATCCCAGCTACTCGGGAGGCTAAGGCAGGAGAATCGCTTGAACCCAGGAGGCAGAGGTTGCAGTGAGCTGAGACCATGCCATTGCACCCCAGCCTGGGCAACAAAAGCGAAACTCCATCTCAAAAAAAAAAGAAAAAATTTAGCACACTTTCTTTCCTTTCCTCGTTTCTTGTATTAAATTAGGGAAAAAGTACTGATAAGTCTACAGGGAAATAGATATGTATATTTATACATTTTTATTGGTCTTTTAAATTGCTATACATTTTCTGCCACGTAAGCAAGTAGAATGCAAAAACAAATCATGAAAATGATTCTATCTTTTAAATTTTTATTTATTTATTTATTTATTTTGAAATGGAGTCTCGCTCTGTCACCCAGGCTGGAATGCAGTGGTGCGATCTCGGCTCACTGCAAGCTCCGCCTCCTGGGTTCACGCCATTCTCCTGCCTCAGCCTCCGGAGTTGCTGGGACTACAGGCGCCCTCCATCACGTCCAGCTAATTTTTTGTATTTTTAGTAGAGACAGGGTTTCACCGTGTTAGCCAGGATGGTCTCGACCTCCTGATCTTGTGATCTACCCGCCTGGGCCTCCCAAAGTGCTGGGATTACAGGCGCGAGCCACCGCGCCCGGCCCTTTTTTTTTTTTTTTTTTGAGAGGGAGTCTCGCTCTTGTCTCCCAGGCTGGAGTGCAGGTGGCATTATAGTAGCTCAGTGTAACCTCCGTCTCCCAGGTTCAAGTGATTCTCCTACCTCAGCCTCCCAAATAGCTGGGATTACAGGGACCCACCACCATGCCTGCCTAATTTTTTTGTATTTTTAGTAGAAAAGGGGTTTCACCACGTTGACCAGGCTGGTCTCGAACTCCTGACCTCAGGTGATCTGCCCGCCTCAGCCTTCCAAAGTGCTGAGATTACAAGCGTGAGACACTGGTGCCCGGCCAGTGATTTCACCTTTTAACTCAAGCATCCCAGTCTTAGGAATTTATCCTAAGGTATAATTAAAATCTATATGCATAAAAATGTTTACAACATTAAAAATAGTGAAACATGAAGCAAGCGCAGATACTACAAACTGAGAATTGTTAACACCAACTTCATGTCTTTTTTTTTTTTTTTTCCCCTGAGACGGTCTTACTCTATCACCAAAGCTGGAGTGCAGTGGCACAATCATGGCTCACTGCAGCCTCAATGTCCCGTGGCTCAGGTGATACTCTCACTTTAGCCTCCCTGGTGGTTGTGACTCCAGGTACACGTCATCACACCCAGCTAATTTTTGTACTTTTTGTAGAGATGAGGTTTTGCCATCTTGCCCAGGCTGGTCTTGAACTCCTGCCTCGGCCTCCCCAAGTGCTGGCATTATAGGAGTGAGTCACCTCACCCAGCCATGTCTTTTAATTATTAAAATGAATATGGATGGTGCATCGTGGCTCATGCCTGTAATCCCAGCACTTTGGGAGGGTGAGGTGGGTAAATCACTTGAGCTTGGGACTTTGAAACCAGCCTGGCCAACATATATATATATACACACACACACCAATATATATACACACACACACACACACACCACACACACACACGTAAATTACCCTCAAACCTAAACATCTGCATTATACTGGTGAAAATTTAAATATTTAAACAGTATCACCATAAAGGTACATGTAGACTTATATACTCAGACACACACACAAGCCCTCTTCACTTTATTTTTAAAAATTTTTGTTTATTTATTTTGAAACAGGGTCTTTCTCTGTCACCCAGGCTGGAGTGTAGTGGCATAATCTCGGCTCACTGTAACCTCTGCGTGGGCCCCCACACCTGGCTAATTTTTGTACTTTTAGTAGAGACAAGGTTTTACCATGTTAGCCAGGCTGGTCTCGAACGAACTCCTGACCTCAGGTGATCGGCCTGCCTCGGTCTCCCAAAATGCTGGGATTATAGGCATGAGCCACCGTGCCCAGCATATTTGTTTATTTTTTTTACTTGGAGTAGTCTTCAGTGTTACCCCATCTTCACTTTAATATGAATACTTATGTCTCTCTGATTTTATTTATTTTATTGTTTAGAGACAGGGTCTTGCTGTGAGTCTGGTCTCAAACTCCTGTCCTCAAGCAGTTCTCCCACCTCAGCCTCCCAAGTATCTGGGATTACAGGTTTGAGTATTTGGAATAATTTTAGATTTACAAAGGTTATGAAGATAGTACAGAGAATTTTCGTATACCCTTGCCCATCTCCCCTAATATTATCCTCTCACATTACCATGGTACATGTATAAAATCTAACAAATTAACATGGATAGAATTATTATAACTAAACTCAGATTTTGTTCACATTTCACCAGTTTTTCCGTTTGTTCGATTTCTATTCCGGGCTCCCCTCCATGATACCATGTTGCATTTAGTCATCTTATTTCCTTAATCTTCTCTGGACCGTGATGGTTTTTTAGTCTTTTCTTGTTTTTCATGACTGTGACAGTTTTGGGGAATACTGGTCAGAATATCCCTCAATTTGGGTTTGTCTAATGTATTTTCTCATGATTGGCCGGGCTTGGTGGCTCATGCCTGTATTCCAGCACTTTAAGAGGCTGAAGTGGGAGGATCGCTTGAGCCCAGGAGTTCAAAACCGGCCTACGCAACAAAGCAAGACCCCATCTCCACAAGAAAATAAAAAAGTTGGCCGGGCGCGGTGGCTCAAGCCTGTAATCCCAGCACTTTGGGAGGCCGAGACGGGCGGATCACAAGGTCAGGAGATCGAGACCATCCTCGCTAACACGGTGAAACCCCGTCTCTACTAAAAAATGCAAAAAAACTAGCCGGGCGGGTTGGCAGGCGCCTGTAGTCCCAGCTACTCGGGAGGCTGAGGTAGGAGAATGGCGTAAACCTGGGAGGCGGAGCTTGCAGTGAGCTGAGATCCGGCCACTGCACCCCAGCCTGGGCGACAGAGCAAGACTCCATCTCAAAAAAAAAAAAAAAAAAAAAAAAAAAAAAGAAAATAAAAAAGTTAGCTAGGTGTGGTCTCAGCTACACAGGAGGCTGAGGCAGGAAGATCCCTTGAGCCCAGGGAGTCAAGGCTGTAGTGAGCCGTGTTTGCACCACTGCACTCCAGCCTAGGTGACAGAGTAATACCCTGCCTCAAAAAAAAAAAAAGAAAAAAGAAAAAATACAATGTAGATATGCTGGACAAAGGGGATATTCACATCCCAGACACAGCAGAGCAGGATGGCACAAAACTTCATCATGCTACTCAGAACAGTGTGCAATTTAAAACTTAAGAATTGTTGCAAGCACTGTGGCTCACGCCTGTAATCCCAGCTCTTTGGGAGGCCGAGGCAGGCGGATCACCTCAGGTTGAGAGTTCGAGACCAGCCTGACCAACGTGGAGGAAACACTGTCTCTACTAAAAATACAAAAATTAGCCGGCGTGGTGGTGCATGCCTGTAATCCCAGCAGTTTGGGAGTCTGAGGCAGGAGAATCGCTTAAACCTGGCAGGTGGAGGTTGCGGTGAGCTGAGATCACACCATTGCACTCTAGCCTGGGCAACAAGAGCAAAACTCCGCCTCAAAAAAAAAAAAAAGAATTTTTTATTTCTGGAATTTTCTATTTAATATTTTCAGACCACTGTTGACTGTGGGTAACTGAAACAGTGGAAAGCAAAACTGTGGGTAAGTAGGGACTGCAGTATGTATTCATGTATGTTTATTTTATACTTTGGGCTATATCCAACGCTATACTGTTCAATTTATTCCATCTTTGGCCACTAGGAACTCTTACAGGTTGTCCGATCTGCTTGTCTGTATCTCTTTTTAACAGCTTTATTGAAATATAATTAACATGCCATACAATTCACTCACTTAAAGTGTACAATTCAATGGCTTTTAGTATACTCACTTACTTGTGCAAGTATTACTACAACCTTATACTTCTTGTACATCATCCCCTAAATTCCTATCCCCTGGCAACTCTGAATTTACTTTCTGTCTTTTTATATTTGCCTATTTGAGATACTTCATATAAATGGAATTATACAACATGGTGTCCTTTGTGACTGGCTTCTTTCACTTAGCAAAATGTTTTCAAGATCCCTCTGTTTTTGTTTTTTCTTTTGTTTGTTTGTTTGTTTTTTGAGATGGAGTCTTACTTTGTCGCCCAGGCTGGAGTGCAGTAGCACAATCTTGGCTTACTGCAACCTGCACGTCCCAGGTTCAAGCAATTCTTCTGCCTCAGCCTCCCGAGTAGCTGGGATCATAGGTGTGCGCCACCATACCCAGCTTGTGTTTTTTTTGTATTTTTAGTAGAGACAGGGTTTCACCATGTTGGCCAGGCTGGTCTTGAATTCCTGACCTCAGGTGATCCACCCACCTTGGTATGCCAGAGTACTGGGATTACAGGCGTGAGCCACTGCACCTGGCCTATCTGTTCTATTTTGAATGTTTATCTATTTAGATGTTCACTTTATATAGTTGTAATCCATGTGACTGTAGAATTTGGCATTTTGATTTTGTGACTTAACATTATTTATGTACATTTTCCCATTCTTTTACAGAGTTTGCATATTCAATTTATTTATTTATTTATGAGACAGAGTCTTGCTGTATCACCAAGGCTGGAGTGCAGTGGTGTGATCTCAGCACACTGTAACTTCCCCCTCCCAGGTTCAGGCAATTCTCTTGCCTCAGCCTCCGGAGTAGCTGGGATCACAGGCATACATCACCACACCTGGCTGATTTTTGTATTTTTAGTAGAGATGGGGTTTCACCATGTTGGCCAGGCTGGTCTCGAACTCCTGACTTTAAGGGAACCACCTGCTTTGGCCTCTCAAAGTGCTGGGACTACAGGCATGAGCCACCACGCCTGGCTCAGATAACATCTTTTTTGTTTGTTTGTCTTGAGATGGAGTTTTGCTCTTGTTGCCCAGGCTAGAGGGCAATGGCATGATCTCGGCTCACTGCAACCTCCACCTCTTGGGTTCAAGCGCTTCTCCTGTCTCAGCCTCCCGAGTAGCTGGGATTACAGGCGCCCATCACCACACCCAGCTAAATTTTGTATTTTTAGTAGAGACGGGGTTTCTCCATGTTGGTCAGGCTGGTCTTGAACTCCTGACCTCAGATGATCCACCTGCCTCGGCCTCCCAAAGTGTGTGAGCCACCGTACCTGGCCTTTTTTTTTTTTTTTTTTTTTTTGAGATGGGTTTCGCTCTTGTTGCCCAGGCTAGAGTGCAATGGCTCAATCTCGGCTCACTGCAACCTTGGCCTCCCAGGTTCAAGTGATTCTCCTGCCTCAGCATCCCAAGTAGCTGGGATTACAGGCATGTGCCACTACACCCGGCTAATTTTGTATTTTTAGTAGAGGTGGGCTTTCACCCTGTTGGTCAGGCTGGTCTTGAACTCCTGACCTCAAGTGATTCACCTGCCTTGGCCTCCCAAAGTGCTGGGATTACAGGCATGAGCCACCGTACCTGGCCTGTCCTTATCAAATGAACAGACAAATTATTTGGGGGAGTGCTACGGTCTGAATGCTTGTGTCTTCCGCATATTACGTTGAAACCTTACACTCCATGTGCTAGTATGGGAAGATGGGTCTCTGGGAGGTGATTAGATCATAAGCACTCTGCCCTCATGAATAGGATGAGTGCCTTATAAAGGAGACCCCAGAGCTAGTTGGGGTGCAGTGAGAAGGCATAGTCTATGAGGAAGCTGGCCCTCACCAGACACTGATGAGATCTTGATCTTGGACTTCCCAGCCTCTAGACTGTGACAAATCTCTGCTCCTTTTTCTTTAGAGACAGGGTCTTGCTCTGTTGCCCAGGCTGGAGTGCAGTGGCATGATCATAACTCACTGCAGCTTCAAACTTCTGGGCTCAAGCCATCCTCCCACCTCAGCCTCTTGAGTAGCTGGGACTACAGGCAGACACTATTGTGCCCAGTTAATTGTTTTAATTTTTTTGTAGAGACAGGATCTCACTTTGTTGCCCAGGCTGTTTGTTCTTTTTTTTTTTTTTTTTTTAGACAGAGTCTCGCTCTGTCGCCAGGCTGCAGAGTGCAGCGGTGCAAACTCGGCTCATTGCAACCTCCTCCTCCAGGGTTCAAGTGATTCTCCTGCCTCAGCCTCCCGAGTAACTGGGACTACAGGCGCCCGCCACCACACCTGGCTAACTTTTGTATCTTTATTTTTTGTATTTTTAGTAGAGACAGGGTTTCACCACGTTGGCCAGGATAGTCTCGATCTCTTGACCTCGTGATCCACCCGCCTCGGCCTCCTAAAGTGCTGAGATTACAGGCGTGAGCCACTGCACCTGGCCTGTTCTTAAAACCCTGAGTTTTAAGCGATCCTCCTGCATTAGTCCCCAGAAGTACTTAGATTACAGGTATGAGTCACAGGGCCCAGCCCAAATTTCTGTCATTTGTAAGTTATTTAGCCTAAGGTATTTTGTTGTAGCATCCTGTATTAGTCAGGCTTCTCTAGAAGGACAGGACTAATAGGAGAGATGTATATATAAAGGGGAGTTTACCAAGTAGTATTAACTCACACGATCACAAGGTCTCACAATACGCTGCCTGCAAGCTGAGGAGCAAGGAAGCCAGTCTGAGTCCCAAAGCTGAAGAACTTGGAGCCTGATGTTTGAGGGCAGGAAGCATCCAGCAGGGGAGAAAGATGTAGGTTGGAAGGCTAAGGCAGTCTCACCTTTTCACATTTTTCTGCCTGCTTTATATTCACTGGCAGCTGATTAGATGGTACCCAAACAGATTAAGGGTGGGTCTGCCTTTCCCAGCCCACTGACTCAAAAGTTAATCTCCTTTGGCAACACCCTCACAGACACACACAGGATCAATACGTTTCATCCTTCAATCCAATCAAGTTGACACTCAGTATTAACCACCACACAGCCCAAACAGAATAAGACAGGGAGCTTGTTAAAACAGAGTCTGATTCCAGGAGTTCGAGGCTGCAGTGAGCTATGATCACACCATTGTACTCCAGCCTGGGAGACAGAATGAGACCCCGTTTCTAAAATAAATACATAAATAAATAATAGAGTCTGGTTCCGTAGATCTGGGGCAGGGTCTGGCATTCTGTACTTCTAACAAGCTCTCAGTTGATGCCAATACTGCTGGTGCAGGGACCATGCTCAGAGTAGCAAAGACTGATCAAGGTTCAGACCTATAAAAACATAAGGTTCACTTCACTGAATCCCAAATCAAATTCAGTTAACACTGATTGAGAGCTTACTTGGTATAAGACCACAAGGGAACAGCCTCTTGAGTAGCCGGGACTACCGGGAAACACCATTGTGCCGTTTTTTTTGTTTGTTTGTTTTTGTAGAGACAGGGTCTCACTTTGTTGCCCAGGCTGTTTGTTCTTAAACTCCTAAATTTAAGCAACCCTCCTGCCTTGGTAGGTTGTACCCAGAAGTACTTAGATTACCGGTATGAGCCACAGTGCCCAGCTCAAATTTCTGTCATTCATAAGTTACTTAGTCTAAGGTATTTTGTTGTAGCAGCCTGTATTAGTCAGGGTTCTCTTTTTATAAAATTAATTAACTAATTAATTTTTTTTTTTGAGACAGAGTCTCGTTCACTCTCCCAGACAGGAGTATAATGGTGTGATCTCTGGTCACTGCAACCTCTGCCTCCCGGGTTCAAGCAATTCTCCCACCTCAGCCTCCTGGGTAGCTGGGATTACAGGCACCTGCCATTATGCCTGGCTAATTTTTGTAGAAATTTTTTTTTTTTTTTTTTTGTAGAGATGGGGTTTCACCACGTTGGCCAGGCTGGTCTTGAACTCCTGACCTCAGGTGATCTGCCCTGCCTCCCAAAGTGCTGGTATTACAGGCATGAGCCACTGTGCCTGGACATTAGTCAGGGTTCTCTAGAGGGACAGAACTAATAGGATAGTCCTACACAAATATGTAAGTATTATGAATAATTTTTCATTTGGTCATGGATCTGGCTGGTTGGGTGGCTGCCGGATCTGGCTGGTTGGGTGGCTGCCTCCTCCCTCAAAGCCACAAGGTGTCTCTCCCAAAGTTGAAAATATTTTCAGCAGACATGGAAGAACCATTATTTTGTCAAGCATTTACCAGCACCTGGCTAGATTTTTTTTTTTTTTTTGAGACAGAGTCTCACTGTCACCCAGGCTGCAGTGCAATGACACAATCTCGGCTCACTGTAAACACTGCTTCTCGAGGTTACGTGATTCTCCTCCCTCAGCCTCCCAAGTAGCCGGGATTACGGGCATGTGCCACCATGCCTGGCTAATTTTTGTATTTTTGGCAGAGATGAGGTTTCGCCATGTTGTCCAGGCAGGTCTCAAACTTCTGACTTCGTGATCCGCCTGCTTCAACCTCCCAAAGTGTAGGATTATAGGTGTGAGCCGCCGTGCCCGTTCCTGGCTACAATTTTTATTTCACCTCAAGAAATTGCAGAAATAGGCCAGGTATGGTGACTCATGCCTGTAATCCCTGTAATCCCAGCACTTTGGGAGGCCGAGGCGGGTGGATCACCTGACGTCAGAAGTTCAAGACCAGCCTGGCCAACATGGTAGAACCCTGTTTCTACTAAAAATACAAAATACAAAAAATTAGCCAGGTGTGGTGGTGGGTGCCTGTAATCCCAGCTACTTGGGAGGCTGAGGCAAGAGAATCGGTTGAACCTGGGAGGCGGAGGTTGCAGTGAGCTGAGATCATGCCACTGCAGTCCAGCTTGGGCAACAAGAGCAAAACTCCATCTCAAAAAAAAAAAAAAAAAAAAGAAATATATTTCGACTTTTATGTCACACCATATACAAAAATAACTCAAAACAGATCACAGACCTAAATGTAAGCACTAAAGTTATATAAAACTTTTAGAAAAAATAAATTTAAGGCTGGGTGTGGTAGCTAACACCAGTAATCGCAGCACTTTGAGAGCCTGAGGCGAGGGAATCACTTGAGGCTGGGAGTTCAAGAACAGTCTGGCCAACAAGGCAAAACCCTCATCTCTACTAAAATTAACCGGGTGTAGCAGTCACGTCTGTAATCCCAACTACTCGGGAGGCTGAGGCATGACACTTGCTTGAGCCTGGGAGGAGGTTGCAGTGAGCCAAGATTGCACCACTGCAATCCAGCCTGGTAACACAGCAAGATTGTGTCTCAAAAAATAAAAAGAAACAAACAAACAAATAACACCCCCCTCCCTGCAAGAAAACCCACATAAGACACCATTAAGAAAATGAAATGTCACAGACTAGAAAAAATGATTTGCAAACCATGTATCTGATGAAGGGCTTGGATTTAGAATATATAAAGAATTCTTAATAGGAAGACAAGCAACATAATTAAAAAACAGACAATGAATAAGGAAATAAATTTGAAGAGGATATATGAATGGCAAATAAGCATGTGAAAAAATGTTCAATACCCTTAATCAATGGGAAAATACAAACATGGTTTTAAACCCCAGTAAGATACAATTTCACACCCACTTGAATGGTCATAATAAAAAAGGCAGACAGTAACAAATGCTAGGATGTGGAGACCCTGGAATGTTCATACATTGCTGGTGGGAATGTAAATGCTACAGCCACTTTAGAAAACAAATTGGCAGTTTCCAAAAAAGTTAAACACAATTTACCATATTACCCAGCAATTCTACTTCTAAGTATATACTCAAGAGAAATGAAAATATTTCTATCAGTTAATGAATAGATGAACAAAACATGGTATATCCATACAGTAGAAAACTATTCAACAGCCGGGCGCGGTGGCTCAAGCCTGTAATCCCAGCACTTTGGGAGGCCGAGATGGGTGGATCACGAGGTCAGGAGATCGAGACCATCCTGGCTAACACGGTGAAACCCCGTCTCTACTAAAAATACAAGAAAATTAGCCGGGCGAGGTGGCAGGCCCCTGTAGTCCCAGCTACTCGGGAGGCTGAGGCAGGAGAATGGCGTGAACCCGGGTGGGGTGGAGCTTGCAGTGAGCCGAGATCCGGCCACTGCATTCCAGCCTGGGGCACAGAGCAACACTCCGTCTCAAAAAAAAAAAAAGAAAACTATTCAACAATGAAGGGGAACAAAATGAATGAATCTTTTTTTTTTTTTTTTTTTTGAGACGGAGTCTCGATCTGTCGCCCAGGCTGGAGTGCAGTGGCGCGATCTCGGCTCACTGCAAGCTCCGCCTCCCGGGCCGACGCCATTCTCCTGCCTCAGCCTCCCGAGTAGCTGGGACCACAGGCGCCCGCCTCCGCGCCCGGCTAATTTTTGTGTTTTTAGTAGAGACGGAGTTTCACCGTTTTAGCCAGGATGGTCTCGATCTCCTGACCTTGTGATCCACCCGCCTCAGCCTCCCAAAGTGCTGGGATTACAGACGTGAGCCACTGCGCCCGGCCATGAATGAATCTTAAAAACAGTTAGTGAAAGAAGCCAGATGCAGAATACTACCTATTATATGATCCTGCTAGAAAGTAGATTAGTGGCTACCAGGACCAGCAGAAGAAAGGTTGGGGCTTTGTTTTGGGGATTTAAAAAAAATCTTCTGGCTCGGTGTGGTGGCTCACACCTCCAATCCCAGCACTTCGGGAGGCTGAGGCCGGCGGATCACCTGAGGTCAGGAATTCGAGATCAGCCTGACCAACATGGAGAAACCCCATCTCTACTAAAAACACAAAATTAGCCGGACATGGTGACGCATACCTGTAATCCCAGCTACTCAGGAGGCTAAGGCAGGAGAATTGCTTGAACCCGGGAGGCGGAGGTTGCGGTAAGCCAAGATCATGCCATTGCACTCCAGCCCGGGCAACAAGAGTGAAACTCCATCTCAAAAAAAAAAAAAAAAAAAAAAAAAAAAAAAAAAAAATTCTAGCTCCTCTCCCTTTCCTGAAGGCTGGAGGGTGGGACTGAAATTTCCAGCTCTCTAATCCTCTCATCACTTGGTCTTTCCTTGACTGGCCCCACCCTGAGGCTAGCTACAGACTCACTCTAGGTCACTTTATTAGTATAAACTCAGGGGTTATGAAAGGGGCTCAGTGTGAGTAACAAAAGATACTCCTATCACTCAAGAATCTTCAAGAGTTTTAGGGGCTTTGTCACAGGAATCAGGGACAAAGGCCAAATATATTTCATATTATACCACAGAACTATATATTTTGAATGGTGTATTAGTCCGCTTTGACACTGATATAAAGAACTGCCCAAGACTAGGTAATTTATAATGGAAAGAGGTTTAATTGGCTCACAGTTTAGCATGGCTTGGGGGGGGCCTCATGAATTTACTATCATGGCATAAGGTGACGGGGAAGCAAGGCACCTTCTTCACAAGGTGGCAGGACGGCCAAGTGCCAAGTGAAGGGGGAAGGACCCCCTTACAAAATCATCAGATGTCACTCACTATCACACTCACTATCACAAGAATAGCATGGAGGAAACGGACCCCATGATTCAATTACCTCAACCTGGTCTCTCCCTTGACATGTGGGGATTATGGGGATTACCATTCAAGATGAGATTTGGGTGGGGACACAAAGCCTAACCATATCGAATGGTATGTGGTCAATGGTTCATAAAAATTTTTATGGAATATACATTATACCTAAAGTTGTTTTAAAAAATTATAGAAAACAGGCCAGGAGTGGTGGCTCACGCCTATAATCCCAGCACTTTGGGAGGCCGAAGCGGGCGGATCACTTGAGGCCAGGAGTTTGAGACCAACCTGGCCAACATGGTGAAACCCCGTCTCCACTAAAAATACAAAAATTAGCTGGGTGTAGTGGCGAACTCCTGTAATCCCAGCTACTCAGGGTGCTGAGGCACTAGACTTGCTTGAACCTGGGAGGTGGGGGTTGCAATGAGCCGAGATCGCACCACTGCACTGCAGCCTGGTGACAGAGCAAGACTCTATCTCAACAACAACAGCAGCAACAACAACAAATAACAGAAAATATATCTTGCAAAATAAAGAATATACTGTCATGTCTGCCCCCAAACCTGACACTCTTCACAAGGTTCATCTTATGAAATGTGAAGGATTACCCTTGGAATTAAATGCATAGTGCCTGGGTCATTAAAAATAAACATATATACTTGAGGCCAGGAGTTCAAGACCAGCCTGAGAAACATAGCAAGACCCCATTTCTACAAAACATATTTTTTAAAAACTAGCAGGGCCAGCCAGGTTCATGGTTCAGGCCTGTAATCCCAGCACTTTGGGAAGCTGAGGTGGGCAGATCGCTTGAGCCCAGGAGTTTGAAACCAGCCTAGGCAACATAGCAAGACCCTGTCTCTATTAAAAAAAAAAAAAAAAAAAAAAAAAAATTAGCTTGGCATGGTGGCCTGTGCCTGTAGTTCCAGCTACTTGGGAGGCTGAGGCAGGAGGATGGCTTGAGCCTAGGAGATTGAGGCTGCAGTAATCTATGATTATGCCATAATACTGTAGTTTGGGCAACAGAGTGAGACTCTGTCTTTAAAAAAAAAATTACTAGACATATAATGTGTTCCTCCTACTCCTTGCAATACTTGTTAGCTACTATGTAGAAACTCTATCTCTGGAAGGTCCAGCACTACTATGACATAGTAAGTAGAAAAGGAAGGGTTATAGTAAAGTGCATTGTGCTTAACTCTAGATAGTAGGATTAGGGGCAATATTTATTCTATATTGTTACTTAGTTTTAAACTATTGTTACTTAGTTTTTTAAACTTCCCAAATTTTAAGAGATATATTACTTTTTGTGTCACATACATACATATATCACATACATACATATATACAGTTTGTTTTTTAAATGTTGAGTTAAATTATATAATTTTACAAAGTTATCTAGCTGTAAAATAAATGTTTACCCTAAATAATTAAGCTACTGTTTCATTTATTGTGACATTTCTAAATGCCGTAAGTCTTTAAAATATGTGCTGTTTTTCAAAATGGATGTGGTAAGAGCATCCAATCAGCATGTCTTAAACTCAGGAAACATGGAAATGGCAACTGCGAGATTCTTTTTGCCATGCCATATTGATTCATTCCATCAGCTTCCAAATATTAATAATTTAGCTGTTTCTGAATTTCTCCATCCATAAATGGGAGGAAATAATACTGGTCAGTAGCAGATTTTTATCTAATTTGGATAACCTCCCTCAGAGTTTGTTATATTATGTTTGTACACAACAAAAACATTGTTTCTTTGCCTCGGAATTTACTTGACTTCTACAATGATTCAGTTTCCTCACCTGTCAACTGGGAATAATGCTAACTCTGTTGCCGAGTTATTGTGAGGGCTAAATGAGATAAGGAAAATGTGAAACCCTCCAGAGCCTCCTTTCTCTCATCCTATTCTCCAGTGTAGGTAAGATTCTCTTCCCAACAGATTCTCCCTACTACAGTCCTAGGATTACTGAAATCTGATTTCAAGAAACCTGTCACTCATTCTACCTTTTTTCCCATCCACTACCCCCTCTCAGTCTCTCTCTCAAAATCGCTCCTTTATGATTCAAAGTATATTTGAAGTAGCTTTAGATGAAACTTTTTCTTTTTTCTATTAAAGTCTTGAGTCACTCAACAAATATTTCAGCCATATTTGATTAATTTGGCATTACACACATATGTATGTGTGTTGCTTTTTTTTTTTTTTTCTTTTTTGAAACAGAGTGCCACACTGTCACCCAGGCTGGAGTGCAATGGTGCAATCTCGGCTCACTGCAACTTCCACCTCCCGAGTTCAATCGATTCTCCTGCCTCAGTTTCCCAAGTAGCTGGGACTACAGGCGTGCACCACCACGCCCAGCTAATTTTTGCATTTTTAGTAAAGACGGGGTTTCACCATGTTGGCCAGGCTGATCTCGAGCTTCTGGCCTCAGGTGATCCACCTGCCTGGGCTTCCCAAAGTGCTGGGATTACAGGTTACAGGCATGAGCCACTGCGCCCGGTTACATCTGAAAAATTTCTAAAGTTTCACACGGCTCTCAGATCTTGATCTAAAACCATTTTGGTAAAAGACATTTTGGTAAATTGACCGAAGAGTCTCATCAAATTCTGGTCCGAGATACAATTTAAGTCCAAATAAGTGTAGTTATTTGCAACTTTAAAGTAAACATTAATAAAGCAGAGGGAAGTCAAATGTTTTACTGAAAAGGATACTGTATTTTCTTTTTTTTTTTTTTTTTTTGAGACAGAGTCTTGCTCTGTCGCCCAGGCTGGGATGCAGTGGCCGGATCTCAGCTCACTGTAAGCTCCGCCTCCCGGGTTTAGACCATTCTCCTGCCTCAGCCTCCCGAGTAGCTGGGACTACAGGCGCCCGCCACCTCGCCTGGCTAGTTTTTTGTATTTTTTAGTAGAGACGGGGTTTCACCATGTTAGCCAGGATGGTCTCGATCTCCTGACCTTGTGATCCGCCCGTCTCGGCCTCCCAAAGTGCTGGGATTACAGGCTTGAGCCACCGCGCCTGGCCTGGATACTGTATTTTCAAAGAAGTTCAAGTCAGACTTTCTATCCTAAATTAGGGAGTTGAACTAAAGAATTTTAAATATTTTTACAGGAATATGATGCAGGCTGGGGAGAAAAACTGAGGATGAGGAATCTATATACTATAAATAGATCATCACATTGATTGATTGAAAGTACTTGTTTTATTTTTACTCCTTAATCATCTCTGTGCCTGTGGAGTGGGGGATGGAGAGATTGAGAGTAGACTGTCAAGCATTTGCCAGAGAGAAACTGACTAGCAGAATCCCCTGATGGTAGAGGAGGTAAGAACAGTTTAAAAAGATATAAAGTGGTAATGGCCAGAGTGTGTTATGTACCTGTGTGTGCATGTTTGTGTTTGCCATTGTTGCTATCTATTCCCTACATTTAAAGTTAAAAGTAACTTGGATCATCATATTCTATCTTCCATTCTTTGGACAGAAAAGCTAGTTCAAACAGACCCAAGCTTCCCATTACTGTATATAACGAAGACAACAATATCTTTCAAAATGGAAATAAAATTTCTTCTTCTAAAATTATCTTTCTTCTATTTGGTTTCAGTGCCAAGGGTAATTTATTCAGAAATTTAAAGTAATGTTGGCCGGGTGCGGTGGCTCATGCCTGTAATCCCAGCACTTTGGGAAGTTGAGGCATGTGGATCACCTGAGGTCAGAAGTTCGAGACCAGCCTGGCCAACATGACAAAACCCTGTGTCTACTAAAAATACAAAAAAATTAGCCGGGTATGGTAGTGTGCTTCTGTAATCCCAGCTACTAGGGAGGCTGAAGCAGGAGAGTTGCTTGAACCTGGGAGGTGGAGGCTGCAGTGAGCAGAGATGCAGCCTGGGCAACAGAGTGAGACCCCTCGTATCAAAAAATAAAATAAAATAATGTTAAAATAGGGAATTAAATACTCACTTTGACAAACTGTGGGTATAGGTTAGAAATGGAAAAGAAAAAGCCCTGCAAGGGGAATCTTATTCTCAATTGTTCTAAATTAGCCACTCAATATTTGTGCTTAGTGGTGAAAACTTTTCATCAAACTTGTGGATTCACAAGAATATCCAGTATCTTAATTTTAGAGAAAGGCAGTGGGGACCAAAAATTGTTGTGTTTGGGATGCTCCCAGGAGGTGCTATAGTGATGCTGCAATGAGTCGTGATGCATGTCATGTTACAAAGGAGGAACTGCAGAGGAGAACTAGGATTACTACAGATTACTTCCCATTCCTAATAAATGGTGAATCCAGTTTTCCCCTCAAATTAAAAATATTTCAAACCTGTCAGGCATGGTGGCTCATGCCTATAATCCCAGCACTTTGGGAGGTTGAGGCAGGTGGACACCTGAGGTCAGGAGATCGAGACCAGCCTGGCTAACATGGTGAAACCCCATCGCTATTAAAAATACAAAAATTAGCTGGGTGTGGTGGCAGGTGCCTGTAATCCCAGCTACTAGGGAGGCTGTGGCAGGAGAAATGCTTGAACTCAGGAGGTGGAAGTTGCAGTGAGCTGAGATTATGCCATTGTACTCCAGCCTGGGTGACACAGTGAGACTCCGTCTCAAAAACAAAAAAATAAACAAGCAAGCAAAATATTTCAAACTAGATATTCTGGATTCTGAAATATTTGTGTACTTTTTTTTTTTTTTTGAGATGGAGTCTCGCTTTGTCAACCAGGCTGGAGTTCAGTGGTGCGATCTCAGCTCACTGCTAGTTCTGCCTCCCCAGTTCACACCATTCTCCTACCTCAGCCTCTCGAGTAGCTGGGACTACAGGTGCCTGCCACCATGCCCGGCTATTTTGTATTTTTAGTAGAGACGGGGTTTCACCACGTTGTGTACTTCTTATCTAAATTTGTTAATTTTTATTAGATATCTGATTCCCAATGAAAACTGTGAAAGAAAACTGGTCTATCATTTTTCTAGTAGTATATCTGAAAAATTTATAAAGCTTCACGTGGCTCACAGATCTTGACCTAAAGCCATTTTGGTAAACTGACCAAAAAGTCTCATCAAATTCTGGTCCAAGACACAATTTAAATCCAAATTGTTTTATGACAGTCTTGAATTAAGAAATACAATAAAATGAAAAAAACTGTGAAAGACATACAAAGGCAAACAGATTTTTCTCATATAGTACATTTTTCTCTTCATTTAATGGGCAGTGATCACCTAACAGCACTGCATTAGGATTCAAATGACAAGTCTGTGAGTATTCTTTTTTTTTTTGAGACGGAGTCTCGCTCTGTCGCCCAGACTGGAGTGCAGTGGCGCGATCTCGGCTCACTGCAAGCTCCGCCTCCCGGGTTCACGCCATTCTCCTGCCTCAGCCTCCAGAGTAGCTGGGACTACAGGCGCCCGCCACCACGCCCGGCTAATTTCTTTTTGTATTTTTAGTAGAGACGGGGTTTCACCGTGTTAGCCAGGATGGTCTCGATCTCCTGACCTCGTGATCCGCCCGCCTCGGCCTCCCAAAGTGCTGGGATTACAGGCTTGAGCCACCGCGCCCGGCCTTTTTTTTTTTTTTTTTTGAGACAGAGTCTCGCTCTGTCACCCAGGCTGGAGTGCAGTGGCACAATCTTGGCTCACTACAACCTCTGCCTCCCGAGTTCAAGCAATTCTCCTGCCTTGGCCTCCCGAGTAGCTGGGATTACAAGCGCCCAACAACACACCGAGCTAATTTTTGTATTTTTAGTAGAGAAGGGGTTTCACCATCTTGGCCAGGCTGGTCTTGAACTCCTGACCTCATGATCCACCCCCCTCGGCCTCCCAAAGTGCTTGGATTACAGGCGGGAGCCATCGCACCCGGCTCTGTGAGTGTTCTTAAGGTCAAGTGCAATGTTATAGATTTTAAGTTCAAATCAAACCAAAGGACTTTAGAATTAAAATTTAATTTACCAGTGTTTCCTATAGCTTTGTGTTAAGGAAGAAACAAATAAATGAAAGCTTACTAAGATGTGGAGGGACTAGCCTGAGCAATATGGCGAAACCCCATCTCAACAAAAAATACAAAAATTAGCCAGGCATGGTGGCACCTGCCTACAGTCCCAGCTACTTGGGAGGCTGAGAGGGGAGGATCACCTGAGCCTTGGGAGGTTGAGGCTGCAGCCAGCTGTGACTAGGTCACTGCACTCAGGTCTGGGGGAGACAGTGAGACCGTGTCTCAGGAAAAAAAAAAAAAAGATGCAGAGGAATTTGATTTTACAAAAACTGTGTCTCTGACAAGTTGACTGGTAGACTGTAAGTGAATTTAAGTGCAGTACAGGGATTATGGAGACTGTTTCTGTAAAACAATTGCTCCATAATTTATATGCAATTAATTTGTTTCAACATTACAAAGTCTTTTACTCTAATGTTCATATTACCTAGGGATAAATTAATTACCGTGTGAATTTTCCCCTAAAAATATACAAGAAAATAAGACTATAAAACTACACCTGACCGGGCGCGGTGGCTCAAGCCTGTAATCCCAGCACTTTGGGAGGCCGAGACGGGCGGATCACGAGGTCAGGAGATCGAGACCATCCTGGCTAACATGGTGAAACCCCGTATCTACTAAAAAAAATACAAAAAACTAGCCGGGCGAGGTGGTGGGCGCCTGTAGTCCCAGCTACTCGGGAGGCTGAGGCAGGAGAATGGGGTGAACCAGGGTGGCAGAGCTTGCAGTGAGCTGAGATCCGGCCACTGTACTCCAGCCTGGGCAATAGAGCGAGACTCCGTCTCAAAAAAAAAAAACCAAAACTACACCTATTGTATAAGACCTTCCTAATTAAATAAAGTGTTTCCTGAGTTAAAATTAAGTGTTTTTAAAAGCCACATTAGGGCCAGGCACAGTGGCTCACGCCTGTGATCTCAGCTCTTTGGGAGGCTGAGGTGGGCAGATCACCTGAGACCAGGAGTTTGAGACCAGCCTGGCCAACATGGCAGAACCTGTCTTTACTGAAAATGCAAAAATTAGCTGGGCATGGTGGCTCACACCTGTAATCCCAGGTACTTGAGAGGCTGAGACAGGAGAATTGCATGAACTTCGGAGGCGGAGGTTGCGTGAGCTGAGAGCACGCCACTGCACTCCAGCCTAGGAGACAGAGCGAGACTCCATCTCAAAAAAAGTAAAAAAAAAGTAAAAGCTACATTAAGGCTAGGCTCCATGGCTGTCATCTGTAATCCTAGTGCTTTGGGAGGCTGAGGTGGGAGGATGACTTGAGCCCAGGAGGTCAAGGCTGCAGTGAGCTAAGATCATGCCACTGCACTCCAGGCTAGGCAACAGAGCAAGACTGTCTCAAAAAACCAAATAAGCAAACGATAAAAGAAGAAAGCCTCTACATTTTAAAAAACAAAAACAAGTGAGTCATTAATGCTCCCAATGTTTGATGGTGGTCGTGAAAGACTTCCATTGCTATAATTTGGAAGGCAGTATTACTAACTCTTGGTAATACAATGTTCCAATGAGAGGTGACAGCAAGCTGGCAGCCCTTGCTCGCTCTCGGCATAGTGGACATGGACGAGGGGGCAGCTTGTCTCTCATTGGACAGTCTTATTTTAAAGTGTCCTTGTAAACCACACTGATAACAAGCTCTACCAGCTGATTGGCCTGCTCCATTTTCGGTCCTCTCTGAACCACCAAGGTTTGTTTGTCTGAGGGCCATGAGTAAGGCTGCGGCCTTTCTCTGATCTCGCTTTTCCTTTTGGGCCTGTTCTTCTTGGTCCCTATTATAGAACACCGAGGTTGCCAGGTTTAATAATGCCTCCATATTTTGTTCAGGGCCCAGGGCTTGCTTTTGGAGTCTTATTCTGATATCTGCAGCTGATTGGGTAATAAACTTATCCTTTAGAATCAACTGACCCTCGAGTGATTCAGGTGACAGGGAAGTATATTTTCTTTTTTTTTTTTTGAGACGGAGTCTCGCTCTGTCACCCAGGCTGGAGTGCAGTGGCCGGATTTCAGCTCACTGCAAGCTCCGCCTCCCGGGTTCACGCCATTCTCCTGCCTCAGCCTCCGGAGTAGCTGGGACTACAGGCGCCCGCCACCTCGCCCGGCTAGTTTTTTGTATTTTTTAGTAGAGACGGGGTTTCACCGGGTTAGCCAGGATGGTCTCGATCTCCTGACCTTGTGATCCGCCCGTCTCGGCCTCCCAAAGTGCTGGGATTACAGGCTTGAGCCACCGCGCCCGGCCGGGAAGTATATTTTCTTAAGGCCTCCTATAGCTGCTGAAGGAAGGCAGAAGGATTTTCTTGCTTTCCCTGAGTTATGGTGGACATCACTGAATAATTCATGGGCTTTTTCTTAATTCTCCTTAGTCCTTCTAGAACACCGGTCAACTGATGTTTACAACTCCAGTCCCCGTGATCTGAGTCAAGGTCCCAGTGGGGATCCATACTGGGTATGGCTTGCTGACCGGTAGGGAATGTGTCCTTTTCTTTGGCTGTCATTCTATCATTTATTTGACTAAGAAACCCGGTATCTCCAAACTCTCAGGCTGCAGCTAAAGCCGCATTCTTTTCATTAAAGGCCAAGGTTTGATCTAACAATAGCATGACATCTCTCCAAGCGAGATCGAAGGTTTGCCCTAGACCCTGTAGGACATCTATGTACCTATCAGGATCATCTGAAAACTTCCCCAGGTCTGCCTTGATCTGTTTTACATCAGAGAGGGAGAAGGGGACATGTACCCAGGTTGGGTCAAATTCCCCTCTCCCTAGAGCTTGAAGGGGACATAACCAATAGCCCAGGGGGTTTGTGGGCGTTTGGAGATTTCTTTGCTTATTTCCTTATGAGCAGGGGAGATAGAGGATTATCATTAATAGGAAGGGGAGCTATAGGGAGGCTAGGCTATGGGGGTAAGCTGAGAGGTCCTCCTGTGGGATGTAAATTGTAAGCTTTCCATAGTTGTGTATTCTCCTTCAACAAAAAGAAAGCTTGGACATAAGGTGTTTCACTCCATTTGCCTTCCCTCTTACAGAAAAGGTCAAGCTGCAGGATAGTATTGTAATTTTTACTTCCCTCAGGTGGCCCTTTTTCCCCATCAGAGAGAGAATATTGGGGCCAGGCCGTAGTGCAGAAAAAATGAGCCACCTCTTTTTCAGGGTTTGTGAGTCAAATTGGTCCCAATGGCTTAGGATGCATTTCAAGGGTAAGCCTGTTGATGCCTGAGTGTTTCCCATCTGAAAGACAAAACTGCCCACAGTTTTGGTTTGTTTTGTTTCTCCTCCTGCCCAAGAACCCACAACAGTCCCTGGACCCTGCTGATTGGAATAGTTGCGCTCACCAACGCAGCAGCAGAAACAATCCCTGCCCAAGAACCCGCAACGGTCCTTGGACCCTGCTGATCGGAATAGTTGAGTGTTGCTCTCAAAGGCGGCATGTCTGGAGTTGTTCATTCCTCCTGGTGGGTTCGTGGTCTCGCTGGCTTTAGGAGCGAAGCTGCAGACCTTCGCAGTGAGTGTTACAGCTCTCAAAGATGGCGCATCCAGAGTTGTAACACTCACAGTGAAGGTCTGCAGCTTCACTCCTGAAGCCAGCGAGACCACGAACCCACCAGAAGGAAGAAACTCCAAACACGTCCGAACAGCAGAAGGAACAAACTCTGGACACACCATCTTTAAGAACTGTAACACTCACTTCGAGGGTCTGCGGCTTCATTCTTGAAGTCAGTGAGACCAAGAACCCATCAATTCCAGACACACTAATACCACCCAACTCACCAACTCAGGAGCAGAGGATAATAACAATAGGAAGTGCTTACAGTGCTTATTAGGTGCCAGGCATTGTTTTGAATGCTTTAACTATACCCATTTAATCCCCCTCATAGCTCTATGAGTCAGAGACTTTTGATCTCCACTTTACAGATGTGAAAATTTAATTACTTGCCAAAGGTCACTCAGTGAAATGGTTGAGGAAGATCCAGTTTCATTTAGTGCATGGCTTTCAAGTCCGTGCTCACCCAAAGCTCATTACCTCTGGGTTTGCTTCAAGACTAGTTAAAGTTAATTCAGTAATGGCTGTAACAAGACCATGGATGTACAGTTTCACTCCCCATTCGCTGGTTTAAATCCAGCCTGTTGTACCCTCTACATAAAAGCTTTCAATGGCTAATATGCATGTTTTGGTAGCTTAGATCTTGACCCTGGAGCACACCACAAAAGGTACAATTCTAACAGATTATTTACTTGTAGTTGATCTCAACAGAGTCAAAGAAGTGGCTCAATCAGATAATGTGAAAATTTAGGACAATAAAGTTTAAATTACTATATTCACTATAGTGTGTTTCACATTTGTGATGAGAGCTAATAATACTTCCAAAACAAAATTCTTAAGTCTGATTTTCTCTTTTAGAAAGTTGAGCTAATCACTCTTTCCACTTGCAATAAATAAAACATACCAGGCAAATGTTATCCAAGCCACGTTTACAGAAGTGTGTCTGAACTTGGTACCATCCTCATTCAGATCAGTTGTCAGAGCAGAACACAGAGACTTTTTAGGTGGCCTGCTTGGTTGTCCTTAGTCCAGAAGCACTTTATGCTATTTTGAATTTCACAATAAAGTGTAGCAACATGTTACAGCTCTTGCTAAAAATGAATTTTGCTTTGTTTTGTTTTGAGACGGGGTCTCCCTCTGTCACCCAGGCCACAGTACAGTGGTGTGATCATAGCTCACTACACCATGGAACTCTTGGACTCAAGATCCTCTCATGTCAGCCTTCTGAGTAGCTAGGCCTACAGGCATATGCCAGCCCACCTGGCTAATTTTTTCTTATTTTTTGTAGAGACAGGAGTCTCACTATGTTGCCCAGGCTGGTCTTGAGCTCCTGGGCTCAAGCAATCCTCCCACCTTGGCCTCCCAAAGTGCTGGGATTACAGGCATGAGCCATTGCATCCAGCTAAAAATGTAAATAAATTTAAATTGTCAGACAAGAGCCTGCCTGACTGTTGCCCAGAGGATATACATACTTAAATTTACACTTCTATATCTCACCATCTTTGGACTAGTAAAAAATGTCATAACGACTTTAATAGCGGTCGGATGAAAATATTTCAAAAGCAGGGCTAGAATATATTATTACTTGAGGAGAAAGAGCAGGCAATTTAAAATTTAAAAATGCAAGAGTGAAGAGAAGCAAAGAAAGTAGTGGTGATGGCAGCAGAGTGCTTCTGGGATCTTCCTGAATCTCCTCACAAAAACAGTGAAAACAACTAGGATAGCAAAAGAAAACATCTACAGACAACATCTCTACCAAAAACTACATGAAAAAATGTCCCCTGGAACTCTAGGATGCTAATTAATTGATGGGGCCAAACTAAGGCAGCAACAAGAACAGGGGGAGGGTAGGGAGAGGTCAGGGTAGGAAGGGTGTGTCTGTGTGTGTGTGTGCGTGTCTGTGTGTGTGTGTGCAAGGCAAGGCATGTCCTGGCAGAAGTGGAGGTTAGAAAAAGAGGATTTGGCTGGGCACGGTGGCTCACACCTGTAATCCCAGCACTTTGGGAGGCCGAGGCAGGCGGATCACAAGGTCAAGAGATGGAGACCATCCTGGCCAAGTGGTGAAGCCCTGTCTCTATTAAAAATACAAAAAATTAGCCGGGCATAGTGGCACGCGCCTGCAGCCCCAGCTACTTGGGAGGCTGAGGCAGGAGAATCACTTGAACCCAGGAGGTGGAGGTTGCAGCGAGCCGAGATCGCGCCACTGTACTCCAGCCTGGCAATAGAGCAAGACTCCACTTAAAAAAAAAAAAAAAAGAAAAGAAAAGAAAAAGAGGACTTGAGAGCATCACAAGAACCAAGAAACCCAGAAATCACTTAAGTCATCACCTAAAAAAGGAGCCCCACTAGAAGTGAGTATGAAACTAAGAATCATAGTGGGAAATGGAAGACTGGTAGGGTCCCTGTTGCAGGGAATGACCCTAAAGCTCCCAGAAACACCTAGTAGAATTTCCTTTGCAGGACAGGCCCTGTACAGAGCAAGGTAGAATACAGTATGTATGTTAATAGCTAGCTAGCTAAAGCTGACAATAATAGCTAGGTCAGTCTAATCAAATTTAGTAACATACTAAAATTCAGATAACTAGACATTATGTGCCACCTGGTGTGACGCCACAGGAAGTATGCTGTATCCCCAAATAAGCATTTTTGCCAAGAAAATAAAAAATAAAAACTTAATAAAAAATATAGGCCGGGTATGGTGGCTCACGCCTGTAATCCCAGCACTTTGGGAGGCCAAGGCGGAAAGATTGCTTGAGTTCAGGAATTTGAGGCCAGCCTGAGTAAGAGCCCATCTCTATCAAAAGTTTTAGATTATTAGTTTTTTTCTTTTTATTTATTTATTGTTTGGTTATCTATTGCTACTGAACAAATGATTAAATTATTTTTTCTTTTTGTTACTAATTAATTCATGATGCAACAATATATTTGAATATTTTTAAAAAATAAAAATAGAAAATATGGAGGAGGAAATAATATATTAAATGATAATATAAGATTGTAATTATCCAAATGTGGGAAATTCTCCAGGATAAATAATCTAGTCTTTTCAATAAATAAATGGCATGACAATGAGGGGGGGTCATAGAAAGGCACATTAAAAAAGAAAAAAAGACCTAAAGACATAACAACCAAATGAAATGTATAGATTTTGTTTGGATCCTGATTTGAAATTACCATCTTTTTTTTAAAAAAATTGTTTTTTGAGATATTGGGGGAAATCAAATATGGACTGAGGATTAGATTATATAAAGGAATTACTGGCTGGGTGTGGTTGCTCACAACTGTAATCCTAGCACTTTGGGAGGCTGAGGTGGGTGGATCACGAGGTCAGGAGATCAAGACCATCCTGGCCAACATGGTGAAACCCTGTCCCTACTAAAAATACAAAAATTAGCTGGGTGTGGCGGCACATGCCTGTAATCCCAGCTACTCGGGAGGCTGACACAGGAGAACTCCTTGAACCTGGGAGGCGGAGGTTGCAGTGAGCCGAGATCCTGCCACTGCACTCCAGCCTGGTGACAGAGCTAGACTCCATCTCAAAAAAAAAAAAAAAAAAAAGGAATTACCATTAATTTTGTAGGTGTGATAATGGTATGGTGTTTTGTTAAAAAAAAAAGAGAAGCAAAAACGCCTAATCTGTTAAAGATACTTGGAGAACTATGTACCAATGAAATATTATAATGTCTGGTATTTACATTAAACATTTCTTCACACAGAAAAAAAGTAGATGAAATAAGATGGCAAAATCGTGCAATGGGAGTTCATTAGATTTTTGTTGTTGTTTTTCCATAATTGAAGTTCTTCAAAATAAAAAGTTAAGTGGGGCCGGCCACAGTGGCCTGTAATTACAATTACGCCTGTAATTCCAGCACTTTGGGAGGCCAAGGCAGGCGGATTACCTGAGGTTGGGAGTTCAAGACTAGCCTGGCCAAGTGGTGAAATGCTGTGTCTACTAAAAATGCAAAAAGAAAAAAAAACAAAAAAAAATTAGCTGGGCATGGTGGCGGGCGCCTGTAATCCCAGCTACTTGGGAGACTTAGACAGGCGAATCGCTCGGACCCGGGAGGCGGAGGTTGCAGTGCACCATACCATTATCACACCACTGCACTCCAGGCTGGGCGTGACAGAGCAAGACTCCGTCTTAAAAAAAAAAAAAAAAGTTAAGTACAAAACATCTAGGCACAGGTGTAGTGGCTTACGCCTGTAATCCCAGCACTTTGGGAGGCTGAGGCAAGAGGATTCCTTGAGGCCAGGAGTTCAAGATCAGCCTGAGCAATGTAGTAAGACTTTGTTTCCCCCCCACAAAAAAAGTCTAGGCACAACATTATATAACACAATTTAAAATATCCAATTGTTATAAAACTATAAAAACTATAAAACAAAAGAAGCAAAGAGCAGTAGGAGTTATTTTAAATGCCTAAAAAGAATTATTCAGTCTTTTTTTGTTGTTGAGATAATTGTCATGTACTTTCTATTAACAGAAAGCCAAAACTAAAGGTTACCATCATTTAAAAATATGTTGTTATAAAAAATATGTTTTTGAGACTTTTTGCCAATTTAACATATTCTCCAAAGGAACACTGTCTTTAGCATAGATTTACTGGGCCAGGTGTCCATGTTTGGTGTCCTTCTTTGGAACACTCACCCTGCTGCTTCAATGACAGACAAACCAAGCCTGTTAAATTATTACCTAGCAAACTTTTGGCAATTTCCCAGTCAGTCACATTTTCCAGTCATTTTGCTCTTACGTTTACAGACCTGGTTGTTCATTTTTAGCCAATGTCCAGGAGGGACTTGGCTCCAGGCAATCTTTTTTTTCCTTTTCAATTTTGACATCTCTATGAGTTAGCTATTAAACAATATTATCACAGCCTATTTTTTTCTTACTCATATTACCCAGGAGACAATTCCAGAATGAACTTGGACTAAAATTTTATACAGCATGCTGAGTTTCCTAAAGGTTTGGTATCTATTTTCTATAATCTGTGAAGGTTCTTTTCCTTACAATATTTATCCAAAGGGTTCAAGTGCCCTGCCTATGTTTCTACAATTTTCTTAGCCAAAGCCAATCACTATAATGAGAAGTAGATCTTATTTGGCAGGTTAAAGTATGGTGCAGGTCAAAGCTGCCTCCTTTCTGTACCACGTGCATTAAACATTTTGCTTCTTTGGTTTCTGAACACATCAGCTCTTCTTAAAGATCTTTCTCTGGGGTCTAATACTTTGCTCTCTCTGCTTATAAATGTAAACACTATGCCAGGTGCAGTGGCTCACACCTGTAATCCCAGTACTTTGGGAGGCTGAGGCATGTGTATCATGAGGTCAGGAGTTTAAGACCAGCCTGGCTAGCATGGTAAAATCCTGTCTCTACTAAAAATACAAAAATTAGCTGGGCATGGTGGCATACGCCTGTAGTCCCAGCTACTCAGGAAGCTGAGGCAGGAGAATTGCTTGAACCCGGGAGGCAGAGATGCAGTGAGCCAAGATCACACCACTGCACTCCAGCCTGGGTGACAGAGCGAGACTCCGTCTGAAAAAAAAAAAAATTAAACACTATGTAATTTCCCTGAGTGACTGGATCACCCCAAAACTATCTAAAAATAATTTCAAACACATAAATGATTTGAGAACCAGAGACAGTAATATTGAACCCATTGATAGGATGGCAGTAGGCAGAACTGTGCAGGGAGACTTTCCAGTTTCCAAATACACATATACACTCAGAGCGAGAACTTTTTTTTTATCTTTTCATTTTTTATTTGATATGGAGTTTCGCTCTTGTTGCCCAGGCTGGAGTGCAATGGGGCGATCTCGCTACAATCTCCACCTCCCGAGTTCAAGTGAGTCTCCTGCCTCAGCCTCCTGAGTAGCTGGGATTACAGGCATGCGCCACCACGCCTGGCTAATCTTTGTATTATTAGTAGAGACAGGGTTTCTCCATGTTGGTCAGGCTGGTCTCGCACTCCCAACCTCAGGTGATCCACCCGCGTTGGCCTCCCAAAGTGCTGGGAGTACAGGCGTGAGCCACCGCGCCCAGCCAGAGCGAGAACTTCTACTAAGGACTTACTGAAGTGATCAAGAGCTCTTCAGCTTTCTTCCTTCACTGTGGAGATAAGAATACTTGTTATAGCCTTTGCAGATGATGCAAAAAAGATGACTAGTGTTTGTGAATTGATTTGAACTCTTTGGTAGAAGGATGCCAGGTACCTAGACAGCAAGATATAAAACTGTACAAGGCTGGGCATGGTGGCTCACGCCTGTAATCCCAGCACTTAGGGAGGCTGAGGTGGGCGGATCACAAGGTCAGGAGTTCAAGACCAGCCTGGCCAAGATGGTGAAACCCTGTCTCTACTAAAAATACAAAAATTAGCCAGGCATGGTGGTGCATGCCTATAGTCCCAGCTACTTGGGAGGCTGAGGTAGGAGAATCGCTTGAGCCCAGGAGGTGGAGGTTGCAGTGAGCCGAGATTGCACCACTGCACCCCAAATTGGGCAACAACAGAGTGAGACTTTGTCTCAAAAAAAAAAAAAAAAAAAAGCAAAACTGTACATTCTGGGTGAGTAATTACAGGGAGCTATACAGTCCTTAGAGGCAGGGTCAACACTCTTTGAACATCAAGTATTGTAGTAACTGGTAAGAAGACATCTGAGTTTTATCTACTCCTGATTTATTTAAAAGCCTGGAATTCCTTAACCTATCTTTGTTGACATAACACATGTAGACAAAATATGACAAGTCCCTCTCTGGTTCAAAATAGAATAAGCACACAGTGTCTAAGATTAGATGCCCTATTTAGGAAGTTTCAAAGGTGACGCCTGCTACCACACCTGGCTAATTTTTTGTATTTTTAGTAGAGATGGGGTTCCACCATGTTGGCCAGGCTGGTCTCGAACTCCTGACCTCAGGTGATCTGCCTGCTTCGGCCTCCCAAAGTGCTGGGATTACAGGCGTGAGCCACTGCGCCCAGCTCTTTTTCCTTTTTTTGGCGGGGGGACAAGGTCCCGCTCTGTCATCCAGGCTGGGCACCCAGTGGTGTGATCATAGCTCACTGCAGACTCAACCTCCCGGGCTCAAGTAGTTGGGACTACAGGCACCTGCCATCATTCCCAGTTAATTGTTTTATTTTTTGTAGAGACGGGGTCTCCCCATGTTGCACAGGCTGGCAAATAGGCATTGTTGAAGATTATCAGCAATAGATTGAAACTGGGAGAACTTATGGGCATGGAGGAGGCATGAAAGGGACTGATGAAAGGACAGAACAAATAGGAAGTTTCAAAGGTGAGCTTTAAGAGAGGAAATGACTCAGCCACAGTTTAGGGTGATAGTTCCAGTTAGGTGAGTTGTAGGTGATAATGTGGCTTGGGTGAGCTCATTATCTATGGAGGACAAGATTCTAGAAGCTCGCTCTGAGTGTCATCAGGAATCATGAACCAAAGCACAACATTACACAATATTTTTCCAATAGAGGAGGAAATACTGGCATTCTTTACTTTTAAAACTCAGGGCAGTTCTGG
Organism: Macaca nemestrina; assembly: GCF_043159975.1. Lineage (NCBI taxonomy): Eukaryota > Metazoa > Chordata > Mammalia > Primates > Cercopithecidae > Macaca > Macaca nemestrina. Next base: position 77,146,364 of record NC_092131.1, read on the forward strand.
TTATTGAAGCTTAAGAGACAACTGGTATAATGACAGTAACAACTAATAAAAATGATTGACATGAAGAAAAAATATTCGTATTAGTCTAGTCTAAATTTGACTTATTCATCAAACATTTGAAGATCCACCCTTTCCCAGACTCTTGGGGTACAGTTTTGAAAGAGAGGGGTATAGGTCCTTCCCTTCTACAAGGCTGCAATCCTGCAGATAAATGACTTTACGGTCTAGGAAGGATGAAGTCAAAGACTGCTGTATTAGTCCATTTTCATACTGCTATAAAGAACTTCCCTGAGACTGGGTAATTTATAAAGGAAAGAGGTTTAATGGACTCACAGTTCTGCATGGCTAGGGAGGCCTCAGGAAACTTACAATCACAGCAGAAGGGGAAGCAAGTACATCCTACATGAAGGGCAGGAGAGAGGAGAAAGTGAAGGGAGAAGAGCCCTTTATAAAACCATCAGATCTCCTGAGAACTCACTGTCACGAGAACAGCATGATCCAATCACCTCCCTCCCTTGACACGTGGGGATTACAATTGGAGATGAGATTTGGGTTGGAACACAGAGCCGAACCATATCAATTGGATTACTGATATTTATAAAACCATGATTAAAATGAACGTAGACACATTCCATTGTAATTCTTTAAATAGGCAGCACACTTGAAGTTTCAAGAAAGGTAGTTTCAAGACAGATCAGGACAAAATATTGAGGAAGCCAGAGTGGCTGGTGCTAAGTAATTTGCCTAAAATTAGACGAGAAACTCTGTGAAGGCAGAGATTACGTGTCTGGGTCATAGTGGATCAGCAGGGAGCAGTAGAGCACCTGAAAAGTTGTAGCCAATCAATACTTCTTAAAAAATAAAAAAAATGGGCTGGGCTCAGTGGCTCATGCCTGTAATCTTAGCACTTTGGGATGCCAAGGAAGGAGGACTGCTTGAGGCCAGGAGTTGGAGACCAACCCTGGCAACATAGTGAGACTCCCATCTCTACAAAAAATTAAAAACAAAAAATAGCCTGGAGTGGTGGTGTGTACAGGTAGTCTTAGCTACTCGGGAGGTTGAGATGGGAGGAAAGATTGAGTCCAGGAGTTCAAGATCAGCCTGGGCAACACAGTGAGACTCCCTCTCTACAAAAAATAGAAAGGAATAAAACAAAAATTGAGTACTCATTATGTGTAAGTATTGCTTTTGGAGTGTTTAGTATGAGTGTTACTGATCAGTACACAGATGGTGTAAATACAGTGTAATAAGTATTAAAGAGATAAGGCCCTGTGCAGTGGCTCACACCTGTAACCCCAGCACTTTGCTAGGAGTTCAGGACCAGCCTGGGCAACATGGCAAAATCCCATCTCTACAAAAAATACAAAAGTATTTGCTGGGCATGGTGGCACATACCTGTGGTCCCAGCTACTTAGGAGGCTGAGGTGGGAGGATCGCTTGAGCTGGGGAGGCTGAAGCTGGAGTGAGCCAAGATCGTGCCACTGCACTTCAGCCTGGGTGACAGAGTGAGACCCAGTCTCAAAAAAGGAAAAAAAAAAAAAGATTAAAGAAAAAAAGAGAGAAGCATAGGAGGGAGGCTACTAGAATAGAATAGTGATTCTAAAGAATTCAGGGATATGGAGGCTTCTTGGACAAAGTAACGCTTGAGCTGAGTTTTTTTGGGGGGAGGGTTTTGTTTATCTTAAGACAGGGTTTTGCTCTGTTGCCCAGACTGGAGTGCACTGGCGCAATGATGCAATCAATTATGGCTCACTGCAGCCTGGACCTCCTGGGTTCGGGTGATTCTCCCATCTCAGCCTCCAGAGTAGCTGAGACTGCAGACTCACGTGGCCACTCTGGCTAATTTTTGTATTTTTAGTAGGGTCGGGGTTTTGCCATGTTGCCCAGGTTGGTCTCGAATTCCTGGGGCTCAAGCCATCCTCCCACCTCCGTCCCCGAAAGTGTTGGGATTACAGGTGTGAGACATTGTGCCCGATCTGAGCTGAGTTTTGAAGATAGTCAATGGGGCACAGTATGTGTTAAATCACTGTGGAATGAAATAGCATTATACATTTGAGGAACCAAAAACAGTGCAGTTTGGCTGAAGAGAAGAATGAGGTGGCATGATGGTGTTACGGTAGATTAGGTTATAGGGTGGATCTAGATCTATTTATATGCTATGTTAAAATTTCGGCTTTATTCTAAATTTAGAAATCACTCAACTATGTTAAACAGAGGAATGACAGAATCATATCTTCATTTTAGGAAGACCAATCAGGCAGCAGTGATAGTGCAAAGTGGGGGTAGAACGGAGGTGGGAAGGTTTAAACTAAGTATAGAGAGATAATAGAATCCATAGGAAAGATATCACTGAGAAAGAAATTGGATTGTGGGGGCTGAGTGAAGGGTGCTAGAATGACTGCTAGGCTTCAAGTTTGGATGTAGTGTCACTTAATAAGGTAGATAATAGAAGTAGAGGTTTTGTTTTTGTTTTGAGGGTAGGTGAGGAGGCAAAAAGGATAATAAGTCCAGTCTTTCCTTAAGCTCAAGGTACCAATGGGACACATAAGTGTGCATGTTAGTCTTCTTTTGATGCTATCATCAGGTCACCCACTCTCACAGATGGTTTTCTTTGTTGTTGTTGTTGTTTTTGGAATGGAATCTCACTCTCTCTTTTGCCCAGGCCGGAGTTTAGTGGCATGATCTCGGCTCACTGCCACCTCTGCCTCTGGAGTAGCTGGGATTACAGGCAAGTGCCACCACACCCAGCTAATTTTTGTATTTTTTTGGTAGAGACAGGGTTTTGCCACGTGGGCCAGGCTCGTCTCCAACTCCTGAGCTCAAGTGATCTGCCCGCTTCGGCCTCCCAAAGTGCTGGGATTATAGGTGTGAGCCACCGCACCCGGCCACAAATGTCTCTTTGTGTGTGTGTGTGTGTGTATATATATATGTCTTTGAGGCAGCATAATCTTTCCAAGCTTTTTATGTGCTATGGGGCCCCCTAAAAAGGAATCGGATGAATAAACAGGTTGTATGTTGGTAACTATAAGATAAATAGTACTTTAATAATTTGAAGAAATATGAAATCTTAACACTTTGTGAAGCCAACGGGGGTGGACCACTTGAGCCCAGGAATTGGAGACTAGCCTGGACATCATGACAAAACCCCGTCTCTACAAAAAATACAAAAATTAGCTGGGCGTGGTGGATGCACGCCTGTAGTCCCAGCTACTCAGGAGGCTAAAGTGGGAGGACCACCTGAGCCAGGGAGCTCCAGGTTGCAATAAGCAGAGATTACACCACTGCATTCCAGCCCGGGCAACAGAGTGAGACCCCGTCTCAAAAAAAAATAAATAAAATAATAATTTGAAGAAATAGTCCCTAGCATTATAGTACTACGATCTAATATCTCATTTCATATATAAATAAAACATGGCAGCATGAGTAACAAGTCCAATCTGCTTTCCATTATACTGTAATAACAGTAAAGCAGACATGATAAAATAAGATGAATTACTTTATCTCTTTGAAATTACTTCCTGATTGGTTGGTAGTGCATACTCCATAGTACAAGTTTTATTGGCTTTTGCAACAAAGAAAAAAATTTTAAAAAGTAACATCTTAAATGCAATTTTCCTGTATCGCTATTAATATAATTACCGAACCTCATTTCCTTATGTTGCTAATTATTTTTGTCTTATTTTTCAAATAAATGCTTCTTAGCTATATTAATTTTTAGAAACATTCTAGTGCATTAGGATATTTTCTAGGAAACTAAGCACATAAAAATACCCACGATTGTACTTAAAATATTAGCCTTGTCTCTTATGCGTATATTACATTCACTCAAACTTTTAAAAAAAATTTTCCGACACGGAGTCTCGCTTTGTCGCCAGACTGGAGTGCAGTGATGCGATCTCGGCTCTCTGCAACCTCAGCCTCCTGGGCTCAAGCAATTCTCGTGCCTCAGCCTCCTCAGGAGCTGGGACTACAGGCGTGCGCCACCACGCCCGGTTAATTTTTGTATTTTTAATAGAAATGCGGTTTCACAATGTTGGCCAAGCTAGTCTCGAACTCCTGGCCTCAAGTGATCGCCCACCTCGGCCTCCCAAAGTGCTGGGATTACAGGCTTGAGCAGCCGCGTCCGGCCATATTCACTTAAACATTTAATGACCCAGGAGAACATCCATCTAGGATTTTAAGTTGTACTCACAATGCTTTTATTTTCTGTTTCGATCAAAATAGTCTATTGATGACAATATTTGTGAGCCCATTCATTTCTAAGATATCAAATTGTTAGTCTAGCCAGTCTCCTTCAAACTTTTCTCCCTCTACCTACCATCGTCAAGATCTAAAGGAATTCACTACCTCTTCTCCCAAGAAAAAAAAAAATCGCTCCTCCCCCTCTCCCAACCCCCCGAAACACAACCCATTCCAGAAAAGGAAAGAAGAGGGGACGCAAAGTGGAATAAGTTACGACGCGCGACCCAGCGCACAGAAACGGTACCAAAGCCCAGGCTCGAGACGGAGACGAGCAATCAGTAACCACAGCCGGAGGATCTTGGCTATTTGCCAGAAGAGAACTGACTGGTGCTAAGAAACCAGAGACAGAGCCAGTGACAGGAAGGGAAAGAGGGCCCACCCTTGGGACTGCCTGAAACACCCAAAGAATGAAAAAGAAACGTCAGGAATCCGAGACGGGCTGCGGTCGGCCAGAGCGACCAGCCAGGTTAATAACAAGCTCCGAAGCCCGGCACACGGGTGAGAGACTCTTGGGAAGGAAACTGCGCCTGGGGACGGCCTGCTCGAAGGAAACTGATAACCAGGAAGCCTATGGCCGCCTCGCTTCCAAAAGCCAAAGTCGGAGCCCCGGCGCCCCGTAGCTGCCGGCAGACACCGCACCGGGTCAATACGCCGGCCTAGAGGCGGAGCCCGAGCTCTTTCCCCGCCCTCTAACGGCGACCCGGGTTGCGTTCTCAGTGCGCCGGCGTAGGGTGAGGCCGGACTCTATTTGGCGATTAAGCGTGAGGCTGCGTTCGCTACCCAGCATGCTGTGCGCTAGTGACGGTCCTCCGCCTATCCCCTTCCCAACTCTCCCCCCACCCCTCCCGCCGCGGCCCCCCTTCCCCTAAAGTGAGTGAGTGAGACGGGCAGATGGAGGAGGGACTGTAATGGCGGCGGCCGGCAGCTCCCTGCTCTGACCCACGGCAGGCACACAGTAACGACCCCTTCCCCGCCCCTCTCCCGGCCGGCCTCCGCCCCGCAGCCAGCGCGGGGCCACCCTCTCCGGCCCTTCCCCCAGCTGTCGGCGTCTCGCCCTGCGCCCCGGCCGGGGCCCCACACACAATGGACGAGCTTGCCGGAGGCGGTGGTGGCGGCCCGGGGATGGCGGCCCCTCCCCGGCAGCAGCAGGGACCTGGGGGGAACCTGGGCCTTCCGCCGGGGGGGAACGGAGCGGCGGGCGGCGGGGGTCCTCCGGCCTCCGAGGGAGCGGGTCCCGCGGCAGGCCCCGAGCTGTCCCGGCCGCAGCAGTACACTATCCCGGGGATACTGCACTACATCCAGCACGAGTGGGCTCGGTTCGAGATGGAGCGGGCGCACTGGGAGGTGGAACGGGCCGAACTGCAGGTACCTCGTTGGGGTCGGTGTGCGGGACGGCTGCGGCGGCTGGGTTCCCGGCCGGGGGGTGGGGCCAGGGACTCCCCTCAGCCGGAGCCGGTGCCTTGGGAGGCCGAGCGGAACCTACCTGTGCTGCTCGGGGTGTGATGGTCCTCTCAACGGCTTTTCCTGGAGTCCCCCCTCCCTCTTTCCCGCAGAAGCTTGCTCCCCAACCTTCACTAGCTACGCGGTGCGGGCCTCCTCCGGGCAGCCATTTTGGCTTTTAGTATGGCGTCTGCGGGGGCTCCTCTGGAGGCGGCCTTCCCGGGTCTCCGGGGCTTGGGGCCGAGCACCTTTCTGTGGGAGAGTCCGGTTTGGGGCCTCTCGACCCAGAGTTTACTCTTGTTTGTTCCTCTTGAGATGAAGAGCCTGACGAGAATGACTAGGATAGGCATCTTACCCCCCTTTTCCGGACCACCCCCCCTTTCCGATTTGGCATATCTGGCCCCCTCCCTCAGTCTTGGTACGCACTTGCCCCTTGACAGCCACGCTTCTTTCCTGGGCTGCTACGGTGCACAGTGACTTGGGACTGACCTGTGAAGTTTGATTTCCCATCGTCAACTTTTTAAGTACTTTCTTACCTGAGATGCTGCCTTAGTCACTTGGATTTTCTGTAGTTATTCCTTACTTAGTGACTCATCAACGCTTTCAGCACTGAATTTTTCTTTTCACAGTACTCTTCACTAGATCTCCTTTCCTCATCTCTTTATCCATAAAAAAACCCAACCAGACGATCGATGCTGTACTTATGAAACGACTGAAGAGATTTAATATTCGCTTGAACTGAAATGTAGTTATATCATGTTACTTGTGCAGGAGAAGTGAGGTGTTCTCAGGACCCTTCATAGTTGAGCTTGACTCGATCCTCATGATGTGAACCTTTGATAGGCTACACATTTGGAAGCTGTTGGTAGTTAACAGCTCATGTCCTGGTTCTCAAAATTGCTGCATCTTTTTGAAAGGATTATTTAACTTTCTTAGGTATTTGTGTTTATTTTTAAGTACCTTTCCAGGGCAAATTTAGGCTTAGAAGCAAAAAGCATGCGTCTAAATAGTATGGCACCTGTTCTTCAGACTGTTGTATATTTAGGAGGTAAGCAGTATTTGCTGTCATATATGTCATATGCCTGTGGTGAATAGTTAGGCAAATGTAGTGCTGAAAGGAGGAGGATTGGATTAACTAGAAAGGGTGTCCTCAAACAAAGGGTGTCCTCTTTAGTTTGGTTCTGAACTAGTAAACTTTTATATGACTGCACAAAGTGGGTGAAGTTAAACTTTTCAAAAGTAAAAAATACTTGGGTGTTTTGACACTGTATGAAGTCTTAAAAAATTGTAATACTTGTTAGTCATAGCTTTACAATTGTGTTTTGATATAATATTGGGCTTTAAAATTACATAACTTTAAAAAAGCTGAAGTCAAAACTGGTTTCTTTTAAGTTGTGTACAGTCTTGCTTTAAAATACTTAAAATTTATAGAATTCTGTTGATATACAGCTTTCTACTACATACTGTAAACTTAATTTTCTGTGTGAGTAAAGTTAGGCATTTGTTTTTAAAATTTGGATTGACAAATGCATTAAGGCCTAGGCTCACTAAGTAATACTTCACCAGTCCCTGCTATGGTTTCTTTGACCTTTGTGCTATTGTATGCAAGTTTTGATTTTAACACTCTTTAAGTTAACAATTGCAGTTTTCACCCATAAACTTCACTAATGTGAGCAGCTGAGAAGAAAGATATCTTGTGCGCAAATTAGTAAAACCTATACTATATATTAAAGAAGCCTTTATTGCCTGCTCTAGCATTTGCTTTCCCTTCTTGGTCTCCTCTCCTTAACGGCAGCAGCAAAGTATTTTAAGGAAGATTCTTTTTGCTTGCTTGCTTGCTTTCAGATCTATTGGTACAGTAGTTCTGTTATTAGCCATCCTACGTTTTTGTTTGTTTCCTTGTTTTGAAGAAGTCCTACACTGTTTCTAGACTTATTTCGTACTGATTCTTTTGGAGTAAAATGTTCACGATGGCTTTGGTTTTTTTTGTGTTATATATTTAAAATGTTTTATTGGGTTAACTTAGTTAATAAGGTTTCTAGTTTCTATCAGGAATATTGAATTTGCCTTAGGTGCCTTCAGTCTACTGAGATTGCTTGTGAGATGCATATTTTAAAATGTATGTGTTGAATACATATTTGTGGGAGGATGTAGTGAAGCATCAGTGGATTTTTACTGTAAACCTAAACTTATTTTTAAGAAAGACAATCTAGAATTAAGACAACTTACATATTATTATGTGCAGTCTCCGGTGCGATTCCATCTACACATATTTTTAAAGTGTTAATTATGGAATAGTTTCAATAGAGAACATGAGCTTAAGGAATACCCCATATTGATGTAAAATTTTAATGGGGAATATGTTTTTCCCTGGCTTTGGGAGAGATATTAAAAGGAACTTTGCAGTATGATTCTGTTCTCCGTAAAAAGAATTTATAGTAAAGGTCTTAGAAACTTGGAACGAAACCAAAGGATCATGTCTTAAAGCTCTTCTGTCTCTGATTCTTCCTTACCTTGAACTCAGGTAAAGCATTGTTAATAAGGTCGTAGGACAGTTGTTTCTTAACTTTTATATAACATGAATTACCAAAATTCCACAGACAGTCCACTTCAAGCCCTAGATCAGTCCAGATCTCCAGAGAATGAGAGGCCTACGTATTTTTTAAAGTTCTACAAGTGATTCTTTCTTCACAGTAGTGCCTGTTACAGAGAAAAATCACTACACTACACTTTTCTTTTTTGTAATTTCATAGTAGATTCATTAAATCTTGTCATGGAAAAGACACTAGGATTTGCAAATCACTATTCTAGACCAGCTTTTGAAAATCCTGAAAATAGAAAATTCAGGAGATTCCCACCTTAGAAATGAAGAAATCAAGTTAAGTCTAAGCAAAATATCTCCTACTAACTTAAGGATCTTTAAGCAGCAACATCTATCATGTTACGACTTGTAAAAGTTAGAAACTGCCAGTTAATCAGCACTATAACCTTCTGAGGTAGGTATTCCTATTTTACAGGTGAGGAGACAAATTTAGGTAGGTTAAATAATTTTGCCAGGGTCACCTAGCCATAAAGTATTGCAGCTGAGATTCAAACCCAGGTCTGTCTGATTCCAAAGCCGGTGGTCATATCACCACTCTTGTAACCATTATGTTATACTGTCTTAGCACTTTTTTATAGAGTGGAATCTGACTTGTAATTCTTCGTCTAGTTTTGTGTGGCCCACACCACTTGAGTACATTTCAATGAAGTTTTATTGAGCCCCCATGATGCTGCTGCAAGGCATAGTTTATACATATTGCTAATGTGTCCTTGTATTTTTCTTTGTAGTTTGTATATAGTAAGTGGATTTTGGGTATATACAAAATGCTTGTTTGCCAAGTGTAGAAATATGACATACCTAATACAAGAAAATGTAGTCAAAGAGTTTTTGTTCTTTTTTTTTTTGAGATGGAGTCTGGCTCGACTGTTGCCTGGGCTGGGGTGCAGTGGCACCATCTCAGCTCACAGCAAGCTCCGCCTCCAAGTTCATGCCATTCTGCTGCCTCAGCCTCCCAAGTAACTGGGACTACAGGTGCCTGCCACCACGCCTGGCTGATTTTTTTATGTTAGTAGAGACGGGGTTTCACCGTGTTAGCCAGGATGGTCTCGATCTTCTGACATCGTGGTCTGCCCACTTTGGCCTCCCAAAGTGCTGGGATTACAGGCTTGAGCCACCGCGCCCGACCGACAGTGATTTTTCATAAAGGTGTTGCCTTTATTCTGGGATTTTTTCCCTTCATACATTTTTACTGTTAGGCGTTTCCTTTTTCAGATGATGGTGATAATAGAGTTAAAAAAAATTTATTGATGGTATTAAGGGAGTCCACTACCTTGTGTCAGATTCCCTGTTTCTTTTTGAAGTCCTTGAAATGAAGTTTAGGGACCACTGATCTAGAATTCTCTGTATGCTCCTCCACTACCCATTAACCCCACTCTATAGTCTGCCTTTTCGCACTACTCTCCCCTCACTCCCTTCTAAACACTTTGTATGACACTATGTTTTCTGTTCATGATTGACCTTCAAATTGCCAAATCCTGTGGCCTTATAGACCATATGTACCTAACCAACACTCTGCTGTTAACAAGTTCTTCAAAATTCTTTTCTTTTGCTTCCACTCTGTTTTTCCTGTCATCCACTTATCACTTTTCTTCATATGTTTTCTTTCTTTTGTTCCCAGTTGTTGTTACGTGGGGTTCTGGTTCTGTTTTATGTTTTCACTGTATATTCAGAATCAGATTTTTGGCTACCATGTACCATCTTAATAATACCTAACATTTATTTACTCTTTCCTAAGTGTTATTCCTGTGCCCCCCAGTATTTCAGTATTCATTTAATTTGTTCAGTATTCATTTAATTCTCAAAACAACTCAGTGAGGTTGATACAGGTATAATTGGCGTCTTTTTTTTTTTTCTTTTTTCTGACACTGCCATATTGAGGTCCAGAGGTTAAGTAATCTATGCAACTAGGAGGCAGTAGAACTGGGATTTAAACTTAGACTGCCTGTAGAGGCCATGTTCTTTTTTTTTTTTTTTGAGACGAGTCTTGCTCTGTCGCCCAGGCTGGAGTGCAGTGGCCGGATCTCGGCTCACTGCAAGCTCCGCCTCCCGGGTTCACGCCATTCTCCTGGCTCAGCCTCCCGAGTAGCTGGGACTACAGGCGCCCGCCACCTCGCCCGGCTAGTTTTTTGTATTTTTTAGTAGAGACGGGGTTTCACCGTGTTAGCCAGGATGGTCTCGATCTCCTGACCTCGTGATCCACCCGTCTCGGCCTCCCAAAGTGCTGGGATTACAGGCTTGAGCCACCGCGCCCGGCACAAGGCCATGTTCTTAACCACTACTAGATTTTTGGCATCCAGATGTCCCTTGTATATCTAATTTCCTGTTTATTTTTTCTTCCTCCAATTCAATGCATCCATTCAGTTAATCTCAAGTGCCTGCCTCTTCCCCTTGACAAAACACACTTGTTCATTCTTTATTCCTTGCCGCATTAAAGTTAACACTCCCCATCCCTAGTACTATAGAGGTCATTGAACCTTCCCCCTGCGTATGTTTGGCCTGTGAGTTTTATTGATTCCAGCATGATTATTTGGTGGTATTTGAGTGCGATTTTATGCTAGATCCTGGGTGTATAATGATGTATGAGACAAATACTTTGTCCTCAGGGAGCTTATACTCTAGAAATAATTTTTTTTTTTTTTTTTCAAGAGAGGGTCCTGCTCCGTTGCCCAGGCTGGCGTGCAGTGGTGCCAACATGGCTCACTGTAGCCTCAGCCTCCTGAGCTCAAGTGATCCTCCTGCCGCAGCCTCCTGAGTAGGTAGGACTACAGACATGTGCTGTCACACCAAGCTATTTTTATTTTTAGTTCAGATGGGTTCACAGTTTGTTGCCCAGGCTGGTTTCGAACTCCTGGGCTCAAATGATTCTCCCGCTTCATCCTCCCAAAGTCCAAAGTGTTGGGATTACAGGTATGAGCCACCATGCCCGGCCAATAAAATGTTACAAACAACAAATTAACAGAATGCTGAGAGAATAAATGGTGATAGGAAACCTGTATATGTAATGGAGTTTCAGATAATACCTAATATTTATTGAGCACTTTTTTTTTTTTTAGAGACAGAGTTCTTGCTCCGTCACTCAGGCTGGAGTGCAGTGGTGCCATTTCAGCTCACTGCAACCTTTACCTCCTAGGTTCAGGCGATTCTCATGCCTCAGTCTTCTGAGTAGCTGGAATTACAAGCACCCACCAACACGCCCGGCTGATTTTTGTATTTTTAGTAGAGACGGAGTTTCACCATGTTGGCCAGGCTGGTCTTGAATTCCTGACCTCGAGTGATCTGCCCACCTCGGCCTCCCAAAGTGCTGGGATTACAGGTGTGAGCCACTGTGCCTGACCTATTGAACACTTTCTATATGCCTGACATTATTTTAGGTTCTTCAATACATTTAATTCTCATAAAGTTCCTAAATGTATACTTTTAGATCTGAAGTATCAGGAATACCTAATTGTACAAAGAGCATTCAAGTTGGAAGCTACAGCATTTAGCAGAAGTTCTAAAGTAGGAAAGAGCTTCATTTAAACTGTGTGAACTGGCCAGGTGTGGTGTCTCATGCTTGTAATCCCAGCACTTTGGGAGGTTGAAGTGGGAGGATCACTTGAGCCCAGGAGCTGGAGTCCAACCTGGGCAACAGTGAGACCCTGTCTCTAAAAAAGAAAATGTGTGAACTGGACTATAATGATTCAAAAAGGCTAAGTAATATAGATAACATCAGTATCCTAAAATATATTCTAATTCACTGATTCTTGATTTTTTGGGGGATTGTGTAGTCCCCTTTGCATATATTACAAAACCTATGGAGCCTCTTACAGTTTTTTTCCAAAAAGGGTAAGAAAATTTTACTTAGAATGCCCATGAAGCCTGACTGCTGACCTAAGGAAGTAACTGATTTAATCTGTGCTTTTTGTTTCTGTACTAACGTTGCCTTAGTTCAGAGTACTCCTCCTGCCGGAATTCTTTGAGATAATCTCCTTACAGGTTTGTTTCATCCATTGCACCTCTTAACAGTTTATCCTTTATATCATAAATATGATTGTATTATGTATAATCCTCCTTTCCTTTTTTTATGAAAAGTTTCAAACATGTATGAAAATAATATAGTATTGTGACCTCCCACAAACCTGTCACTCATCTTAAACAGTAACAACTCATGATCAGTCTTGTTTACCTGTACTTCTATCCAGTCATTGTCCATTCCAAATTATTATTATTTTCTATTATTTTATTTTTAAGAGACAGGGTCTCACTATGTTGCCCAGGCTGGAGTGCAGTGGTGTAATCGTAGCTCACTGCAGCCTCAAAACTCCTGGGTTCAAATGGTCCTCCCACCTCAGCCTCCCAAATAGCTTAGACTATAGTCTAAGTGCCACCACGCTTGGCTAATTTTGTTTTTAGTAGGGATGGCATCTTTCTGTGTTGTCTAGGCTGGTCTTGAGATTATGGCCTCAAGCAATCCTTCTACCTTGACCTCTCAAGAGTGTTGGGATTAAAAGCATGAGCACTATGCCTGGCATTGTTTTTTTTTTAATTTTTATTATTATTTTTTTGAGGCAGAGTCTCGCTGTGTCACCCAGGCTGGAGTGCAGTGGTGCGATCTCAGCTCACTGCAGGCTCCGTTCCCCCCATGCACCCCCGTTTCAAATGATTCTTATGCCTCAGCCTCCAGAGTAGTTGGGATTACAGGTGTGTCATCATGCCTGGCTAATTTTTTGAATTTTTCGTAGGGATGGGCTTTCACCATGTTGGCCAGGCTGGTCTCGAACTCCTGACCTCAGGTGATCTGCCCACCTTGGCCTCCCGAAATGCTGGGATTACAGGTATGAGCCACCATGCCCGGCCTAAATTTTCTTTTCTTCTATAAGTGCTTAAAGTTACTGAGTTCTGAAGTTGTTGAGCTCTCTGCTATTGATTTGAGCAAGTTCCGGGCACCGATGGCTTTCATCTTCTCATTTTCTGCTTCTTTTGAAAGTTGATCAACAAGCTCAATTAAACTACCAATTATTTTTTGAAACTGGCCAATTTTGTCCACAAAGTTCTTGCACTCTTTCTTGAACTTTATGGTCTACTGGGTAATCTCTGAGTCCAACACCCACAGCTTGTTCAGCTCATCAAAGTGCAGTCCCTCTTCACCCAGGATGTCTTTTACCATAGGTGTTTCCCATCCAGCTTCCCTAGAGAAGCTCTGCTCTGAAGGAGTGACAGTGGCAGGAGGAAGTGTGTCATAGGAACAAGGGTCGAGAAAGAATAAAGTTCGCTTGCACAGGTATTGTTCATTCAACACACATTTCTTGGAGTGCCCACTACATGCCAACACTGCTAGATGCTGGGGGTACAAAGATGAATGCAACATGGTGCCCACCCTGCTAGCCCTGTGGCGGCAGCTTACTGTGACCCAGGCTGATGTAGACTGGCAGCTTCTCCCTGTCCCTGGCAGCTGTTATGCAGGCAGCCTGCCTCGGCTGTTGCCATGACTACAGAGACTCTTTACCCATGACCTGAAATATATTTTTATTAAGTTTTTTTTTTTTTTTTTTTGCAAAATGCTTTTAAATTTATTTAAATTAATTTCCTTTTTTTTTAAATTGAGGCAGAGTTTCGTTTTGTTGCCCAGGCTGGGGTGCAGTGGGTGCGATCCTGGCTCACTGCAACCTCTGCCTCCCAGGTTCAAGCAATTCTCCTGCCTCAGCCTCTTTTTTTTTTTTTTTTTTGAGACGGAGTCTCACGCTGTTGCCCAGGCTGGAGTGCAGTGGCGCGATCTCGGCTCACTGCAAGCTCCGCCTCCTGGGTTCACGCCATTCTCCTGCCTCAGCCTCCTGAGTAGCTAGGACTACAGGCGCCCGCCACCGCGCCCGGCTAATTTTTTGTATTTTTAGTAGAGACGGGGTTTCACTGTGGTCTCGATCTCCTGACCTTGTGATCCGCCCGCCTCGGCCTCCCAAAGTGCTGGGATTACAGGCTTGAGCCACCGCGCCCGGCCTGCCTCAGCCTCTTGAGTAGCTGGGGTTACAGGCATGCACCACCATGCCCAGCTAATTATTTTGTATTTTTAGTAGACACGGGGTTTCACCGTGTTGGCCGGGCTGGTCTTAAACTCCTGACCTCAAGTGATCACCCACCTTGGTCTCCCAAAGTGCTGGGATTACAGGTGTAAGCCACCGTGCCCAGCCTAAATAACTGTGTATGCTCGCTTCTGTGTGTACACACTCACTACCCCTCATAAGACCATTGCAGTTTTAGGTTCACAGCAAAATTTAGCAGAAAGTACAAGCAGTCGCCTACCCCAACGTTTTGCCTTTTCCAGAATACATTCATATACCTTCCCATGGTACTCTTGGGGGAAATTTGTTCTAAGAGTTCTCCTCCAGGATACAAAATTGTTAGATGCTCAAGTCCCTCAACACAGTGACTTCGTAACTTACGCACATCTTCCTGTATATTTTAAATCTCTAGATTGCTTATAATTATGTATTCTAAATGCTATGTAAATAGTTGTTATACTTTTTTAAAATTTTTATTTGAGACAGGGTCTCAGTCTGTCACCCAGGCTGGAGGGCAGTGAAACAATCACTGCTCATTGCAGCCTCGACTTCCGGGTTCAGGTGATCCTCCCATCTTAGCCTCCTGAATAACTAGGACTACAGGCACCCGCCACCACACCTGACTAATTTTTGTATTTTTTCTAGAGACAGAGTTTTGCTAAGTTGCTGAGGCTGGTTTCAAGCTCCTGGACTCAAACGATCTGCCCTCCTCGGCCTCCCAAAGTGCTAGGATTACAGGTGTCAGCTACTGCACCTGGCTAGTTGCTATAATTTTTAAAAACTATTTTTTGCCCGGGCACCGTGGCTTATGCCTGTAATCCCAGCACTTTAGGAGGCCAAGGCGGGTGGATCACAAGGTCAGGAGTTTGAGACCAGCCTGGCCAATATGGTGAAACCGTGTTTCTACTAAAAATACAAAAATTAGCCAGGTGTGGTGGCACGCGCCTGTAATCCCAGCTACTCAGGAAGCTGAGGGCAGGAAAATCACTTTAACCCACAGTCGAAGGTTGTAGTGAGTCGAGATCACGCCACTGCACTTCAGCCTGGGTGACAGAGCGAGACTCTGTCTCAAAATATATATATATATTTTTTATTATTTTTCCAGAATGTTTTTGCCTTGCCATTGTTTGAATCTGTGAATGGGGAACCCTTGGATACAGAGGGTGGCCTTAGTTTGAATCATATAATATGTAGCCTTTTCACTTAGTAGCAGTGCATTTAAGGCTTCTTCTTGTCTTTTCTATGGGTTGATTATTTCTTTTTAGTGCTGAACAATATTCCATTTATGGATGTACCACAGTTTGTCTATTCACCTTTTGGAGGGTATCTTGGTTACTTTCAAGTTTTGTCAGTTATGAGTAAAGGCTATAAACATCCATGTGCAGGTTTTGTGTGGACGTATGAGTTTTCATGTAATTTGAGTAAATACCAGGGAGTGTGATTGTTGGATCATATGGTAAGATTATATTAAGAAACTGCCAAATGGTCTTCCAAAATGGCTGTACCATTTTGCATTCCCACCAGTAATGAGTGAGAATTATTATTGCTCCACTTTCAGCTTTTGGAGTTGTAGTGTTTTGGATTTTAACCGTTTTGGTAGTTACGTAGTGGTATCTCACTGTTTTTAATTTACATTCCTAATGAAAAACAGTATTGAAGCTAGGCATGGTAGCATGTGCCTGAAGTCCCAGCTACCTGGTGGAGGGGTGAGATGGAGGATTGCTTGAGCCCCAGAGGTTGTGGCTACCGTGATCCATGATCGCCCCACTGCACTCCAGCCTGGGTGACAGAGTGAGCCCCTGTCTCACAAGGTTCTGTAGAGGACTGCTGGGAACAGAACTGAACTTCTAAAAGTAAATGTCTTGACAGCTTCTTTCCAAGGCCTGGCTATAAGTAAGGTCTGTAGAGCCAAAAGGAGCATATACTTCTTCTTAAAATTGAGGGTGTTGGCTGGGCACAGTGGCTCATGCCTGTAATCCCAGCACTTTGGGAGGCCAAGGCAGGTGGATCACCTGAGGTCAGGAGTTCGAGACCAGCCTGGCCAACATGGTGAAACCCTGTCTCTACTAAAAGTACAAAAAATTAGCTGGGTGTGATGGCGCATGTCTGTAGTTCCAGCTACTTGGGAGGCTAAGACAGGAGAATTGCTTGTACCCGGGAGGCAGAGGTTGCAGTGAGCCGAGATCGTGCCATTGTACACCAGCCTGGGCGATGAATGAAGCTCCGTCTCAAAAAAAAAAAAAAAAAAATTGAAAGTGTGTAAGCCCAAGATGAAACTGGATTCTATTTAAGAGATATGCTTACGTGTATAAAGCAAAGAATAACATAGTCAAATGGAACAAAACTAGAGTAATTAGGGAAACGCAACTCATACCTGTGGAAACAGTGGCATGATTTGTGTCAAATTCTGAAGCAGCCTTCCTGGTAAGACTACTGGACACAGAATACCCTTGAAGGAAAGTAATGAAAAGTAAATAAATAAAAGTGGATGTGAGGCTGGACGTGGTGGCGCTTACGCCTGTAGTCCCAGCACTTTGGGAGGCCAAGGCGGGCGGGTCACTTGAGGTCAGGAGTTTGAGACCAGCCTGACCAACGTGGTGAAATCCTGTCTCTATAGAAAAATACAAAAATTAGCCAGGTATTGTGGCGCATGCCTGTAATCCCACCTACTTGGGAGGCTGAGGCAGGAGAATCACTTGAACCTGGGAGGTGGAGGTTGTAGTGAGCCAAGATTGTGCCACTGTACTCTAGCCTGGGCGACAGACTCCAGCCTGGGCAACAGAGTGAGACCCTGCTTTTTTTTTTTTTTTTTTTTTTAAAGTGGGTTTGTGGTCTTGTAATGAAAAAGAAAAAAGGTTTAAAAAGGATGTGCTTTTGACCAATATGTAATGCTGTTTCAAGGTAGTACCAGTATCTTGTGTTCAGTGGAACCAAGGTAAACACAAGGTACTGGTATTACCTTGAGATAGCATTAACACCTAAGTGGTTTCAGTGAACAAGATTTAAAAGACTAGAATTAAAGCAATTATAAATGTGCAGTAAAATTTTGGACTACTTTTAGATAGACTTTATAAAAAGACTTAAAAATTCCTATTAAAAATTTTGCACTTTGGCCGGGTGTGGTGGCTCATACCTGTAATCCCAGCACTTTTGGAGGCCGAGGCAGGTGGATCACGAGGTTAGGAGTTTGAGAACAGCCTGACCAACATGGTGAAACCCCGTCTCTACTGAAAATACAAAAATTAGCAGGGTGTGGTGTCACGTACCTGTAATTCCAGCTACTCAGGAAAATCACTTGAACCCGGGAGGCGGAGGTTGCAGTGGGCCAAGATCACATCACTGCACCCAGCTTGGGCAACAGAGCAAGACTATCTCAGCAACAACAACAACAACAAAAATTTTTGCGCTTTCAGGACACTTACAGGCTCCTTCCTATAATCCCAGCACTTTGGGAGACCAAGGCAGGAGGATAACTTGAAGTCAGGAATTCAAGACCAATCTGGGCAACAAAGTGATACCCTGTCTTTACAAGAAAATTAAAAAATTAGCTGGACACAATGGTGTTGTGCCTGTAGTCCCAGCTACTCGGGAAGCCAGGGCGGGAGGATCACTTGAGCCCAAGGGTTCAAGGCTACCGTGAGCCATGATAGCACCACTGCACTCTAGTCTGGGTAACAGACTGAGACTGTCTCAAAAAAAAAAAATAGTAATAATAGTAATGATGATTGCTTTGAGAAACCAAGGCAGGAGGATTGGTTGAGGCCAGGAGTTCGAGACCAGCCTGGGCAACATAGTGAGACTCCCCACTTTCTACAGAAAAGAAAAAAATTAGCCGGACATAGTGATGTGCACCTGTAGTCCTAGCTTTGGAGGCTCAGGCGAGAGGATTGCTTGAGCTCAGGAGTTTGAAGCTATAGTGAGCTGTCATCAAGTCACTGCACTTCAACCTGGTAAAAGACTGCCTATTAAAAAAAATATTTTGAATAAGTAATATATGGTTCAAAATTAGATCTTATACTCACCATGATCCTGTCTACTACCCCCACCGCCAAGTTAGTAATCGACTACTTTTTTTTTAGTCTGTGTGTGTCCCTCTGTAGTGTTTTTTATGTAGGTAGATGAAAGCAAATATGTTTTCGTCCTTTTCTGGTACAGCGTGGCAAACTATATAACCTATTTTTCACTATAATTTTTTTTTTTTTTTTTTGAGATGGGGGTCTTGCTCTTTTGTCCAGGCCAGAGTGCATTGATGCGATCTTGGCTCACTGCAACCTCTACCTCCTGGGCTCAATTGATCCTCCCACTTCAGCCTTCCAAGTTTGGGACTACAGGAACGTGCTTCCACACCTGACTATTTTGTTGTTGTTGTTTTGTAGAGATGGGAGTTTCCCTATATTATCCAGGCTGGTCTTGAACTTCTGGGCTCAAGCATTTTGCCCACCTCAGCCTCTCAAAGTGCTGGGATTATAGGCGTGAACCACTGCCTACTTTACTTTTTCATTTAGCATGTTGAGAGATCATTCCAAACCTGCTAATAGAGAGCATCCTCACTTCTTTTTTTTTTTTTTTTCTTATTGCCCAGGGTAGAGTGCAGTGGCGCAATCTCAGCTCACTGCAACCTCTGCCTTCCGGTTTCAAGCGATTCTCCTGCCTCAGCCTCTCAAGTCACTGGGATTACAGGCACGCGCCACCACGCCCATCTAATTTTTTTGTGTTTTTAGTAGAGATGAGGTTTCACCATGTTGGTCAGGCTGGTCACTTACTGCTGACCTCGTGATCCACCCTCCTCAGTCTCTCCCAAAGTGCTGGGATTACAGGCGTGAGCCGCCATGCCCGGCCCTACATCCTCTCTTCTTTTTAACAACTGCATAGTATTCTGTGTAGATGGGCCGTAGTTGATCCACCTAATCCACTGTTGCTGGACAGTTGTGTTAAATTTTCATAAAACATTTGTAGCTGTTTTCTTTCTTAAATGTGTGAGCAGTCAGTCTTGTTGCCTCAAACTCTATTGTGTTTCCTTTTTGTTGCTGTTGTTAGAGTTGTTAGCAGTTGTGAAAAGTTTAAAATTTTTGTAATACTTTATTTCCTGGCTTGCATTTAAATCTGAACTTAGGATGTTTTTGCTTTGAAAGCTGTTAACTGGGACTTGATTTTATTTAAGTTATCTTTCATCAAAATCCTGGAGAGTAGAGAGTGAGAAAGAGGAAACAAAGATAATTAACGGGATGAAGTGGGTGGAAAGAGAAATAATATGAGAGAGTAACAGTGGATAAGGGTAACAATATGACCCTGATAGTCATCTTAGATAATAAAAATATTTCACAGTGGCCTGGACTAGTATTTGTTGTGTTGCTTTTTTTCTTTTTCTTTTTTTTGAGACGGAGTCTCGCTCCGTCGCCCATGCTGAAGTGCAGTTGCGCAATCTCGGCTCACTGCAACCTCCGGCTCCCGGGTTCAAGCAATTCTTCTGCTTCAGCCTCGCAAGTAACTGGAATTACAGGTGCCTGCCACCGTGCCTGACTAATTTTTTTAAATTTTTGGTGGAGACAGGGTTTCACCATGTTGGGCAGGCTGGTCTCTGACTCCTGACCTCAGGTGGTCCGCCCGCCTTGGCCTCCCAAAGTGCTGGGATTACATCCATTAGCCACTGCCTCAAAAAAGTAAAAAATAAACAAATAAGAATAAATAAAAAGGCCGGGCGCGGTGGCTCAAGCCTGTAATCCCAGCACTTTGGGAGGCCGAGGCGGGTGGATCACAAGGTCAGGAGATCGAGACTATCCTGGCTAACATGGTGAAACCCCATCTCTACTAAAAATACAAAAAACTAGCCGGGCGTGGTGGCGGGCACCTGTAGTCCCAGCTACTTGGGAGGCTGAGGCGGGAGAATGGCGTGAACCCGGGAGGCGGAGCTTGCAGTGATCCGAGATCACGCCACTGCACTCCAGCCTGGGAGACACAGCGAGACTCCGTCTCAAAAAAAAAAAAAAAAAAAAAAAGAATAAATAAAAAGATGAGGATTGAGATTCTAGCCTCTGTTTTAATGAATCTTTATATTTTACATATGTAACTGCTCCCTGGTCATTTCCTTCTTAGCACTTAACATATTTTGCAATTTTATTTTATTTTTTTGAGACACAGTCTCGGTCTGTCACCCAGGCTGGAGTGCATTGGCATGATCTCAGCTCATGGCAACCCTCACATCCCAGGTTAAAGCAAGTCTCGTGCCTCAGCCTCCTGAGTAGCTGTAATTTCAGGTGTGCGCCACCATGCCCAGCTAATTTTTTGTATTTTTAGTTGAGACAGGGTTTCGCCATATTGGCTAGGCTGGTCTTGAACTCCTGTCCTTAAGTGATCCACCCACCTCGGCCTCCCAAAATGCTGGGATTACAGGTGTGTATACCCAGTGTGAGAGTAAAGGGTCTGGCACATGATAGATGTCTGCCTAATATTTGCTAAATAAGTGAAATTGCCGAAGACGTCTCATTAAACTGTTAGAGATGAGAGCTTGACTTACAATTTTTGTGTTGTGTATATACTAGGAGAAAATGTTCACAGGATAGAATAAAAGAATACTCTTTGTCAACCCCTCATTTGATACTGGAATGAAAACAAACTTTCTGGGTTTTATTATATTATGATTTTTCTCCCCTCCCCATCATGGGAAAGGGAGTATCAGAGAAATCACTTCAATTAAAATGTTTGTTTTGTTTTTTTGAGACGGAGTCTTGCTCTGTTGCCCAGGCTGGAGTGCAGTGGTGCAATCTTGGCTCACTGCAACCTCTGCCGCCTGGTTTCAAGTGATTCTCCCACCTCTGCCTCCTGAGTAGCTAGGATTACAGACATACGCCACCACGCCTGGCTAATTTTTGTATTTTTAGGAGAGACAGGGTTTCGCCATGCTGGCTAGGCTGATCTCGAACTCCTGACCTCAGGTGATCCACCCGCCTTGGCCTTCCAAAGTGTTGGGATTACAGGCATAAGCCAGCACACCTGGTACTTCAGTTAAAACGAATCTTTGCCTGAGATTAATGCACTGTTGGGGGGGGGGTACTTTATCCCTTTGAAATGAATAATTTTTATGAAGAATGTTTAATGACTGTGCAATGCTTACAGTAAACTAAACATAAATTTTGTGTGCCGTAAATCAGCTATATGAAAAATATGTACATTGAAAAAGTTCAGATATTTTTAAATACTTTGCGATTTTTTTGGTGATGGGATTATTGGAAACATTTCTCTTTTCCTTATTTAAAAAAAATGACCCACCAAACATTATAGATTATTTTCTTTTAAAATTGATAAGTTGGCCGGGCGCAGTGGCTCAAGCCTGTAATCCGAGCACTTTGGGAGGCCGAGGCGGGCGGATCACAAGGTCAGGAGATGGAGACCATCCTGGCTAACACCGTGAAACCCCGTCTCTACTAAAAATACAAAAAATTAGCCGGGCGTGGTGTCGGGCGCCTGTAGTCCCAGCTACTCAGGAGGCTGAGGCAGGAGAGTGGCGTGAACCCGGGAGAGGCGGAGCTTGCAGTGAGCCGAGATTGCGTCACTGCACTCCTGCACTCCAGCCTGGGCGACTGAGCGAGACTCCGTCTCAAAAAAAAATGAATAAATAAAATAAAATAAAAATAAAATAAAATTGGTAAGTTTCAGGAGTGAATTCTTTATGCCAATACATAGTCATTGTTGAAAAAATACTTTGTTATAAAACAAAACAATTGTATTAGTTTTAGTGAATTTATAGACTAGTTTGTCTTTTTCCTGTTTCCTTTTTTTTTTTTTGAGACGGAGTCTAGCTCTGTCGCCCAGGCTGGAGTGCAGTGGCCAGATCTCAGCTCACTGCAAGCTCCGCCTCCCGGGCTTACGCCATTCTCCTGGCTCAGCCTCCCGAGTAGCTGGGACTACAGGCGCCTGCCACCTCGCCCGGCTAGTTTTTTGTATTTTTTAGTAGAGACAGGGTTTCACCGTGTTAACCAGGATGGTCTCGATCTGCTGACCTTGTGATCCGCCCGTCTCGGCCTCCCAAAGTGCTAGGATTACAGGCTTGAGCCACCGCGCCCGGCCCCTGTTTCCTTTTTTACCGATTTCTTCTTTTGTTTTTTATTTTACTTTCGTTTTTTAGAGACGGGGTCTCATACTGTCGGCTAGGCTTGAGTGCAGTGATGCGATCGATCATGGCTCACTGTAGCTTTGTCCTTCCGGGCTCAAGCAGTCCTCCTGCCTCAGCCTCCTCAGAAGCTGGGACTACAGGCATACGCCATCATACGCAGCTACTTAAAATTCTTTTTTTCGTATAGAAGCTGTCAAATATGTTTTGTTACTAAGATTTTATTTTATGATGTATTTAAAATTTTTTTGTGTTTATATTTAGCCACTTCTATTTATTTTGTTTTTATATTAGTTTTTCATATTTTTATTTGTAGTTCAAGTAATACATTTATATGAAAATTAAGTTATAGAAATGTAGGAAAAAAAAAAAAGGAAAAAAAGCCAATGGTTTTTTGTAATCCTGATTTTCCAGGAACAACCACTGCTATATTTTTGGGTGCATGTCTTTTCGGAGGTTTTTCTGTACACATACAAAAGTGGTTTTCAACTGGGGGTAGTTTTGCTCCCATTGGACACTTATTTGGCAAGGTCTGGAGACATTTTTGGTTATCACAGTTGGAGGCAGGCGCTCCTGGCATTTAGTGGGGAGTGGACAGGGATGCTGCTAAACATGCACAGGACAGCCCTCCATGTCCCAAATAAAATATTAGTCCAAAATGTTAATAATTGCTGAGGTTGGGAAACCCTGATATACAACTATATGTATGTATTGGTGTGTGTGTATAGATATGTCATCTCATATCCTTTCATGTCTAGTGCCTGGTAGTCATATAATTGTTGTAATAAATAATTGTTGGGATGAATATATTGATACAAAAGAAACTCATACTAAGTTAATTTATTTTAAATATTGTTTTATTTCGGCATACATAGATCTACTTTTTTTGTGTGTTTACAAAATACTGTTTTTCTTACATTTTTTTTCTTTTCTTTCTTTTTTTTTTTTTTTTTTGAGACATCATTTCTTTCTGTCTCCCAGGCTGGAGTGCAGTGGCACAATCACGGCTCACTGCCACCTAAACCTCCTGGGCTCGAGTGTTCTTCATCCTCAGCCTCCTGAGTAGCTGAGACTATAGGTGTGTGCCACCATGCCCAGCTAGTTTTTGTATTTTCTTGTAGAGACAAGGTTTCACTGTGTTGCCCAGGCTGGTCTCAAATTCCTGACCTTGAGTGATCCACTTCCCTTGTCCTGCTAAAGTGCTGGGATTACAGGTGTAAGCCACTGCACCCAACCATTTCTAAAATTTTACTGAAAGAATACGTGCATAAATACTACAATACTTACAGCCAAAATAGTTGTTCCCTACTGAGTCCACCTCTCTAGACCAGCTTTCCAGAAGTAACCACTTTCAACTCTTGTGATATTTACTTATATTTAAATAATAGACTTACCACTATTTCTTGTCTCTGGCATTTAAAAAAAAATGATGCTGCGAAATATCCTGTCTAGC
This sequence comes from Macaca nemestrina, assembly GCF_043159975.1. Lineage (NCBI taxonomy): Eukaryota > Metazoa > Chordata > Mammalia > Primates > Cercopithecidae > Macaca > Macaca nemestrina. The sequence goes on from NC_092131.1 coordinate 77,170,243, forward strand.
AATATATAATTTTTAAATTTATTTTTTTTTTAAGACAAGGTCTTGCTCTGTCATTCAGTCTAGAGTGCAGTGGTGTGATCATGGCTCACTGCAGTCCTCGATCTCCCGGGCTCACATGATCCTCCCACCTCAGCCTCCCGAGCAGCTGGGACTATAGGCGTGTGCTCCCACGCCCAGCTAGTTTTTGTATTTTTATAGAGACTGGGTTTTGCTGTGTCGTACAGGCTGGTCTTGAACTCCTGACTCAAGCAATCTACCTGCCTCCGCCTCCCAGATTGCTAGAATTACAGGCATAAGCCACTGCACCCAGCCAATTTTTTCTGTTTTGTTTTTTTTGTTTTTGTTTTTGTTTTTGAGACGGAGTCTTGCTCTGTCGCCCAGGCTGGAGTGCGATGGCGTGATCTTGGCTCACTGCAACCCCCACCTACTGGGTTCAAGTGATTCTCCTGCCTCAGCCTCCTGAGTAGCTGGGATTATAGGCACCCACCATCATGCCCAGCTAATTTTATTTTGTAGAGACTCGGTTTCACCATGTCGTTGCCCAGGCTGGTCTTGAACTTCTGACCTCAGGTGATCCTCCCACCTCGGCCTCCCAAAGTGCTTGAATTACAGGTGTGAACCACCACGCCAGGCCCAATTTTTTATTTACTTCAGAAACAGGGTCTCACTGTGCCGCCTAGGCTGGAGTGTTGTGGGGGGATCATAGCTCACTGTAACTTTGAACTCCTACGCTCAAACGATCCTCCTCATAGCTGAGACTACAGGTGAATGACATCACATCTGGCTATTGTTTTTTATTTTTGTAGAGATGTAGTCTTGTTATTTGCCCAGGATGGTCTTGAACTCCTGGCCTCAAGCAATTCTCCTGCCTTGGCCTTGGCCTCCTAAGTTGCTGGAATTATGGATGTGAACCCCTGCACCTGGCCATCTGACAATATTGAATATTACGTTTTGGCTTCTTACTATGTTAGTAGGATTTATTACACCTCTTATATCTCCTTTCATCATATTCCAATATAGATAATATTTCAGTATAGGTAACTCTTTAAGATGTATACTGTGGTTACTTGTCTGTATATTTTGTTTTATTTGGAGTTATTTGCCTCCTTTTTTAATTTGCGTAGTTTTCTAGGTATGTATTGCTGTATTTCCAAAAGGTTCTACAACTGTTAGGGTTTTTAAATTAAAGACTCCCAAGCATATCACATTTTCTCCCAGTTCTGCCTTTTGTGTGTATGTTTGGAGCGGCAGAAGACTTGCTTTCCAGAGTTGTCCATTCTCTTTCTCTAATGTAGACTTGTTCTCAAGATTTGGTATCGAGTTACTATTCTGAAACTAATGTCTGCTGCGGTCCTTCCGGAAATCTCTTTTTATTGGACCCTTTCTTGGCTTACTCCTTCATTTTGCTGAAATGTTACCTAATTGTTTCTTGAGAAAAGTTGGATTGGAGGTAAATGTTAGGGACTTAACCTCTTTTAAAAAATGTCTGTATTTTATTTTCACACTTGATTGCTAGTTTGGAAATACACTTTTATTTAACTTTATTTATTTATTTATTTTAGAGTCGGGGTCTCACTCTGTTGCCCAGCCTGGAGTGCAGTCGCTCTTCAGAAGTGCATTTATAGCCCACTACAGCCTTGACTTCGTAGGTTCAAGCATGTCTTTCCACTTCTGCCTCCGGAGTAGCTGGGACTACAGGCCTGCCCTATTGCACCAGGCTATATTAACATTTTGAAGACGTTTCTCTTGTCTTTGAACTTTCATGTCTCTTTCAAAAGGTTTGAAGCTGTTATGATTCTAGATCCCTTTTTTTTTATTTTTTTGTATGTGTGATTTGAATTTCTTTTTCTTTTCTTTTCTTTTCTTTTTTTTTTTGAGATGGAGTCTCGCTCTGTCCCCAAGGCTGGAGTGCAGTGGCGGGATCTCAGCTCACTACAAGCTCCGCCTCCCGGGTTCACGCCATTCTCCTGCCTCAGCCTCCCGCTTTTTTTTTTTTTTTTTTTGAGGTGGAATTTCACTCTTGTTGCCCAGGCTGGAGTGCAATGGCGCGATCTTGGCTCACTGCAGCCTCTGTCTCCCAGGTTCAAGTGATTCTCCTGTCTTAGCCTCCCAAGCAGCTGGGATTACAGGTGCCTACCACCACGCCCAGCCTTTTTTCGTATTTTTAGTGGTGTTGGGGTTTCACCATATTGGTCAGGCTGGTCTTGTACTCCTAACCTCAGGTGATCCACCCACCCCGGCCTCCCAAAGTGCTGGGATTACAGGCTTAAGCCACCACGCCCAGGCTACTTTTTTAATTTTAGTAAATACAAGGTCTCACTGTGTTGCCCAGGGCAGTCTCAGGAGCTACCCTGGGCTCAAGAGCTGCCCTTCTGCCTCAGCCTTTCAGAGTTCTAGAATTACAGGCATGAGCCACCATACCCAGCCTAGATTTCTTTTAAAGGGTGGTTTTACCTTTATATAATGAAATGTTTTGAGCATAGTAGAGTTTTTGTTGTTGAATTTTTCTCTCCATGATTTATTGGTTTCCTCAGAGTGCCTTTTTTTGTTGTTTGTTTGTTTCTTTTTTTTTTTTTTTGAGACAGAGTCTCACTCCGTCACCTAGGCTGGAGTGCAGTGGTGCGATCTTGGCTTACTGCAACCTCTGCCTCCCAGGTTCAAGAGATTCTCCTGCGTCCCTCCTTAGTAGCTGGGATTACAGGCGTGCATGTGCCACCACATCTGGCTAATTTTTGTATTTTTAGTAGAAATGGGTATCACCATGTTGGCCAGGCTGGTCTTGAACTCCTGAGCTCAAGTGATCCACCCGCTTCAGCCTCCCAAAGTACTGGGATTACGGGCGTGAGCCACTGTGCCCAGCTAGGTTTTCTGAGCTGTACTTATAATTGGTTATCTGACTCTCCAGATAACTTTCTGTCTAATGTTCATCCTTGTGATTTAAAAAATTTTAGCTATGTAAAAAGAGAGTTTATCATTCTTGTATTTTGAGTAGAGCCTGCCTGCAGGATATTCTATCCCTGCTGCATTCTTTGGTGTCAGATTTCTTCAAATCATCTGTTAGTGAATCTTTTCACAATTCTTTTTTATATCTCTATTAGTATTGTGAGAGGAAACCAAAAACTCAAGACCCTAATTCACTATGCCAAAGGAAAAATACTAAGCCAAAAGCTGTGTCATGCAAGAAATTGCCGTTCCTTTTGTTTATAAGTAGATAGCTACAGATAAAAGGTTAAATATTTCCACAGGTAGCTCTATGTTTACCTTATGTAAGGTGTCATTTCCTGATCATGAGACAAATACATCGTTGACTGTTCTCCTACCTGCTCCTCCCCTGCCATCCCTTCTCCTAGATGGAGTCTCTCTCTGTCGCCCAGGCTGGAGTACAGTGGCGTGATCTCGGCTCACTGCAACTTCCGACTCCTGGGTTCAAGCGATTCTTTTGCCTCAGCCTCCTGAGTAGCTGGGACTTCTGGCGTGTGCCACCATGCCCGACTAATTTTTGTATTTTTAGTAGAGATGGGATTTCACCATATTGGCCAGGCTGGTCTCAAATTCTTTACTTCATGATCTGCCCGCCTCAGCCTCCCAAAGTGCTAGGATTATAGGGGTGAGCCACTGTGCCCGGCGCTGCTCCTTTTTTTCTTGCAACATGTGGATTACCATACTTTTCCTCTTTTCACCTGTAGCCCACTTTTTCCCTTTAAATACTGAAGCCCTCAGCATCATCTTTGGAGAAAAGGTTAGACTGTTTCTGGGATTCCCTGTTTAGTTCTTCCAGGCATGTCCTTAATCTTGGCAAAATTAACTTCTAAATTGTTTGAGACCTGTTTCAGGTAATTTTTGGTGTACAGTATGTGGTCACTTTCCCCCAAGATTCTTTTTAAAATTTTTTTTTCTGAGATGGAGTTTCACTCTTGTTGCCCAGGCTGGAGTGCAATGGCATAATCTCGGCTCACCACAACCTCCGCCTCCCGGGTTCAAGCAATTCTCCTGCCTCAGCCTCCCAAGTAGCTGGGATTACAGGCATATGCCACCATACCCAGCTAATTTTGTATTTTTGGTAGAGACAGGATTTCACCATGTTGGCCAGACTGGTCTTGAACTCCTTACCTCAGGTGATCCACCCGCCTTGGCCTCCCAAAATGCTGGGATTACAGGGCTGAGCCCCCGCGCCGACCTCTTTTTTAAAATTTTTATGTATTATAACTTATTTTAGAAATACAACTAGTACTTTTCTTTTTCAGACAGGGTCTTGCTCTGTCATCCTTACTGGAATGCAGTGGTTTAAGTGATTCCCAGTTTAGTTCCCTACCAAGTAGCTGGGACTATAGGTGTGTGCCACCATGCTCCTCTAAGTTTTTTTTTAACTTTTTTTTTTTAGCCAGGGTTGCGCCCTGTTGCCTAGGCTGGACTGGAGTGTGGCAGTGTGATCATGGTTCACTGCATCCTCAACCTCCTGGGCTCAGGTGATCTTCCCACCTCTCAGCTTCCCGAGTAGCTGTGACTGCAGGCGCACGCCATCACACTTGGCTAATTTTTTTTGTCTTTTTTGTAGAGATGGGGTTTCGCCATGCTGCCTAAGCTGGTCTCGAATGCTTGGGCTCAAGTGATGTGCCTGCCTTGGCCTCCCAAAGTGCTGAGATTACAAGTGTGAGCTATTGCGCCCACCCAGAAACTTGTTGATACAGGGTCTCACTCTGTTGTCCAGGCTGATCTTGAACTCCTGGGCTCAGGTGCCTGGGAGGCCTGTGTTGGCCTCCCAAAGTACTGGGATTATAGGCATGAACCACCATGCCTGGCCAACTAGTGCTTTTTGTATCCTCTACAAGAAATCTCCCTTTGCTACCAAGTTTTTTTTGTTTGTTTGTTTAGTTTTGTAGAAAGATGTGTTTTGCATTAAGGTCTATCTTAGTTTATTTTGTGTTGCTATAAGGAACACTTCACGCTGGGTGACTTACAAAGAAAAATGGTTTTATTTGACTCAATTCTGTTGGCTGGCAAGTTGAAGATCGAGCATCTGTATCTGGTGAGGACTTCAGTCTGCTTCCACTCATGGCTGAAGGCAAAAGAAAGTAGTGTGTGCAGAGCTTACATGGCGAGAGAGCAACAGACAGCTTTTGCTGGAACTGATAGAGTGAGAACTCACTTGCTAGCCACCTCCAGAGAAGGCATGAATCTATTCATGTGGGATCCACCCTCCATGACCCAAATGCCATTAGGCCCCACATCCAACATTGGAAATCAAATTTCAGATGAGGTTTGGAGGGGACAGATATCTAAACCATAGCAAGGTCTATAATCCAGCTTGAGTTTTTTTTTTCCCCCAATTTTTAAATTGTAAAATACGTATAAGATAAAATTTACTGTCTTAACCATTTTCTTTCTTTCTCTCTCTTTTTTTTTTTGAGACAGAGTCTTGCTCTGTCACCAGGCTGGAATGCAGTGGCGTTATCTTGGCACACTGCAACCTCCGCCTCCCGGGTTCAAGCCATTCTCCTGCCTCAGCCTCCCGAGTGGCTGGGATTACAGGTGCCCACCACCATGCCCAGCTAATTTTTGTATTTTTAGTAGAGACGGGGTTTCACCATGTTGGCCAGAATGATCTCGATCTCCTGACCTCGTGATCTGCCTGCCTCAACCTTCCAAAGTGCTTGGATTACAGGCGTGAGCCTCCATGCCTGACATCATCATAACCATTTTCAAAGGTACATTTCAGTAGTAGGCAGTATATTTATACTGTGCAACCTTTACTACCATCATCTCCAGAACTCTTTTTCTTCTTGCAAAACTGAAACTGTACCCATTAAACAATAACTCATGTTCCTTCATGTCCTAGCTCCTGGAAATCACCATTCTACTACTTTCTGTCTCTATTATTTTGACTACTGTAGGTACCTTACATAAGTGGACTGATACATACAAATGCCCTTTTGTGACTGCCTTATTTCCCTTAGCGTTGTGTCCTTAAGGTTCATCTGTATTTTAGCTGTTTCAGAATTTCCTTTTTTTTTTTGAGAAGGAGTCTTGCTCTGTCGCCCAGGCTGGAGTGCAGTGGTGTAATCTTGGCTTGCTATAACCTCAGCTGCCTGGGTTCAAGTGATTCTCTCATCTCAGCCTCCTGAGTAGCTGCGATTACAGGCACGCGCCGCCCAGCTAATTTTTTTTTTTTTTTTGAGACAGAGTCTTGTTCTGTTGCCCAGGTTGGAGTGCAGTGGCAGGATCTTGGCTCACTGCAACCTCTACCTCCCGGCTCAAGCAATTCTCCTGCCTCAGCCTCCTGAGTAGATGGGATTACAAGCATGTGCTCTCACGCCCAGCCAATTTTGTATTTTTAGTAGAAACAGGGTTTTACCATGTTAGCCAGGATGGTCTCGATCTCCTGACCTTGTGATCTGCCTGCCTCGGCCTCCCAGAGTGCTGGGATTACAGGTGTGAGCCACCAGGCCCGGCCCCCTCCCCCGCTTTTTTTTTAGAGGTGGAATTTCGCTCTTGTTACCCAGGCTGGAGTGCAATGTCGTGATCTCAGCTCACCACAACCTCCGCGCCCCTGGTTCAAGCAATTCTCCTGCCTCAGCCTCCTGAGTAGCTGGGATTACAGCCATGCGCCACCACGCTCAGCTGATTTTTTGTATTTTTAGTAGAGACGGGGTTTCTCCATATTGGTCAGGCTGGTCTCAAACTCCCAACCTCAGGTGATCCACTTGCTTCGGCCTTCCAAAGTGCTGAGATTACAGTCATGAGCCACCGCACCTGGCCTGATTTTTGTATTTTTAGCAGAGACGGAGTTTCGCCATATTGGTTGACCAGGCTGGTCTGGAAACTCCTGACCTCAGGTGATCTGCTTGCCTTGGCCTCCCAAAGGCCATTCATAACAGATAACAGATCCATTTATCTGTTAATGGAGACTTGGGTTGCTTCCAATTTTAGCAATTGTGAATATAGTGCTGTGAACATAGGTGTACAAATATCTCTGAGATCCTGCTTTCAATTCTTTTGGTGCAACTGAGTTTTACTGACTATGATAAATTTAGTGCTTTCTATCTGATACGGTGCTTTTCTCAAAATGTGAATTTAGGGCATTCAGGTTTTTGTTTTTTTTTTGTTTTTTTTTTTTTTAGATGGGGTTTCACTCTGTTGCCCAGGCTGGAGTGCAGTGGCAGTGGCATTACATAGCTCATTACAGCCTTGATCTTCTGGGCTCAAGTGATTCTTCCACTTCAACCTCCCGAGTAGCTCTAACTGCAGGTGCACATCACCATGGCTGGCAAAATTTTTAAAATTTTTTTTGTAGAGACAGGGTCTTGCTATGTTGCCCATGCTGATTTTGAACTCCTGGCTTCAAGCAGTCCTCCCACTTTGGCTTCCCAAAGTCCTGGCATTATAGGAGTGAGCCACTGCATTTGGCTGCTGCTGCTTGTTCCTCTAAAATTCAAACACTGATTTTTGTTTAAGTTGTAAGAATACTTGAATTTTTGGTGGACAGTTTCACATGATATCACCTGACTGCTCATTTAAGGCTACAGTGGCCAAACATACCAGATTTTTAATCTGACTTAGATACTAATTTCAACAGAAGCATCCAACACAGCTAGGTACTCCCTGTAAACCTTCAGCCCTACCACCTCTGCCTCATTCAGTAGATGTCTTTACAACTCCCACTTAACGGAGACAATAGAATCCTATCCAGTGGGGAGTTCTTTATTGTTACCAAGTCTACAGATTGTATATGTGCACACATAACCCCTTTTCTTAGGTTGCTATTAATATGAGAAACATTTCTGTCCTTATAAGGCTTATCTCTACCTATTTTTTTTTTTTCCTTCATTGGCTGTTTATTTGGCACCTGCTGTGTGCCAGCCACTATAAATAAAATGAAGCCGTTGCCCTATTGAAGCTTAAATTTTAGTGGGTAGAAAGTAAAGTTTGTTGGGTGGTGTTAAGTGCTATATAGAGGAAAGTAAAGCAGAGAAGATTGGTAAGGAATGAGTTGATGTGTAACATTATTATTTAAACAGGGCTCCTGGGAAAGATAACCTCACTACTGAAGACCAGATACCTTTTGTTTTTCTTTACTCATCATTACTGCTGCCTTTTATGCTAAGATGTTTTCCTGGGTACCATTTAAAATCTTTTATTTATTTATTTTTTTAAAGATTCTTGCAGTGACTCGGAATTGTATCTTTTTGAGTTATTTTCCTATTGGTTGCCCTAGTTAGGATTAATACCCATTTTAATTATAATAGTATATAAAAGAACTTTGTTCCTATAAGCTTTATTTCGTTTCCTCTTTGTGCAGTTGGTGTCCTACAAGTTATGTCTCTCCATTGAGTACCCATCAACACAGATTTCTAATTATTGCTTAATGTGATTGATTGCCTTTTAAATTGAGAAGAAAAAAAGACTTACCCCCCGCCGCAGAAATACATTTATACTATCTTTTTTAGTTACATATGGAGTTAACTTTACTAGCACTCTTTTATTTTTTAGGTGGATTTGAATTACTCTCTGGTGTCTTTATATTTTAGCCTGAAGGATTCCCCCTTAATATTTCTTTTAGGGTAAGTCTATTAGCAAGAAGTTCTTTTATGTTTTGGTATGGGAATAAATTAATTTCTCCTTCATTTTTAAAGGATAGTTTTGTTGGATATAGACGATCTCTTTTCTTTCAGCTCTTTGAATGTATCCCACTGCTACCATGGTTTCTGGTAAAAAGTCAGCTGCTTTGGGAGGATCCTTAGTATGTGATGAATTGCTTCTCTTTGATGTTTTCAAGATTTTCTTATTTTTATTGGCTTTTAATCATTTGATTTGATGTATCTTGATGTCAATCTCTTTGAGTTTATCTTACTTGTAATTCATTGAGCCTCTTGGATGTGTAGATTAATGTTTTCTATCACATGGGAAATTTTGGGCTGTTATTTCTCCAATTATTTTTGCTGTCCTCTCTCCTTCCTTGATTCTCATCATGCATATGTTGGTATACTTAATGGTGTCCCACAGGTTTCTGAGGCTCTGTTCATTTTTCCTCATTATTTGTTCTTTCTGTTTCTCAGACTGGCTAATCTCAGTTGACCTATCTTCAAGTTGGTTGATTGTTATGCCTGCTCATAGCTGCTGTTGAGCCCCTCTGTTGAGTTTTTCATTTCAGTTTCCATACTTCCCAATTCCAGAATTTCTGTTTGAATCTTTCTTATAATTTTTGTGTCTTTATTGGCATTCTTTATTTGGTAAAATATTCTCGTATGTTTTCCTTTAGTTCTTTAGACATGATTTTCTTTAGTTCTTTCAACATGTTTATAATAGATGACTTAAAGTCTTAGTCTAGGGCTAGGTATAGTGGCTCATGCCTGTAATCCCAGCACTTCGGGAGGCTGAGGTGGGAGGATCGCTTGAACTTGGGAGTTTGAGACTAACCTGCGCAACATAGTGAGACCCCCATCTCCACAACAAATAAAAAAATTAGCTGGGCATGGTAGCACATGCACCTGTAGTCCCAGCTCCTCAGGAGGCTGACATGGGAGAATTGCTTGAGCCTGAGAGGGCGAGGCTACAGTGAGCTGTGTCACCCAGCCTGGGCAACAAAGTGAGACCCTGACTCTAAATAAATAAAGTCTAGAAAGTTCAGTGTCTGGGCTTTCTTAGGGACAGTTTATATTGACTGCTTTTCCTCTGTGCGTAGGTCCTACTTGTTTTTCTGCATGCCTAGTTAGTTTTTTGTTGAAAACTTTTATTTTTTAGGTACTGGGTCTTGCTGTGTTGCGCAGGCTGGATTTGAACTACTGGACTTGAGATCCTGTTGCCTCAGCCTCCTGAGTAGCCAAGACTACAGACATGTGCCACTGTGTCTGACTAAAAAACTAGGCATTTAATATAATGTGGAAACTCTGGAAATCAGATTCTCGCACCTCCCAGGGTTATTTGTTGTTTGTTTTGTGAAGTCTATATTTTTTGTTGTCTGTGGTTACTGAAGCCTCTGCACAGTTAACTTAGTAGTTGAATGAATGGGCAAAGAAGCTAATAAATGAGCAGAGATTTCCTTGGATGCCTAAAACATGTGAGTCCTCTGGTCTTTGCCAAGGGGCTCTATGTGTATGTTGGGGCATGCCTTCAACATTCAGCCAGGAATTTACAACTCTGCTTGAGCTCTTCCTGCCTGTGCAGAGCCTTAATGTTAGCCAGAGGTGAGAGTTTAGGTCCTCCTCTGGTCTTTTCTGAGCATGTGCACAGTGCTACATGAGTATGGCCTTTTGGGTTCTCAGGAATATGTCAGAATTTTTCAAAGTCCCCTACATACATCTCATTTCCCAGCTTTTCTTTTTAAGCTTTTTAGTTAGCCTCTTATTTGCCTCAAATATTATCTTCTACCTCAGGCAGCCACGATATTAGACAGTTGTTTCTGATTGTTTTTGACCAAAGGTGCCCATGGAAACACCTATTTACGCTGAATGAGCTTTATTACAGGTCAGATAAAGATGACCTTGCTAGGCGAGTCTTCCAGAGAACCACCAGATATGTCATATATTGACATTTGTTTAGGGATGGGACTTTAAAGGGGCTCCAACCGTGTTCTGCCCCCTCCAGTGGCCGCTGATTTTCACGGTGGTTGTGGGCTATTGGATTTCATGGGTACTGTGGAAATGGGAAGGAGTGAAATGGGAGTAGGAAGTTAAAATGCCGTAAAGGTTGTAGCTCCTACCAAGATTCAGCCATATTTGTTTAATAGACACTCCCTGGATTGCCACAATCCTTTGGTTGATTTCCACAGTTTTGAAAAAGTTGATTTTTACAACTTTGCTATGTTTTTGTTGCTTTTATGAAGGAGAGAATTTCAGAGGTCTCTCCTCTGCCATTTTTGCCGACATTACCTTCTCTGTGTCATTGGAAGTCAAGGATGGGAGTAATATCCACCCTTAATAAAGATGGATATTATTAAGATATCCATCCTTAATAAGGATGCGTGGGTTCCTTCTCTGAGCTTAGAGGGTTCAAGGGATCTTGGGTGTTTGTACTCTAGTCAGGTGACACCATAAGAGGAGACATAGAAGAAGTTCAAGAAAACAAAGTTTATTATACACACAGGTTTTATAGACATGAGGCACAACATGCCATGCAGGGCCCTCCAGGGTGGTCAGGAGACTGAAGACAGGAACGAGGGGAAGGTTTAAGCCAGAGCCTTTATTAGGATTTCCATGGAAAAAACAAGACAGGTGCTTTGCAGTTTAGGGCTGGCTAGTCTGAATAATTTTGGTAGGCTCTAATCTAAAGGGTTGGTTCCTAGTTGTGTGCTACTTGGCCTAGGATGATTAAGGCAGAGGAACATTGCCTACTGGGGTGTAGGGGCCAGATAGAGGAGGTGTGGCTCTGGATTAATTTGTTTGTATATTAAAGGCAGGTTCCTCGTTGAGGCCTTGCTATCTGTAAGAATTGGCTATCCCTGGGAGGAGCAGCCTACATACAATACACTGGGGATTGAACATTTTTAAGTTAATCTGCTCGTGTCCCCCTCCCATTTTTCAGGGTCCCTGTTCTTTCCTTTTTCCATGCAGGCATTAGTTTAACTTTCTTTTGAGACCTGCTGCTGTTATGAGTGGGTCCTGATCCTGGTCCTTAGCCTTTTGTGGCCTCCTGTTGCTGGAAATGAGTGTCTTTTTATGCTACCAAAGAACCTTCTGGCTTTTCACATTTAGTGTTTTTTTTTTTTTTTTTTTTTTTGGTCTATTACTTTCGCCTCTTATTATAGGTCATAGTTTTCCAAAGGGTCGGTTGCCTTTAACAACAACAACAATCCAATTTCATGGTCCTTATAATTGCCTTTTTCTCCTATTTCTCAAATACCTGATAGACTGCACTTTTTTTTTTTTCTTGAGGCGGAGTCTTGCTCTGTCACCCAGGCTGGAGTGCGATGGCGCGATCTCGGCTCACTGCAATCTCCACCTCCTGGGTTTAAGCGATTCTCCTGCCTTGGCCTCCCAAGTAGCTGAGACTACAGGCACACACCACCATGCCCAGCTAATTTTTGTATTTTTAGTAGAGATGGGGTTTCATCTTGTTGACTAGGATGGTCTTGATCTCCTGACCTTGTGATGCACCCGCCTCGGCCTCCGAAAGTGCTGGGATTGCAGGCATGAGCCACTACGCCCGTCCTACATTGCACCTTCTATTGCAGAGGTTGTCAAAGTATGGCTTACAGGCCAAACCCAGTTCTTGGCCTGCCTGTTTTTGTGGTGGCCCATTATTAAAGAGTTGTAAAACAATAACAACAAAAAAGACTATGAAATGATGCCAAGCCCAAGTAATATATTTACTGTGTAACCCTTTATCCAAAAGATTTGCCAACTTCTTCATTCCCTGTACTGGAAAACTACCCAGTTTACTACCAATGGAAGTTTTAACATTTGTGGTGCCACTCTGTGCTGGGGGCTCCTTTCTACTCACCACCAGTGATAGAGTTCTCATTGTCAGCTGGGTGACTAGGTGGTCGATGACCCAACTCCAGTACTATATTTTAGAGCCTGTTTTCTTATATTATTCCTGTCACCAGTGGCTTAAAATTGAGCTCCCTGGAGGAGCTAACAGAGGCAGCAGTTAGCATGTGTGAAGTATGTTATGGGAAATCTTTTAGTATCAATGTCTGTGAAAGGAATGGAAAATAAACTGAAGGATAAATCGGCTGCAACAAAAAGCTCACTTGAACCCAATGTAGAACTCTGCAGCTGGGATAGCCCTCAGAATTGTCGTAAGTTGGGGGTAAGGGACTAGGATTTGATCAGTCATTGGATGGAGGCTACTTCGGAGGACAACTGAATTTAGCAGAGGTAATTTCTAAAGAGGATTGACAGCCGAGGACTGTTTTCCAGCAGCATTCTCAGCAGCTGGACAATAAATCCTTCATTCCTGAAAGGGGTTATGGGGCAGCACCTCATGTGTCTGCTACATGTAGTATCTGCTACATGTAGCCTCGTGTGAGTTTTTCTAATTAAAATTTACTTTTATTTTTAAAAATTGTTATAATTTTCTTTTTTAATGAATTAGTTTTTCTCATGAGAAAGTGGTAAAATACAGTATTCTCAAGTTGTGGTATATTTTTACTGATAATAAGATGGACAATTCTTCCTAAGGCATTTTGGAAAAACTGAGCTGTTTTGGTTTTAATTTGTGTAAAGTATAGTTAACCATTTTAGTACTAGAAATATCATCAGAGAGTCCTGAAATCCTAATCAAAAGATTGAAATTTATAGCTATCAGATCTTGAAAAGGCAGCTAATTCATTCCTCTCATTTGACAAATGAGGAAACTAAGAACAAGAGAGAGGGTTATGAAGCTATTAGTGACAAGGAAGGATTAGAATGTAAGTCTCCAAACTCCCAGGCTAGTGTCTTTTATAATAATTTATGAGAAGAGAGAGAGAGAGAGTGTGTGTGTGTGTGTGTGTGGCCTTTATAGCCATCTTGTTGCTCCCAGGAACTTTGTTAAACAATATGCAGATGCTTCAGTAACAACAAGAATTGTAAAGTTAACTTTTGGAGTTATGTCATTTTGGACAGATGAATCTGATTTATTTTTAACTTTCCTGGAAGATGATTCACAGTTAGCTTTAGAAACTTTTTCCTGATGACTATGGGTTATCAGGTAATGGAAACTTCATTATTTATTTGCTGGCAGGATCATGCAATGAACATGGTATTTTCAAGTGCGATCTGAAAGTGCTCTGGCATTTAAACATTTAGTATTTTAGTTTTAGTAGTAGATTATCTTAAACATATTCTAGATCATTTGACTGATAACTGTCACTTGACCCTGGGATCAAAATTTGCATTTGTGTTTATGTTTGTAGTGGTGCCAAGTAAATACTGTTTTGATTGTTGGGGACTAATACTGAGGAAAAGAATAGAGGTGTTCTTAATGAGTAAGATGATTTTGAGTTAAATGACCAAATTATTTTCTAATATGTGGCATTAATGTTTCATAATTGAAACTGAGAAAAAGTACATGTCTTATGAGGCATTCAGTAGTCCAGTCGTTCGAAACTTAAAAGATATCTTGTGGTGCAGTGGTACATTTTCATGTTGTGAGCAGAGATTTAAATTCAGCAAAAGCACATCACCTATTTTTTTTAAAGTGTAACTTGTTAAATTGAAATTTGTTGGAAGTTTTATATTTAGTTTTTAGTTTATTTGGTTTTGTGTTTATGTTGTTTTATATTTAGTTTTTAGTTTATTTGGTTTTGTGTTTTTAGTTTATTTGGTTTTGTGTTTATGTAAGATCCCTATGCATACAGTTTATTTCTAGGTTTATGTTTGGATAGATTTAAATAACCTTAAAGGAGAAATAATTTATGTAATATTAGAAATTGCAGGAACATTTCGCCTTTTTAAAAGGTCTGTGTATAACTCAAGTTGATAGCCTCTATCTCCAGAGTACTAAATGAGTTTAAAGAAATTGATGTTAGACCACCTGAAGACATCTAGTTAAAGTATATGACAGTTGGGCTGGGCGCCGTGACTCATGTCTGTAATCCCAGAGCTTTGGGATGTTGAGGCAGGTAGATCACCTGAAGTCAGGAGTTCAAGACCAGCCTGGCCAACATACTGAAACCCCGTCTCACCAGGCACGGTGGTGGCTCATGCCTGTAATCCCAGCCCTTTGGGAGGTGGAGGCAGGCGAATCACCTGAGGTCGGGAGTTTGAGACCTGCCTGACCAACACGGAGAAACCCCATCTCTGCTAAAAGTACAAAATTAGCTGGGCGTGGTGGTGCATGCCTGTCATCCCAGCTACTCGGGAGGCTGAGGCGGGAGAATCGATGAACCCAGGAGGCGGAGCTTGCGGTGAGCAGAGATTGCGCGCCATTGCACTCCAGCCTGGGCCACAAGAGTGAAACTCCATCTTAAAAAAAAAAAAAAAAAAGAAAACCTCCTCTCTACTAAAAATACAAAAATTAGCCGGGTGTGGTGGCGGGTGTCTGTAATCCAAGCTACTTGGGAGGATAAGGCAGGAGAATTGCTTGAACCCGCGAGGGCGAGATTGCAGTAAGCTGAGATTGCACTATTGCACTCCAGCCTGAGCGACAAGAGTGAGACTGTGTCTCAAAAAATGAAAGTATATGAAAGTCATAATGAATGTGTTAGTCATATTTTACATGTATATAAGCAGCAAAGGAGTATGTAGAAGAATATTTTAAATTATAAAAATAATAAATTTCTTCTGAATAAAGCATCTGATACCATAGGCTACTGCAAGGAAGTTCTGACAGTTTCAGTCTTCAAAGATTCACTCCATTTCTCATGTTATATTTAAGTCATTTGAATGTGTTTAACTCCAAATATTCTATAGTGAATCTTAGGAAAAAATTCCTGATTTATTTGTTTTGTAAATTCACATTTTTGCCAATTGCTCTTTAGTGTGATGTAGGTATTCATGATGAAATAATCATGTTCTCCCTACTAAGATTTACTTGATAAATCCGGTACTTATTGAAGTCAGGCACTACGTGTAGTTTACTCAGTTTGTGGATTTTTTTTTTTTTTTTGAGACAGTGTCTCACTCTGTCACACAGGCTGTAAGGCAGTGGTGGGATCATAGCTCACTGCAGCCTCAACCTCTCAGACTCAAGTGATCCTCCTGCATCAACCTGCCAAGTATAATAGCTAGGACTACAGGCACATGCCACCCTACCTGGCTAGTTTATTTTTTGTAGAGTTGGGGTCCCACTATATTGCCCAGGCTGGTCTTGAAGTAGAAGAATGATTATGTTGATAAATAATGTC
Source organism: Macaca nemestrina (assembly GCF_043159975.1). Classification (NCBI taxonomy): domain Eukaryota; kingdom Metazoa; phylum Chordata; class Mammalia; order Primates; family Cercopithecidae; genus Macaca; species Macaca nemestrina. Next base: position 77,186,009 of record NC_092131.1, read on the forward strand.
TTATTAAGATTATAGATAATGTCTTATTAAGATTATAAATTATGATTAGTGAAATATCTAGCTAGGAACAATGGCACAGCCACCCATGTCCTAGCTACTCAGAAGGCTAAATCCAGTAGTTTGAGACCAGCCAAGGTAACATAGTGAGACTCTGTCCTCCCCACTATTTTGTTTGTTTGTAGAAATAAGGGTCTGGCTGTTGCCCAGGCTGGTCTCGAACTTCTGGCTGTTGCCCAGGCTGGTCTCGAACTTCTGGGCTCAAACAGTCTTACCGCCTTGACTTCCCAAAGTGCTGGGATTACAGGCATGAGTCACTGTACCTGGCCAGTTTACTCACTCTTTAATTAGGGAATACAGACGCGTATAAAAATAATTACGGTGAATTGAGCTGAGCACCAGTAAGTTTTATTTAGTCTTTATACTCTTGAAAAGATATTTCACGTTTCATTAGCCCCCCCACCTCTTTTTTTTTTTTTTTTTTTTTTTTAAGAGACGGGGGTCGGGCCCTGTGGCTCACGCTTGTAATCCCAGAACTTTTGGAGGCTGAGGCTGGTGAATCAGTTGATCCTAGGAGTTTGAGACCAGCTTGGGCAACAGCAAGACCCTCATTTCATTTTCTTTTTCTTTTTCTTTTTTCTTCTTTTTTTTTTTTTTTTTTTGCGACAGAGTCTTGGTCTGTCTCCAGGCTGGAGTGAAGTTGGCACAATCTTGGTTCACTGCAACCTCTGCCTCCTGGATTCAAGCGATTCTCATGTCTCCCGAGTAGCTGGGATTACAGGCGCCTGCCACCATGCCCAGCTAATTTTTGTATGTTTAGTAGAGATAGGGTTTTGCCATGTTGGACAGGCTGTTCTTGAATTCCTGAGCCTCAGGTGATCCACCCGCCTCAGCCTCCCAAAGTGCTGGGATTACAGGCATGAGCCACTGCACCCGGCCCCTTTACCTTTTTAAAATTGCTTTTTTTGTGTTGTTGTTGTTGAGTTTTCCATATACTGTTATCTCTACTGTTGTGTTTGAGAATGTCCTAAAAGAATTTTCAAAAACATTTTTAGTAGTCATATGGACAGATATATTCAAATAAAACTTTTTAATTATATTTTATTTATTTATTTTTACTTTATTTTATTATTTTTTTAAAGAATAGAGCAACATCTTGCTATGTTGACTAGTCTGGTCTTGGACTCCTGGCCACAAGCATTCCTCCCATCTCGGCCTCCCAAAGTGCTGGGATTACAGTTGTGAACCACTGCTCCTGGCCTTTAATGACATTTTCTAATAAGGTCATTTATAATATGGCTTCTGCTAACCTTTCAGTTTTATATTCCTTCTGTCTCTTCTCCCTCCTCTCCTCTGCTCTCTTCCTCTCACCCCCACCCCCAAACACACACACAAAATAAAGTTCCAGCCATTCTTTATTTCCCTAAACTCTGGTGAAGTTAGTGTATCTTCATCTCCAGGCCTTCACACATACTGTTTCCTCTACTTGAAACACTTCCTCTCCCATTTGATCGGAGTTCTCTTCAGGTCAAAGCTTAGCTATCATTTACTCTGGAAAAATATTTTTGAGCCTGCAAGTGTAAATGAGGTATTCCTCATATGTGGTGAACTTCTGTTATTATAATATTTATTAACCTGCATTACAGATGCCTATCCTATTTACTTTATCTCTAACAGTAGGCTAGGGATTATATTGCCCTGTGTATCATTGTATCCCAGAATGAAAGAATGAATACTAATACTCATATTATTTCAACAAATTTGTGTTTCTTGTGGGTTCAAGGAATTCTGGGTGATACAGAGTTGAACATAAGTTCTTTTATTCAGGTAACTTCAAATCTAATGGGGGAGAAATAGGTTTCCTCATCCCTTGCCCTACTCCACATGACCTTTTAGTAGTAGGAACTTCACACTAAATGGTATGATCATATCTGGTCAAAACCAAGTTGAAAATAAAACCTAGAAATACTGCTGGCCTGTGTCTGAAGCAGCTAATGATTAGACTGTATCTTCTCTTTCTCATATTAGTCAAGAGTAAACTGTGATGATCTTTTTTTTTTTTTTTGAAACGGAGTCTCGCTCTGTCGCCCAGGCTGGAGTGCAGTGGCCGGATCTCAGCTCACTGCAAGCTCCGCCTCCCAGGTTCACGCCATTCTCCCGCCTCAGCCTCCCGAGTAGCTGGGACTACAGGCGGCCGCCACTTCGCCCAGCTAGTTTTTTGTATTTTTTTTTTTTAGTAGAGACGGGGTTTCACCGTGTTAGCCAGGATGGTCTCCATCTCCTGACCTCGTGATCCACCCGTCTTGGCCTCCCGAAGTGCTGGGATTACAGGCTTGAGCCACCGCGCCCGGCCAGCTGTGATGATCTTAATGCTGTGTCTTAATTCCTTCATTTTCTGGTACAGCTGCCTCTCTGTATTTGTGGGTTCTACATCCTTGGGTTCAACCAGCTGTGAATCATAAATATTCAAAGAAAAGAAAGGACTGTTGCATCTGTACTGAACATGTACAGACTTTTTTCTTTGTCATTATTCCCTAAACAGTACAGTTTAACAACTATTTACATGCGGCTGCATTCTATTAGGTATTTAAAGTAATCAAGGATAATTTAAAGTATATGGGAGGACATGCATAGGTTATATGCAAATACTATACCATTTTATTTAAAGGACTTGAGCATCTCTGCATTTTGGTATCCTAGGAGGGTCCTGAAACCGCCCCCTCACAGATAGTGAGGGCCAACTATATTTTAACAGATGAAATCTGTGCTGTGTCAGCTTTAGAGAGACAAGTCATGGTCACATTTTCTGGCACTCTTACACACACCCTAAATTCTGTGGTCTTTATTATAAGTTAAGGAACCTGTCTTCCCTTTTGCATATCAAGTACGTGCCATCTCTTAAAAGTCATAGTGCCCTCAGAAGACTGCTAGAACACTCTTGCCACTCTGGTTTACTATTACTTCTCTTTAACTCCTTGAGTCATTAGGCCCAGGAATTTTTTTAGGATATGTGTATAAAAGAGAAAAAATTCTCTCTTTTATACACATTTCCTGAGTTTATAGCCTCCTGTTCTGTCCTATTCCTCTTGTTGTGTCCCATTCCACATTTCTGAATTGGAATGACACACATGCTCTTAAATTATCGGAGCCTTACTTCCATTTTTTTTATTTAGTCATCATTATTGTCACCATTATGAGTCTTTCAGTAACTGATGACAGACAATTCGTATTAATCATCCCATTTCACAGATATGGAAACTGAGGTAATTAATTTGCCCAGAGTCACATGAGTTAGTATGTGTTAGGGATGGAATTATGAATTGGAATCTCCTACCATCTGGCTATAAATCCTGTGTTTTGGCTGGGCGCGGTGGCTTACGCCTGTAATCCCAGCACTTTGGGAGGCCAAGGCAGGGAGTTCACGAGGTCAGGAGATTGAGACCATCCTGGCTAACACAATGAAACCCCCTTTCTAAAAATACCAAAAAATTAGCCAGGTGAGGTGGCGTGCGCCTGTAGTCCCAGCTACTTGGGAGGCTGAGGCAGGAGAATGGTGTGAATCCAGGAGGCGGAGCTTGCATTGAGCCGAGATTGCGCCACGGCTTTCCAGTCTGGGGCAACAGAGCAAGACTCCGTCTCAAAAAAAAAAAAATTCTTGTGTTTAAATGACTGTTTTGTTGCTGCTCTCTCTCTACCTCCCAATCTACTACTTTTGGAGAAATAGTCACTATATCATTGGACTGCCACAAAGAGGAAGGCTTTTGAAGTCAGGCCTAGGTGTATAACAGCAAGCCATCTCTTCCAGGTATGGGTGCCATTGCTGTGAAGATAGAGGAAGTTAACGGTGAAGAAGGTAGTCAGAATCTGTTTGTGGCAGAGTGCCAGACTGGACAGGTTACTAGAACAGGAGGCTTTAAGTGATTGCTTAGTGGGCCGAAGAATAAGGTAACTGACCCGTCTCTTTATCTTGAACTTGACCAGACTACTTTGTGTGGATGATTCAAACTCCTTTTCATATGAGTCTTTTATTTTTGAAGGTTGAGAATCTACCTGGGGTAGTGAAGGCATTGGACTCTGGGAAGCCAGTAGACTTGAGATCTACTGTCCTGATTCTTCTATCTTACTAAACAAGACAGTGTCTGTGAGCAAGACACTTTACCTCCAGAGGAGGTGGCTTAGTTGCCTAATTTGTAAAATAATTATAATTCATTATTGGAAGTGGAGATTATAGAGCTGGAATAGTCAATACCTGTGGTATAAATAGTGTGAACAAAAGTTGGATGGCCGTAAAGTGCAAGGTCTTTTTTGAGGAATGTTGCATGGTTCACTTGTGGTAGAGTACAGAGGAATGATGAAAAATAAGCCTGAAAATGTACGATAATGGTAGATTTGAGAGAACCTTGAAAATAGCCTGGAGGACAGTAGATGAGTCCTTCAAAACTTTGTAGGAGAAAAGTGAGAGGACCTGCTTTATAATTGTACCATGACTTCATTTTCTTTATTAATTATTCTCTCTTTTTAAATGTTCAGATTTTAAGGAATAAATTTGCCTTCCAACCAAGTTTTGCTGTTTCATCTCCATTCATTGATAAGTTTTAATTTTGTTGTAGTTGGGCTCAGCAGATTTCTACTTTGTATTGTATATGTTCGTTGAGTAAATATATTTGGTAGAATTAAGAAGGGTAAATAACAAGCAAAAATAGGTTGTGATGCTAGCAGAAATACATTTCTATGTTTCATTAAATATAGAAATTGGCATAAAGAAATAAGCTTAGAAAAGTTACTACTTGGAACAGCTTTTTGCTTATTAACTTTTAGTTTGAGTATAAGGGTCAGAGTTTGGTTGATAATACCTTTTAGGATTTGCTCATGAGGCCAAAGTGCTGCTCTTGTCACGGGACCTAGATGAGCATCTTGGACATTGTTTTTTAATATGTCAAATCAGTTTCAGTCTTGTTAAGTATAATAAACATTTATTGAATGTTTGGAATAATGGAAGACTTGGCTTCTGTTCAAGGCTCACAATCCAGTGAAGGAATGTAAAACTTGCTTGAATATATAAGACATTCAGAAGAAAGCACTGCAAGAAGTGCGAAAAATAGCCGGGCGTGGTGGCTCACGCCTGTAGTCCCAGCATGTTGGGAGGCCTAGGTGGGCAGATCACGAGGTTAGGATTTCAAGACCAGCCTGACCAACGTGGTGAAATTCCATCTCTACTAAAAATACAAAAATCAGCCGGGCATGGTGGCACATGCCTGTAATCCCAGCTACTTGGCAGGCTGAAGCAGGAGAATTGCTTGAACGCGGAAGGCAGAGGTTGCAGTGAACCGAGACCATGCGCCACTACACTCCAGCCTGGGCAACAGAGCAAGAGTCTGTCTCAAAAAAAAAAAAAAAAAAATTTTCAACTGGTTAGATGTAAGAAAATATTGTGGGCAGAATCACAGTGAGTAGTGAGAATAATCTTTCTGGAATGCAAATATTGATTATTTTATTGTTTTACTTTTTAAGTTACCATGGCCCCCAAATTTCTAATACGACCCTCAAGGTCCTATGTGGCCTGGTTCTGACTTATTTCTCTAGCCTCAGCTTAAATTGTATTTTATATTTTCTTTTTCCTGCTGCCATGCCTCTCTACATACTCTTTTTTTTTTTTTTTTTTTTTTTTGGAGACGGAGTCTTGCTCTGTCACCCAGGCTGGAGTGCAGTGGCCGGATCTCAGCTCACTGCAAGCTCTGCCTCCCGGGTTTACGCCGTTCTCCTGCCTCAGCCTCCCGAGTAGCTGGGACTACAGGCGCCCGCCACCTCGCCTGGCTAGTTTTTTTTTTGTATTTTTTTAGTAGAGACGGGGTTTCACCGTGTTAGCCGGGATCGTCTCTCGATCTCCTGGCCTCGTGATCCGCCCGTCTCGGCCTCCCAAAGTGCTGGGATTACAGGCTTGAGCCACCGCGCCCGGCCTCTACATACTCTTGCCTTTTCTTTGGAGTTTTACTATTCTTTGTATCCTCAGAGTCTATCACAGTGTACAGCCTGTACTAGTAATTGTGTTTGAAGGACTATATGCCTTGTTGTACCATAGAGAGGGTAAGTTTAGGCAAACACTGAAATTGAGGAACAAAATTTTGTTGGTAATTGGAGCTTGATTATTCTTTTTTTGATTATACTTCCATACAGTGAAATAAGTGGAGATACCAAAATATAAAAAAATGAACTTTTTGCTTTGTGGATTTGAGAAAGACTGTAAAGAGTAAATTATATAGTATGTGTGAGAAAGGTGAAATTCACCATTGATTTTTCTTTCCTTCCTTTGATTTGAGAGTTTAAGCTTGTATTAACAAACTCAAATTAACAGTTTCATTTCTGAAAAAAAATAGTTGATACCGTCTGTTTAAGCATGGCACTACATTACACCAAAGCAGGTATGAGCCAAAATGAATTGTACTTTTTTCTGTTTATTTCCCAGACATGGGAAAACATTAACTTACTTAATAAGTATTAGCTGGCACTTGCATTATGCAGGATGGAAAATGTAATTTGCATGACGCTAAGGTAGCACTATAGTAGGATATAATGATGTGGCCTGTGTTTTCAAGGCACTTTTTTCCTGCATAGTATGGAAAGTAAAAGAAATATAGGGATAGTGTTAATAGGTAAAAGGTTTATTGCCTTTTAGGTTAGGTACTTGTCTTATTTGCAAATATGTCCTTTCTGGCTACTGTCTAGCCACTACTGTAATAATCACATTCCTGAGAAATGCTTGAGTTCTTGAAGGCATTTCAGCCAAGCGCACATTTCTAAGTAAAACTTGGACTGTCCCTTTCTATGTTTTCTAAACAGGTGAGCAGGCTAGATAATGTAAATAAAAATACATATTTCTCTAATTTTCTTTTGATCCTAGAACACTACAGGTGGCCAGTATTTTTTTCTTTTTCCCTTTGGATCTGCTTTGGTTGTTCTTAGCGTTTTAGAAGCATACCTGTCCCTCACACGCATCCATGCAATGAAGCCTTATACATGTTTTCCAAATGGAAGGTAAATGAAGAGGGAACTTTTATACCTTCACTTCTTTCATAGAAAGATCATTCTCATTCTCTTTTTAAGAGATTATTTCTCTTTAACAGAAAGATCATTCTCTCCTTCCCTAGGTTTCCCATGTTGTGGTTAAGGCTGAGAATTCCTGAGAGAGATAGAGTGAGAGAGAGAAAGTGCACGCACACAAGTGCTTGTGATTGAGAATGAAAAGAGAGCTAAGTGGGTGTGTGGGAGACTTAATAAAATAGATGTCGAGCTAGGTCTTGAACAGGTAGTTTTTGGACAGAAAAAAAATGGAAAAGGATCCTAATGTGAGCCTAAGATATTAGCAAAAGATATAAGTGTGCAAACATTAGCAAAAGATGTAAGTGTGTAAACGTTAGGAAAAGATTTATTTCTTATGATAAAACTATAAACAAACATAAGTCAAACATGGATCATCATTTATACATGTTTATGTGAAGATCTTAAAGTTTCTCCTTAATGGTATATTTTCCCATATAAGAAATGTTTATGATACTGTTTAGACTACTAAAGATCATTTTTTTTTTTTTTTTTTGAGATGGAGTTTCGCTCTTGTTGCCCAGACTGGAGTACAATGCATGATCTTGGCTCACCGCAACCTCCACCCACCAGATTGAAGTGATTCTCCTGTCTCAGCCTCCCAAGTAGCTGGGACTACAGGCATGCGCCACCACGCCTGGCTAATTTTTGTATTTTTAGTAGAGATGGGGTTTCACTATGCTGGCCAGGCTGGTCTTGATCTCCCAACCTCAGGTCATCCACCCGCCTCGGCCTCCCAAAGTGCTGGGATTACAGATGTGAGCCGCCGCACCCGACCTTTTTTTTTTTTTTTTTTGGCGGAGTTTTGCTCTCGTTGCCCAGGCTGGAGTGCAGTGGCGCCATCGCGGCTCACTGTGACCTCCGCCTCCTGGGTTCAAACGATTCTCCTACCTCAGCCTCCTGAGTAGTTGGGATTACAGGCACCTGCCACCACGCCCGGCCAATTTTTTGTATTTTTAGTAGAGATGGGGTTTCACAATATTGGCCAGGCTGGTCTCAAACTCCTGACCTCAGGTGATCTGCCTACCTTGGCCTCCCAAAGTGCTGGGATTGCAGGTGTGAGCCACCGTGCCCGGCCAAGATAAAATATTTTTTTGTTGTTAAAAAAACCCAGTATTCCTCAATTACATTTTAACTTTTTTAAAGCTTAGGATACTTCATAAAAGGAAGCATCCTAGGAATTTCTAAATGCCTAATTCTCTATTCAAATCATTAAGTATATATTACTTCTAAAGGGGTATAACAAATTAAGCTATTAGAGTTCTTAATGTCAAAATTGTGGGAGCAATGTTCTCTATAGTTGCCATACTTTTTGTTTTATATTTATTTAATTTTTTTGAGACAGAGTCTCGCTTTGTCGCCAGGCTGGAGTGGAGTGCAGTGGTGCAATCTTGGCTCATTGCAACCTCTGCCTCCTGGGTTCGAGTGGTTCTCCTGCCTCAGCCTCCTGAGTAGCTGGGACTACAGGCGCTTGCCACCACCCCCAGCTATTTTTGTATTTTTGGTAGATACGGGGCTTCACCATGTTGGCCAGGATGGTTTCAATCTCTTGACCTCATGATCCACCCACCTTGGCCTCCCAAAACGTTATAGTTGCTATACTTATGAGTGGTTTCAATGAGCTAGTACTAAGTAATGCGAATAATTTTTTCCTGGATATTTAAAAGCCATCCCTCTCAAAATTAGGTGGCTTAACTAACAGCGAAGTTTTTTTTGAGACGGAGTCTCGCTGTGTTGCCCAGGCTGGAGTGCAGTGGCAGGATGTCGACTCACTGCAGTCTCTACCTCCCGGGTTCATGTAACAGCGAAGTTTTATTTTATTTTATTTTATTTTAAGAATTCTTCATCATTTTCTTTCTTTGCCTGCTTTGTTTTTCCTTCATAGTAAGTTTTAATTATCAAGACTTTTTCATGAAAAGAAATACGTTTAAACCTTTTTATAGGCCTGTGTGTGTGTGTGTGTGTGGGTGTTTGGGTGTGTGGGCGGAGGAAGATGCCATGGAATTCATTCCACAGAGCTATCCAGGATATCTTTCTACATCAGTGTCTGTGGGCCAAATCAGATATCCTTTTTGTTGTTGTTGTTACTGCCATCACCCCCACTCTCCTTCCCTCCCTAGATACAACCTAGTACCTGCCTCCCAGACACTGTATTTTGCAGAAACTTAATTGATAAGTAATGTCTACATGAGCTGTTAAAGGGAATTTTCAAAGAATATTATTATTTTCTTCTTTTACTTTTTAAAGGTTAGATATATCTATTATAGAGATTGTGTTTAGATTTTTTCTCTTGGAAATTTTAAATTCTAGGTTTAATAACTACATTTATTGAATTTAGTACTATAGTAATAAATATGAGTATAAATACCTGACTCCTAAATTTAGGATTCTTTCAGCTTATTCATGTTTATTTTCTTAACGATCTTAAATATTTCTTTCATTTTGATCATCAATATACTGAATTAGTGTAGAGTAGATTAATAAAATCTGAGGAATCACATTTATTTGATCAAAGTGAATTCTCCCTTTACACATGTAGAAAACATCTTTGCCTTATTTTATTTATTTTTTTTGAGACGGAGTCTCGCTCTGTTGCCTAGGCTGGAGTGCAGTGGCACAATCTCAGCTCACTGCAACCTCCACCTCCCGGTTCAAGCGATTCCCCTGCCTCAGCCTCCGGAGTAGCTGGGATTACTGGCACACGCCACCACGCACAGCTAATATTTTTTTGTATTTTTAGTAGAGACAGGGTTTCACCACGTTGGCCATACTGGTCTCGAACTCCTGACCTCAGGCAATCCTCCGGCCTCAGCCTCCCAGAGTGCTGGGATATAGGCGTGAGCCACTGCACCCAGCCTGCCTTATGTTAAGGTAATTTCATTTTTTGTAGATGAAGTAAGTTCTTCCAAACTTGAGGTATTATTATAAGAGATTGCACACATATGGTCATTTCCATATTTTATAGTTAAGAAAACTGAGAACTTTATGACTTCATTTATTCAGCAACAAAAATTTGCCAAATATTTATTGAGTCTTTACATATGCCAAACAATGTTCTAGATAATAGGAATATATCAGTGAACAAAAGACAAACACTTTCTAATTTTATGGAGGTTACATTTTGGTAGCATTTTTCTCATTTATTTTTAGTTTTTAAGTTTTAACTTTTATTATAGATTAAAGGGTACGTGTATAGGTTTATTATTATGTGGGTAAATTGTGTGATGCCGAGGCTTGGGGTCCCAGTGATCTCATCACCCAGGCAATAAGCACAGTACCCAACAGGTACTATGATCGGCACCATTGTACTCCATCTGGGCAACAGAACGAGACCATCTCTAAAATAAAAAATAAAAGTAAAAAAATAAAGTACCATTAAGATAGCTCATCGTTTCCTACCTCAAGGAGGGAAACTTCCTCTGTTTATGGAAAAGGGGCTTATATGTGGCTTAATGCTTTCAAATACCACATAAATGTGAAATTATTGGAATACAATTACCAGTTAAAAATTATCTATTAGCCAGACACAGTGGCTGACGCCTGTAATCCTACCACTTTGGGAGGCCCGGGCAGATCACTTGAGGTCAAGAGTTCAGCACCAGCCTGGCCAACATGGTGAAACCCCGTTTCCACTAAAAATACAAAATTAGTCGGGAGTGGTGGTGTGTGCCTGTAGTCCTAGCTACTTGGGAGGCTGAGGCAGGAGAATTGCCTGAACCCGGGATGCGGAGGTTGCATTGAGCTGAGATTGCGCCACTGTGCTCCAGCCTGGGCAACAGAGTGAGACTCTGTCTAAAAATAAATAAATAAATAAAAATTGAGTATCTCTATTATGCTTTAAACCACCTACTGCCATGTAAAATGTCATTGAGATCTTTGAGGATGGTGGTGGTATTTTGATAATCCATTAAACCTTGTTTTAGGATCTATTATAAGTAGAAGAGATAAGTTGTATTTGCTTTTGGACATCCTAGTTACTGTTTAGTCTTTTTTTTTTTTTTTCCCACCTCAGAATTCTTCTTTTTTTTTTTTTGAGAGGGAGTCTCGCTCTGTGGCCCAGGCTGGAGTGCAGTGGCCGGATCTCAGCTCACTGCAAGCTCCGCCTCCCAGGTTCACACCATTCTCCTGCCTCAGCCTCCCGAGTAGCTGGGACTGCAGGTATTTTTTAGTAGAGACGGGGTTTCACCGTGTTAGCCAGGATGGTCTCATCTCCTGACCTCATGATCCGCCCGTCTCGGCCTCCCAAAGTGCTGGGATTACAGGCCTGAGCCACTGTGCCCAGCCGTTTTGTTTGTTTGTTTGTTTGTTTGTTTGTTTTTTTGAGGCAGAGTCTTGCTCCTCACCCAGGCTGGAGTACAGTGTGCAATCTTGGCTCACTCCAACCTCCCTGCCTCCCGGGTTCAAGCGATTCCCCTGCCTCAGCCTCCTGAGTAGCTGGGATTACAGGCACATGCCATCATGCCTGGGCTAATTTTTGTATTTTTAGTAGAGATGGGGTTTCCCCATGTTGGCCAGGCTGGTCTCGAACTCCTGACCTCAAGTGATCCATCCACCTTGGCCTCCGAAAGTGCTAGGATCATAGGCGTGAGCCACCACGCCCAGCCTGGAATTCTTTTATCAGTAAAATTGGAAAATGTTATTTTCATGAAAAATTTTATAAGCTCTTGCAAGCAAGTTTTTTGTTTATCCATTCTCTTTGAAAAGACGAAAATTGAGTATGTACTGGGTAGGTGGGGGACTGGACTGTTTCTATTATTAGATGATCGTACAAAGGTTTTTGTGCCCTGCTTCAGCACACTGAATTATGGGGTAAGGGGTGTGTGTGTGTGTGTGTGTGTGTGTGTGTGAATTCTAAGCTACCTTGTGATTCTCATAATTAACTAGGTTTTGAAACCCTTGTGTGATACGGTTTTTATTTTGTATTTTTTGCTTTATGTAAAATGTCAATGGTTTGCCTGACTCTTTATCTTAAAATTATTTTACATTTGAACCTTGCCTTTAGCTCCAAATATTTAAGTGCTTTGAATACACATGAATAATTTTAGTTGACCATTAACAGATGAGGGTGCCAACATTTCTTAACCTACTGTTTTATTTTAATTTATTTTGAGAGATGGAGTCTTGCTCTGTTGCCCAGGCTGGGGTGCAGTGGTGCAGTCATAGCTCCCTGTGGTCTCCAACTCCTGGGCTCCAGTGGTCCTCCCATCTCAGCCTCTCAAGTAGCTGGGATTACAGGCGCACACCACCATGCCTGGTTAATTTTTAAAATTTTTTTGTAGAGACAAGATCTTGCTTTGTTGTCCAGGCTGGTCTTGAACTCCTGGCTGGCTTCAGGTGATCCTCCTGCCTGGGCCTCTCAAAGTGTTGGGATTACAGGCATGAGGCACCGTGCCTGGACAGAAAACCTACTGTTTTTGAGTAGTGGTGTTATGGATTTATTATTAGTTGCTCTAACCTGAATTTGCCTGTATGTTGCTTCCAAAGCTACAATATTTAAGTTTTTTCTTAATTCCTTAGATATTTGCTTCTGAATGGTATTGCAGTTTCTTTATTAAGTGCAGTTTCTTTATTAAGTGCTAAAGAATGTCTTAAAATCATTAAATACAACAAAACTCACTTGTATCTAGTGTTTCCTTTTAGTTAAAAATTTTTTTTAAAGTAAGAAAACTCTTGCAATAGAATAAATTTTATGAAGTTATTTGTCAAAGCAAGATACTGTTTTTTTAAGAAACATTGCAAAATAGGGCCAGGTGCGGTGGCTCACGCCTGTAATCCCAGCACTTTGGGAGGCCAAGCTGGGCAGATCACGAGGAGTTTGAGCCCGGCCGGTATGGTGAAACCTCGTCTCTACTGAAAATACAAAAATTAGCTGGTCGTAGTGGTGGGCGCCTGTAATCCCAGCTACTCGGGAGGCTGAGGCAGGAGAACAGCTTGAACTCGGGAGGCAGAGGTTGCAGTGAGCCGAGATTGTACCACTGTACTCCAGCCTGGGTGACAGAGCAACACTCCATCTCAAAAAAAAAAAAAAAAAAGAAACATTGCAGAATAGTAGTTAACTTTTTAGTTCACTACCAGCAGAATCAAAGTTGAAAGTTTTACACTGGTGACCTCTAGTGGTCTTGCAGTTAAAAAATTATCTGCTGTCAAGTACCAACAAATATCAAATAATTCTCCCCACCCCCATACAGAGTCTTGCTCTGTAGTGCGGGTTGTAGTGTAGTGGTGCAATCTCAGCTGACTGCAGCCTCTGCCTCCTGGGTTCAAGCAGTTCTTCTGCCTCAGTCTTCCAAGTAGCTGGGATTATAGGCACGCACTACGCCTGGCTAATTTTTGTATTTTTAATAGAGATGTGGTTTCACCATGTTGGCCAGGATGGTCTAGAACCCTTGACCTCGTGATCCGCCCACCTCGGCCTCCCAAGGTGGTGGGATTACAGGCGTGAGCCACCGTACCCAGCCTGAAATAGTTCTTAAGTGCATTTGCATGCTGATTGTTGAATAAATTCAGATGATATATAAAATGTCCCGCCAGGCATGATGGCTCATGCCTGTAATCCTAGCACTTTGGGAGTCCAAGGTGGACAGATTGCCTGAGGTCAGGAGTTCAAGACCATCGTGGTCTTTCACATGGTGAAAGCCCATCTATACTAAAAATACAAAAATTAGCTAGGTGTGGTGGCGTGCACCTGTAGTCCCAGCTGCTCAGGAGGTTGAGGCAGGAGAATCGCTTGGACCCAGGAGGTGGAGGTTGCTGTGAGCCAAGATTGTGCCACTGCACTCCAGCCTGGGCAGCAGAGCGAGATTCCATTCAAAAATATATAAATAAAAAATAAACTGTCCCAAATGAACACTTTTTCCTGTATTCAAAGGAAGAAAAGCTATCCTGAAAATCAGTAATAATATTTGTTACCCTGAATTATCAACTGAAATTGTATATGGAAACAAGTTTACAAAAATTAATTTTTGCCTGAAATAACACTTCAGATCAGAGTAATTAAAAACAAAATTTGTTGAGTTGGGCACATAAAAACGAAATTTTTGGTGCCTATTTTATTGATGCAACTACAGAGTCCACTGGGAAACCTTTTTCTTTGGGCCTCAGTCTTTGACCTTCACAATAAAAATACACCTTTTAAATCTTTCTTTTTATTTAGATTTTCTTTGATATCTCTCAGAGTTTTTTGTAGTTTTCTTCCTGTGCATGTTTTGTTAGCTTTATGCTTAAGGTTTTTGGTGCTAAGGTAAATGGTACTGTGTTTTGACTTTCAAAATCTAAATGTTTATTACTATTGCATAGGAAAGTAATGGACTTTTGTTTATTAATCTTGTTTCCTGCAACCTTGCTGTAATTGCCTTTTTTTTTTTTTTTTTTTGAGATGGAGTCTCACACTGTCATCCAGGCTGGAATGCAGTGGCATGATCTTGGCTCACTTCACCCTCTGCATCATGGGTTCAAACGATCCTCCTGCCTCAGCCTCCTGAGTAGCTGGGACTACAGGTGTGAGCCACCACGCCCAGCTAACTTTTGTATTTTTTAGTAGAGACAGGGTTTCACCATGTTAGCCAGGCTGATCTCAAACTCCCAACTCAAGTGATCTGCCTGCCCTGGCCTCTCAGAGTTCTGGGATTACAAGCGTTAGCCACCGCACCCAGCTTTATAATTGCTTCTTTGATCCAGGGTTCTTTTTATTGATGTTTTAGGATTTTTAATATAGGCAGTCAGGTCATCTGCAAACAGAGTTTTATTTCTACCTTCTCCATCTATATACCTCTTCTTTTCTCATCTCCTGCATTAGCTAGGACTTTGAGTATGATGTTGAATAGGAGTGATGAAAGAGGAGATCCTTGCCTTCTTCCCAGTCTTAGGGGGAAAAGCATCTGCTTTTTCATTAATAAATATGATATTTAGCTATAGGTTTTTCATTGATATCCTTTATTAAGTTGAGGGTGTTCCCCTTATCCTATTTATTGAGAATTTTTGTCATGAGTGGATATGAGATTTTGTTCTTTTCTGTATTTATTGATATTTCTTCTTTAGCTTGTTTAACCAATTAATGATGTGTTATATTAACACAGTTTTGAATGATGAATCACTCTAGTATGCCTGGAATAAATCCTACTTTGTTGGATTCAGTTTGGTAGTATTTTGTTAAGGAGTTTTGCATCTATGCTCATGAAAGATATGTTTGTAGTTTTCCTTTCTTGTAGTATATTTGTCTGGTTTTGGTATTAGGATAATACTGGCTTCATCAAGTGAGTTAGTAAGTGTTCCTTTTGCTTCTGTTTTTTGGAAGAGATTGTAGAGAATTGGTATTTCATTCTTAAATGTTTAACAGAATTCACCATTGAGCCCATCTGGGCATGATGCTTTTTATTTTTGAAGACTATTAATTGTTGGTTCCATTTCTTTAGTATATATGGATCCATTCACATCATTTGTTGCTCCTTATGTGAGTTTTTGTAGAGTGTGTCTTTCAAGGAATTGGTCCATTTCATCTTAGTTATCAAATTTGTGGGCATTAAGCTGTTTATAATTTTTATTTTCCTTTTAATGTCCATGGGTTCAATAATGAGGACCCTTCTTTCATTTTTTTTTTTTTTTTTCCTGAGATGGAGTCTTGCTTTGTTTCCCTGGCTAGAGAGCAATGGCGTGATCTCTGCTCACTGTAACCTCTGCCTTCTGGGTTCAAGCGATTCTCTTGCCTCAGCCTCCCCGATAGCTGGGATTACAGGCACCCACCACCACACCTGGCTAATTTTTTTTTTTTTTTTTTTTGTATTTTTAGTAGAGATGGGGTTTCGCCATGTTGTCCAGGCTGGTCTCAGATTCCTCACCTCAGGTGATTTGCCCAGCTCGCCTCCCAAAGTGCTGGGATTGCAGGCATTGAACCACCATGCCTGGCCTCATTTCTGATATTAGTAGTTTGTGTCTTCTTTCTTCCTCTTTCTCCCCCTTTTTCCGTCTCTCCCCCTGCTTTTTTTGCAAGCCTGGCTAGAGTTTAATCCATTTTAATGATCTTTTCAATGAACTGGTTTTACTGATTTTTCTATGGTAAGTTTTTCGATTTCTATGTTCTATTTTGTATTATTTCTTTTGTTTATAATGCTGTTCTTTCTCTGCTTTCCTAAGATGGAAGCTAAATTGTTGGTTTCAAAGCTTTCTCTTTTTTTTCATTTATGTATTTATTTTGAAATACTTTCGCTCTTGTTGCCCAGGCTGGAGTGCACTGGCACGATGTCTGCTCACTGCAGCCTCCGCCTCCCGGGTTCAAGCGACTCTCCTGCCTCAGCCTCCCAAGTAGATGGGATTACAGCCACCCACCACCACACCCGGTGAATTTGTTGTATTTTTAGTAGAGATAGGGTTTCGCCATGTTGGCCAGGCTGGTCTCGAACTCCTCATGTCATGTGATCTGCCTGCCTCGGCCTCCCAAAGTGCTGGGATTACAGGCTTGTGCCACCATGTCCGGTCAGTTTTTGTATTTTTAGTAGAGATGGGGTTTCACCATGTAGGCCAGGCTGGTCTCAAACTCCTGAGCTCAGGTAATCTCTCCACCTTGGCCTCCCAAAGTGCTAGGATTACAGGTGTGAGCCACAGTGTCTGGCCAAAATATTTTAAAACGTATCCTGATACTTCTTTGACCAATGTTTCACTTACAAGTATGTTTAATTTCCTATATTCTGGGATTTTGTAATTATCTTTCTGTTACTGATTTTTAGATTTAATTATATTGTAGTCTGATAGTACACTGTATGAATTCTAATCTTTTAAAGTTGTTAAGGTGTGTTTTATGGTCCAAAATGTTTTTCTTTTTTTTTTTTTTTTTCGAGACGTAGTCTTACTCTGTCGCCCAGGCTGGAGTGCAGTGGCCGGATCTCAGCTCATTGCAAGCTCCGCCTCCCGGGTTTACGCCATTCTCCTGCCTCAGCCTCCCGAGTAGCTGGGACTACAGGCGCCCGCCACCTCTCCCGGCTAGTTTTTTGTATTTTTTAGTAGAGACGGGGTTTCACCGGGTTAGCCAGGATGGTCTTGATCTGCTGACCTCGTGATCCGCCCGTCTCGGCCTCCCAAAGTGCTGGGATTAAAGGCTTGAGCCACCGCACCCGGCCCAAAATGTTTTTCTTGATGAACATTCCATGTGAGTTTGAAAATAAGGTGTGTTCTGCTGTTCTTGGATAAAGTACTGTGTAGATATCAATTAGATCCAGCTGACTGATGATGCTGTTCAGTTGAACTATATCTTTACTGGTTTTCTGCCTTGCTGGATCTCTCAGTTACTGCTGGATCTCTCAGTTACTGGTAGAGGAGTGTTGTAGTTTCCAGCTATAATAGTGGATTCATATATTTCTCAATTTTTGCTTCTCCTATTTTGACACACTAAAGGGTTGTTTTGTTCTTGGAGAATTGACCTCTTTATCATTATGTAACATCCCTCTTTATCCTGGATTATTTTCCTTGTTCTGAAGTCTGCTTTGTCTGAAATTAATGTAACTATTCCCACTTCTAAAAAATTAATGTTCGCATGGTATAACTCCCCATCCGTTTACTTTTTGTCATTTTCTGTGTTTGTACTTAAATAAAATTTATTGTAGGCAACCTGCCTGGCATTTTATTTTTTTAATTCACTACAACAGTCTTTTTTGATTGGTTTATTTAAATAATTCACATTTAAAGTGATTATTGATGTAGTTGGGTTAGTACCATGTCCGTAACTCTTTTCTATTTTTGCACTTGTTCTTTGTTTATAATCCTCTTTTTCTGCCTTCTCTGGTTTGAGAATTTTGTATGACTGCATTTTCTCTGCTCTCTTAGCGTATGAACTATAGTTTTAAAATTTTTCGTTTGGTAGTTATCCTAGAACTTCTAAAATACATTTACAACTAATTCAAGTCCACTTTTTTTTTTTTTTTAAAGAGCCAGGGTCTCTCTCTGTCACCCAGACTGGAGTGCAATGGCACAATCATAACTCACTTGTAGCCTTGATCTCCTGGGTTCAAGTGGTCTTCTCACATCAGCTTCCCAAATAGCTGAGACTAGAGGCCTGTGCTGCCACACCTGGCTAATTTTTTAAATAAAAGTTTTGTAGACATGCAGTCTTGCTATATTGCCCAGGCTTCAAGTCTACTTTCTTGCCTTTCTTTCCTTCCTGTTCTGTTCTGTTCTGTTTTCTTTTCTTTTCTTTCTTTCTGTCTTTCTCTCTATCTCTCTTTTTTTCTTTCTTTCTTCTTTCTTTCTCAGTAGATTTGGGAGAATAGGTTGCATTTGGTTGCATGGAAAAGTTCTTTTTGGTGATTTCTGAGATTTTGGTGCACCTGTCATCTGAGCAGTGTACACTGTACCCATTGTGTAGTCTTTTATTCCTCACCCGCCTCCCATTTTTCCTCTCAAGTCCCCAAAGCTCATTATATCATTCTTATGTCTTTGCATCCCCATAGCTTGGCTCCCAGTTATGAGAATGTATAATGTTTGGTTTTCCATTCCTGAGTTGCTTCATTTAGAACAATGGTCTCTCCAGCTGCATCCAGATTGCTGCAAATGCCTTTATTTCATTCCTTCTTATGGCTGAGTAGTATACCATGGTATATCACATTTTCTTTATCCACTCATTGGTTGATGGGCATTTAGGCTGGTTCCATATTTTTGCAGTTGTGAATTGTGCTGCTGTAAGCATGCGTGTATAAGTGTCTTTTTCATATAATGATTTCTTTTCGTCTGGGTAGATAACCAGTAGTGGGACTGCTGAATGAAGTCACCTTTCACATAATATTGTATAGCTTCACAGGCAGCGCAGGCACCTCATAGTGTAGGCATACTTCACATTAGTGCACTTTGCTGATACGAGTTTTTTACAATTTGAAGGTTTGTGGTAACTCTATGTCAAGCAAGTCTGTGCCATTTTTCCAACAGCATGTGCTCACTTTGTTAGCAGTTTTTGGCACTGAAGTGTTACCTCCTGTTTGTTTGTTTATTTTTGTTTTAAGACATTGTTACTTATTTTAAGACAGTCTTACTCTGTCACCCAGGCTGGAGTGTAGTGGCGCAACGTCAGCTCATTGTAGCTTCTACTCCCCCCAGGCTCAAGTGATCATCCTGCCTCAGCCCCCTGAGTAGCTGGGACTAGAGGCGTGTGCTACAGCACCTGACAAATATTTGTTTTATTTATTCATCATTTTCAAGGTTTTCTTTTCTTTTCTTTCCTTGTAGTTATGCTATTTGGGGTTCCTTGAGATTCCATGTGAATTTTGTGATGGATTTTTCTATTTTCTGCAGAAATAAAGTTGGGATTTTGATAAGGATTGCATTGAATCTGTAGATTGCTTTGGGTATTGACATTTTAACAGTATTAAGTCTTGTAATCCATTAACATGAGATGTGCTTCCATTTATTTATGTCTTAATTTCTTGCAGCATTGTTTTATAGTTTTCATTATGTAAGTCTTTCACATCCTTGGTTAATTCCTACTCTTTTTGATGCTATTGTGAATGGAATTGTTTTCTTAATTACCTTTTCAGATTGTTCATTGTTAGTGTATAAAAATGAAACTGATTTTTCTGTGTTGATTTTGTATTCTATACTTTGCTGGATTCATTTATTCTCATAGATTATTATGGAATCTTTTGAGTTCCTACATCATACCTGTGAACATAATTTTATTTCTTTCTTTCCAATTGGGTTGCCTTTTACTCTGTTTCCTAATTGATGGGAATTCTAGTACTATATTGAATAGAAGTGTGAAAGTGGATTTCCTTGCTTTGTTCCTGATCTTAGAGAAAAAGCTTTCAGTCTTTCATCATTGACTATGTTTGCTGTAGGTTTTTCATATATGGCTTTTATTATGATGAGGTAATTTTCTTCTGTTTCTTGTGTGTGGAGTGTTATCATGAAAGGGTGTAGAATTCTGTCCATTGCTTTTTCTGCACTGAGATAATCATGACTTTTTCCTTCATTCTGTTAGTGTACTTTCTTACATTGATTGATTTTCATGTTGAATTATATTTTCATTACAGGAATAAATCCTTCTTGGTCATGTAATTCTTTTAATATGCTGCTGAATTCAGTTTGCTAGTATTTCGTTGAAAATTTTAGTATCAGTGTTCATAAGGGATGTTGATTGGTCTATCGTTTCTTTAGTGTCTTTGCCTTTGGTTATCGGGGCAGTGCTGGCCTCATAGAATGAGTTGGGTAGTATTCCCTTCTCTTCAAATTTCTGGAAAAGTTGGAGAAAGATTGGTGTTAGTTATGCTGGTGGAATTCACTAGCGAAGCTATCAGATTCAGGGCTTTTCTTTTTTGGGAGAGTTATTTGTGTGGAATTGGTGGTTCCCAATTTAACTTTAATATCTGATTTTAGTAATTTGAGTCTCTCCTCTTTCTCCCTCCCTCCATCTCTCTTCTCTCTTTCTCTCTTTGTCCCCTTCTCTCCCCTCCCCCCCAGCTAAAGGGTTGTCAGTTTTTTAATCTTTTCGAAGATCGGACTTTTGCTTTCAATAATTTTTTTTTTTCCTGTTCTCTTTCATTGGTCTCTGCTCCAATCTTTATTTCCTTCTACTGGCTTTTGGTTTAGTTTGTTCATTTTCTAGTTTAAGTTGTAAGTTGTTTGAGATCATCTTGTTTTTTACTTACTATTATTTTTGGTGTGTTCACTTTACTAACAACACATCAGTTGTTCTCACTGTGGAATGTAAGTTCAGGTTAGACGAGAATTTCGTAAGTGTAAAAGCATTCTGTAGTGTATCAAAGTTTGTATATAATGTCTGGCAAAACCAACTTGCTCATAAATCATTAATCACTTCCATTATAGATAATTTTAGTTTAAAATGTATGAATTCTTACAGAGAAAATAAACATAATGTACACATCTTAATAGTGTTCATTTATCGTTGTATCAAGGCTTAAAAAATATATATGTATTTCAAGATGACATTTTAAAATATTCTAATAGAACTGTAGCAAAATACAATTCTGCAGTTACAAAAGAGCTAAACTGGAATCCATAATTAAGTTATTCTAATCTTTACAATTAAAAAAATTTTTTTTGAGACAGTCTCGCTTTGTCACCCAGACTGGAGTGCAGTGGTGTAATCTCAGCTCACTGTAACCTCCGTCTCCCGGGTTCAAGTGATTCTCCTGCCTCACCCTCTTGAGTCACTGGGATTACAGGCACATGCCACCACACCTAGCCGATTTTTGTATTTTTTGTAGAGATAGAGTTTCACCATGTTGGCCAGGCTGATCTCGCATTCCTGACCTCAGGTGATCCACTAACCTTGTCTTCCCAAAGTGTTAGGATTACAGGCGTGAGCGCGTGCCCGGCCTAATCTTTCCAATTGTGATTCTGAAATAAATATTATGTAGCTCTGTTGTTTGCTCTAAGTTCAATTTAGACACACTTTTCGTTGTGGGAGGCGTTAAAAGTTACACTCCATTACAAGTTAATAGAGATAGGGTCTTGCTCTTTTGCCCAGCTGGAGTGTGGCGCAATCATAGCTCATTGTAACATCAAACTCTTGGGCTCAAGCTGTCCTCCCCACTCAGCCTCCCAAGTAGCTGGGACTCCAGGTGTGCACCACCATGCCCAGCTAATTTTTTTTTTTTTTTAACTTTTTTATAGAGATGGGGTCCTGCCATGTTGCCTAGGCTGGTCTCTAACTCCTGGCCTCAAGTGATCCTCCTGCCTCAGTGTTATATATAAAGTTTTGGTGCTACAAAAGAAATAGCACTCGAATATAAAATTTTCTTTTTCTCAGCAAGGCAAGTTACTTCTATATAGAAGGGTGTGCCCTTACAGATGGAACAATGGTGAGCACACACTTGGACAAGGGAGAGGAAGGGGTTCTTATCCCTGACACATGTGGCCCCTTGCTGCTGTGTCATTCCCCTGTTAGCTAGGGTTAGACTGCACAGGCTAAACTAATTGCGGTTGGCTAATTTAAAGAGAATGATGGGGTGAGTGCTTTGGCGGGGGTCAGGGCAGAGCAGGTAGCAGGTAATTGGAATGAGTTAGAGTGGAGCAAGTGATTGGAGTGTAGAGTGAAGTAGGTGAGTCAGGGTGGAGTAGGTAATTGGAATGAGTTAGGGTGGACTTAGTTAATCGAAAAAGATTGCTTTACGAGGAAGTTTAAAAGTAGAAGGCAAAGAATTGAACATACTGACACATTCTTTGAAAAGATATTTAGGACTCATATCTAACAATCCCTCCCCTTGTGTTTCCTTACAGCTTTCTTTTCAAACTTTTTTTTTTTTAAATGTCTTTGCTTAGTTGTTTTGCTTGACTTTCTAAAAGAAGCAGCTTTTCTGGATAAGGTGGAGGGTAGTTAAGGGAGGTTTTAGTAAGTGCCGTTTTTATGAGCCTCTGCATCAGTTTACGGATGCATGGTATGACACAGCACCTGACAGGAATAAGTACACCTATTATAGCTGCAAGGGAAGAATTGAGGCTATTATTCCTTTCCATTTACCGAACTACTTTTTTTAGCCATCCTGTAAAGGGGTCATTTACTCCTGAGTTGCTGTCTAACTCATTGGATAGAGCAGTCAGACCTTGGAATGCTTTTGTTATACTTTTATCAGGGGCGGTGCTGTTTGGGATGAAGGTAAAACATTGAGTTTTAATCATGATGCAAACTCCTCCTCTTTCTGCTACTATCATGTCTAAGGCTATCCTATTTTCCTAAGCCATCTAGCTAGTAGCCCCTAATTGTTCAGGTATTCCTTTAACAGCATCTCTAGTGTAGTTAATAAATCGCTGTTGTTTGTAATAGATGTAGTTTATCCAGTCTACATTTTTGTCACCCACCAAAATATTGAATCAAATCTTGCAGCTATTTGATTTTGGGCTTTGAATTGATCTGGTATTCCCCATGGGATTTTAATTGTATCTAAATAGACATGAGCATTGAAAGAGCTGTAAGGGGCTTCTCTCGCTTTACGATGTCTTATTTTTCCTTTCTCTGGTTGATGAAATGGCAGGGTGAAAGGGATAGCTAATTGGACCAAAGCACAAGTGCCATTCCAGTTATTTGGCAGAGTGTCCAGTAAAGGTCCACCACAATACCACCACACATCTGCTTGGGGATGAACAAGGGCTGACTGATAAGCTCTTGAAAATGTAAGCTCACTGCATCCCTTCAGGTCGCCAAGGAACGCTGAATTTCCTCCCTGTTGTGAGAGACACAAAGTGAACTTAGTGTTGGGAGATGGAGACTGGATGGCCCTCGGGGGCTGACCCGCGGGGTGCCAGATTTCAGGATATACCAGAGAGAGAGCTTGGCAAGACTTATTACTCCAGGCTGTAGAATCCTGGAAAAGAGCTACCATGCAGCCCATGCCTGGTTGACTGGAGGACCACCTTACTGGAAAGGGGACAGTCTGGGCCTCTGGCCTGCTGTGCGCACAAATGTAACAATTGCTTTTGTTTAATGTGCGGTTGGAATATTTGATCCATTCCAACCAGGTATGTATATCTTGGTATCTTGTCTCAATTGCCAAAGTTTGTTTTAAGTCTTTAACTTTTACCTTCGCTGTCTTGGCCTTGTCGTAGATGGAGGAGGAACAATGGTTCTGTGAGGTTTTGGAAAAAGGCTTAGAGGCCGGTGCAGGTGGCGGGGTATCCAAGAAACGCATTTTAAAGAATCCAATAGGGTCTGTCCTTGAAACCTCAGCCCCTATACCATAAAGCTGGTGTAAAGAAGGGAACAGGCTTAGAAAAGGGGGAGAACTTTGGGGGATTGAAATAATAGCCTGTATAGGGTTACACTGGTTTAGCTGACAGTTGAGGGGGGCTGTCCCTGTAGTAAAATGAATGTGTGGTTTTAGGAAGTTACAAAAACTGGTTAGGGCAGTCTATCTTTGCTTTTTAGTGGTCCATAGAACGCTGGACTAGCTACAGCATAAAAGCTCTACATCAGGGGCAAGGCTCCTGGTTGACACTTGGGTCTTTATTGAAATCTCCCTGGATTAAAAGGTCCCAATTTACTAATGCCCATTCTGAGGAGAGTCAGGATGGACAGAGGTACTTTTCTGAAGTAGAGAGCTGTCTTTGACTTGGCAGGTCCCCACAGTGTATAACAAGGCAAGCATTAAATGCAGTAGTTTGAGGTGAAATTGACTTGGTTATGTTAATAACTAGAAGGTCAGCAATAGAGCGAGAAAAGAAGAAAGAGTAATAGAATAGATGAAGAAGTTAAATTTTTCTTAGCTTTAGTTTGGTAGGGTTTTCCCCTGGGACTGTAGTCCACAACTTTAGAAGGAGTGGCGCCTTGACCTGGGTGTGATGAGTCCATCCCTTTTTTTTGCTATGCGAACAGCAGTCTCGGTGGTTAGCAGCACAAGGTAGGGTCCTTCCCAGGCTGGCTCGAGTTTTCCTTCTTTCCACCCTTTCATGAGAAGGTGATCTTCAGGCTGGTGCTGGTTTACTGGAAATTCTAGGGGTGGTACCTGTGCCACCCTTTAGTTTTGAGGGAAAGGAAAGTGGAAGATAAACCAAGTATATAATTTCTAAGAAATTGACCTTTTGGCCGGGCGCGGTGGCTCAAGCCTGTAATCCCAGCACTTTGGGAGGCCGAGACGGGCGGATCACGAGGTCAGGAGATCGAGACCATCCTGGGTAACACAGTGAAACCCCGTCTCTACTAAAAATACAAAAACTTAGCCGGGCGAGGTGGCAGGCGCCTGTAGTCCCAGCTACTCGGGAGGCTGAGGCAGGAGAATGGCGTGAACCCGGGAGGCGGAGCTTGCAATGAGCTGAGATCCGGCCACTGCACTCCAGCCTGGGTGACAGAGCGAGACTCCGTCTCAAAAAAAAAAAAAAGAAATTGACCTTTTGTTTTAAATGTGGGGACATCAACATTGGACTTTATAGTCTTTGGTGCCTTCTAAGAAATTTCCTATAGCACCTATTTTTATTACTTTTTAGACCAAAGAAAGCCAAACAACCATTTTATATTTAACAATGCTTCCTGTATGATTTTTATACCAGATAAGCTGAATTTCACCTTTATATACCTTTATATTAGTGTGTTATTAATGTTAATTTTAATAAAACCTTGTAGACATATTTATCCAATTTTTAATGTCTGACCGTAAGATTTTTATAGACTTTTTTTTTTTGGAGACAGACTCTCGCTCTGTGGCCCAGGCTGGAGTGCAGTGGCGCAATCTTGGCTCACTGCAAGCTCTGGCTCACTGCAAGCTCCGGCTCCCAGGTTCACACCATTCTCCTGCCTCAGCCTCCCGAGTAGCTGGGACTACAGCACCTGCCACCACACCCAGCTTTTTTTGTATTTTCAGTAGAGACGGGGTTTCACCGAGTTAGCCAGGATGGTCTCGATCTCCTGACCTCATGATTCGCCTGCCTCGGCCTCCCAAAGTGCTGGGATTACAGGCGTGAGCCACTGCGCCTGTCTTATAGACTCTTTTTAACCTTTTTTATAATTTTTGTTAAAGAGCAGGTTAGTGCTTTAAGAAAAACCTGTTATGCTTTTATTTTTTATTTATTTATTTTTTTGAGACGGAGTCTCGGCCCAGGCTGGGTGCAGTGGCCGGATCTCAGCTCACTGCAAGCTCCGCCTCCCGGGTTTATGCCATTCTCCTGCCTCAGCCTCCCGAGTATCTGGGACTACAGGCGCCCGCCACCACGCCTGGCTAGTTTTTTGTATATTTTAGTAGAGACGGGGTTTCACCATGTTAGCCAGGATGGTCTCGATCTCCTGACCTCATGATCTGCCCGTCTTGGCCTCCCAAAGTTATGCTTTTATTTTAATATCCAGTTCACAGAAAAACTGGATGATACCTCTTTAGCTAATGTTTACACACAGAATTTCCTTTACAATTAACGTTTTAAAACTTGCTTAAACCTTTGAAACAAAATATATATATTTTTAACCTTTTAATGTAGGTAAAAATTTATATTCTCATGCCTCCTTGTAATCTTTTTACCAAAAGTATATTTTACTTTCCTTACACACACTTTGCACATAAACTGTTTCTTCAATCGTTTTACATTTAGGAGGCTTAATTACTTTTAAATTATACATTTCTTGCATAAATTTCCTTTTATAACCTTTTTTTTCCCCATGACTTTCACAGATAATTCTTCGACATGCCTCCATGCCTCACCTTTCTGACTTGTCACAAACATCCTTTTTTTTTTTCTTTTTTTTTTGAAGACAGAGTCTGCCTCTGTTGCCCAGGCTGGAGTACAGTGGCACCATCTTGGCTCACTGCAAGCTCTGCCTCCTGGGTTCACGCCATTCCCCTTCCTTAGCCTCTGGAGTAGCTGGGGCTACAGGCACCCGCCACCATGCCCGGCTAATTTTTGTATTTTTAGTAGAGACGGGGTTTCACTGTGTTAGCCAGGACAGTCTCAATCTTCTGACCTCATGATCTGCCCACCTTGGTCTCCCAACGTGCTGGGATTACAGGTGTGAGCCGCCACGCCCGGCTTTTTTTTTTTTTTTTTTTTTTTTTTAAAAACAACCAGTTAATTTATTTTAGGACAGGACAGGAATTTACAATATAACATTCTTTTTACATAAATTCTCCCCCCCCCCCACTTTTTTATTTTTGAAGATGATAATCATTCTTTTCTGAAGTGAAGTTTGTTCATGTCTGTAGACTAGACTAAGGCCATAAGATTAGAAGTTAGGATAATACATGTTACACTGTTAACTTTTAGCAAACTTGACTTTTGTTGAAAACCTTCTAGGTTTGGGATTTCAGTTATTCTGTGCTATTAATAAGACCCCGTTTAGTCTAAATTTACTTAAAATTGATGGTTCTAAGTAAATTGATGGTTCCTTCCTGGTTTTGTAAGTACTTTAAGGCTTGGCTGAGTGCAGACAGCTCACACGTTTGAGCAGACCAATTATTAGGCAGTTTTCCTAACTCTGCTTCTACAAGAGTTTCCCTGTCAATTACTGAGTACCGTTGTTGTTGTTGTTGTTGTTGTTGTTCCCCACTCCCCAGTCACCCAGGAGGAACCATCTGTCTTCCTCTCCTGAAGGGGCTTCCTCCTAGGTCTGGTCGGACCTTTGTATGGTAAAGATTTAAATCCCCTGTTAGGAAACTTGCTGGGTTAAGGGAATTTTCAGTGGTTAATGATAAATCATCTTTTTCTAACAGAATAGCCCTATGCTTTAAGATTTTTGAGTTAGTAAACTACCTTTTTCCTTTTTGACTTAGGATAGTTCTGAACTGGTGAGGTGTGCTCACAGTGAGGTTTCCTGTAAAAGTTCTTTTTCTACCTTCTTCTGTTAGCAAAGCAGTTGCCGCTACAGATTGAATGCATTTGGGCCATCTGCGGGTTACCGGGTTAAGGATTTTTGATAGGAAGGCCGTGGGTTGTCAGCGGCCTCAGTGCTTTCCGGCTACGCCCTTGTTTACACTGACAGTGAGGTGGTATTGGAGTTTGTTATAGGGTCCCGGAGAAGACCTTCAATTATTAACTATAGGTTTTAAATTTACCCTGGCTCTTAAAGGAATGTTTTTTCTTTACTGCTTCTATTTTTCTCTTTCTCTCTTTGACTTTGTCTTTCTCTCTGACTCCATCTTTGTCTCTCTGCCTCTCTTCCTCCAACCTCTCTCCCTGTCTTTCCCCTCTCTGTCTCTCTCTCTGCCTCTAGGGTAGGGACCTGCAGGAGTAGAGCTACTCTGTCTTCCCCCAAGAAGAAAGGAAAAGTCGGGGGGTTATGTCAGATTCAACCCTGAAATTAGTGGAAGGTTCAACCCCTTAACACCAGGGATGTCTCGTCTTGCATGTCCTGGAAGGCTCAATCCCTCAAACCGGGGAGTGTCTTGTCTTGCTTGTCCTGGGAGGTTGACCTGTTTCCCCCCTTTCCCCCTCTGAAGGTCCTTTGCACACTTCCTACTCATGCTGTCCTCTCTGGCTGCTCCCCTAAGGGAGAATTAGGCCCCTCTTAGTGTTGGCATGCTGGTATAAATCCCATGGCAGGATCTGTTCTAAGCCATATAAGGTAGCTACAGAACCACGGAGAGGACCCACTCACTTCGTTCAGCAGTAGGACTTGTCACCATCCACACAACACCGCAAGCAGGGTTGTTGATGATCATTCACACATACACGCATTTAGCCCTCCAGAATTTGACCACAAAGGAAGTACTTTACCAGCTCCTACCTTCTCCTTCCTTGGCCTGTGCACAGAGTTGTAGCCACAGTATGTGAGGATCCTTTAAGCTAGGTTGCTGGCCAGTCCCACCCCGGCCCACCCCACCCCACCCCACCCCACCCCACCCCACCCCACCCCTGGCATTGCTGAGAGCTTGGGTTATTCCTCACACTGGCTGGGTCTTGATATCTCACCCCTGAGGCTGCCACAATAGGGCAGGGTGCACCTCCTCATGAGAGAGAACCAGAGACTGTCCCCAGAGGGGAATGTAATCCTAGATGAGCCCCCAAATTGTTATATATATAAAGTTTTGGTGCTGCAAAAAGAAGCAGCACTCAAATATAAAATTTCCTTTTGAATTCTCAGCAAGACAAGTTACTTCTATATAGAAGGGTGCGCCATTACAGATGGAAGAATGATGAGCACACAGTTGGACAAGGGAGAGGAAGGGGTTCTTATCCCTGATGCATGTGACCCCTTGCTGCTGTGTTGTTCCCCTGTTGGTTAGGGTTAGACCGCACAGGCTAAACTAATTCTGATTGTCTAATTTAAAAAGAATGACGCGGCGAGTGCTTTGGCGGGGGTCAGGGCAGAGCAGGTGGTAGCAGGTAATGGGAATGAGTTAGGGAGGAGCAGGTGACTGGAATGTAGAGTGGAGCAGGTGAGTCAGGGTGGAGTAGGTAATCGAAAAAGATGCTTTATGAGGAAGTTAAGTTTAAAAGTAGAAGGCAAAGAAAGAAGTGAACATACTGACATATTCTTCGAAAATAAATTTAGAACTCATATCTAACACACAGCATCCCAAAGCACTGGGTTTACAGATGTCTGGCCCCATGCACTTTTTTTGTTTGTTGTTTTTTTTTGTGAGTTGGAGTTTCACTCTTGTCACCCAGGCTGGTATAAGTGATTCTTGTTCCTCAGCTTCCTGAGTAGTTGGGATTACAGATGCCTGCCACCACTATGCCTGGTTAATTTTTTAGTAGAGATGGGGTTGGTCAGGCTGGTCTCGAACTCCTGACCTCAGGTGGTCCACCTGCCTCAGCCTCCCAGAGTGCTGGGATTACAGGTGTGAGCCACCGCTCCTGGCCTCTTTTTGTTTTTTTTTAGATGGGTCTTGCTCTGTTGCCCAGGCTGGTCTTGAACTCCTGGCCTCAAGTGAACCTTCTGTCTTAGTCTCCTAAAGTGCTGAGATTACAGACATAAACCACTGCACCCCCGTGCACTTAAGGAGCCAACCAGTCTACTAGGCAGGCAGAAGAAAGTATATTAACTGGGGTAAATAGGACTCCTATATAACATCCAAAGCATGTGGGCTTCTGCAGCAAACTGGGAGTACTTCTGGATTGGCCTACTATCTTCTTTAGAACTAATTTCACTGTAACAGTTTAAGAAGGTGGATATTTTTACATAGTCAAGTGCATTAGGTGACATATTTCTTTTCTGTTAACTTGCTTCCTCTGAATGACCTAGTTCACTAGTGAACTAGTGACTAGTAATTTGGTCACCAAGCAAATCAAGCCTGCAGGAAAGGAAATCAATACTTAAAATAGTGTGTTATCATCTGAATTCCATCAAATAATGTGTTTTCTATGTGAACACTTAACCTCAATAATGACATGTCTGACTAGAGCAAGCTCCTCCAATAAGACGAAGACCAAGACAGCACCAAGACCAAGACTCTCTTTGTTTTTTTTTGTTTTTGTTTTTGTTTTTTTGAGATGGGACCTTTCCCTGTTGTGCGCTGGCTGGAGTGCAGTGGTGCAATCTTGGCTCACTGCAACCTTCACCTCCGAGTTCAAGTGATTCTCCTGCCTCAGCCTCTGGAGTTCTTGGGATTACAGGTGCGCACCCCCACAACTGACTAATTTTTGTATTTTTTAGTAGAGATGGAGTTTCACCCTATTAGCCAGGCTGGTCTCAAACTCCTGACCTCAGGTGATCCGCCCCCCTCACACTCCCAAAGTGCTGGGATTGCAGGTGTGAGCCACTGTGCCCAGCCTGCATCTCTTCTTCTAAGGCTTAGGTTTTGCCCAGAATTCTCAATGCATGGAATAGCTCACACCAACCGTCATTGTTCCCACCACAAAACCTTGGGCTGCCACATGCATGTGGATCAGGTGAAGGGACATTTTAATATTTCTCCTGCTCTTCAATTTGTATATCCACTGCAACAATTGCTGCAAAACCTGCTGTTCCAATGGGGGACAAATGGTGCCTCTAGCTTTTTGGATGCATTTGGATCCCTGATCATCATATGAAGAAAGAGAAACATCTGTGTTGGTTGGTATGGAAATTGCTAGAAGAATCTCCCAAGAGCAACAAAACCCTCGTAATCCAACTGGCTTCAAATCCCAGCTCCTATACCCTGTCTTTTCTTGTGTATAGTTTTTTGTTTTTTGTTTTTCTTTTTTAGACGGAGACTCGCTCTATTGCCAGCTTACTGCAACCTCCGCCTCCCAGGTTCAAGTGATTCTCATGCTTCACCCTCCCGAATAGCTGGGACTACAGATGCGCACCACCACACCTGCCTAATTTTTGTATTTTTACTAGAGATGGGGTTTCGCCATGTTGGCCAGGTTGGTCTCGAACTCCTGACCTCAAGTGATCCGCCTGCCTCGGCCTCTCAAAGTGTTGGTATTACAGGCATGAGCCACCGCACCTGGCTCTTTTCTTGTTTTTTAATGTAAGCATTTATATCTATAAATTTCCTCCTGAACACTGCTTACATTGCATCCTCTAAGTTTTGGTATGTCCTGTGTTTGTTTTCATTTGTTTCTGTTACCTGATTTTTCTTCTTTGATCCATTGGTTAAGAGTATGTTGTTTAATTTCCACAAACTTGTGAATTTCCAGTTTTCTTTTGTTATTGATTTCTAACTTGATCTTTTTGTGGTCAGAGAAGAAACTTTGATATCTGTCTTTTTAAAGTTACTGAGACTTGGCTGAGCATGGTGGCTAATACCTGTAATCCCAGCACTTTGGGAGGCCAAGGTGGGCAGATCACTTGAGGTCAGGAGTTCGAGACCAGCTTGGCCAGCATGGTGAAACCCTGTCTCTACCAAAAAATACAAGAATTAGCTGGGTTTAGTGGCGTGCGCCTGTAGTCCCAGCTACTCAGGAGACTGAGGCAGGAGAATCACTTGAACCCAGGAGATGGAGGTTGCAGTGAGTTGAGATTGCACCACTGCACTCCAGCCTGAGTGACAGAATGAAACCCTGTTTCAAAAAAATAAAAAAGTTATTGAGACTTAACTTGTGACTCAACTTACATGGTCTCTTCTGGAGACTGTCCCGTGTGCACTTAAGATGTGTATTTTTTTGTTGGGTGAAGTGTTCTGCATATGTTTGTTAGAGCTGATTTGTTGTGTTGTTCAGATCCTGTTTTCTTCGTTACCGTTTGTCTGGTGGTTCTATCCATTATTTACAGTGGGGTATTGAATCTCCACCTACTGTTGTCTATTCTCCCTTCTATTCTGTCAGTTTTCACTTCATATGTTTTGGTGGTCTATTACTAGATGTGTGTGTGTTTATAGCTGTCATATCTTCTTGTCATTAGTATAGTCGTGTCACTTAATGACAAGAATACGTTTTGAGAAATGTATCGTTAGATGATTTCATCTCGTGAACATCACAGAATATGCTTACACAAACTAGATAATGTAGCCTGCACTTGGGCTATATGGTATAGCTCATTGTTCTGAGACCACAAACCTGTATAGCATGTTACTGTACTGAATACTATAGGCAGTTGTAACACAGTGGTATGTATTTGTGTATCTAAACATAGAAAAGGTATAGTAAAAAATTGGGGCCAGGTGCTGTCGCTCACACCTGTAATCCTAGTACTCTGGGAGGCTGAGGAGGGAGGATTGCTTGAGGCCAGGAGTTTGAGCCCAGCCTGGGCGACGTGGTGAAACCCCATCTTTACAAAAAAATAGAAAAGTTAGCCAGTTGTGTAGTAGATACTTGTGGTTCCAGCTGCTCGGGAAGCTGAGATGGGAGGATCACCTGAACTTAGAGAGGTTGAGGCTGCAGTGAACTGTGATCGTGCCACTGCACTGTAGCCTGGATGACAGAGTGAGGCCCTGTCTCAGAAAAAAGAAAGATAAAAAATGGTACGACTGTATAGGGCACTGACCATGAATGGAGCTTTTAGGATTGGAAATTGCTCTGGTTGAGTCAGTGAGTGAGTGGTGAGTGAATTTGTAGGCCTGTGGCATTATTGTCTCTCCCGTAGATTTTATAAACATTGTACACTTAGACTTTACTAAATTTATGTGAAATATTTTTCTTCAATGATAAATTAGCTTACCCTAATTATTTTACTTCATACATTTTCATTTTTTCAGCATTTTAGCTCTTTTGTAATAACACTTAGTTTAAAACAAAAGCACATTGTACAGCTATATAAAAATGTTTTCTTTTTATCCTTATTCTATTAGCTTTCTTCTAGTTTTTAAAATTTTAATTTATTTTTACGTTTCAAACTTTTTTTGTTAGAAATGAAGACACAGACAGACATATTAATCTATGCCTATGTAAGGCCTAGGAAGGCCTGGGTTAGTATCATTGTCTTCTACCTCCACATCTTGTCCCACTGGAAGGTCTTCAAAGGCAGTAACACACATGGAACTGTCATCTTCCGTGACAACAATATCTTCTTCTGGAATACTTCCTGAAGGACCTGCCTGAGGCACTTTTGCAGTTAACTTTTCTTTTTATAGGTAGGAATATACTCTAAAATAACGATAGAACCAGGCATGATGGCTCACACCTGTAATCTCAGCAACTTGGAAGGCTAAGGTGAGAGGACCACTTGAGGCCAGGAGTTCAAGGCCAGCCTGGGCAACAAAGCAACACCCTTCTCTACAAAAGTAATTTCTAAAAAATTAGCCTGGCTGGTGGCCCGAGCCTTAAGCTGAAGCAGGAGGATCACCTGAGCCTAGGACTTAGAGGGTACAGTGACCTTTGACTGCACACTACAACCCAGTCTGGGTGTCTCAAAACAAAAACATATAGTAAATCAACTGTAGAATAGTCATTATTGTTATTGTAAGTATTAAGCACTGTACATAATTATATGTATTGTACTTCTGTACCACTGACAACACAGTAGATTTGTTTATAACAGCATCAGGACAAATGTGAGTAATGCGTCTAATGCGTCCCACTACAATGTTAGAATAGCTATGACTTCTAGACTTCTACGACTTCACTAGGTAATAGGAATTTTTCAGCTCTGTTATAATCATAATGGGACCCCTGTTGTATATGCAGTGTGTCATTCACTGAAATGTCATTGTGGCACATGACTGTATATAAAGTTCTTTGTCTCTTGTCCCTTTTAAAATTTTAAGCCTATTTTGTCTGATATTAGTATGGGAGATTGACAGACTTTTAAAGTAAGTATATTAGGTTTTGTGGGCCACAAAGGGTTTGTGTTGCCTATTCTTTGTTTCTTATTTTGTGATACTTTAAAAAACATTTTTAGTTTTAGGGCTATGCAAAAACAAGCGTGGGGTAGGTTGCCAATTCCTCTTTTATCTTGAGTAAAAATTTTTTAATTGTAATGAATTTTTAATCCTTTTCTTTATGGCTAGTGTTTTTGTCTTTTTCAAGAAATCTTCCTTTAACCTGAAGTTGTGAAGATACTTGTTATATCCTAAAAGCAGTACTGTTCTGCCTTCATATTTAGATCTGTAATCCTCCTGGAACTGTATGAGGCAGAAAGTATCAGGCAGATGTTCCTTTTCTTTTTTTCTTTTTCTTTTTTTTTTGAGACGGAGTCTTGCTCTGTCACCCAGGCTGGAGTGCAGTGGCGCCATCTTGGCTCACTGCAAGTTCTGTCTCCTGGGTTCACGCCATTCTCCTACCTCAGCCTCCCAAGTAGCTGGGATTACGGGTGCCCCCGCCACCATGCCCGGCTAATTTTTTGTATTTTTAGTAGAGACGGGGTTTCACCGTGTTAGCCAGGATGGTCTTGATTTCCTGACCTCTTGATCTGCCCACCTCAGCCTCCCAAAGTGCTGAGATTACAGACGTGAGCCACCACGCCCGGCCTCATTTTCATTTTTAGCCCACATTTGGATTCTCTGTTACTAAGCACCATTTTTGAAGCAACCTTTTTTTTTCTCAATGTTCTGCACTGCCATCTTTCATAAATCATGTGATCTTCTATGCTTTAGTTTGTTTCTGGAATTTCTGTTCTGTTTCTTTGGTTCATTTCACTATCCCTGAATCATCAGTGTCTTAATTTCTGCAGTGTTATAATATATATTATTGTTTAGTAGAGCAAATTCTATGACCCCATTCTTTTTTCTTCTCTTGAAACTCTGTTGCCCGGGTTGGACTGCAGTGGCGTGATCATAGCTCACTGCAGCCTCTACCTCCTGGGCTCAAGTGATCCTCCCACATAGGTGGGACTACAGGTGCGTCCCACCACACCTGTCTAATTTTTGTATTTTGTAGAGATAGAGTTTTGCTGTGTTGCCCAGGCTGGTCTTGAACTCCTGGTCTCAAACAATCGGCCCTCCTCAGCCTCCCAGAGTGCTAGGATTATAGGCATGAGCCCCTTCTGTTTGGCCCATCTTATTCTTTGTAATTGTCTTGGCTGTTCTAGGTAATTTGAATTTTTTTTTTTTTTTTGGTAAATTTTAGTATCAGCTTGTCAGGTTCTAGACATACAAATTCAGAATTTGAAATTAAATCTGTCAGTCAATTTGGGTGAAAGTTGATATTTTTACAGTAGTCAGCTAGTCCGTTTAGGTTGTCTTTAATGCCTTTGTTAAATTTTTATATTTTCTGTATAAAGCTCTTGCCCATCTTTGGTGTTTTTTTTCCTAGTTACTTTTATTTTTCTATTATGGTTTTGGAGATGGAGTCTCACTGGGTTGCCCAGGCTGGTCTCGAAGTCCTGGGCTCAAGCAGTTCTCCCCCTCCTCAGCTTCCCAAGTAGCTGTCATGTGCCACCATGCCTTTTTTCGGTACTTTTATTTTTTGCTGCCATGGGGAATGTGTTTTTTGAGGTTACTTTTAAAAGTGTTTATTTGCAGAGATGATGCTATAACGTTGCTGAAAAGTCTATTGTTAATGATCCTATACTAAGTGCTTAACTTATTATTTAATTGGTCATTGTTATGTTATTATCACTATTAGGTATAACCTTGACCTTTTCAATCAGTTTACCCTCTAGATACTTGATGATAAGAGGTCATAAGATCAGTTCCAGTCATTATGGCTTCTCTCTTTACTTGGTCCTCTTCCATGTGTTTTTGGTTAATCCATGTGTTGGTGGTGGTGGTGGTGATGGTTTTTTGTGTTTTTTTTCCTTTTTTTTTCTTTAGACAGGGTCTTGCTCTGTCACCCAGGCTGGAGTGCATTGGCAATCATGGCTCACTGCAGCCTTGACCCCTCGGCTTAAATGATCCTCCTGCTTCAGCCCCTTAAGTAGCTGGGACTACAGGCGCACACCGCCACACCCAGTTAACTTTTAAATTTTTGGTGAAGAGAAGATGTTGCTATGTTGGCCAGGCTGGTCTCAAACTCCTGGGCTTAACTGATCCTTCTGCCTTGGACTCCCAAAGAGCTGGGATTACAGGTGTGAATCACAGTGTCCACCCTAGTCCACATTTTTTAAAAAGGTTTTGTTTTAATTAATTCTTGAGCCTTTTCCTTGTCCTAAATTCATGCAAATTATTTCCTTTCAGCCCTCTGTTCAGTACTGCTTTGGGATTTTTACTTTTGGTGTGTGGTTTGTGCTTGTCTTAGATTCCCTAAGTGTGGATAGTTGGTAATACAAAAATGCAAAAGAAGGAAATGAAAACCAATTCTCACAACAGTGTAAGATTCTACTAGGAAATACTACTGCTGGGTAGTCTTTTTAAAAAAGAATCTCTTAGAGGACGTTACGACTTTCACCTAGTTTCAATGCCTTTCTCAATCAGAAACCCACCAATTTTTACTTCAGAAGCAGAATAATAAAACAGGTTTCCTTCAGCTTTTCGTAATGGTAATTTTAGAACGCTTATTAGATCTGAAAATTGAGAGTTACATCATTGTTCTATAGTATGGGCTTAGTGGTTTTTAGAAACAATAACAACAACAACAACAAGCAGCCAATACAGGGAGAAAACCCTAGTCAAAATCTTTCTTGAAAGTGTATAACGAATTTGACATCTTTTCCCTTTGCTCCGTAACTTGATAGAGAGTAAGTGCTGTTCTTTTCTTCAGGATCATAGACTATTAGGTTCTGGACCTTTATTATTCCTCCTAGTGCTTTTTTAAAATTTTGAAAATATGTAGTTATAAGTGTCATGCAGCTGTTTATTTATTTATTTATTTTAATTTTTAAAAAATTTTTATTTTGTAGAGGCAGGGTCTTGCTGGTCGCCCAGGCTAGAGGGCAGTGATGTGATCGTAGCTCACTCTAGCCTCACTCCTGGGCTCAAGCGATTCTCCTGCTTCAGCCTGCCAAGTAGCTAAGACTACAGGAACATGCTACCACGCCTGGCTAATTATTGATTTTTTGGTACAAACAGGGTCTCGCTGTGTTGCCAAGGCTGGTCATGAACTCTGTAGCTGTTTATAGCTTTTCAGGTGTTACGAAGTTGTAGATAATTTCATACAAATTTTTTTTAGGGTAACAGTTTTTTTGATGACAGCAATTATTTATTAGGTGTTTTTATTAGTAGTTTTGGTTTAGCTGGTATCCTTGGCTAATATATTTGTCTTGTAGAAATCAACACATCCTGACTAAAATTTTAACCACAGTTTAGCTTACTAAATAGCTTTCTTTCTCATACTGAACAAATGCACCTGTGTCATCTCTGCAAGAACATTCTACCTCTTGTGAAAATTAGTTTTATTGTGAATGTGTGGATAATGGCAAATGTCCTCAGACAGATGCCAGTCTCTTTCAACATTATTCTTTAGTGTGAGGTGGTTAAAGGAGGCTAACATACAGGGAAGGGCTAGAAAAAGGCAGAGAATTGCCTTTTTCAGGAAATAAGGATAAAAGGCACTTAAGGAAAAAAATTCTCTCACAGTGGAAAAGTGACAATAGAAAGCAATGAGGTAATGGAATATATGGTGGCCTTACTTAAACTATTTGTATTACCATGGCATTTACCATTTCAAGAATTAAAACA
This sequence comes from Macaca nemestrina, assembly GCF_043159975.1. Lineage (NCBI taxonomy): Eukaryota > Metazoa > Chordata > Mammalia > Primates > Cercopithecidae > Macaca > Macaca nemestrina. The sequence continues at coordinate 77,223,370 of NC_092131.1, forward strand.
GAATTTGGAGTGGGGTGGTACAATGGAAAGATTATAAATTTTCATTTTTCTCTTTTTTTTTTCTTTTGAGACGGAGTCTCGCTCTGTTGCCCGGTCCGGAATGTAGTGGCGCTATCTTGGCTCACTGTAACTTCCGCCTCCCAGGTTCAAGCGATTCTCCTGCCTTTGCCTTCCAGGTAGCTGGGATTACAGGCACCTGCCATCATGCACAGCTAATTTTTGTATTTTTGTAGAGATGGGGTTTCACCGTGTTGGCCAGGCTGGTCTTGAACTCCTGGTCTTGAACTCCTAACCTCAGGCACGCCTCGGCCTCCCAAAGTGCTGGGATTACAGGCATGAGCCACGTGCCCAGCTCAGATTATAAATTTTCTAGTATTTTAAGAAAAGCTTTTGAAGTAATCTGATTTTTGAAATAATATCTCACTTTCTGACATATTTATCTATTTGTGAACATGTTTTTCAGTTCTTTGTGAATTGTATGTTAGGAATTAGGTGCCATTTTTATGTATATTTTTCTTTCAAGGTTATGTGAAGGTGAAATACTAATATTAGGAATCTTAAGGATTATAAACTAGCTAATTTATAGTTATCTTATTTTAAAAGGAATGTGTTAGATCTAACGGAAAGTGTGGCCATTTTATGAGTTTTTTTTTGTTTGAGACAGAGTCTTCTCAGCTTCGAGTAGCTAGGACTGTGGGCACACACCACTACACCTGGCCAATTTTTAAAATTTTTTGTAGAGATGAGGTCTCGCTGTGTTTCATAGGCTGGTCTAAAACTCCTTGTCTCAAGAAATCCTACTGCCTTGGCCTACCAAAGTGCTGAGATTACAGGTGTGAGCCATTGCCTGGCCCGTTTTTATGAATTTAAAATCTTGATATCATCAATCAAGTGCAAAAGTTTGCATTTATTGTTTTCCATTTTTCAGTTTCCTATGTATGGTTAAGGGAAAATGTAAATAAATGCATCTTTTATGTTTTTAGGCCCGGATTGCATTTCTACAAGGAGAAAGAAAAGGTCAAGAGAATCTGAAGAAGGACTTAGTAAGAAGAATAAAGATGTTAGAGTATGCATTAAAACAAGAAAGGTACGTGTGCGTCATTTTGTTACATGAATAAAGTAGAACAATAGTGTACTCATGTATACCATTGTACTCTGTATTTGGCAGCTTTCTTTGAAAGGTACAAATCCTTGCCCAAATACATGATGCTATCTTGATTTGATTCGTACTTGGGAAAGAAAGGCAAAAGAGATTAAGATACTTCAATTGAAATGTGTTTTGTTACAGAATCTAAATTTTGGAACTTAAAAAAAAGACAAAGGATAATTGATCTTTTTTTAACTTTTGGATATGTGTTACTTGGGAAACTTACATTTTTTTCTTTTACAGCAATAGAGTCTTCAACGTTCTTTGCAAACAAAGTTTAAAGAAACAAACATTCACATTATGTTTTGTTATTGGAATAATATAAAACAAGAGTGACAAAAGGAAGAAGTTATTATTACTAATTTGTGATTAAATTTTCAGGGCAAAATATCACAAATTAAAATATGGCACGGAACTGAACCAAGGTGACTTGAAAATGCCAACCTTTGAGTCAGGTAAACTTGATTCTTCTGTTACTTTTTTTTTTTTAATTCATTTTTTATATATAGACATGTTCCCTTTACCCCCATTTTGGTTTGATAATATTAGAGAATGACTATTGTAAACTGTCTGGAATTTGGGAAAAAATATTAAATGAATAAAAATAAATAGTTTCATGTACATCTTAATCCTAAGGCGACTTGTCTTATCCTTGAGTTGAAATCTATGTAAAAGTGTGGCTGCATTTATGGTAGTAATTTGAGCTGAAAGGTAAGGAAGTTTAGGTATTACAGTAAATTTTAAAAATTTACTTAATTGTTTTTGAGTTCAATATTAAGTATGTAGAACTTGGCAGAAACACACACCATACATACAATTTGCAGTTGATTTATTTTTTAATCTTTAACACTTTCAGTCTTAGCGGTAGAACTTTATTAGAGCTTCCGTTTGTTATCATATATATAAAATTAAGAGACCAAGATGGGAGTGGCATAGGTTTTCTTTGACCTGGCTTTTCAGTGGTTATGAAGGCTTATTCTGATGCCAGGAAACTAACTATATTAGAATCTCCTCCTTGGAAAAAGCAAAAATCAGGAACAGAAACATGGAAGGTCTGTTTGTTCTGAGCCATGATTATTATAGTCGTCTCTTTGCAGTTAAAGGGAGTAGAGTGACTTCACCAGAAAAATACCCGGTTAATTCAGAGCTTTTTTTTTTTTTTTTTTTTTTTTTTTTTTTTTTTTTTTGACTCATTTTATTTCCAGTATGGCTAGAATATTCAGAAAATAAGCAGACACTTCTAGAACTGTAGGGCTTGGTCTGTGTAAAGAAGGGAGGCTAGTTAAAGCCACGTTGTACCTGCAGTAGAGGCTAAGCAGAGTCAGAATTGGCTAGGTGGTCCCAGTGTAACAGTTTGTATAAAGCAAGATAAATCTTTTTTGCTTGCAACTGAAATTGTGGCAAAACAAATCTGTTTTTATCTGTATTAACCTAAATATTAAAAGTTCCTCAAGTTGAGGAATAAAATAATATCCAAGTATTTTCTTTACAGGACACACAATAACAGTGAAGTAAAATGTTTTCAGTTATATAGAAAAATTTGTCAGGGTGTTCAGTGGAAAACCAAACAAAGGGATGGGCAAAAATACATCGTGTGAACAAAATATTATAGAATTATTTACATCAGAGTATATATGGAGATAATATTAAATGAAACAGTGTCGCCTTTTATATACCCAATATGGGAAAGAAAATGTACAAAATATTGATTTGATCAAAGTAGAAGATATGTGAGTATTTATACCCCTCTCTCAGTAAAATAAATAGATATAGCCTAAACCTAACCTTATAAATAGGTTATATTCAAATATAAAAGAGTTCCCTTTCTTCTACATTTAGAAAACAAATGGTCAGATAGAATAATGGGCAAAAGACTTAAAAAGACACACCATAGAAGAGGATATATAAATGGCCAATAAAAATATGAAATGTTGCTTGATTTTTATTAGTTATTAAGAAAATACAACTTAAAACCACGATGGAATATAATTAGACACTGACCAGAATGGCTAAAATGCAAAAGAGTCAATATTAAGTGTTGAGGATGTGGAGTAACCAGAATTCGTAGACATTGGTGTTAGGATTATAAATGGATAATGCTGCTCTGAAAGTGACTTGACACTGTGACTATTACTAAAGAGGATATAACATACATATCCTAGGCCAGGTGCAGTGGTTCACTCCTGTAATCCTAGCATTTTGGGAAGCCGAGGCATTGCATCACTTGATCCCAGGAGTTCAAGACCAGCCTGGACAATATGGCGAAACCTCATCTCTACAAAAAATACAAAAATTACCCAGGCTTGGTGTTACATGCCTGTAGCCCAGCATTTAGGGGGCTGAAGTAGGAGGATTGCATGAGCCTGGGAGGTCAAGGTGACAGTGAATTTTGTTCACACCACTCTACTCCCTCTTGGATGACAAAGTGAGACCCTGTCTCAAAAATATTTATATACATACCCTATGATCCAGTAACTCCACTCCTCAAAAGGCATATATATGTTCATCATGAAGCTTGTGTAAGAATGTTCATAGCCTCATTATTTACAGTGGAAATCTAGAAACAACTAGAACAGTCTTCAGAATCAGAATAAATGGATAAGTACATTGTGATATGTTAGCATAATAGAATGCTGTTTAGCAACAAAAGTGAGCAAACTAAAACTGAATGTGACAACATGGTTTAATCACATAAAACTGAAAATTGAAGTAATTATTACATCATATTCAAAATTCTCAGTAATTTTAGAAATCAAGATAGCGTTCATACCCTTTTTGGAGTGGCTGGTGACTGGAGGGCACAAGGAAGGCTTTTGGGGATGCTGATAGTGTTTTGTTTCTTCATCTAGGTACTGGTTACATGGGCGTGTTCAAAAATTCCTTGAGCTATACACTTGATGTACTTCAAGAATATCCTTAGCAACATTATTTATAATAGAAAATGGAAACTAATTTCAACATTAGGGGATTGGTCAAATAGGTATATGTTTTCTATAGAATGTTATGCAATCATTTTTTGTGTTAATCTGTATTGCCATACAGAGAATGTTCAAGGTACATTTAGTGTCAGAAGCAGATTATAGTGCAGTATATACATTGGCACATTTTTTAAAAGGGTGGGGTTGTATTATGTATATTTTCAGGTAGAAAATATGAAATGATAAACACTGAAGCACTACCAGTTGTTAACTCTTGGTAATAGGGTTTTAGGCAGTTGTATTTCTTCTTTTTTTTAGTATTTTTTTCTCCAGTGATTATGTGTTATATGTAATTTTAAAATGTTATAAATAGAAAAATCAGCAGGGGGACTATTTGAAATAATTATTTCTGGAAATCAAAGAAATACTTACTTTTGGGGTAGAATAAGAAGTGTTTTTTGGTTTTTTTTGAGACAGGGTCTTGCTCTGTTGCCCAGGTTGGAGTGCAGTAGTGTGATCTTGGCTCACTGCAGTCTCTGTCTCCCAGGCTCATGCAATCCTCCCACCTCAGCCTCCCAAGTAGCTGGGACTACAGGCACGTGCCACCATGCCTGGCTAATTTTTGCATTTTTTCTAGAGATAAGGTTTTGACATGTTTCCCAGACTGGTCTTGAACCCCTGGGCTCAAGCGACCCACCTGCCTTGTACTCCCAAAATGCTGGGATTGCAGACCTTAGCCACTGTTCCCAGCTAGAGGTATTAGTAACTGGATTGTTAGGGTTAGAGAAATAATGTCTGAAGAGGATATTTGAATCACTACCAGCAGGTACTAAGTGACTTTGAGGAGCTTAGGAGCCTTACAGAGTCCTCAACATTCAGTATGAGGGTTGATCTTCTAAGTCCCTCTCTTCTTCACCGTGTCTTTATGTTAATAATGGGAACTTATGGGGAAATATTTCTGTAATATAAATGTCAGTAGTTTTAAATTTTGTTCTGGAGATGCTTGTTGAGAGATTAATCTGAAATCATACTGTTTATTAAACTCTTTTTTTTTTTTTTAAAGACACAGTCTTGCTCTGTCGCCCAGGCTGTAGTGCAGTGGTGCAATCTTGGCTCACTGTAACCTCCGCCTCCTGGGTTCAAGCGATCCTTTTTACCTCAGCCTCCCGAGTAGATGGGATTACAGGCATGTGCCGCCATGCCTGGTTAATTTTTGTATTTTTGCTAGAGACGGCGTTTCACCATGTTGCTCAGGCTGGTGTTGAACTCCCATGCTCAAGTGATCTGCCCACCTCAGCCTCCCAAAGTGCTGGGATTATAGGCGTGAGCCACTGCACCTGGGCTAAACTCTTTTTTTTTTAATGTGTACACTTTGTTATCTGAAAATAAAATATGACTCTTTACCTATAGTAAAAACTCTTTTCTGGTTTAATTTTAGTTCTAAAAAAGGAACTTAGCTAGATGAAGTCCTGTGATGTAGACTTAAGGTCCATTGATACAGACCCCAAATTAAGGTATTCAGTATTTTTATGTATGCCTAATATCTTAACGGTGTTGATTTTGAATAGCTCATATAATACAGCTTTTTAATTTTTTTTTCTTTTTTTTTTTTTTTTTTGAGACGGAGTCTCGCTCTGTCGCCCAGGCTGGAGTGCAGTGGCCGGATCTCGGCTCACTGCAAGCTCTGCCTCCCGGGTTCACGCCATTCTCCTGCCTCAGCCTCCCGAGTAGCTGGGACTACAGGCGTCCGCCACCACGCCCGGCTAGTTTTTTGTATTTTTTTAGTAGAGACGGGGTTTCACCGTGTTAGCCAGGATGATCTCGATCTCCTGACCTCGTGATCCGCCCGTCTTGGCCTCCCAAAGTGCTGGGATTACAGGCTTGAGCCACCGCGCCCGGCCACAGCTTTTTAATTTCAAAGGCAATCGACTCAGCAGAATTCTAGTAGTTAAAAAAAAAATTAAATTGCCAGGCATGGTGGTTCACACATGTAATCCCAGCACTTTAAGAAGTTGAGGCGGGTGGATTGCTTGCGCCTAGGAGTTTGAGACCAGATTGGGCAACACGGCAAAACCTCATCTCTTCAAAATACAAAAATTAGCTGGATATGGTGGTACATGCCTGTGGTCCCAGCTGCTCGAGAGACTGCAGTGGGATCTCTGGAGCCCAGGGAAGTCAAGACTGCAGTGAACCGAGATGGTGCCACTGTACAACAGCCTGGGTGACAGAGTGAGACCCTGTCTCAGAAAAAGAAAGAAAGAAAAAAGAAATCAGTTCTAATAATATTTTATCTCCTGTTCGTTTGATTTTTGAATCCTTGATACTAATAAAGTACACTTGGGTTTTCCCTGTTTTAAAATGGGGGACATAGTACTTAAGTCATTGGGTTATTAGGACAAACACATTTAAAATGAGTGACCCACAGTTAATACTTAGATAAAACTTAATTTTTTCCTGTCCTTTATAAAATATTTAGGTATGTTTTTATGGGAATTTATCCCTAAGAAAACTTTGGCAGTATTTTCAGGAGTTGAAATAATGTATGTAAAACCTTTTTTTCTTAATTTTTAGAAGAAACCAAAGACACAGAGGCTCCCACAGCACCTCAGAATAGCCAGTTAACGTGGAAGCAAGGCAGACAGCTTTTAAGACAGTGAGTAATTATTTATTTTCAGCTTTCTTTAAGGATCTAGGTATGAAAGCATTTATATTGAATCAATTTACAAGTAAAAAATTATATTGGGACAATGTGTATGTTTTTTGTATTGCTGCTTTTTTGTTGTGAGATGCTTGGATCTTTTTAAAAGTTTGTTTCCTCTGAGTTTCAGGATGATGTTGTCTTCTTACTTGCAGGGTAGAATGTCTAAAAGACTGGATGACTTGAGCAGAATAAAAACAATACAGAATTCATACTTCCTAGAGCCCTCCATTCCTGTCAGTGCAGAATTCACACGTTTCTTTTCAATGGGGGTGTGACTGGTCTAGAAAATGAATTTAGTTGAATTCATCTGAAACTTTTCAGAAGTGGATTGCCAAATTTTCCTTTTAGTTGAATTTTTAAGGAGCTTTTTTGAATTTTGACTTACTTGGTGTATTAGAAGTATTTCTCTGGCAAATCTTGTTTTTTGTCTTTCATGTATTATTTTCCTTATATTTTGAAAATTTTGAAATTTGTGTCCTACTGATATCCTGGGTGATTTTCAGTTATTCAACCTTTTCTACTCTAGGTATCTTTACCTTCACCCTTAATCTTGTAGAACTGTCTTTAGAATATTTCATAGTCTGGACAGGACAGTCATCATGCATTCCACCTCTGACCATTGTGTTATTTGCGCTCTGACTTTACCATGATTTTTAAATCCTTAACTATATCATTTTTCTCTTTAGCTCTTCTACCTATGGTTGCTTTTATTTTATTTCTGTTTCCCTAGCTCCAGCTTAGACTCCATAATTGATCACCCTTATCTAGTACCCTTAATTTTCTTGCTGCCCACTGCTTACCACTTCCTCACCAGTCATTTTACTAAATTTACCTGAAAAGCTCTAGCCCTAGTTCATTCTGTCTGCCTCTTTCTAGTTAACTCTTGGATAAAAACTATAGAATCATGTGAATACTATTACGTATTCATAGTTTCCTGTCCAAACATTGCAGAGAACCTTTTTCCATAACCCTTGGCCCCACCCCCTGCTTCCATTGTCCTCAGTGGATATTCTGAACTTTTACCGTATCTCAGCCCATTCTTCTTTATTTCATTAAAGCACTTCAGGCTCTGCTTCATGGAAAATATGAAGGCTGTCAGGTGACAATTCCCTTAACACTTTCCTTTCTGTAAATGTGTGGTGTTTTTTTTTTTTTTTTTTTTTTTTTTTTTTGTGAGACGGAGGCTCTGCTTATAAGTGACTAAAATTTGAAGAAAAGAATAGATTATTGATTGGAAGGATGCTGGATAACTAGCAGAATTGAAGGAAATAGTGAACAACCAAGTGTCAGGAAGTGAAGAGCTAGGGTAGCTTGGAGGCCATCTCAGACTGGAAACTCTAAAGACATTCTTACTTGATTTTCTACCCCTCTCTGCCTCAGGTTTATTCTTCTGAAAACCACTTTTTTTCTGTATGTCAGAGAATACTCTGTATTGTCCTGACTAATCAAATAATTGCCCATGAGTCCTGACTGATCAAATAATTGCCAATTCATACCTGGGTTGTGTAAGATCTTGGCAGTTCATTCAGACCAAATGGTTAGAGTATGATGGGAGCTGTTCTCCCCAAGAGAGGACTGCATTTTTTAGAAGAAAAGTGAGGACAGCTCTTCTGGACAGTAGAGAAATCACTTGGACAGTATTCCTCTCATAAATGCCTAATCCCATTGCCTGATTTACAATTTAGTCTCTTGCCACCTTTATCTTTCCCTGTGACTTTATAGCCAAACTTGTTAAGGGTAGTTTATCTCCATAGTCTGCCTTCTTGTTCATTTGTCAGCTGTCTGTTTTCCATTTTGACGTTTCTCTGAAGCAGCTATCACAAACATATTCAAGAGATCTTTTTTGTTATAATTGGTATCTTGGAAAAATTTGGCATTAACTATTCTTTCTTGAAACTTTTATTTTTGCTTCCATGACAGCACTCTCTGCTATCATTTTTTCCCTCTAATTTCTCAAATATTTTCATTTTCCTTTGAGTTTTTATTATAATTCTAGTCCTTTGGATGTTTGTATACCCAGACTTTCTGTCCTTATTTATGGTTATTCTCTCAGTGACTTCATTTAAATCCATGGCTTCAAATATTACCAAAGATTAATGACCCAAATCTGTAGACCCAGGCCAGTCTCTTCTGAGCTTTTGATTTGTATCATCCATGTGCCTAATAAACGTTGTCACTTACATTTTTTTATAGACACTATATGGTTGTCTGATAGGTACTCTATAAACTTGATTCTGACTCTATATAATATTTTTGAACGTACCCATCATCTGACCATCCAAGCTAGAAACCTGAAAATTGTGCAAAGTTCTTACTTGTTTTTTCATTCTACTTCCATATATATTTATGCATCATGTCAGAAAGATTATATCTTCTTATTTTTCTCACATTTATTCTTTCTCCATTTTTACTTCTTGCTGTGTTAGTGTCCTGATCAAGTCTTTTTAGCATTCACCTAAAAATCTTTTGTTCTTCTGCCAGCAGTATTTAAAGTTTCTTTTAAGCGTCCTTCATTACCCTCTTAAATACTTTAATTTGTCATAAAGCCATTCACAACTCATTATCTTTGTATCATAATCTAGTCCTTTTCTTCTTTTCCAGTCTCATCTTAGATCCTAGGTTAAGTTCCTTGTTTAGATATAGTGAAAGATTGAAAATCACAGGACTAGAGGAGTGCTGTGAGATCTTAGATCCTAGAAGGAGAATTAATGTGTTCATCAATCTCTAGTTAACAACCCCAGGTTTAAACTTAGTATTCTGTGTGCTAAGATTGAGTTCTACTCATTCTTTACTGCTCCTTGGAAATTACAAAATGTATGTGTGTGTGTTGTGTTTGTGTGTATATGTGTGTATAAATTTAAAAATGTGTGTGTGTATAAATTTAAAAAATGTGTGGTTCTGTGTGTATGGAAATTTAAAGATGTATGTGTGCATACATAATCCTAAAAGCGTTTTAAGACTTCTTGGGTTTTGAGATAATTGGCTCTTAATCAGTGTTAACCATACTATATGCTTTTTAATTTAAATTTTGTTTGTAATTGGTATAGTTCTCTTAGAACTGGAACTAGTCTGTAGAGAAGAAAGATACTGAGACAAAGAGAGAGCATGTTTTATAGGATTATGGGTTTTTCTAAAATTGATACGATTTTGAGTCTGGCAAATGTTAACAATATGTGGATTTTAATATTTATTTTCTCTTACAGGTATCTTCAGGAAGTAGGTTATACAGATACAATATTAGATGTACGGTCTCAGCGGGTAAGGTCATTACTTGGACTATCTAATTCAGAACCAAATGGATCAGTAGAAACAAAGAATTTAGAACAGATCCTGAATGGAGGTGAATCTCCTAAGCAAAAGGGACAAGAAATAAAAAGGTATGATTTATACTGAACATAGTTTATATAATGGATATTATGGATATTATTACTGTTAATCTGTTTAGCTCCTTGTTACTGCCATTAACATTTTTTTTTTTTTCTTTTGATATGGAGTCTTGCTCTTGTCGCCTAGTCTGAAGTGCAATGGCGCGATCTTGGCTCACTGCAACCTCTGCCTTCCAGGCTCAAGCAATTCTCCTGCCTCAGCCTCCTGAGTAGCTGGGATTACAGGCACCCACCACCACTCCTGGCTAATTTTTTGTATTTTTAGTTGAGACGGCATTTCACCGCATTGGCCAGGCTGGTTGGGAACTCCTGACCTCAGGTGGTCCACCTGCCTCGGCCTCCCAAAGTGCTGGGATTACAGGTGTGAGCCACCGCACCCGGCTGCTATTAACCATTTTTAAAACAAACCGAGTTCAGAGTTAAAGACCTAGCCATCTCCCACCCCACTCCATGGTACCATGGGCAAATAAATTTTCTAAATTTTCTATTTAATGGCTTTTAAATTTTATCTATGTTAAGTTGGTGTGTGTTTTTTGAGTCAGGGTCTGGCTTCATTGCCCAGGCTGGAGTGCACTGGTGTGCTGCTGGCTCATTGCAGCCTCTGACTCCCATGCTCAAGTGATCCTCCCACCTCAGCCTCCTGAGTTGCTGAGATTCCAGGCATGCACCACTATGCCCAGCTAATTTTTAAAAATTTTTTGTGGAGACGGGTTCTTGCTCTGTTGCCCAGGCTGGTCTCAAACTCCTGGCCTTAAGCAATGCGCCCACCTCAGCCTCCAAAAGTGCTGGGATTACAGGCATGAGCCACCGTGCCCAACCTGTTAAATTTTGATAACAAGAGAATGACTGTAGTTCGAAATAGGTGCAGAATCAGATTTGAGGCTGATTTCATGTAGTTCAGAGCTATTTTAACATCCTTATTTTAAAATTTTCGCTAGAAAAATTTATTTTTCTATATTAATTATAATGCTACTCTCACTAGAATAAGCAATGGTTATTTAGACACTAGTGTGAAAGAAACAAGGCTTTTCTTTGTGTTTGGATTCAGAAAGCTACCAGATAAAAACATTTATTGAAATATAATTTACATATCATAAAATTTACCCATTAAAAAATACAATTTAATAGTTTTTAGAATACTTACAGAATTGTTCAGCTATCACTACAATCGAAGTTTAGAACATTTTCATCACCCCTAAAAGAAACCCCATACACATTAGGTGGCTACTCTCCATTTCCCCCTATCTCCCAACCCCAGGCTACCACTAATCTACTCTCTGTCTCTGTAGATTTGTATATTCTGGATATTTCATATAAGTGGTCTTCTGTGAGTGGCTTCTTTCACTTAGCATATTTTCAAGGTTTATACATGTTATAGCATGCATCAGTGCTTCATTCCTTTTTATTTCCAAGTAATATTCCCTTATGGATATACTACATTTGGTTTGTGTTTCTTTTTTATTTCATTATTATTGTTATTATTTTTGAGACAGGTCTTACTCAGTTCTCCAGGCTGGACTACAGTGATGTGATCACGGCTCACTGAAGCCTTGCTCCCTGGGCTCAGGTGATCCTCCCATCTCAGCCTCCCGAGTAGCTGGGACCACAGGTTCACAACACCATGCCTGGCTAATTTTTGTAGAGACGGGGTTTTGCCGTGTTGCCCAGGTCTTGAACTCCTGGGCTCGAGCAGTCTGCCCTCATTGGCCTTCCAAAGTGCTGGGATTACAGGCCTCAGCCACCACACCCGGCCTTCATTATGTGTTTCTTATACAGGTGAAGGGTATGTGGGTTGGTTCCAAGTTTTGGACTAATGAAGAAGATTGAGGACCTGCCAAACTCTTTTCCAAGGTAGTTGCACTATTTTACCTTCCCACCAGCAGTACTAAAAGGATTCTGATTTCTCCACATCCTCATCAACACTTGTTACTGTCTAACAGATACGCTTTTGATTAATATAGACTTGATAAATACAAGGAGTTAAGCATTTTTACCATGAGACGTTACCCTGAGTAACATAGGTTAGAAAGACAAAGAAAATGAGAAAAAAACCAGATGAGTTCATTGAGGTCATTTAGAGCTTAATAAATAAATAATGTGTATAGTTTATAAACATTATTTCATGCCCTAGATGTATTTTATGATATCGTGCAGTTATCTAAAATATATTCTGGTCAACTGGGCGCAGTAGCTCTTGTCTATAATCCCAGCACTTTGGAAGGCTGAGGCAGGTGAATCACTTGAGGTCAGGAGTTTGAGACTAGCCTGTTCACTAACATGGTGAAACCCCATCTCTACTAAAAATACAAAAATTAGCTGGGCGCATGCTTGTAATCCCAGCTACTTGGGAGACTGAGGTGGGAGGATCGCTTGAACCAGGAGGCGAGGGTTGCAGTGAGCTGAGATCATGCCATTGCACTACGGCCTGGGTGACAGAGCGAGACTCCATCTCAAAAAAAAAAAAAAAAAGTGTGTGTATATATAAATATATCTATATATACACATAACACATATATGTGTGTATATATAGATATATATACACACACATGTGTATGTGTATTTTTTTCCTGTAAGGTTAAAAATTAAGCCTTTGATTTAGAGTTTTTATTTCTGAGAAATGACTATTAAAGTCAGTTTGACATCAAATAGCGCCCTTATTTTCTATACTGTGATTTCAGAAATAGAGTGCTTTGTAGCATAAGAGAAAAAGCAGAAATATTATCAAGTATTTTTAGCCAAACTGGTCACCCACGTAGTTCATAGAATTTATAAATATTTTACAGCAATAGAGGTTTGCTATACCACCAGTGACTCTGAATCTGAATCAAAGATCCTTTCGTTTTTTTCCCCCTCACTCTTAGTATCATCTTACAAAGATCCTTGATAAGCTGTATCTTCTCCTTGTAAAGCTTCTTGCTTTTGCAAAATTAAGATTTTGATATTTTTTTGGAGTTTGTGTGCGTGCGTGTATGTTAAACACATAACATGAGATCTGCCCTCTCAACAAACTTTAAAGTGTGCAATTTTGTTAACAGAGGTACAATGTTGTACAGCAGCTCTCTGGAACTTTTTCATCTGGTATGACTGGAAACCATAACTTTTGAACAGCAGCTCCCCATTTCCTCCTCCCTCCGACCCCTGGCAACCACTATTCTACTTTGTGTTTCTGGGTTTGACTGCTTTAAGTACCTCATGATTGGACTCATGCAATGCTTGTCCCTCTGTGATTAGCTTATTTTACTTAGCATAATGTCCTCATGGTTCATTCATGTTGTCACATATGACAGGATTTCCTTCTTTTCGTAACTAACGATATTCCATTGTACGCATATACTACATTTTCTTTATTTCTTTACCTGTCGATGGACATTTAGGTAATAGTTGTTTGTTTATTTGCTTAGTGTTGTTTTGAATGGTGTCTTGCCCTGTTGCCCAGGCTGGAGTGCAGTGGCATAATCAACAGCTCACTGCAGCCACAACTTCCCAGGCTCAAGCAGTCCTCGCACTTCATCCTCCAGAGTAGCTGGGACTACAGCCACGCGCCACCACACCTGGCTGGTTTTTTAAGTTTTTGTAGAGATGGGACCTCATTATGTTCCCCAGGCTGATCTTGAACTCCTGGACTCAAGCAACCCTCCTGCCTCAAGCAACCCTCCTTCCTCGGCCTCCTAAAGTGCTAGGATTACAGGCATGAGCCACTGTGCCTGGCCGGAAATAGTTGTTTTAATCAAGGCTTTCTTCTTAACGAGTACACTGACATTTTCTGATTCTGCCCTAATGTAGGTGTGTGTGGTTGAGCCATTATTAGGGCCATTTGAAAACCCCTAGGAATAAGAAAATGATATAACATGTGGATCAAGATTTCAGCAAAATATGTTTACTACATTCTTATTTATTAATAGGAGAAAATTAGAAGCAGTCTTAATGTCCATAAGTAGAGGATGGTAAATTTTAGATTCGTATTTTAGAGGCAGTATGCCTAATGATTAAGAATATGAATTCTGAAGACAGACTGGAATTGAATCCTAACTTAACCCTGGTTACTAGCCGTAACTTTGGACAGGGAACATTACTTTCCTTATTTGTAAAATGAGTATCATAGGATTGATATGAGGAAGGAATGAATTAATGTAAAGCATTTAGAACAATGCCTGGCACACAGCAAGTGTTACATAATTGTTAACTATTAGGAAATATTGTGTATCTAGTTGAAGTGTGACTCCCACCAAGACTAGTGTTTATTAGATGCTACCGAGTGAGTGACACTATTGTATTTCTTGATTTATGGTAGGGATGTTGTGGTTGTATAGAGCATCATAACACAAAGCATCTACTTTATGAGTGTTCATTGGGAAAGTTCTCTTAGATCTTATAACTGGGAAAAGTTGTGCTGTTTCTTAATAACTGGTCTTATTTACCTTTGAACCTCCAGTTGTTGCTCCCCGCCCACCTCTTTTTTTAACCCTGTTTGGAATCTCAGGGCCAAATTTGTGGGCCTCCTCTAGAAAATGCATTGACGGCCGGGCGCGGTGGCTCAAGCCTGTAATCCCAGCACTTTGGGAGGCCGAGACGGGTGGATCATGAGGTCAGGAGATCGAGACCATCCTGGCTAACACGGTGAAACCCCGTCTCTACTAAAAAATACAAAAAACTAGCCGGGCGAGGTGGCGGGCGCCTGTAGTCCCAGCTACTCGGGAGGCTGAGGCAGGAGAATGGCGTGAACCCGGGAGGCGGAGCTTGCAGTGAGCTGAGATCCGGCCACTGCGCTCCAGCCTGGGCGACAGAGCGAGACTCCGTCTCAAAAAAAAAAAAGGAAATGCATTGACACATTTAGTCTTTTACTTAGCAACCTTACCTTTGGCTTCATTTTATTTACCCTTTCATCGGGATATATTTATTTTTAAGATTCTGTTGTCTTTTTAGAATGAGAGAGGGTAGTAAATAAACAGTTGGCAAAGAGAAAAATTATCCACAGATGGAGACTTCCATTTTAAATATGGTAGGTTAAAGTCACATTTTACTTGTGTGCCTTTCAGAAATTTTGCTGAAAGGACAGTGAAGGGCTTAAGATGCATTAACACAAAAGAACAACAACAAAAAAACAATGGCATACAGAAGGAATTAGAGAGTGTACTGTCCGTGAGATAGAGAGAATTTAACAATTTCGAATCCAGAAAGAAAATGGAGGAATGGCAACTGACTGAGTGACCCTGAGAAAGCTTATTAAACATAAGTGCATTTGAGAGTGATAGTATGAAGAAAAGGAACAAGCCAATTCAAGTCACAGAATTCCAGTAAAGCCACAAAGGCTAAGGAATTATATGTATTTGGTGAGGTTTAAATAGGGGTATGAATAGAGAATTGGTTTAAAGTTTATTTAAGAAGCACAGGCTGGGCATGGTGGCTCATGCCTGTAATCCCAGCACTTTGGGGAGGCTTAGATGGGCAGATCACTTGAGATCAGGAGTTTGAGACCAGTCCAGCCAACACAGTGAAACTCCATCTCTACTAAAAGCACAAAAATTAGCCAGGCATGGTGGCAGGCGTCTGTAATCCCAGGTACTAGGGAGGCTGAGGCATGAGAATTGCTTGAACCTGGTAGGCAGAGGTTGCAGTGAGCCAAGATTGTGCCACTGCCCTCCAGCCTGGGCAACAAAGGGAGACTACATCTTAGGGGGGATAAAAGTTTAAGAAACACAATGTGAAATCCTCTCTTTCATTTTGTGAAACTGGTTTAATACCACCCCTCCCCTACTGCAAAAAATGGTAGTGTGTTTTCCACCAGTGATTTCTGTTTTCTTTTTTTTTTTTTTGGAGACAGAGTCTCGCTTTGTTGCCCAGGCTGGAGTGCAGTGGCCAGATCTCAGCTCACTGACCTCGTGATCCGCCTGTCTCGGCCTCCCAAAGTGCTGGGATTACAGGCTTGAGCCACCGTGCCCGGCTCTGTTTTCTTAAGAAATAAAACAACTGAAAGATGGGGTTATTGTATTAAATGAAAACAGCAGAGTTGTGTGAAATGCTCCAGCAGAGCATTGAGATCTCCTGTGTTCTCCTACTGTTTGACTTCCAGTATGTTGGCACACATGTGTCAAATCACATTAATAGGAAAGGCCTAATGGTACTGAAAATTGGGATATGTCAGTGAAATGGCTGGGCCTGTGTCCTATCATGCAGAAGTTAAATCAGCAGCTTGACAAGACATAGCCATATTCTCAGTCCTTCTGGGCTGCTTTAACAAAATACCATAGACTGAGTAGCGTATAAACAATAGAAATTTATTTCTCACAGCTCAGGAGGTTGGGAAGTCTAAGATCAATGTGTCAGCATGGTTGGGTTCTGGTGAAGACCCTTTTCTGGGTTGCAGACTGCTGACTTCCCACTGGATTTTCACGTGGTGGAGAAGGCAGGCTCCTTTGGGCCTCTTATTTTTATAAGAGTACTAATCGTATTCATGAGAACTCTGTCCACATGACCTAGCCACCTCCCAAAGGCCCACCTGTCAATACCATCATATTGGGGATTAGGTTTCAAAATAGGAATTTTGCTGAGGGACACAAACATTCAGACCATGGCAGATTTCAGAGAAGAATAGTGGTAACATCCTTGGAAAACCAGGCAATTAAAAAAAAACCACACTAGGCAGTTATTTCAGGAAAACTATATATAAAAGAAAGGAAGTAGAGTCATTGTAATGTGATTTAAATGGAAATATTAATAGGTACTTACAATGTAACCATGGAATATTAATATAACAAAAAGTAAACTGATGTAACTGTATTACTGTTACGGGTGGAAGTATAGATGTGGGATGGAGATTGTGAGGGAACTACATTTTTATCAAGAAATAGCAATCTAAGCATGTTATTTAGAACAAATAGGGTAAATAACAAAGGAAGCTTCTTTAAAAATAAGTTTAAAATGGTTTTTCCTAGTGTGTGGGAATCAAAGAGAGAAGAATAGGGCAGGGGACTCTATTGTTACTCATTGTATGCCTTGTCAATTTATTTAGAACAATTTGGCTTTTTTCTCCTAAGTATTTCCTAGCAAGCAGAACTTCATTTTAGCAACTGCAACAACAGCAACAACAACAAAAGATTTACGATACTCATGATCCCCAAATTATTCTTAGCTAACTTCAGTAGAGCCCTAAAAGTTGTCTGACAAATCTTTTATTTTTCTTCACTGGCTTATTCCTTACTTCATTCTTCAACTCAGCAATTCTAATCTTTTTCTACTCTTTATAAACTCCACTCCAGACTGTGTTCCTTAATTTTAGTCATTCTTATAAGTTTGTGACACTTCCTCATTTTTGTTTTGTTTTTTAGAGACAATTCTCCACTGATCTCTCATGTTTCTAAACATCCTGTGAGCAGAGACACATATTGCCCTTTTATTCTGGACTATCTATTTAAGGATATTTATATAACAACCAACATTGTAAGATAGAGACAGTCTTCTGGGAAGTCATGCTTACTGTTCAATATAAATGATTCAAGTTCCCTAAGCTCAGAGTTCCTCCGCTATGATTCAAACGAACTGTAAGTGTAACATCTACCCGATTACCTCCTTGCCACCCTTGTGGGACCTGGGCAAAGGAAATTCAGCAAACATGGTCCTATTACTTCCTGTGCTCCTGAAGAGAATTCTTGTCTCTGTCTCAATTTTATGACTTATTTCAGGATCCATGAAACAGTAATAGGCTAGTTTGTTAGCATGAAGGCCGGGAAAAACCTGAGACCTTTCACAGTCCATGATCCTTTAATTTTCATTTCCCTAAAGACTAATGATGTTGAGCATCTGTTCATATGCTTATTTGCATTCCACCTATCATTATGATGCAATATCTATTTGAAATATTTCCCCATTTTTTATTGTTTTGTTACTGTTATGGTTTAAGTGTTCTTTATATACCCTTGACACAAGTTTTTCATGAAATATAACTTGCAAATATTTTTTCACAATTTATAGGCTTTTCTTTACATTCTCTTGATGTCTTTCAAAGAGCAAATGTTAATAATTTTGGTGAAATCCGATTGACGAATTCTTGCTTTTATGCGCTGTGTTCCATTTGACTTTTAAAGCCATGCACATATGTTGCTGTGATTAAATACAGTTTTTAAAACCTGGAAACAGGAGGCACTCTCACTTTAGAGACAGAAATTTCTATCCAAGGAGCAGGAGTACTTAATTTTTCAAAGTTCAAAACAAATATATCTTAAAATTCTTTTAAATTATTGTATCATTGATATGCTACTTTTATCAAATGCATTCATTGCCTTTCATTTAATATCCAAATATTAAGTTATATTGTAAATTTTGAGCTGAAAGTACATTTTGTTCTCGTAGATTTGTGGTTGTTTTTACTAATTTGCATTTGAAAAAACCATCTCCTACATTCATTCATTATATAGTTCCTTTAAACTATGTGCTGGATTGGGTGGGATATAGTACAGCCTATTAACACTCTTTGTTAATGCGTTTTAAAAATATGGTCAGCCCTTTCTGTGTAGGTTCTGCACCTATGGATTCAAAATACCACATTGAAAAAAATGACAATTAAAAATTAAAATAATGCAATTTTAAAAATACTGTATGACACCTATTTATGTAGTATTTATATTAGGTATTATAAATAGTCTGGAGATGATTTAAAGTATACTATAGGGAGGATGTGCTTAGGGACTTGAGCATGATAGGGAGGTGTGTATCCTAGAACCAATGCCTCATGGAAACCAAGAGACAAGTATAATCTGAATTGTGTTATATATTTAATTTGGACTAATGGAGTGAACCAATCAGAGAGGGGGGCAAAAACCCTCCCTGAGTTTTATATTATTTTTCTTTTTGTTACCATGTACTCTTAGTAAAGACATTTGAGATAATCTAATTCAGCCCCCACAATTTACAGGTAAAGAAATTGAGGCCAAAAGATATAAATGGTTTGGCCAAATTCAAGCAGCTACTTAGTGGCAGAGCAGAGACTTTTCATGGTGAAAGTCTTTGTTCGGCTGAATTTTCTACTGTTTTGTTGCTGCCTTTATTGTTAAACATTTAAACAACTATATGAAAACCTTTTTTTGTGTGTGCATAGAGAAACTCAAATTAGTTAAAAGATTTAGTTAAGTGAATAAAATAGATTGTCCCTATGACCTGTTAAATGAGTGATTCTACAAGACTTAAAAGTATTTATTTAATAGATTTTGAGTTATTTTTTCTAGCTAAGACAGTCTGTGAAATGGATTGGGATGTTTTATATCTGATGTACTATAAATTTAAATCTGAGCTGCTTGATAAATTATTTTTAAGTTTTTTTTGTTTTCATTTTGAGACAGGGTCTTGCTCTGTCACCCAGGCTGGAATGCAGTGTATAGTCAATAGCTCACTGCAGCCTCAACCTCCTGGGCTCAAAGAATCCTCCTATCCTAGCCCGCTGAGTAGCTGAGACTGTAGGCACATGACACCATACCCAGCTAATTTATTTTTTTGAAGGTGGGTTTCACTATGTTGCCCAGGATGGTCTTGAACTCTAGGCTCAAGCGGTCTCCTCCCATTCACCTCCCAAAGTGCTGGGATTACAGTTACGAAGCACTGTCCCTGGCCCCACCTGATAAACTTTGGTATTTGCTGTTTTAGTCCTCAAACATTTAGACCAAACTGTAAGAGGTTGTAGTTATAAGAAATACTAAGTTTCAGTTGCTCATTTATGATGGCTTTATTTTCAGAACTAATAATATGTGTTTGAGTGTCTAATACTATAGGATTTTAATTTGTTGCAGTAATTACCTAAAATATTTTGGACAATGAACTTTGGAGAAAGTCAGCAGAGAATAATTACTTTTATTTCAGTTGTAGAACATAAATCTTTCAAACTTTTTTTCTTGAATAAAGTCCTCAGACAGTAGGTAGTCATTCAAATCTCTTTAGTTTTAAGAATTGATTTAAAATGGGAACCAGAAAGAAATATTAGAACCAACCATTGGAATAGTTGGATTCATCTTTTTTCCTTCACACAGGTCCTCTGGTGATGTTCTGGAGACATTCAATTTCTTAGAAAATGCTGATGACAGTGATGAAGAAGAGGAAAATGACATGATTGAAGGCATCCCAGAAGGAAAAGACAAACATCGGATAAATAAACACAAAGTAGGAATTAGCTTTTATATTCTTATTAGCTATATATTCAGATAGTTGGAATAGGAATTTTTTTTTACTTGTGTGCTATTACCATTTTTTAAAAAATTATACTTTAAGTTCTAGGGTACCTGTGCACAATGTGCAGGTTTGTTAAATATGTATACATGTGCCATGTTGGTGTGCTGCAACAGGTGGGTAGGTTTAATTGTGGGTATTTGAGATTTTACAGTTATGTAAGAAAAAAATGACGATGTTCCACAAAAGTTTCTGGTCTGCAAAATCAGTTTTCAGTTTTTTTTTTTTTTTGACACATTCTATATGTATAACGTCTATTTGAGTGAATAGGGATTTTGATCCTTTTTATTTATTTTTTGTTCTGAAAGGTAAAGCACTATTACAATTATCACAGCTATGAACTTAAATTAGTTACTATGCCATATCTCTATGAGTGAAGGGCTAAGCATGCAGTTTCCCATTTATGAGGTCAATTCAACATAACATCAGAATGCAAATAAGTGACTGGTTCTTTAGTGGAGGACTAACTGTGAATGTACAGTAATTTAAGAAGTTAACTGTTCTTGATGATTAGCACTTAAACCATTTTTAGTGCCACATTACTTAGATCAATCTTGGCACAGCACTGTTGAACCATTTAGCTAAAGTATAATTTGGGATTTGTGAATTACATGGGAAATCTAAAATTTTGGGTCCAAGTAATTTTAAAATGGGTGTGTAAATGTAGTTATGTAACGATACTAAAGCATCCCTTTTCCATTTAGGATAAAAGTAATTCTTGGTTTATATTCTATTTACAGATAGGTAATGAAGGTTTAGCTGCCGACCTAACTGACGATCCTGATACTGAGGAAGCACTGAAAGAATTTGATTTTTTAGTGACTGCTGAAGATGGTGAAGGAGCTGGAGAAGCACGGAGTTCGGGGGATGGCACAGAATGGGGTAAGATGATAAAGAAATAGGGGGTGGGAGGAAATCTAGCCCTTAATGATGGGTTATTATTAAATATTTTATGTGGAATGTGTGTATCAGTTTATGGTGGCAGTTAAACTGAGAGCAAGGGGAAGTGGTATTGAATACTAGCAACGTATTTTGTACCAATTTATTTAAATTTGGTGACTAAACTTTAATATATATGGCTTTTGGTGGATTTTGATTTTTAGAATTTGGATTTAAAGTTGAAGCATTTAATTGATTTGGAAATCCAATTTCTTTCCTTTTAGTAGATTTTTAAAAATGTATGTATTCAGTTTTGAACATTCCCATTGTTTAATTTGATATTCTAGATTTAGGAAGATTTAACACTCAGTATGTCCATATAGTGTTATCTGACTAATTACTAAGAAAGAATAAAGCTACTCATCCTGAATTATAGCTCTATATTGAGCACAATTTAATGAAGATACTACACTTTATTACCTATAATATTCAGTGTGCAAAATGTTAGGGCCTAAACTTTGGAAGTGGTACATTGTGCTAATAATGATTCAGCCATAACTAAGAGAAAACCATTCTCTATCTGTACATGGTTAAAAACCCCATTAGGAGGTAAAATAAGTGTAAAAAATACTTTAAATGAATAGCTGACGTCCTTAATGTTTTTCCTAGTAAATATGTTCATGCATTCCTCATTTAATATCGGCATGTTGTCTGGTAGGTAGAACAAAGTGTGTTTACTGAGCTTTATTGGAGAAGGTTATTATTTATTTATTTTATTATTATTATTTTTTTTTGAGATGGAGTCTCACTCTGTCGCCAGGCTGCAGTGCAGTGGTGCAATCTTGGCTCACTGCAACTTCGCCTCCCAGGTTCAAGTGATTCTCCTACCTTGGCATCCTGAGTAGCTGGGACTACAGGTGTACACCAGCACACCCAGCCAATTTTTGTATTTTTAGTAGAGGCGAGGTTTTACCATGTTGGCCAGGATGGTCTCGATCTCTTGACCTCGCGATCCACAGGCCTTGGCCTCCCAGGGTGCTGGGATTAGAGGCATGAGCCACCGTGCCCAACCTGGAGAAGGTTATTTTAATGCATCAAAGTTTTGCTTAATTACAAGCAAGAAGAATAATCACTAGATTTTTTTTTTAAAACTACTTTGATAGCAAACACTTGGCTTTTAAAAGATGCCTCATTTATGTGTTTAAACCAAATATTGCTAATAGCAAGAGAGAAAAAACCTAATATATAGTACATTTATTATCTTGATATAAAAAAATGAATCAGGTACTTAAAAGATTTGAATTTTGCCACCAGTTTTCTTATTATAGTTCTTAAGCATTATTTTCAGACCTTCACTTCTTTCTTCTTCTAAATGGAAATAGAAGAGACACATTAATTCAAACATGAGAAAACTCCACAATTACCTTCTAGACTACATTTTTGTACTTATTTGAAAATGATTGTGTTTTAGAAGAGTACCTTTCTTCAAAATCAGCATTGCTCAGGAGAAACAGTAAAAATATTTAACTTTTCTTTTAGCTTCTCTGTGCAGACAGTCAGTGTTGGAAATACCTTTTTCCAGTAATTTCAAAAGTATTGCTTTTTTCCTGATTGTTTTGTAATTTTATAAATATATAATTATTTTGTAATACAAGTGTGTTTTAGAAAACTTAGAACCTACAAATACATGTGAAGATGAATATTTTTTATAAGCATGTGTATATATATTTATTTATTTAGTAAAATAAGGAGTTTGCTCAATGTTGATTTGTAATGCACACTTTTCACTTAATACATGGTTCTTCTGCATCCCCCCTTTTGTTTTTTTAAACAGGATCTCGCTTTGTTGCCCAGGCTGGGGTGCCATGGTGCAATCTTGGCTCACTGTGACCTTCACCTCCCAGGCTCAAGGGGTCCTCCCACCTCAGCCTCTTGAATAATTGAGACCACAGGCGTGTGACCACACCTGGCTAATTTTTGCCTTTTTTTTTTTTTTTGGTAGAGACTGAGTTTGGCCATGTTGCTCAGGCTAGTCTTGAACTCCTGGACTCAAGCAATCTGCCTGCCTTGGCCTCCTAAACTACTGGGATTACAGGCATGAGCCACCATGCCCAATCAGCATCATTTTTAATAGCTGGATAACATTCTGTCAACAATGTGCCATGATTTTATTTAACCAGAGCCCTATGATGCACATTTAGATTATTTTCATTAAAAAGAAAATGATCAAAATATTTATCGAGTATCTTTTTAGCTAAATCTTGACACATACTTACTCCTGTTTCCTTAGCCTAAAGTTGCTAGAAATTTAGTCAAAAGGATAAAGAAAAAATTCAGGAATGTAATTGGTATGGAATGGCATTATTTCTTTGATAATAGTTCCCATATTATGTACAACTGATTGGTCCTTCTTTCTGAAGACTTTTGATTGTAGAGCAGAGTTTTAAGACAACTCTCAATACTTTGCTTTTTACTATCATTATTTGACAGTGCCGGTGTCTCCTGTGTTAAGTGGAAATAATCGGAAAGGTCTCTTACTTCCAGACAAGACGGAAATATTATCTTTAAAACATTTTAAGTTCTTGATGAAGGAAAATAACTCATTTAAGTACAAGATGGTTCAAATAGTTTTTTTCTGTGAGAAATGAAAACTGTCAAGTGATTTATGCAGTGTTTCCAAAGTTCTTCATCTTTACTCAACAAGATGTCATAGTCATTTTTTCCAAAGCAAAGACGATGAATATGCAAACACTCTTTATATTTATGGAATTCGTTTTCTAAAAATTTGAATATATTTATAAATAGGAAAGTGGTAGCTTTCAGATTTTTTTTTTTTTTTTTTTGAGACAGTGTCTCACTCTGTTACCCAGGCTGGAGTGCAATGTAACAATCTCGACTCACTGCAACCTCCGCCTCCCGGATTCAAGTGATTCTCCTGCCTCAGCCTCCAGAGTAGCTGGGATTACAGGCGTGTGCCACCATGCCCGGCCAGTTTTTCTATTTTTAATAGAGACAGGGTTTCACCATGTTGGCCAAGCTGGTCTTGAACTCCTGACCTCAGGTGATCCACCCGCACAGTCTCCCAAAGTTCTGGGATTACAGGTGTGAGCCACGATGCCCGGCCCAGATTTGAATTATTGAGTAAAAGAGCACTGATTTTTTTAAAATGTAAGTCTTGTCTTAATGAAACATACTCTGTAGTCCTTACATTAGAGAATCTAGTTTTTATTTTGTATATTAGCAATCGACAGTTTGTTATCTCTGACTTTGAATTTTTTTTTATCTTATGAAACCACTGCCTTTTGGCAAGCTTTCTAACTCTCTTTTCAGTGTCATCTGTGTTAGATAGTCTGAGTTTAATATTAGTGATTTTTAGTTCTTCTAATTATCAAAAACAATAGTTGGCATTTCTATTTTGCTTTTTCTTTCATGGAGACTAGGCATTTTAAGACTGTTCATTTATTGTCTCCTATCTTTGAAACTGATCTGTAGAGATTTATAGAACTACAAAATACAATTAGCACCTGAATGTTTGTACTTAAGTATAATGGATAAAGTATAAGTATATGCATAAAGTTAGTTACAAATTTATGCGACAGTTAATAGATGTGTATAATTCCTCTGCTTTGGTAATCAGAATTGCCATAGTAGAATTTCATGTTTTTGTGGGTTTGAGCTGTCAGGAGTCAACTTTCTTATGCATATTTGTGTTTTCTTTTAGACATAAAAGTTACCGTAAATGATTCAACCTCATTTCTTGGTATTTTTTCCCCCTAGATTTTTTAAAAACAGGATTAATATGTAGAAGATTATGCTGCCTCTTCCCTTTTGCTCTTATCTGTTTCTTATAAGCAATATCAAACAGCTGTTACTTACCAGGCAAGTTTCAGGATGTTGTTTGTGCACATATGCATTCACCAACCTGTTCTTTGCACTGCCTAAATTTACTTTTGTTTTCTAGATTTGAGATTATCTTGCAAGTAATATTTTTTCCTTAAGTTTATCCTTTTTTTTATTCTCTATGCATTTTCACTCCACTCTCTTTGTCAACATTAGAGCTGTTCACAGTTTTATTCTCTCTACACAGGTCTTTTAGAAAACTGTTTGGCTCTTATTAAATTTTTCTCTTCTATCTGATTTCCTATATAACCTTTATACAACATAAGTTTTTTTGGTCTCTGTGAGGTTTAAAAAATATTTGCTCATAATGTATCAATTTGTCTTGCTTTAAGTAGTTGAAGTTAAGAATTGTTAACTTCATTAAGATGAGTGCAAATGATTAATTGTTGAGATCCCGTTTTTCTTAGTATATTCAATAAGTTTACAGAAGGATTCCTGATGCAGTGTAGTTTTCAGGAAACTTCATGATTTGAGTGCATGTGAATTGAGTAAAGTGAATTTTCTCTTTATAACTGTATTACAAATAGCATTACAATTTGTGGATTTGACAGATAATCTTAGGTGTAAGTTTTAGTCATGAGTAACTTAGTTTCAAGTAATTCAAGTTAGCAAATTAATTTAAAGCTTAGGATTTAGCTTTTCACATACTGACCACCTGTGATCATAGGTGGTCTAACCATCAGGGAAAAAGTTATGACAATTGTAGCAGGAAAAACTCAAGGTACAGTAAATATTTGCATTTCTGTGTGCCATTCAAATATGAGAATTTCTTAAGTTTGGTACGTATAACAATCTATAAAGGAAGAGAACAGCTTTTTATGTCTACTTTATAGATTAAGTCAGTGAGGCCTAGTGTGGCTCTTATAAAACTTGTGAGCCAGAATATACTGAATTATCAAAAACTTAACAAGTCAGGATGTTAAACTTCCTTATAACATGGCTGTTTTAAAACCACACAAAGGAAGGAAAAATCCTCAATATTTAAAATAAGTCTCAAAGACTTAATTATTTTTATGCTGCCTCTTTTTAGTGCTGTTTTTCCTCTAGTTGACTATGAGTAAATTTTCTCAGGCACAAGTATTTAGTTAAATATGGATTTATTATTCAGCTAAAATAGCTGATGTAGCTTTAGCAGATGTACAGCAATGTATGTTTTCACTTCTCCATGCTGATCACTACTTTTATCCTGAAAAAAATATCAATTTTAAAAAAATTCTTCAGTGGAATTTGAGTTTTGTTTTTTTGTGTTTTGTTTTGTTTTGTTTTTGTTTTTTTGCTAATCTTAGTTGTAGACCAATGGAAGAAGGTAATGAGATGTTGAACTATTTGGGTGGGTGGGGGCAGAGGTGGGACTTTCTGAATGCTTTGTATGGATTATTCAAGACATTGTATTTTTCAACTTATGTGTATTATATTGGACTAGAATGCCTCTCCATTAGTACAGTTAATCCTGTGCATGCAGAATCAGTATGACAGAAGGTGCATGAATATTTTCATCAATGAAACAGCACTTAACTTTCTAGCTTGCACTTTTCCGAGTAGTTCGCATGTATTTCATTCATTTGCTTTTATGATGCTGGCTGAATAATTTTTTATTAACATTTTTATAAAGATGCAGTGATCTATTTTTATTTAGATTTCTAATGTCAGTCTATTGAATGAATGATAACCTTCAAATTTGTGGTTCATGAAAATGAAGCACTATTTAACTGTTGATATTAAATGTTTAGAAACTTATGACATGGGCATTTAGAGTTTGAGTTGTGAATACCAGAATTGAGACTGCACCTTTAAAGTATTTTGAGTATATGCTATTAGTACATTTTTTTATGATTATGTAAAGCTATAACAGTTTACTGCCAACAGCTTGCATTGCCAACTGCTGATTTTTTTTCTTTTAATAATATGCTGCATGTAGATAAAGATGACCTCTCCCCAACTGCTGAGGTTTGGGATGTAGACCAGGGACTAATAAGTAAACTGAAGGAACAGTACAAGAAGGAACGAAAGGGGAAGAAAGGGGTGAAGAGTAAGTGCAGATTCTGACTATTATAATTTTTGTATACCAATAATTAAGAAAAAAATTCTTCAATTCTGTTTTTTCGTGTAACTTGATTTTTTGTTTCAAAAAGGGGGCAACTAACTTTAAACTTTGTCTGTTGTATAATTGAAATTTGTTTGTATATAATTTAGGATGTGTTACCGATCAAGTAGAAAATCATTTAAAATATATGGGAAGGGTAAAGGAAAGATTTTGAGGATTGTTTTTAAGCTTTAAAAACTTTACCAAATTGTTAGGAATATTGACATTGGAATAAAAAAATAAAAATTTGTTCAGAAGGGAGAAAAGTATAAATTTCTCCATTTTTGATACATAGAGTATAGCTATAAACAACTCATATCCAGGTTACATTTCTTAGTTTGGGAATCCTTACCTACAGTGAGTAGGAAAGCCCTTTCTGTAGTTTCTGCTTTCTGGTCTTAATCCAACCACAAACAACAGCAGCAGCAAGAAGAATCTCTTGGGTAGTTTTTTTTGGCTACTGTGGAGACCAGGAGTGGGAAGTTAGTGGTGGCAGTAGGGTTTGTTTAGTCATTGCTGGGTGTCTTGGTGCCTGGATGTATTTTTCACTGTGTTGTATATTAACCAATTTACTTATTAAAATATAAATCCGCTACAGTACCTCTCTTAAAGTAGCAATTCATTTCCATTTGGTGGTGCAAACTTAAAAGTTGCTACATAAAAGTATCTTCAGATCTATGACTGTTAACTAGAGAGACTTGAAACTTATTTTGGGACTCTTTTCAACTGGCCATTGACCCTTCCTAGTCTAACATGTTGACTATATAAAGGAGAAAATAGTGTGAGAAAAAGGCAAAAATGATACAGACATTCTTTTTGTGTTTCTTTGGTGACAAATACATTAATATATAAAATGGCAGGTATAATAGAAACATGTGCGAGTTTCTTTCAGTAAAACCTTTTTTGAGTGATTTCATTTACTGTGGAGGCTAATAAGTGAAGTTTTGGGGGTTTCGCCTGTTACACAATTTTCTTTTATAACTTTATGATAGCTTTTGTTATTGCATGTGAATTAAAAGACTATATAGTGAACAACTTATTGTATTTAAAAACATTTGATACTGGGCTAGGGTTGTGTTTAGTTCTAACATCATTTGCCTATAATGCAAGCATTTTGAGTATAAAAGTACGTTTACATGATTGACTTATTTTAGAATAGACAAAATGACATTAGAATTTTAGTGTTTAATTTTTTTTTTTTTTTTTGACGCAGTCTCACTCTGTTGCCCAGGCTGGAGTGCAGCGGCGCAACCTCGGCTCACTGCAACCTCCGCCTCCTGGGTTCAAGCGATTCTCCGGCCTCAGTCTCCTGAGTAGCTGGGACTACAGGCACGTGTCACCATGCCTGGCTAATTTTTTGTATTTTTAGTAGAGACAGGGGTTTACCACATTAGCCAGGATGGTCTCAATCTCCTGACTTCGTCATGATCTGCCTGCCTTGGCCTCCCAAAGTGCTGGGATTACAGGCATGAGCCACTGTGCCCGGCCTAGGGTTTAATTTTTTTTTTTAAGGAAATAAAGTGGTTCATTTTACTAGTGGATTGCTTATTTTATATATAGTATCAGAAACTGGCTTAATCTGCTAAAGATTTTTTTTTTTGGAAATATTAGATAACGTTGCTTCTAATTTAAGATGGAAGTATCCCATTTTCCCCCTCTGATAGACTATGACTAGACCTATATCTTATTGAGGTCTGCAAATAAGATGTAAGTCAAGGTCTTTTTTAGTTGTTGCTTTTAAACTTTTCTTAAAAATATTTTTATTTTAAAAAAGTATGTTTAAGTATGTTTAAGAAATATTAGAAACAGATAAACTAAAGCTGAATTTTTTTTTTTTTTTTTTTTTTTTTTTTTTTTTTTTTTTGAGACGGAGTCTGCTCTGTCGCCCAGGCTGGAGTGCAGTGGCCGGATCTCAGCTCACTGCAAGCTCCACCTCCCGGGTTTACGCCATTCTCCTGCCTCAGCCTCCCGAGTAGCTGGGACTACAGGCGCCCGCCACCTCGCCCGGCTAGTTTTTTGTATTTTTTTTTAGTAGAGACGGGGTTTCACCGTGTTAGCCAGGATGGTCTCGATCTCCTGACCTCGTGATCCGCCCGTCTCGGCCTCCCAAAGTGCTGGAATTACAGGCTTGAGCCACCGCGCCCGGCCTTAAAGCTGAATTTTTAACCCCTCATACAAATTTTAATTTTTTTAGAACCCGGTTTGGAGTGCAGTACTGCAAATCATAGCTCACTGTAGCCTTGAACTCTCCTGCCCTCAAGATATCTTCCCACCTCAGCCTCCTGAGTAGCTGCTGGGACTATAGGCACGTGCCACCACACCTGGCTAATGTTTTATTTTTAAAATTTTCTTGTAGAGATGGGGTTTCTCTGTATTGCCCAAGCTGGTCTCGAACTCTTGGCCTCAGGCCATTTCCACCTCAGCTTTTCAGAGTGTTGAGATTATAGGCATGAGCCACCATGCTCGGCCTTATGTTTTTTTTTAATTGGACCTTAATACACACAATGTTATAATTTGCCTACTACCATCATAGAAAACATCATTTTATGTCAGCAAATAATTCCTTTGTATATGTTTGTGATTTTTTTTTTCTTTCCAAACAACAGAGAGGAACCCAGTATGTGAAATGGATGAAAGTGAACTTCTTTTATTGAATCAGTACCTGGAGACCCCAAATTCATAACTTAAGGCTTACATGTCTCAATAACATCTTACTATCTAGATGGGTATTCTGTTATTCAGCCCATTCCACTTTAATTTTGATTTTATATCTGTTTTTTCAAAAAAATGAATTTTGCTTATATAATCATCAACACAACACATGCTTGTTATTCAGATAATATAAGAAGTATACAGGAACATAAAGAAAAACTATAAAAATCACCTGCAATCCTACCACTCAGAGACTATTTGGCATATATTCATCCATCTTTTCTTAAAAGTCTATATACACAAAACCTCCTTCTTAATATTTTAACTAGAATATTATTGTTGTAATTTAACTCATTATTTCTTAATGTTTCACAGTCATTTAAAATACAATATTTGTGGATTTAACTTAGCTTCTATTAGTTAAACCTGTAGATTTGTTTCTAATTTTTAAACATTTTTTAAGTATTACTGTCTTTAAGGCTACTAATGTAAGTAGATATAGGGATAAGGTCTCTAGCAAAGTGTCTCAGGAAAGATAATTCAGAAATAAATTATGTTTCTTTTTTATACTTCCTTTATGAAATTTTGTAAATTAAAAAATTTTTGCTCTTGAATACAGAATTCAGTGTGAAAATGTTGGCTCTGAATCCTTGCCATGAAAATAGAGTTTAAGAAAGTAAAAACTTTTTTTTCTGTTTATAGATCGCAAACTTCTAATGATCTTAATTCAAATAACTCATCGTGTTAATACTAAGATATAATTTTACATGAAAAGGTAATTCATGAATTTCTTAGCATTTCTATTATCTAGTCCATGTTGTTATTCTGATGTTCTCCTTATGTAGCTTTGTACAAGATAGAATAATTCATTATCTGTAGCCTTTTGATTTCTTTAAATTTTTTTTTTGCTTATAAATGACACATAATTATAAATATTTATGGGACACAGTGTGACGTTTTAATATATTTAAACATTGAATAATGAAAATCAGAGTAGTTAGCATATTCATCATTTCTTTGTGGTTATAGCACTCATACCCTTTTTTTCTAGCTATCTTGAAATATAGAATATGTTATCATTAGCTATAGTCACCCTACTGTGTAATTGAACCAGAACTTATTCTACCTATGTAAATGTAAATTTGTATACATTTACCAACCTTGATTTTTTTCTTTATTCCAGAATTTGTTAATAAGTCACACCTACTGAATTAGTATAAGCTTCTACAGATTTTTCACCGCAGCGTCTTAGAGGGAAGAAAACTATTTGCTGACTTTACCATATGGAATCAGCAGATGTAATCCAGTATTTTTTCTTTTTCTTTTTTTTTTGGAAGGGAAAGAGAAAAATGGCAAGAATGCTGACTTTTTAACTTTGTAAAGACCCATTCAAGATTTGACTTTTAAATGGAAAGGCTTCTAAAATCAAGTACTAAGTTAAAGTTTCTGTGTCTTCCAGCTTGTTCACTGCATCCCATTCTTCCTTTTTTTTTTTTTTTTTTACCTTGCCCCCTGCAAGAGGAAAAGGGGTTAAAAGTGACAGCCTTGCCTTGGAATGTAGACCCACTTCAGTATTTCCTTCTCACTAAGTGAGATATACAATATAATTGAGATGTACTTTATCTTATTAATACTCTTAAGAGTCAATACCATGAAACTAAAGAGGCTTCATGCAGTTATTTTGGTCTCAGGCTTCACAGGGTTAAGCTTTCTTTTCCTTTTAACTTTTTATTTTGACATAATTTCTGACTTAAGAAAATTTTGTGAGAATAGTACAGAGAATTCCATATACTTTTCACCCAGGTTTCACTTTTCGCCCACCAAATGTTAACACTACCACACTTGCTTTTCCCTTTCCTTTCTGTAAATATATTCTTTTTTATTTATTTATTTTTTGAAACAGGCTCTCTGCTTCTGCAGATGGAGTGCCGTAGCACATCGTAGCTCACTGCAACCTCAAACTTCTGGGCTCAAGCAGTCTTTCCACTCCCGCCTCCCGAGTAGCTGGGACCACAGGTGTGCACCACTATGCCTGGCTAACTTTTACATTTTTTAATAGACAGGATCTCTGTATGTTGCCCTGGCAGGTCTCAAACTCATGGCTTCAAGTGATCGTCTCACCTCAACCTCCCAAAGCATTAAGGTTTTAGGCGTGAGGCTGAGTGCAGTGGTTCATGCCTATAATCCCAGCACTTTGGGAGGCCGAGGCAGGCAGATCACCTGAGGTCAAGAGTTTGAGATCAGCCTGGCCAACATGGTGAAACCTTGTCTCTACAAAAAATACAAAAAAAATTAGCTGGGCACTGGTGGCTCACACCTGTAGTCCCAGCTACTTGGGGAGGCTGAGGCAGGAGAATCACTTGAACCCAGGAGACGGAGGTTGCAGTGAGCCAAGATCGCGCCACTGCACTCCAGCCTGGGCGACAGAGGGAGACCATCTCAAAAAAGAAAAAAAAAGAAAGATTTCAGGCATGAGCCACTGTACCTGGCCATGGAATTTTTTTTTTTTTTAATCGGAAAACTAAGTTGTAGACATGTTGCTCTTTAAATATATTAGTATGTATTTAAACAAAGACATTCTGGTGTATGACCATAGTACAGTCATGAAAATCAAGAAGTAAACATTGATGCAATACTAATATCTAAGCTAAAACTCAGTTTTCTTTCACTTTTTAATAATTTCTCTTTTCTGTAATTTGGGAGGAGCTTGAAGTGAATTAATCTTTTGTAAAAATGTTGGGCTGGTAGCATTATTCTAACTTTTTAAGGTCTCCATTTATGCTGTATTTTATATCTTAGTAAAAACATGTAAATCAGTGATTAAAAATCACACAGTGTGAACGAAGCATCTGAAATACGGAGGCTTTAGTTAGAAGCGGCTAAAAATCTTTTAAGACTTTCTTTAGTATTTGTTATTCCTTTTCAACATGGACAATTTAAACTGTGGATTATAATAATGTATTTTCCTTTGATAGGAGCAGTTATTCTTATAGCCTGTTGTTACTTTTAAGCTATATTATACCTATAAAATTTAAACTTACCAATAAAAGATTTTTTCATTTCCTTTCTTGAAAAGATGTATAGGCTTTCCCCATTTTAAAAAATTCACATTTTGGGAATATGTGTTTGCATTCCTGGTTCTTAGTGAGTGGATTTATCTTAATTTTCTTAATTATTCTCATTTATCCTAACTTTTCTGTCTCTTCTATGTATAGAATATGATTTTTTTTGCCATTTCCCTTCTTTCCTTTACTAGCATTGCAGAATTGCTATGCACCTTCTGGCCTGAGTATCAATACATTTGAAAAGGAGGAAGTCTTGTAACTTTTTCAGCATTTCTTAAAAATCATAAGTGAGCTCCCCCGAGTCATTTTCTAATTTTTATTTTTAAAGTTTTTTATTAATATTTGTCGTTTGCTATTCCAGATCCAAGAAAACATGTTGTCAACAGGAAATCCAGTTTTTTAAAGTGTGACTTGAAGCCAGATATCCAAAATTAGGCATTTGAATACATTTAAGAAGAAATTACTCTTAAGTAGGCTTTTAAAAACACCTTTGCTCACACTACAAATTATCTGTGATGAGTAAGCTACTTCGGTTTAGCACATAGTACTATTTCGAAGAGCTCACAGAATAGTTATATTCTCTCTCCTCCCTCAAAGACAAAAACAAAATTGGCCGATTTCACTCTTTAAAAATAAACTATTCATGTCCTTTAACTCGGGATTTTTTTCTTTCAAGAAAATAACTTAGGTGTTTTGCCTAGGATCAGAATGTATCAGATTGATACTCTTTAATCAGTGCACTTTTTAAAACTGAAGAGTCACTTTGCAGCTGAAGTTATTTTTTCTTATTATTGTGATCTCGTATTTATTTAAGACAACAGTTGTGTGAAAGCTTTAATTATAGAAAATAGAACAGATCTAGCAAACATTACTTAACTAAATAAGCTTATCTTTTCCAGATTGTTTGTCTCCTAACAGTTTTGCTTCAGAATATAAAAGTTGATCAACAAAGGGAGGGCTTATTTGAGAAAGGGAAAATGTTAGATTTATTCAAAAGTACTATTTTACTTACAGTGATAGCATAGGAAGATAAATTTCATGGCATGAGCGTGTACATGTTAGAGTGGAATTTGAAAACGTAACAGTAGTCTGTAGTTTGGCTTACACGTGGCATAATTAGTATATTTTTCATTGTGTCAGTCCGTTTAGAGGATTATGCATTTATATAGGACTTTCTATTTGTTAAGAAATAGGTGGGTTGTTTTCACAGTAGTAGAAAAGTTTTTCTAGCTGGGCACCATGGCTCATGCCTGCAATCCTAGCACTTTGGGATGCTTAGGAGAGAGGATTGCTTTACCCCAGCAGCCAATACCAGGCTAGGCAGCATGGTGAGACCATCTCTACAAAAATAAAAAATACGAAAATTAGCTGAGTGTGGTAGTACATGACTGTGGTCCCAGCTACTCTGGAGACCGAGGTAGGAGGATTGCCTGAGTCTTAAGAGTTCAAGACCAGCCTCGACAACATGGTAAGACCCTGTCTCTATAAAAAAATTTTTTTAAATTAGCCAAGCTTGGTGGTACGTGCCTGTGGTCCCAGCTACTGGGCAGGCTGAGGTGGAAGGATCACTTGAGTCCGGGAGGTCAAGAGCCAAGGAGATCAAGGCTGTAGAGAGCCGTGTTTGTGTCACTGCATTCTAGCCTGGGTGACAGGGCAAGACCTTGTTTCAAAAATAATAATAAAAATTAAAAAATAAAAGTTTTTCTTGCTGTAAGAATTAGAAAAAGTATTTGTACTTCTATAAATTTCAGTTTTTGTTTAATTAGTGCTTAATGGGCCTTCAAATATGCCTTTAAATATTGATATTAATATTGTCTAGTATCCTATTATACCCCTACAGTTTTCTCATTGCTGATAAGACATCACATTTTTTATTTGAAATTGTTTTGTTGCGTTTATTATATTTAGAATATTGGATAGATTTAGAAAGAAAATGAAGACATTAAATTTGCAGTTGAAAGATGCTCTACACAATAAAGACTAAATTGTGAAATCTGCTGTCATCTTTTGGCAGCGTTTGAGAAACTAGGATTAGAGCAGGGAAGTTTCATCATTTCCTCAACTTGGCTCTGTGTCACACTGAAACTATCTGGCTATAGTATGTAAATAATATTATATAATTTGGGATCCTCAGTTTGAACTGTAGCTTCCATAATAGCTCCTAATTTCTTTCCCTTCTGTATCTTCCAGTTCATGTGTACAGGAAGATTTTGACTTTACATAATCTGTAACAAAACTTTGTCAAGGCTTTATTATGTTTCACATTAACTATCATATAATGAAATTATTTACAAGGTAGTATTTAATAAAGTCATTTTATGTTACACACAAATAAGAGAACATTGAAAGATCAACAAAAGCTTTACAGAAGAGATGAAACTGGTGTGGAGGAATGGGTAGAATTTAGATAGGCTGAGGTGCATGTTAGAAGATTAGAAAGTGTGTGTGTGTGTGTGTGTGTGTGTGTGTGTGTGTGTGTGTAGAAAGCATTCTCACCTTTCTGAGAATGGGTGAGGACAAATATGACAAAATATGGCAGAAGTAAACTCAGTGAACACTGAAACTACATATGGAAACTGCTTTGACTGGAAAATGGAGGGAGTTTGTATTGTGGATCATTAAAAGATAAGATGGGGTAGAAAAAATAGGATCAGATCATAAAGCACATGAAAGGTTAAGTACATGATTTTAGTTAACTTTGATCCAGAGTGTTGAAGTGCTACTTGTGATTTCTCAGTGAGGGGAGATATAATAAATGTAATAATTTTGGAAAATTAGTTGTAGTATATTAATGTGATTGAAGGTAAATGGAGCTCAGAGATAGAAGAACCGATTAGGAGTCTGTTATAGTAATTCATAAGGTTGAAAGCCTTGATTAAAGTCAATAGAGAGATAAACTTGGAGAATACTTTAAAGGAAGATTCTTTTTTAAAAAAAGCCCCCACCCTTTTATAATTTTACAAGTTGAAGAAGAATTAAGATATGGTTGCAGATTTTTAAGAAGCGAAATTAAACAAACGATGGTGGTAGTCATACAAGTGGGAAAGATACAAATGGGAGCTATTTTTGAGAAAGAATAATGTTTATGTTCTTTTACATTGAATTTAACTGGTGGTTGGATATCTAGTAGACAGTTTTTTGTTTATTGGAGAATTTGTTTACAGTCATTTCTCTGTGGGGGAAAATCCTCAGGTAACACTGAGTTTCTTCATTATTATTAGTTAGGAAATTCAGACTACATAACATATTACCTAATCCAGAAGTAGAGTTGTTTAAGCATTTCTAAGAAATTAGGAATTACTGTAAAATAGGACCAATAAATATTTAAAAGTCCACCTATTTCCACTAAATTTTACCATCTAATTGTCTGGTATTTTGTTAAGGATACATAGATGGATAATAGTTCTTAGAGTTACTTACACTCAGATAGCCACAGTGAACTTAACATCCATTAATGATGACGTTAGTAAATATAAGGTTATAATGTTTGACCTTGGACTTACCTATTTTATTTTTTTAAACTTATGTAGATTATAAAGCATTGTCTTTTCAAAGTATTTTTTTCTGACATTCTTAAAACTTGTTTTCTTTCAAAATATATGGTTCAAAATAAATAATTCTGCTATTTCTAAAGTTCAGAGTTAAAGAATATTCTACAATACTACAGAAGCTTTTGAGTTTTATATGTTTTGGCCTGAATTATCCAGGCAACAGCCAAAATTCTTCCCTTACATTTATGGCTTATGACAGTGCTGACTTTCATATCATTATGAGAAACTCAGAGATCTATCTCATGGATAAATCAGGTTTTTCAGATTTGGGAAAAATGAGAAAAACATTTTGGAAGAAATTGGGGATGATTTGTTAATACAAATTTGTACTAACATGGCAGGAAAATATCCATGGAAACACCAGGTAAAGTTAATCGTTTGTTGCACCCTCATAAAAATTATTTGTACTTATTCCTTTGTTAACTTTTTTAAACAGTGAATTATGTTGAAAAGCCCTTATTTTATTCTTTATACTGGTAAATGTTAACCTTAAACACCAAAATTTTCCTTTGTTTTAATGATACCTTCTGTGTCTGTGAGTTTACAGAACTTTAAAGAACTCTCTCTAAAGTATTCTATGGAGATATATATATATCTTTAGAGAGAGATACATATGTAATACATATATGTATCTTTATATATATCTCTCTCTCCACAGAAATAATAAATATTTAAACTCAATGTGTTTTGGGGGATGGTATGGAAAATGGAAGACATCTTTAATTTTCTGATATTTTAATAACTGAGACTTCTTAATAGTCTGTTTTGTTAATGAACTGGTTTTAGACGCTGCTGGCAAGTCAAGCGGTAGCCATTAAATGAACCTCTACTGCTGACATTAATTTACAGGGGCCAACAGGACAAAACTCTACGACATGATAGCTGATCTGGGAGATGATGAGCTGCCCCACATCCCTTCAGGAATCATTAATCAGTCTAGGTCAGCCTCTACTAGAATGACTGATCATGAAGGTGCAAGAGCAGAGGAAGGTACAGAATTTAGCTACCATGTTTATTTACATTTCAGAAGACCTTAAATCCAAATCACATCTTAATATTGCAACTAGGCTACTGTTTAAAATGTTGATGATCATTTTATATGATCTTTAGAGAAGGTGTTGGGCAAGCTCTTGATGTAATTAATTTAGGGATTTTGACATTTCTGGCTTCTATTTCTTCATATTTTGTTTTCATTTTTAATGTGAGGAGGAGTTGTTTCCATCATAGGTGAATTCGGAGTCTTTTCTTTAATTTTAACTACAGATCCAGTAATGGGAAAATAGTAACTTAAAAAACAAACTTAAAATAATACATATGGAAAAAGCTGCTCATTTTGTCTTATTGCTTAAATTTAGCAGCTAATAATAATTACCACTTACTAGAAGACAACTGTGGTGCCAGGCATTGTGCTTGGAACCTTTTTTTTTCTT
Source organism: Macaca nemestrina (assembly GCF_043159975.1). NCBI lineage: Eukaryota > Metazoa > Chordata > Mammalia > Primates > Cercopithecidae > Macaca > Macaca nemestrina. The sequence goes on from NC_092131.1 coordinate 77,261,291, forward strand.
TCTTTCTTTCTTTTTTTTTTTCCATGAGACTGAGTCTCACTCTGTTGCCCAGGCTGGAGTGCAGCTCACTGCAACTTTCGCCTCCTGGGGTCAAGCGAGTCTCCTGCCTCAGCCTCCCAAGTAGCTGGGACTACAGGTGCATGCCACCATGCCTGGCCAGTTTTTTGTATTTTTAGTAGAGACAGAATATTACCATGTTGGCCAGGCTGGTCTCAAACTCCTGACCTCAAGTGATCCGCCTACCTTGGCTCCCAAAGTGCTAGGATTACAGGTGTTAGCCACAGTGCCCAACCTGTTACTTTAAATATGTATTACTTTAAAAAATATGTGTAACTGTTGCCTCAATTAATCCTTTGAGAATAAGGCAGTATCATTATTCTTTAACTTGGTAGCAAGTATATGCTACCTAGTAATGAATTTTATAAAATTTGCCTAAACTAGAAATGTGTAGGAAATGAAAGTACTACTTAAACGTTTTTTCCAAAATTGATTTTGGCCAAAGATATATAGGTATACTTGAATCATTTATAACTCTAAGTCTAGATGTTTATAAGTATTGAATCTGAGTTTTTAACCAAAGATTATTGTGACATACGAGATACAGTAATTTGGCATATATATTAAATTTCATTGATGTTATTGCCTTTGCTGTGTAAAGAGGATTTGTTTGATGTCCCAGTCAAAAAATTTTAAATGCATCTTGTTCCCTTTTAAGATTTCCCTAGTGGCACAGTTTCCTTACAGTTAAATAATTTTGCATTTTTTTCCCTCTCATAATTTACCATTTACTTCACTCACCTTAAAAAAAAAATCACTAAAATAACAGTCATTCAAAGCAAAATGAATGAAAAATAAAATAGTGTCTGTTAATTTTTTCAGATCTCATTTCCACTATTGAGATATATTCCTGTTTTACTTTAGAATGAAAAATAAAATAGTGTCTGTTAATTTTTTCAGATCTCATTTCCATTATTGAGATATATTCCTGTTTTATTTTAGAAGTATTTTCTAAACTACACATAGCAACTCCATTTTTTTTTTAATGCATTTAGTGATGATTTTGCTTCATTTTTGGTCTGTTTTGCCAAATATGCATAGCACAACTTGCTAAAATTTTTGTAATTAATGTACATTTAAACTGCAAGTTTTGCAGTTTAAGGCAAACCCATGTTAGCAGTGTGAACCCTTTTAAATGTTTCAAACCAATGACTTATGGTAAAAGCCAATCAAGGCACACTCTACACAAAAACCAGCTTAGAGCTCTCTATGTGTGTTTGTTTATGTGTTATGTGTGTGTTTTAAAGAAAGAATATAGGTCAGTGATCTGTTTCTTGATGCTGGGAGGAGGGCGAGGGGAGAGATTTGATAAGTGTGAACTTCATTACAGTTTTTGAAGTGTCGATCTTACTAGAATTTGTTATTTAAAGAGATGTGAGTTTGACTTCAAGCTAAGAAGGCAGCTTTGGAGTACATAATCTCTTTATTTTCAGTGGCACTGTCCAACTTACTTCTTTACTTTTGAAGTCCATGTCCTACCTCATTTTGTAAAGAACAATGTCTGTTTTCTAGGAGTGGTACTTCAACATTACAATCTTCTAGACTGTTGTTACTAAAGACTTGAGACATATCACATTGCCGCTGGTATAAATGGAATCTGTAACCTGGACTAAGTTCTTGGGAAAAAGAGTTCAGTATGTGAGCTACAGGTTTCCTTCATGATAAGTGTCCATCAAAAGGAAGATTAGTTATAAAAATCTGAAAAAAACCTTATATTTTATAGACCCATTATACTAGTATTGTTATATTACTTGATGAAATCCTTCTTAGGCCTCCTAATAAAATGTCTTATAATTTCCATCATTAAATTAAAAACTAGGCCAGGCATAGTAGCTCATGCCTGTAATTCCAGCACTTTGGGAGCCCAAGGCAGGAGGATCACTTGAGCCCAGGAATTCAAGACCAGCCTGGGCAACATAGCAAAACCCTGTCTCTATTAGAAAAAAAAAAAAAAAAAAGATACCAAAACTAATTTTTTAGGCTGGTTAAAATAATTATATTTTTCTTTGAATTACTAATGACATTTTTATACTATGGGTAATTATATTACCATTAATAAAATGAATTTTTAGGATAGAAATTAATTCCATCTGAAGGGAAATAAGGGTAAACAAATGAGTGGCTGCTGGGATTACCATATGCCACAGTGATGGGTAATATGGAAAGCAGAGATAATAGTGTAGAAGAAGTTTTACACATATATATGTAAATAAATACTGAGTAAGCAGAATAGCTTGCAATATCTACATAAATATGTCATGAAATATATGTGTGTATATAGAGAAAAGGATAGAAATGTGGTCATATGATTAATTAGAAATGAGTATAATACTAATTTTTTGTTAAGTACAATTAATCCAAAACGCGAGTAAAACTAACATCCATACACTAACCTTCACATGCTCCTAAATTGGTCAGTGGCTGATCAGAGATAGTCCTGCAAAATGATTTGTTACGTTAAAGTTATTTTATTGGGCTTTGTGTCAGTGAATGTTTGTATAATTGTGAGTGGGAAGAACTGTGGCATTTTAGAAACAAATTATGAGCTTAAAGTAAAAATATTTCTTTGTCTAGAGAAAAATGCTTTGAGTAAATGTTATCTAATGACTTTTATGTACTTATCCTTAAACATAAGTTTAAATTATTGATTTTATAGTTTATAGCTGCTTCTGGTATTGCCAATAACTGCATGCTAATAATTTGTAGGAAAAGATCAATGCTACAGATTATTCAGATTCATAAGTGTCATAATTGAAAGATTAACTAAATACTAGTTAGGATCTCTATGTATATATTTTCTTTCAGGTGCTTTCAGATTCATTTTAGATCAAGTAACTGAATCAGAGCTGCATTTTAGAACCCTATTTGAGTCAGATTATATAGCTTACTTTGATAGATAAAATAATAAAATAACATGTTTTAAATAAAGATGAATTTTATTTTGCCGTAGTATACATATATGAATTATATCTTCTCAGAATTATTTCCAGTAGTATTAGTGATGACTGTCAAGTTTCATTACAGCTCTTGTGTTTCCTGTAGCATATTTATATCATTTTTCATGGGAATTTTTTAAAAATTGACAAACAGCTTAATTTTTTTTGTATAATGTTTCCCTTTTAAATTTGCTCATGAATTTTAAGTGTGTTTTAATATATTGAGTTTTATATTATAATGATTTGAGTATTTCTCCCTTGTTACCTTAATGTTAAGTTTTTGCTTTCAAAGCATTTGAAATGATATTGAAGGTTGTTGCTTAAACTATGACTGTTACAACAAAATATTTAGATAATAGTTATTCAATTATGGCAGAGTTTAATTGGTTAATAGTATGTATAGAAAGGAAAACACATTTTAAATAATTCGAACTGCTAATATTAACATGAAAAGCTGTAATAATGCACATGATATAGTCAAGAAATCTAAGTGAAGCTCAACCTGAGTTTAGTTTGAAATTGAAATGGCACATCTGATCAGAAATTAAAACTCTGTGGTCAAGATTAGTTGCTTCATTTTAGAATGTCATGGTAACTAGAATGGGACATTAAAATAAAAATCATAGTCAAAGCTTTAAAGCCGGAAGACAGGCTGGACGCGGTGGCTCACGCCTGTAATCCCAGCACTTTGGGAGACCGAGGTGGGTGGATCACTTGACGTCAAGAGTTCAAGACCATTCTGGCCAACAAGGTGAAAGCCCATCTCTCCTAAAAACAAAAAAATTAGCTGGGCGTGATGGCTGGCACCTGTAATCCCAGCTACTTGGGAGGCTAAGACAGGAGAATTGCTTGAACCCAGCAGGTGGAGGTTGCAGTGAGCCAAGATCGCACCACTGTACTCCAGCCTGGGTGACAGAGCAAGACTCTGTAAATAAATAAATTAATTAATTAAATAAAGCTGGAAGATGTTCTGAAGTCCACATGGATTAACCTCTTTATAGAAAGGAAACTGACGTTGTTGGTGGAAGAACTTTTTCCTAGACCATTGCTGTTACTGAAGGAATCTGAACAATTAAAGCTTCATTCTAGTGAACTGATATAGTATATAGCTGACTGTAAACCATTTACATTTCAGTGTTTGTACTAGTTTTTATCAGGGACTAGAATGCCTAGTACTTCTTTAGAAAGCAAAAGGACTTAGCAACAACCTATTAACATTTAAAAAATACTGTATGACTACTTTGAGGTCCTTGAGGTCCATGGTAGAGATTTCCCCCCATGAATAGCAAAAATCTGATATTTAACTCCATTGTTTAATCAAAATTTGTCCTATTTCTTATTTAACATGTAAACTATAGTTATAATTGTACTGAAGTGATAAGAGATTTAGACAAAGCTTTTGTGCCCCAACTTCCACCCCAGAATAATATATCTAGTGCACATTTTATTTGTGGACAGTTACTACACCACAGTTCCAACACATTTGTTTAACACTGCTTAGTAACAGGATTTTTTGAGTAGAAGTGGGAAAATAAAAATTAATTATATTACTGAATATTGTAACTGTTAAGTGCTTAAATTTTCCCCACAATATTGTCTTGTACTGTATGATTTTTCAGCATTTAAGAAGCGGTTTTGTTCTTTATAGCTGAACCAATAACGTTTCCATCTGGAGGAGGCAAGTCATTTATTATGGGTTCTGATGATGTTTTGTTAAGTGTACTGGGCCTTGGAGACCTTGCAGACTTGACGGTAACAAATGATGCAGACTATAGTTATGATGTAAGTGCAGTTTTATTTTTAATTTTTTAATGATTTAATAGAAGGCTCCTTATTTTTTGGAATCACTTATAAAACAGAATTAATGTCAAGGTGCATGGAAAAGATAAGTTTGTGTCAATGTGTTGATTTGAAGTGACATGTAGTTTTTCTTTTATAACTACTTTCTTTGTGGTATTTAAATTTTGTTTTAGGTATTTTGGTGGATTAACTAGAAGTTTGAGATGATTAATATATTGGTCAATAAATACATCTTGAGTAGTCAACTCTCAATTATCTCAAATTAAGCCATATTTTGGTGTTAACAAGAAAAAAAATAACCTGAATCACTTATTTGCCTTCAGAATACTTCTTAAAAAGCATGTTTTATTTTTGAACTTTTATTTTCTTAAGGAAATATTTTAAAGTTTCTAAACATTTTAAAGTTAGCTTGCATCATTTCCTGAATACTTAACTCCATTAGAGGGATGGGGAGTGGATGGAAGGGATAGGGAGTCCAGTGTTAGAGGTGAAACTTGTCTTGGATTTAATTTTTCTAGATATTAATATTTCAATTGAGAGTTAACTATACCTGTTAGATCTTTGTTAATTGCAGTTTTTCAGCAATTTTTTTTCTTTTTATAATGAATTTCTTTTTCTACATTTTATAGTTAACGTTAGCATGCTTTTTAGAGACAGCCTTTGGTGGGCTGGATTATTCTCATTAATATATTTTTGTAAATACATAAGCAACTAAATTCCAGTAAACTTTTGACTGCTTTAGAAGTGGTTTCACAGCCTGTCTTTACAGATGGAGAAATGTGAAGGTAAAAAGATAAACCTCTGTCAATACCAAGAATTATGAAAATGGGATAAAAATATTCTTAAAAGGTCTTTAGTTCAGACTTTCAGAAAGTACCTTAACTTGCTGCCTTTAAAAATTTCACGTTATACATTTCCTAAATGACTTTACTGTTAATACTGTACCGTTGGATATTTGTAATATGTAATTATTTTTCATGTAAAGTATTGCAGCAATGGTAGCAATGATGATTTTGTTCTCATCTGACATTTAATAGGAGCTTTGGGTTTAGCTTGATAGGTATAAACAGACTAAAGAACTCTGCATTTGATCTAGGCTATTTGTAAGGCAAATGAAATTATTCTGAGTTATTATTAAATGATAAAGTTTTTTTAGAAAGTTTTAAAGGTACATTAAATTTCCACTGGACATTTTAGCCAAACAGTTTTAAATATATGTGTTAAACACACCAAAAAGAAACGAATAAACACTCCACATGCCTTCCAGTTTACTACTTTCACCACTAAATATTGTGCTCTTTCCTTTTAGTTGCCTGCTAATAAAGATGCCTTTCGAAAGACATGGAATCCCAAGTATACACTACGTAGCCATTTTGATGGAGTACGGGCATTAGCTTTTCATCCTGTAGAACCTGTGCTGGTTACTGCTTCTGAGGACCATACCCTGAAACTCTGGAACCTGCAAAAAACAGTTCCTGCCAAAAAGCAAGTATTTTAATGTTAGCCTGGTGTATTTCTTCTAATTTTGCTAATATAAGTAATTATTCCTCATTAGTGTTGCATATCTTTAATGCACACATTTGATCTAATGACTATTTAATATCAACCAGTGATTTATAGTTATTTAATTGCCTTCTCTTCCCCTACCCTTTTTCCCCCTCTTTTAGGAGTGCCTCTTTAGATGTAGAGCCTATCTACACATTTAGGGCCCACATGTAAGTTTTACTGAATTGGTATTTAATTAACAATCATACTTATTATTAAATATTATTTATCAGTCCTCAAACCTTGTAATTTTCTCAATGTTTTATATTAGAAAAGATGTATTACTTGAATAATAGCTATTTAATAATTGTATTGGTGAAAATATGAATATAATAGTACCATTCAGGCTAGATGCAGTAGTTCACGCCTGTAATCCCAGGACTTTGGGAGGCTGAAGTGGGCAGATCACTTGAGGTCAGGAGTTCAAGACCAGCCTGGCCAACATGGTGAAATCCCGTCTCTACCACAAAATACAAAAATTAGCTGGGCGTGGTGGCATGCGCCTGTAGTCTCAGCTACTCAGGAGGCTGAGGTGGGAGAATCGCTTGAACCTGAGAGGCGGAGGTTTTAGTGAGCCAAGGTCACCACTGCTCTCCAGTCTGGGCTGGCGACAGAGTGAGACCCCGTCTCCAAAAAAAAAAAAAGTACCATTCATATGTACATGTTCAGTTAAAACAGTTTTTCGATATTACATAAATTCAGAGGTTGGGGGAATGGAGACTTGAGTTTCTTCTTGGAATTTATCAGTAATTTTTTTTTTCTCTCTTCCTACAATAGTGGCCCTGTTCTGTCATTAGCTATTAGTTCTAATGGAGAACAGTGTTTCAGCGGTGGTATTGATGCTACCATCCAGTGGTGGAATATGCCGAGTCCCACTGTGGATCCATATGATACGTATGGTAAGTAAAAGGATCAAAATGTATTTTTTTTTTAACTGAATGGAGCTGACAAAAGTAAATACCTCAAATAGGATTACAAGGTTATTTAAACCTATGTTAGTCACCTCATTTTGTTCTTCCATTTGCTAATAAATTGCTTTATTAAAGAGAAAAATTAGAAAATGTCATGCCATGGGTATTTAAGCCTATGAATTGATACTTTCTCTGTTGTTAAAAAAAGTATATTAATTAAAGTGTTAATTTAGGTAGTAGGAACAAAAAGAAGGAAACAAAATATAATCTAAGTAACAAAATTTTGAACTTAAGAAATAGTTTATATATTTTAAAAATATTAGCAAAAGACAGTGGAACCAACAGCAAGGGTGTAAATCATTAAAACTTTTTGGAGCCAAAAAATTTTTTTGTTATTCTTAGCTCTTATATACAAAAACATTTTTAATTTCAAAATGGAAAGAAAAAGAAAAGAAACCTCCTTTGACTTACAAATGGAGCTTTTAGAAATCTGTTCTACAGAAACACCTACCTGTACCTGTGTTCAAATATATTTGTAAGGGCATTATCAATAATTATATTAAAACAAAATGTTTATGAACTCTTTTTTCTTTTTATTTAACACCACTTTGTGCCTACATTAGCTAGGCATTGTGGTAAGCACTATGTCAAGAAATAAGATTGTTTAATGGAAAGTAGAGACATAAATAAGCAAAGGGATGGGATCTGTGGTTACAAATTGTGATAAATGATAAGAAGATAGAGTACTGTGAGAGGGAGTAACAGGCAGAACCTTCTCTAGAAGAGTTAGTCAAGAAAGGTCTTTCTAAAATAGTGAGATTCAAGCCAAAATCTGAAGGATAAAAGGAAACTTTCAGTAAAGAGTTTTAAGCCAGAAAGTTATCTGATAAATGTAAGGTTTTAAAAAGGTGACTGTGTCTGTTGTGAGAAGAGTAAATTGGGGGTGAGAAGAGTGGAAAGAGAAATACCAGTTAGGAGGCTGCTGTCATATAGTAGTCTAGTAAACTAGGTGACAGACGACATTGCCAAGATTAGAGTGGTGGTAGCAGAGCAGTTAGAAGTGGTTTTAAGATAAACTGAGGGAGTATGGTAGAATAGACAGGATTTATTGATAAATTATGTTGAGTAGATAAAGTGATGGGTGAGTGATGCTTAATTTGATTGTATGTGTTTAACTGCTTTATTGAGATGTAATTTAACATATCAGAAAATTCACCCTTTTAAAGTATACAGTTCAGACTGGACACAATGGCCCACTCCTGTAATCCTACCACTTTGGGAGACCGAGGTGGGAGGATCACTTGAGGTCAGGAGTTCAAGACCAGCCTGGGCAACACAGTGAGACCTCATGTCTACCAAAAATTCAAAGATTAGCCAGATGTGGTGACACGTGCCTATAGTCCCAGACACTTGGGAGGGTCACTTGAGTGTGGGAAGGGTCACTTGAGTGTGGGAAGTCAGGGCTGGAGTGAGCTGTGATGGTTCCGGTGTACTCCAGCCTGGGCAAGAGAGTGAAACCCTATCTCTCGCTCTTTTTTTTTTTTTTTTTTTGGAAACAGGGTCTCACTCTGTCTCCTAGGCTGGAGGGCAGTGGCTTGATCTTGGCTTACTGCAACCTCCGCCTCCCAGGCCCAAGCCATCCTCCTGAGGAGCTGGGACCACAGGTGTGAGCTACCACACTCCACTAATTTTTGTATTTTTTGTAGAAATGGTGGCCGTGTTGCCCGGGGTGGTCTTAAAACTCCTGAGCTCAAGTGATCCGCCTGCCTCAGCCTCCCAAAGTGTTGGGATGATGGGCATGAGCCACTATGCACAGCCACAAGACCCCATCTCTAAAAAAAAATTAAAAATAAAGTCTACAGTTCAGTAGTTTTTACTATGTTCACAAAGTTGTACAGCCATCATCACTAATTTCAGAACATTTTCATTACCAGTCCTGAGTGTTTGATGTGAGTAACTGAGCAGGTGATGGGAGCATTTATTGAAACAGAGGCAGAACTGGTGTAAGGAGATTTAAGATGGTGAGTTCAGATTTTAGGCATGTTAAAGGATGACAGTATCAAGTAGGTAATACACAACTAAGGAGCCCAAAGAGATCTCGATTGAAGTTAAAAACATGGACAGTCTTCTCTATACAGATGATACATTAAGCTATAAGAATGGGCAATGCAGGGAGAGGGTATTGTTTAATATAAGAAGAGAAGACAACCGGGGACTGAAGTCCTCGTAACTCTGACACTGGGAGGGTGGCTAGAGCAAGAGAGCCAACAAAGGAAACTGAGGAGGTATGACCCAAAAGACAGAAGGAAGTGCAGGAGAGTGTGTGAAATCATGGAAGCACACTAAAGAAGAAACCCATTTTGAGAAGAAAGAAGCAGTCTGTACTTTCAAATGTTACTGAGAGTTCTAATAATATGATACAAAGTTTCCCTTTTATAAGTGACCAGCAGGTCACCCACATCTTGGCCAGATAGAGTTTGGATGCTGGAGCTAAGACTGAAGGATGAAGGGACCTCTGGATAATCTTTCATGTCAGACTATATGGATGAAAAGCAATATAATGGGAACAACAACAAAATGTTTTGTATCATCAAAGTATTAAATTTGATAGTATAGGGATCATCATTAGCAAAGATTGTTTTGGTGTGGTAATGGTATCAGAAACCAAACTGGAGTGATTTGAAGAGTAAACAGGAAGTGAAAAGCATATTTCTACTGCTGGGTAGAAGGGGTGGTAGGGTAGGATTAATGAAGATTTTTTGTTGACAAGATTCTGGAACAAGTTTTTTTTCACTGTGGTAATGATCCCAAGGAGGAGAATTTGTGTAGTAGAGAAGCAGTAAACATTACAGCAAGTTAGTGACATCTGGTACTAGCCCTTGATAGGATGGAGGACAGATTCCTTGCTTGTATCTGGAAGCTAGGAGAAGATACCTTTAGACACTAATCATTTATATGTTAGGCAGCAAGAAGATGGGGGATAAGAAACATACAGCATTATTTGAATGCTGTATTTTCTCAGTGAAGTATGAGGCACAGTCATGTGGAAGAGAGGTTGGGAGCTGTGAGAATTGTGGAGATGATAAGAAGCATTCATGCAAAGTGGGAGGAGTTTACTAGAAAAACAGGATTATCAGACAGATTATGTTCATTGTTATCAGCTGTCAAATGTCTGTCAGTTAAGGAACAGATAAATAAAATATGGTATATCCATACAGCAGAGTATTATTTGGCACTAAAAATAAATGAAGTACTGATACATGCTGCAACATGGGTAAACCTTGAAAACATGTTCAATGACCAGGAGGTCAAGGTTGCAGTGAACTGTGACCGTGCTGCTGTACTCCAGCCTGGGTGACAGAGCAAGACCCTATTTCAAAAAGAAAAGCAGAAAACATACTCAGTGAAAGAACCCAGTCACAAAAGACCACATATTGTATGATTCCATTTATAGAAATTGTTCATAATAGGACACATCCGTAGAGACAGAGCATTAGTTGTTGCCTAGACTTGTGGAAAGGTGGGGAGGAGGAATTGGGGGAAGTGACTAATGAATGATGAAAGTGTCCTAAAATTGATTGTCATGATGGTTCTATAACTCTGTGAACATACCAAAAATCATTAAATTATACACTTTAAATGAGTGAGTTGTATGGCATGTAAATTATATCTGTATCTCCAAAAAGCTGTTTTTTTTAAAAAAGCACATGTTCCTTTATAGAAAATTGTGAAAATACAGAAAAATGTTGATGGGAGGAGGGGATAAAAATAGGCCATAATTCTACTCTTACATATAGCCACTATGTACACTTTGGTTTATCTTCTTGTGGCCTAAATTTATGTTGTGTTCTTTATACTCAGTTATAGTAAGTTTTCTTTATGTATCAAAGTTTGTTTTAAACTTCTTTTACCTGATTTTTTGTTTGTTTTTTCTCCAGAGCCAAATGTTCTAGCTGGCACTTTAGTTGGTCATACAGATGCAGTTTGGGGTCTTGCTTATAGTGGCATAAAAAATCAATTACTGTCTTGTTCAGCAGATGGCACTGTTAGGTTATGGAATCCACAAGAAAAATTGCCATGTATTTGCACTTACAATGGAGATAAAAGTAAGTAAATTTTGCATCTGTGAGAAAAGTTAGTTTTTTAAAAAATTTGGAATATATAAAGGACAAAGTAATTGATTTATTTCTTTACTGCTCCAAAGAGATATATTGAAATAATTTTGTAAAAGTTAGGATAATCTTTTTACTCATTTTTTTTTGAAGTGCTTTGCAACTATATCCCGTAATGCAGTTCTTTTTTAACTTTTTTGTGTTCAATTTTTTAAAAATGTAAAACTACTTGTATGTAATAGTGGAATAGACAAATGAGGATACTCATAGGGACAACAGGAGGCACACCATCTGTTCCAGATGACTACCCACGAAGACTGAAGGGATCACAGTCTCAAGCATACCTATAAACCATGTGTTCCATGACCCTGAGCACACTAGTTGAGTAGTCCAGCCATAATCACTGAACCCCTAACTGGAAAAGTACAAATTAGGTTATTTTCATGATTTTAAATATTTTCTATTTAAAAAGGCTTTAACCAGTTTACCTTTTGAAGACATTTACTGATCTTATTTTCCAAGTCATTTTTAATTTTTTTTTTTTTTTTTTTTTTGAGACGGAGTCTCGCTGTGTCTCCCAGGCTGGAGTGCAGTGGCGCGATCTCGGCTCACTGCAAGCTCCGCTCCCAAGTAGCTGGGACTACAGGCGCCCGCTACCACGCCCGGCTAATTTTTTTGTATTTTTAGTAGAGACGGGGTTTCACCGTGTTAGCCAGGATAGTCTTGATCTCCTGACCTCGTGATCCACCCGCCTCGGCCTCCCAAAGTGCTGGGATTACAGGCTTGAGCCACCGCGCCTGGCCTTTTTTTTTTTTTTTTTTGAGATGGAGTCTCGCCCTGTCGCCCAGGCTAGAGTGCAGCGGCGCGATCTCAGCTCACTGCAAGCTCCGCCTCCCAGGTTCACGCCATTCTCCTGCCTCAGCCTCCCGAGTAGCTGGGACCACAGTCGCCTGCCCCCATGCCTGGCTAATTTTTTTTGTATTTTTGGTAGAGACGGGGTTTCACCATGTTAGCCAGGATGGTCTCTATCTCCTGACCTTGTGATCTGCCCGCCTCAGCCTCCCAGAGTGCTGGGATTACAGGCGTGAGCCACCGTGCCCCGCTTTTAATTTTTTTAATTAGACCTTTTATTTGTATGTAAAAATACACATTATTTTAAAACATTTTAGGTGAGTAGTAAATGTATAATTTTGTGTCTCTTAGGACACCTTAGTGGTACTAATTTTCATTTATCCAAGCTTTAGAGGTAAGAATTCATTTAGATATTTGTTTCTGGCTTCATCTAGATAGTTAATAGCTTGGCTCCATATTTCGTCTAACTGTGCATTGATCTGGCTAGTTTAATTTAGTATGTTAAAGAGAGAAATTGCTGCTCAGGCCATTTTAGGGTGAAGTACTGCATCAGCTGATTCCAGAGTCCAGGCCATTTTCATGAGTCCAAAAATTTGACTTGTATTATCTCCTTTATAAGGCCTACAGATCTCTGACAGGTGAACCAGTCTGCCAAAACAGTTATATGAGAATGCTAATTTGTCATTTTACAGTAAGAAGTATTATTGGCAAGTTGGCGAAAAGACTAGGATTTTATTTAATCCCTTAGAAGAAAATGTGTAATAGAAGAAATAACTTTTACATGTATTTACTCTTTATGAGCTCTGTAGTTATATTTTTCTTATAATATTAAATAGAATGCTATAAATTTTTTAAATAATTGAGGAAAAGATATTTCTTACCATCCTGACGCAGTTGTATTCCTTTTCATTATTAACAGTATTTCAAGATTATTTGAATTCCTTTTTCTGATTAGAAAAGTAGAGATTTCATAGAATTTTACTTTGTTTGCATTGTCTGTCTTTGGGCTCATTTCAGAGCATGGAATACCTACATCAGTTGACTTTATAGGCTGTGATCCAGCTCATATGGTAACCTCTTTCAACACTGGTAGTGCCGTAATTTATGATTTAGAAACATCACAGTCATTGGTGATACTTTCATCACAGGTAGATTCTGGTAAGTTTTCATGGAGTTTCTTTGAAACCTTAAAAAGGGGTATTACACAGAGGATGATCTTTTAGCTAATTTTAATGTTTTTACTATTTGAATTTAGGATGGCAAAATAGTTTCATAATGTTACAGTTATACTTATTCATATTATTTCTGCTATTTCTTCAAATTTTGCTTAAAAGTTTGGGTGGACGTATGGGAAAAGGAATGACTAGAGCAATATAAAGGTGAAAGTAGGGAAAATAAGATAATGAACCTAATGTACTCATCATTCAGTTTTAATACCTGTCTATAAATGCCCAGTATTGCACATGTGGTATGTGGTATGTGTTTTACAGTTTATATAGATAAGGATCGCATAAGATTTATGTATTGCAATTGGTTGATAGGTCTCTCAGGTCTCTCTTCATCCATAGATTCCCCTTCATCTCTTTTATGTTCCTGTTTTTTTAATTGAAGAAATTGGCTACTTTGTCTTGTGAAGTTTCCTACAGTCTGAATTTTGCTAGTTGTATACCTGTATTATTTAACGTGCTTCTCTATTTCTATTCACAATTCTCCTGTGAACTGATTATAGATCTAAAGACTTACTCAAAATCAGGTTCACTGTTTTTTTCTTTTAAAAATTTTTACATGTTTTTGGCGACTTTACTTCACAAGTAATTTGTAAGCTTTTATCAGAGGTAAGTATTTTCTGGTTGTTTATATTTTTGTGATGTTTTAAGTCGGATTATTGCTTGGGTTCATTAATTTTCTATTGAAAAATGATTTTCTAATTTTATCATTCCCTCTCCATTTATTAGCTAGATTATTCCTATAAAAAAGAACATCTCCTTATCAATAATCTGGTTACCTTGGAGTTAGTGTGTATTAAGGAAAGGCAAGATAAATTATTGGGTTTTGGTTTTCCCCTTTATTTACCAGTTTTCAAAATAATGAGTTGGTTTGCTAGCACCCTCTAAAGGTGACCAGTTTGTCTTGGGTAGTGTTTTTGGTATCATCGTACTCTCTCATGGATATAATGTATTTGATGTGTTTCAATCCATTACAGGTATTATCTTTATTTATTGCTGTTCAGATCCTTTCATTTTGGCCAGTGGGGCTTACTCAGCAGGGCTGAGGTTGGCTCCTGAGTCCTTTTGCCATGACCTTGGTAGTTGTTGATAGCTTCCTGATATGACATACGACAAGATGTGCTAGGTTCATCTTGTTCATTTTGTGCCCTAGATCTGAAATCAGCTATTTATTTAAGGAGTTGTGGTTTCTTTTAGTGGGAAATGGCATTTAGAGACTACAGTTGGGGTGCTAGGCTGCTGAGTTGATCCTCGTGGTCTTCATGGCTCCTGGGTTGTTCATTGTGTTAGACTTTTTCAATGTACAGAGCTAAGAAATAAGCATTTTTTAAACAGTAAAATACTTCCTCTTCAAATTCAGATTTATTTTGGTTCTCAACAAAATTGTTTCTTATTTTATTTACCCCACCCACAGTATACACAGAATTGTCTCAGTAATAATACCATTGCCATGAAAAGATTGAATATTGATAATAAAACTTTGTAATTAGCGTATATTCCACTAGTAATATACAATCTGATTTCTGTGCTTTAAAGTCACTTGGAATAGTTCCTTCCTTTGTAGTTATACCACCAGTTGGATATACTTAAGTTCATTTGTTTAATTTTACTTTTGATTTTCATTAATTTCTTTTAGAAAAACAACTGTTGGTTGGGCGCGCATTGGCTCATGCCTGTAATCCCACCACTTTGGGAGGCCAAGGCAGGAAGATAGCTTGAGGCTAGGAGTAGAGACCAGCATGGGTAACATAGTAAGGCCCCATCTCTACCAAAAGCTTAAAAAATTAGGTGGGCATGGTGATGTGTGCCTGACGTCCTAGCTTTGGAGACTGAAGCAGAAGCACTTGAGCTCGGGAGTTCAAGGTTACAGTGAGCTATGATTGCACCATTGCACTCCAGCCTAGGCGACAGAGTGAGACCTTGTCTCTTAAAAAAAAAATTGCTTTATAATTACGTAAAATATTTACATGGTGCCATGGTCAGGTCTTAAACCAAAATTATCTTCTCTTTCCCAGTATCTCCTCAAACCTTTTTTTAAAATTACCCTACATAGATAGCTATATATACATATTTTTTTCTGTGTTTAGGTGTAATATATGAGTCATGGTACGCATGCAGAATGAATGATCTAAAGTCTATTAATATTGAGGATTTTTCGCCCATTTATTCGTTTTGATATTTCTCTGTTCTCCCTCATCTTTAATAAAAAGTTAGTAAGAGCTTACTGGAAAAGAAAAAAGTCTCATCTTTAAAGAGCATTAATTCCAGTTTTCTGTTTTTTTGTTTTTTTTGTAGGTAGGATGGGGGTTGTTCCTTACAAACATCTAACTAGCAATTATGAATGTTTCCTTCTTTAAATGCTTATAATTCTTATATGGACTGTTTATTAGAAGTAATAATTGTGGATCTTTTAAAAATTCTAAACTACCTATAATAAAGGGCTGCATTAAAAACACTTCTCATTTTTTCTAAATTTGAGCCTAGTACAGTCTATATTATAGGACATAATAACATAAATGTTTATTTTTTAAAAAATCTCTCTGGAGTCCTTATTTCGTTGTCAGATTTTTTGTTTTATGCAAAAGGTTTAGTTTTTAATGATTTTTATATTTTAACATGATTAAAAAGGCCATTATCCAACTTCTTATTAAAGGTTTGAATTTTAACGTATTGTCTTCCTTTATTTTTCAGGTTTACAATCTAATAATCATATCAACAGAGTAGTAAGTCATCCCACACTTCCTGTTACAATAACTGCTCATGAAGATAGACACATCAAATTTTTTGACAATAAAACGGGTAAGCAAAGTCTTCTTTTCATATTAGTTATACTGTAAATTTGAGATGATCGATAATGCTATTTTATATAAGGTATAGTGAGTTTCAGATATGAAATTGCCAAATGAAACCATTTTAACTCAGATTTTTGCTTTTCTTAATGTTGCACATTTATGTTGTTTTATCCTTAACTAGCCATAATACCTTGCCTAGCTATTATGATTTCTTCAAGTCATGTTAGTTAAATGTAGATCCTTCCATTTGAAATTTTTTCCTCATATTCTGTTATGAATAAGTATGATGGAAGAGGTCTCTTTCTGGTGTTTGGCATTTCCAGTATTTTTTTTTTTTTTTTTTTTTTGCGGCAGTTTCGCTCTTGTTGCCCATTATCTAGTCATTACCTAGAATAGTACATAATATATTGCTTGCTCTCTCTCAGGAAAGGTCTGACAGCTAGAAAGTCTACTTGAGGAGAGACTAGAACAGTCAGGGTACTGAAGGACTTCTAAATAAGAAACATAAATGGTAATTGCAACATTGTTACAGGGTAACAAATTATCAAGTAAGACAGTGACCCAGAATTACAGGTTTCTCTTTGAAGATTATATAGAAAATGGCAATATGTTTTAGTCCATAGTCTTAAGGATGAAACCCTTTTGTTCAAACAACGCTTTCATGGACAGATTCTTTTTAACAAATTGCAGACAAAATGAATATTTATAGGTTGTGCACAGGACGTAAGATTCAAGTGGATGTTCTCTTTAAAAAAATTATTTAAAGTATTTTTTTTTTTTTAATAGTGACAGGATCTCACTGTGTTGCCCAGGCTGGTCTTGAACTCCTGAGCTCAAGCAGTTCTCCCATCTCAGCCTCCTGAAATGCTGGGATTACAGGCATAAGCCACTGCTTCTGGCCCGTGTTCTCAATTTAACACTTTATCAAATCAATCCTTTGAACTATTTTTATGAAACCAATAATGTTTTTCTCTGCTGCAAGAGCAGAGAGGTTAATTTCCTTTGTGTTTCTAAAAAGATTCCTTTTTATTAATTATTGAAGATTTACAGTTATATGGGAAAGTTCAGGAATTTTAGTAGTTATATTAAAAGCAAAAGGTGAGAATCTGTAGAGCTGTTTTATTAGCAGAAATCAAGAAAGTGGTCAGTAAAAGTTTACTCAATATCAAATAAGCAGTGTATAGTCTTTCAAATTGTTTCCAAATTCTACCTATTTACTCTTTCTGTTAACTAGTACCTTGCCTGTAGTATGAAGATAATTGAAGCAGTAGGTTCCAAATAATAGGAAAAAAAAAATCCTTTTCTTTTCATTTCTTTTTTTTTTTTTTGGAGCCAGTCTTGCTTTGTTGCCCAGAGCTGTAGGGCAGTGGCACCATCTCAGCTCACTGCAACCTCCGCCTCTTGGGGTTCAATTGATTCTGGTGCCTCAGCCTCCCGCATAGCTGGGACTACAGGTGTGTGCCACCATGTCCGGCTAATTTTTGTATTTTTAGTAGACATGGGGTTTCACCAAGTCAGCCAGGCTGGTCTTGAACTCTTGAGCTCAAGTGATCTGCCCGCCTCAGCCTCCCAAAGTTCTGGGATTACAGGCGTAAGCCACTGTGCCCAACCATAGTAGAAAAAAGTATTTCTCAGTTGACCTCCTCTCTATCACCTTTCTCTCTCTCTCTCTCTCCCCTCCCCTCCCATCTTTCTATTTCTCTCTGTCTCTGTCTCTCTCTCTCACACACACACACACACACATGCCCTTTTGAGTTATATGAAACTATGAGTTGTCTTCAGATGTGGTGGTTTTTTTTTGAGACGGAGTTTCATTCTTGTTGCCCAGGTTGGAGTGCAGTGGCACAATGACGGCTCACTGCAACCTCCGCCTGCTGGGTTCAAGCGATTCTCCTGCCTCAACCTCCCGAGGTAGCTGGGATTCTAGGCATCTCATTCCACGCCCGTCTAATTTTTTATATTTTTAGTAGAGACGGGCTTTTATCATGTTGGCCAGGCTGGTCTCGAACTCCTGACCTCAGGTGATCCACCCACGTTGGCCTCCCAAAGTGCTGGGATTATAGGCGTGAGCCACTGTGCCCGGCCTGGATATGGTGTTTTCAAAGAACTTCTTTAAAAATTCATTTAATTGTGGTAAACTAGATTGTCCCCATAACTGCTACTTCCGGTTAGCTAAGTTGTTTTTAATAGAGTATTATGTTATAAAATGAGTAGTAAATTTATTGAGCTTTTATGTCTGAAACATGATAGAACTTTATGCTGTGAATAGGCTCAATAAATATTTAAATGAGTAAACCATTTTAATGAAAATTTTCTCAGCATTTTGTGTTCTATACTGCACTGGATACTATCATGTATAAGATGTGGTTCCTGATTTCTCTGGGCTTGTCTAGAGGAAATAAGAGGGGGTGCGGGAGGGTGTGTGCAAAATGAAGCTTTGCCTTAGGAATGGAAAGGTGTTTTTGGGTTGTTTTTAAGTGAAGGAAGTGGTAGTAGGAAGTTACAGGTATGGCGATATTTTGAGCAGAGGCGTGGTGGTAGAAACTTTCTAAGGAACAGAAGTTTCTTATAGACAAAACCAAAGACAAAGTTTGAGGAAGGAAAATAGAATCTTTTGAGGAGGACTTTTAGAACCAGGTTAAGAATATTGAATTTTTGTCTATGCTGTATATGTGGGAACTACTAAAAATATTTGAACAGCAGGGGCTTGGCAAAATTGGTTTAGAAAAATTAATCAAGTCACATTTTGCACTATATGATAGATTCTTGACTTTAAAGGATTTAGAGTTTTCAATTTCTACTATTTATTTCAGAGAGATTTTCAGGGCTCATGGTTTCTACCAAAATTTTGGTAGAGGTACAAATTCAAGTTTCCTATGCTGTGTCTGAAAGACTTAGGTAGTGAGTGATTCTGGAAGAACCTATAGTATGAGTGAGGGATGTGGAGGAGTGGGAGGAAGATCTTATATCAGTTGTGGAGTCATTCATTTAGCAAAATGGCTAGACTATCTGCCATATTCTTGGCACAGTTCTTGAAGCTTGGTGAACAGAATTAAATGTCCTGTCCTCTTGCAGCTACAGACTAGTGGTATATTGTCTATTCTGTGTGAGACATTGTTCTATTTTATTTACATATGTTAACTCATTTGTTCTTCTAATAATATAATAACTCTATAAGGTAGATATAGTACTATTATTATGCCCATTTTACACATGAGGTTGAAAGGCTTAAAGAAGTTAAGTGACTTGTACAGTATTTAAACTCACAAGAGTTTGTTTCTGTAGTTCACATTTGACATCTTTATTTTCTCTCCATTTAATAGAGGCCCACAATATTAGCCAGTGAAAGGGCTTAAGGTGCCAGGGAGGGGAGAATGGGCATGTGCAGTAGCATGTGTCCAGCCTTTATTTCTTTAGTCATAGGAGGAAAAAATTAGGATTAGTATTGGTAGACTATTAGCAGAAGCATGAGGCCAAAATGAAATTGGTGAGATGTGAGAAGCTGCAGGTGTATGTTAGTGAAGGAGAGGTCCTAGTTACTGGAAGGGGTCAGAAGCTTTTGTGATTTATGTGGTCACCAGTGGAAGCCCAACATACAACTTGGTCCAGCATTGAAGTCTCTATTCATGGTCCATCTGAAGGGATTACTTACATTTTGAAGTGATTTTTGTGACTGTGGACAAGAAGGGTTAACTCTCAATTGACTTAAGATAATCAGGGTGAGGGTTAGTTTAGTGCACATGTTGGAGAGCTGGAGTTAAACTTAGAAAATTATAGCATCCTTAAAGAAATGTATAGCTCTCGTATTGGAAAAAAGTCTTTTGGTTTAGAGATGTTAAACTTAGGAGATAGAGGATCATTCTCAAGAGAGAAGCTTGAACTAGATCTGTGAATTAAAACACCATCAAGGCTAGGTGTGATGGCTCATGCCTGTAATCCCAGCACTTTGAGAGACTGAGGCAGGAGAATCGCTTGACACCAAGGGTTTGAGACCAGCCTAGGCAACAATACAAGATTCTGTCTTTACAAAAATTTTAAAAATTAGCCAGGCATGGTGGCATGTGCCTGTAGTTCCAGTTACGTGGAGGGTTGCTTGAGCCCAGGAGTAAGGTTGCAGTGAGCCATGATGGTGCCACTGTACTCTGGCCTGAGTGACAGAGCAAGACCCTGTCTCAAGAATACAAATAAAATAAATTTTAAAACTAAAACTTACCATCACAGATTTAACGTAAGGAAAGCTAATGATACTTGGTATTTAACCCCTAATATTTTGAAAGTATTGTCATGGAGGCCATCCATTTTATACGCTGTGGTCTTTTATAGGAATTTTGAGAGGAGTGGATTCTAGAACTGGAAGATGAATTGTGTTGAACTAAACAATTGACGATAGTTTGTTGAAGACTTTTCTGTTCTTTGGGCTAGCAGAGTAGAATTTCTAAGACTGTTTTGTTTATTACTCTTAGTATTAATGAGAGATAGTTGTGGCTTGAAATGAGAGACTTTAATTTGGTCTTAAATTTTTGACTTTTTAAAAAATTTTGTCTTAATCTGATAAGTGTTTAATAGTTCTGGAAAGTGACAGGACATTTTTTCTTTTTTGAGACAGAGCCTCACTCTGTCACTCAGGCTGGAGTGCAGTGGCACAATCTCAGCTCACTGCAGCCTCCGCCTTCTGGGTTCAAGGGATTCTCTTGTCTCAGCCTCACTAGTAGCTGGGATTACAGGTGCTCACCACCGCACCTGCTAATTTTTGTATTTTTAGTAGAGGCAAGATTTCACCATGTTGGCCAGGCTGGTCTTGAACTCCTGCCCTCAGTTGATCCGCCTGCTTCAGCCTCCCAAAGTGCTAGGATGATTATAGGCATGAGCCCCTGCCTATTACTTTTTATAGGTTTTTTGGAGTGTATTTTTGCACATTTTATTATGTTGTGGTTTTGTATTCAGGTCAACAGCTATAGCCCCATTACAAATAATAAAACTAGACCTCTTTCATATCTTAGTGTAGAGTATCATCATTGGGACCAGAGGCATGGTTAATGATTATAACTAGAATTTTAGAAAAAGCCTCTATCTTTCATTAGGGACATCCCAGGCATTTGAGTAATAAAGACTCATTGCTGAGTGAAAGGGGAGTAACTTATAAAAGTATCAGTATTTCTATTTTATTGCCTGCCTAGTGAATCAGTTTATAATGCTTTCTATCCATCCAAAGCATGTATTGCCATTGCAGGATGCCCTTGCCCCAAAGTATTTGTGCAATACAACTTTGTATTCACAACTTGTCTTTTAAATTCTACTTTCTATTGAATTCCATTTGCTTGCCAAATCTTCACTGAAGATACTAATTAAGTCACATTTTCCAGAGCAGCGTTTTTGTTAATGTCTGGGGAAATCTAGAGTTATTTGTTTACCTCCTTTCTTTTTTAGAGTATGTAAAATGATTTTATTTCAAAGGATAAGTGAACTGAACTTGATAATGGAATGTTTAGGTAGAAATATATTTTTTGGTGATTTAGTTTTTGTTAGCCCAGTATATAATATAGTCTTAAGGTCTTTCACTGACACTTTTCCTTCCTTCTCCCCTCCACTCTCCTTCCCTCCCCTCCCCTTCCCTTCTTTTCTTTCTTCTCTTTTCTCTTTCCTTCCCATTTTCCTTTCCTTTCTTGACATTTCTCTTTGTTGCCCAGGCTAACTAGAGTACAGTGGCAACTCACAGGCACAATCATAGTGCACTGCAGCCTTGAACTCCTAGGATGAGGTGATTCCCCAGCCTCAGCCTCCTGAGTAGCTTGGGACTACAGGCACACCTCACCACACTTGGCTTATTTAATTCCAATTTACATGATCTTAAGCCTTTGATGCAATCCATTGTCATTGCTTTACAGTGTCTATCAGATATTGTCAGATACATGTTACACAGATGTCTTTTTTAGGAGTAATTATCAGAGAAATTTCTGCATTCGAATTAAAATTGTCTTGAAAACATTACTGTAGTGGTGGATGTACTCTTAAAACGTTATGTTAAGTGAAAGAAGCCAGACACAAAAAGCCACATATTGTATGAGTTCACTTATACGAAGCATCCAGAATAGGCCAGTCTACAGAAAGAGTTGATTAGTGGTCAGGGGTTGGAGGGACAAAGAGGAGTGATTGCTTAATTGCATATGGGGTTTCCTTTACCAGTGATGAAAATGTTCTGAACTCTAGAGAATGGTGATGGTTGCATAACCCTGTGAATGTTCTAAAAGACACTGGATTGTGTACTCAAATGTTTATAGTGGTAAATTTTATGTTGTGTATATTTTACCACAATAAAAAAGTTGCTATAATGATTGTTTTATGTCGATGCTATATTGTAGTTTCTGTTCTCTCATTAGTATTTGTGAAAACTTAATCTGTTCTGTTATGTTTTGTTTAGGTAAAATGATCCATTCTATGGTAGCTCACTTGGATGCTGTTACAAGTCTAGCAGTAGATCCTAATGGAATCTATTTGATGTCTGGAAGTAAGTCTTAAAGTCCTGTACTGCCCACAAACTTTATAAAAGATTGTTACTCAGTAACAAATTTTATTTGTTCTTTTATAGGCCATGACTGTTCCATCAGATTATGGAATTTAGACAGCAAGACATGTGTGCAAGAAATAACAGCTCACAGAAAGAAATTGGATGAATCAATTTATGATGTTGCTTTCCACCCGTCAAAAGCATATATAGCTAGTGCAGGAGCTGATGCCCTTGCCAAAGTATTTGTATGAATCAACAAAAACTTGCATCGTAACAAGATTTGCTTGGACAGAAAGAGGGTCTGCATCACTGCCATCAAAAAGGTTACTGATATGACACTACATGTGATCTGCCTGGTGAAAGCTATTTGGGGCAGGTACAGATTGGTGGAAATCACACCTTAATGTCAAGCTCATTAAGTTAACTGTAATTACTGTATTTTGTGGGACAAAGAAAAAAGGACTCCAGTATTTGTGGCCTGTACTGGATATGAACTGAGCGTATGTCTGTTTTTAGGTGTCTTTAAGCCAATGTGGAGTCTGATCTTTCAAAAAAAGTTTTTTTGTTTTTTGGTTTTTTTTCTTTTCTTTTGGACTCTGTGTGCTGCCTTAGGGTTAGGAATGTGGTGCTCTTGTTGGGGGAAGTGAGCTCCAAGAGTAGCTTTTTTTCATCTCTTAGTGATTTTCTGTTTATCGGTTGAATGCCACAGATTCCCTTTTAAACTTATTTTGCTTTAAAAAAAAAGAAAAAGAAAAAGAAAATCTAACTTAAAATATTTTAGCATTAGTTGCACAAAATGTTTGGATAAAATTCTAGTTTTTATAAGTCTTTTTATATATTTAGCCTGTCACAACAGTGCTCAAGATTGTATTGAAGTTTTTCTGCATTATACAACCCTAAAACACAGAGATCTCACTGACCCGCTGCCCTGTAACCACTTTCTTTTCCTTCTTTTGCCTAATACAGCTCAGCTAAGTCCTTCCATAAAGATGCTAAATAACTTTCATCATCACATAAATGTCTTCATAAACCAAGGACTATTAAGTGTATTAAAATGAAACAGTGGAGTTTAGTACTCCAAATGAACTCTTAAAGAAAAAAAAACTAATCTTGGCATCCTATCACTATGTGATATTTTGTACATCTTACTGTATTTACAAGTTTATTTATCAAGGATTATCCATCTTGCTAATGGCCTATTATTTATTTCACTTTTTGTTGGTCTTTATATCCTTTTATTAATGTGCTAAAGGAACCTGTATATCTATTTTGGAAATCTTTGAATAGTCTAAAATAGACTAAAAATGGAATATTTTATAGTTTAAATTACAAACCAAGATGGTTCCCCCTAAGATACGTATCTTGGTTTACCATGATTCCAAACAAAACTAACTTGTTTTAAAATATTTGGAGTAAAATTTTATTTGCATTACAAATAGGATACAAAAATAGTTGAATCAGGATACAGAAATCTGCTGTGTTTTGACTAGTTATCCCTGTTTTATTTTTTTAGATGTGCTTAATTTTATGGTGTAACTAAAGATTTTGTTTGTGTAATGCATGATTAAGACAATAAAGTATTTTTTCTAGTCTTCCAAGAAACTTTTCTGATCAGTTTGCGAGTTTTGATGAGTTTTGTAAGGTTTTTGTTTTACAAACTATGAATCAGCAAATTTTTAAGATTGTACCACATAGCAAACATACAGCTGTTGAAAAATAATGTATATAAAATGCATATAATAAATATTAAATTGTGTACCTGTATGTTACTGTTGGCTACATCATTTTGTGTTGAATAATAAAGTGCAATACTTTACTCTCCGTAATTAAACTAGGAAATGGAGATTTCTTAGTGAGTCCTTCATTTTTATGCTGTTCTTTCAAACTTTGTACTACTTATTGATATTCTAATAAGAGTAGATCACTAACACTATTAATAATGTCTAAGTATTTCACCCCACTTGAGGATTAAAAAAAAATCTTCCATTAAATTATGCAATGCAAAATAACCCCCAAAAATGCACAGATGCAGTTATAAATAATTTGTTTAGACAACCTGTTTCAATCTGAATTTCAGTTAATGGCAGTGTTGTTCCTATTTGCTATACCTGTTTCTACAAAAAAATTCAGCAAGAAATAAACTACATTGAATATTTAGCTTAGTTGGTGCAAAAGTAATTGCAGTTTTTGCCATTTCTGGCAAAAAAAAAAACCTGTTAAAAGTCATACAAATAATGTTAAACATTAATATTTTGAAACGTGTCTTCAATAAGGTAATATCCTTTGTCTTTGAAGGGAATTGCAGATGAAATTACAAGGGAACACTAGAAAACTTACGCGTAAAATTCAATTTGAATGCTTGCTGCTGTTTGCTGGGGGAAAAAAATTACATTGTACATTGAGAAATTTTGTCATCTACCATAAAAATCTAAGTGGCAATTTTAGTCATTGATGAAAAACAAACTTTTCAAGGTTTTTTTTTTTTTTTTTGAGATGGAGTGGAGTTTCACACTTGTTGCTCATACTGGAGTGCAATGGTGCAATCTCAGCACACTGCAATCTCCGTCTCCCAGGTTCAAGTGATTCTTGTGCCTCAGCCTCCCAAGTAGCTGGGACTACAGGCATGCATCACCACGCCTAGTTAATTTTGTATTTTTAGTAGAGACAGGGTTTTACCATGTTGGTCAGGCTGGTCTCAAAGTCCTGACCTCAGGTGATCCACCCGCCTCGGCCTCCCAAAGTGCTGGGATTACAGGTGTGAGCCACTGCATCCAGCAAATTTTTTTTTAACCATTTTTTTTGTTTCTCTGAACTGAACATTCAACTAAAGAACAAAGTAAAGGGGGTACTTTTCTCCTCTTCTGTTTCTTCTTTTTTGAAATAAAGAATAAGCTTTTCCAAAGCTAGAATTGTTTCTAGCAGCTGTTTCAACCCAGTACATCACCATTGATCTGAAATATAATTATTGGAATGCATAAACATTGATGTATTTTGGAATGTATTAAAACTGAAATGGATAAAAATTAGTATATATATTTTGTTGTTATCTCCTTTGGTTGTATTTTTCTCTGCAGTATTTAGTCTCTTTGGAAGAGACTAAAGGTATGCACAAATAATGTCTTATTTTCATTATGTGTGCTTCCATTTGACACATGGGAAATTGATTTCACTATTAAATAGTACTTTATACAAATCTTAATATGTTGATTTCTTCCCTCAATAGTTAATCATATTCTGCCTCTCATATTTCATGTTGTTTTTCTCATTATTTAAAACTAGGTAACATCCGTTGAAGACTAACATTGCATTTAATGCATTAAGTTATAAATGGGCTAGCATATTTGAAATCTAAGCATGTTTGCTTAAGTTGGATTGTAATACATCTTTCCTTTTTACTCTCTGTCCCCTGTAAATAACCTTTATCCTGATTATGTTTACTTATAAAATTATTGATAGTAACCTACGGTTCTGATTTCTGCTGTCTTGCTGCTATTCCCTGGTTACTTCAGGTGACTCAAAACTTGGTCCTTTATAATATAAATTAAAGAAAAAAGCACTTTCTTAAAAGGGCTAATGAGTGGTAGTTGGGTTTTCATTAAAGCTTAATTTTCCAAGGGGTTGTACTCCTAGCTGAGAGTTTTCGGTTTACTTACTGGGGAAAAAGTCATATTATGCTAAACCCAGTTTTTATGATGTTTAATTAAAATTATCCTTGTTACATGATTCAGTCATGTTTGAAGCATTTTATAAAGGGGGAGGTTGTCTTCTGAAACTCCATTTTCAATTTCAAATTTTTATGTAGTGAAAAAGGCAATTCCAGTTCAGTTTTTCCCTGTGTGTACTCCTTTTATTCCTCTTATGCAGGGTATAAAACTGTAAGACTCAAAAGATTTACTGGAGTATATTATTCTGACTGTTTAACACCTTTTTCAGGGGGCTTAGGTGGATGAGAGGAGGAGATAGGACCCGTATTTAGAAAAGACAGGCAAGATGGGATGATAGAGCACCTCTTTCTTTTGGGAGAGGCCTTGGTGAGCTAATCATCTAAGTCATATTAAGGGAGTCCTAATGTTCTCCTTTCACATTAGGATGAAGGGACCAACTTCACAAGCATTTTTAAGTAAAAATGATGTCAATTACAAAACATTTCTGGTGAAGCAAGTACTCAAAAATATCTTATACTATTTAACCAGGTAGTCGCTGTGTATAATGTCTAGAACAGTAGGTATTCAATAAACTTGTGTCTTTTCGTTTTTTTGTTTTGGAGATAGGGTCTTGCTCTGTCACCCAAGCTGGAGTGCAGTGGTGTGATCATGGCTCACTGTAGCGTTGACCTCAGCTCAAGCAGTCCTCCCACCTCAGCCTCCCGAGTAGCTCGGACTACAGGCATGCACCATCCCACCCAGCTAATTTTTTTTTTTTTTTCTTTTTTGTAGAGTCAGAGCTCTCACTGTTGCCCAGGCTGGTCTTGAATTCCTGGCCTCAAGCAGTCCTCCTGCTTCAGCCTCCCAAAGTGCTGGGATTACAGGCATGAGCCACTGTGCTTGGCCTCAATAAATAATTGAATCAAAAAATATTCTTGGTATTAATACATGATTTAAAAAACAATTCAGATTGGTCTTTCCACATGAATTTTTACCATATCCTCAGGGGAAACACTTGCAGTAATAAAAGTAAGCCAGCTTACAATCACTCACTAGCAGTTTTATTGCTTAAGTATTCCAATTACATTATTTTTTCCTGCAGTTACTTGAAATGTCTTTAAATGTTTATAAGCAGTCAGTAAATACCAACTTTTAAGTACTTGGGTGACTTAGAATATAAGCCAAATATATCTATATATATATAAAATTAAGGAGAGAAATAGAAAAATACCTGGCAATCCTGCTCTCTTATTCAGTGTGATATTTTTAGTCATAAGTTGTTATGAAAACACACTACAAAAGCAGTTTGATACAGGACTCCTTTCTATACCCAGATTTTATAGTCTGCAGTAATAGCTAGCTATTGTTGATTGATTTTAAGAAAATATCCACTTGGGTCAAAATATGTATACCTGAACCATGTTAAAGAGCTGTGTTCCATTTAAGTTTCTCTTTTCATTTTGCTTATATAATCAATACGGAATGGTTAGAGAAGGAATGTTGCTTTTGGTCTAAGTGTCAGATTCTTTTATTGAGCTATGGAATGTGCATATCTGTACATTTAGTAGGCATGGTTAGAACTCAAGGTTTTAATCCACATTATCTCCTCTTTCCTGAGTTTCTAAGGGCCATGATTATGAAGCCTCAGCAGTGTTTTTAACAAAGTACACTGTAAATTGTAACCAAAAGGCAGTGGCTTTAAAGGAGTGCTTATTTGCCTAAATGGCTGTTGACATATTTAATATAATAGTTTTGTATCTGATTCTAGTATGCTAAAGCATTTCAGTATTATGAGAATACAATTTATACACTGGATCCCCTTGTACTTTTTCTTTCAGTTGTCAAATGTTACCATTATTGCTGGGATTCTAAGAAATCTCTACAAATGCCTCTGATGACATCAGAAACAATCGGTTCTAATCCTGTGAACTCTCTTGTGAAGAAAGCATGAGACTCCTTCGGTTTAGAAGCCATATCTTTCAGGTCATCCAGAGGTGCCCAAGCCACACCAACAGAGAAGATAGTGATTCCTACAATGGAAACATTTTAAAGTGAATAAAAACCAGGTCTATCTAATATATGGAATTATGTCTATATGTTTTCCATACACTGTTATATAGTTGCAGCAAAAACTGCTTACTAATTTCTGGACAATTAAATCCCCCGAACAAATTTAAGTTTTCACAGTCATTGTGACAAGAGTGGCAAAAGAGTGGTCCAAATCAGAAACTCTGCTATATCTGTAACTCACCACATGAACAGGTAAGTCATGATCACTGATAAGAAATATTTGATAAAGTTCAACATCCGTTAATGATGGAACACATCTAATAAACTAGGAATAGAAGAAAACTTTTAACCTGATCCACAGTATCTTTTTAAAAATCCTACAGTAAATGCAGATGGTTAAAATTTTCCATACAAGGTTGGCCTGCATCGAACAGTATACTGGAGTCAGTCACAGTCCATTAAAGCAAGGAAGAAAGGCACCAGAGATGGGATAAGTAAAAGGTAAAAGAGGGGTCTGTATGAAACTGGAGTAATTTCTTCCAGTTCCATTGAGGTATTCTATTTCCATTCACTTGAGTTACTAGAAGGCTTTTAGTACAACTGTACATTTAGATAGGGTGATGATACATTGGTTGGATTCACCCCAATCCCAATTGTAGAAGTTTTCATTTAATCTTTTTTTTTTTTTTTTTTTTTTTTTTTGAGACAGAGTCTGGCTCTGTCGCCCATGCTGGAGTGCAGTGGTACAATCGAGGCTCACTGCAGCCTCAACTTCCTGGGCTCAAATGATCCTCCTCGGCAACCCCATCCTCGAGCAGCTGGGACTGCAGGTGTATGCCACCAAGCCCAGCTAATTTTTTAATTTTTTTGTAGAGATGGGGTTTCACCATGTTGTTCAGGCTGGTCTTATCTCAAACTCCAGGGCTCAAGCGATCCATCTGCCTTGGCCTCCCAAAGTGCTGGGATTACAGGCATGAGCCACCACACCGGGCCTCATTTAGCAGATTCTTAGTGTAGAGTACCATCTATCTAATGCT
Source organism: Macaca nemestrina (assembly GCF_043159975.1). Taxonomy (NCBI): domain Eukaryota; kingdom Metazoa; phylum Chordata; class Mammalia; order Primates; family Cercopithecidae; genus Macaca; species Macaca nemestrina. The sequence goes on from NC_092131.1 coordinate 77,290,718, forward strand.
GGGTGCAATTTTCTATAGCTTTTGGAGTTTCTGTAATAGATTTCCTCTACGGATCTAAAGCTTCATCCCCCTTCTAGTGGTACACAGTGCTCAGAGTGGTAAACACCTAAGATACACAGCAGGTTTACATGATGTAAAAGCTACTTGGAACAATTTCCAATTGTTCCAGTCTCCTTTTCCTGACTCCTACTCCCTGGCAAAAAAAAAAAAAAAAAAAAAAAAGTCAAAACATTTTTTTCCTCCCCCTCAGTTTTCCTCACTTCTTTTCAGTTCTACATTCTAGTTCAGATTTTTTAGCTCAAGCCCAGCATATAATTACAGTTTTAAAAAATAAAACAATCACACCACTGTACTCCAGGCTAGGTGACAGAGCAAGACCCTGAAAATAAATTAAAACAGTTGTGATCTAGCCCTAAAATCCTACCCTATTTTCTGGCCTTTGCAACTTTCAATATCACTAAGGGATAATTTTCATGAATCAATTTTGGTGTAGTCCAGCCTTCTGAAGTTTAATGAACCTAATCACTTTATAGCCTGAATACAATCCTGTTATCTATAAGTTCAGTAAGCTAAGTATTAAGGAACATGAGAGTAAACAGGTCTTTACTTCACAGATTAGTTGCTGATGTATAAAAAATACTTTTTATGCCGGGCACGGTGGCTCACGCCTATAATCCCAGCACTTTGGGAGGCCGAGGCGGGCAGATCATGAGGTCAGGGGATCGAGACCATCCTGGCTAACATGGTGAAACCCCGTCTCTACTAAAAATACAAAAAAACACTAGCCGGGCGTGGTGGTGTGCGCCTGTAGTCCCAGCTACTCGGAGGCTGAGGCAGGAGAATGGTGTGAACCCAGGAGACGGAGCTTGCAGTGAGCCGAGATTGCGCCACTGCACTCCAGCCTGGGCGACAAAGCGAGACTTCATCTCAAAAAAAAAAAAAAAAAAAAAAAAACACACACTTTATAAGCTAGATGTGGAACTTAAGTTGCATATCTTCTGTCTTAAGAATAATCTTTCATCAGTATCTGTAAAAATAGGTAAGTACATTGGCAGAGGTACTAATGTGTAGAAAGGAAAAAGGTTATGTCATTAGGAATTAAGTAGGGAAAAGGAGGTACAGAAGAGTATAAAAACAGCAAGTCCATTGATTCTTCCCTCCTGTCACTCAGTTATATCCTCAGAAAGGGAATCTTAGCTTTTTGTTGGTCTATTTGATCTCCGACACATTATGTTAATGTCCTCAGGAACGAGGCCTGTGCCAAAAGTAATATTAAGGCTGGGGTGAGGAAGAAAGAAAAAGAAACACTTCTTATACCCTTTTATAACACCAGAGTGTGTTTTTATTATCTTAAGGGGGAGAAAAAAGGAAGGTTTTTTTTTTCTTTTTGAGACAAAGTCTCCCTCTGTCACCCAGGCTGGAGTGCCATGGCACGATTTCAGCTCACTGCAACCTCAGCCTTCTGGGTTCAAGTGACTCTCGTGCCTCAGCCTCCTGAGTAGCTGGGATTACAGGTGTATGTTACCACACCCGGCTAATTTTTGTATTTTTAGTAGAGATTGGTTTTTACCATGTTGGCCCAGCTGGTCTTGAACTCCTGACCTCAGGTGATCTGCCCACCTCAGCCTCCCGAAGTGCTGGAATTATAGGTGTGAGCCACTGCACGTGGCCAAGGGGGATAGGTAAAGACTATGGGAGACCTTATCTCAGGAAACTCATGCCAGACAAAACTTGACTAAAATAAAAGTTAGGGTTGGGTGCGGTGGCTTATGCCTGTAATCGCAGCACTTTGGGAGGCCGAGGTATGAGGAATGCTTGAGCCCAGGAGTTTGAGACCAGCCTGGGCAACAAAGTGAGACCCCCATCTCTACAAAAAAAAAAATTTAAAAATTAGCCAGGCGCAGTGGCATATGCCTGTCGTCCTAGCTATGTGGAAGGCTGACACAGGAGGATTGCTTGAGCCCAATAGTTGGAGGTTGTAGTGAGCTCTGATCATGCCACTGCACTCCAACCTGGTGACAGAGCAACAACCTGTTTCATACACAAGAAAGTTAGGATAAATTACTGAATGGCAGATTCATGGTAGGTTATAAGCTGGCTATTTGGAGATATAGTCCAAGTTTGAGCTAAATGTGAGCACCTGTAACATTTCCTTAACGTGACATGGTTCTCATGACAATTCTCCCAACAATACAGTGGTTAGGAATGTGGACTCTGGAGCCAGAATGCCTGGGTTTGGATATTGGCCTTGCCACTTACTAGATGTGTCATTTCCAGGAAGTTTGTTTCCTTATCTGTAGAATGAGATTAGTAGGGCTGCTTTGACAGTTACTATTGGGTAAAGCTGCAGGTGTTTGTTCAATGAAATGCTTAAATTTTTATTTACTCCTAAAATTCACTGAACTGTTTTTTTCTGTTCCCTTCTCCTATAAAGAACAAGGACCTTACCTGCGTCATGTGCAGCAGCTGCAGGGCCTTGGACATCATCATAGGACTGCCCATCTGTGACAATTACTAGGAAGTTCTTGTTGGGGCTCTCCCTTATAGGGCCAAACACATTTCTAACAGTAAAGGAAATGGCATCACCAGTAGCTGTTCCACCACTCATATAGCGGATGTTTCTGATAACAGCTAGGACATCCTCTTTGGTGCTATAGTCAGTGAAACTGAACTCCGTGCGCTGATCATAAGTAAACTGTACAGCAGCTATCTTGGCACCAATGTCCGAGATTTCAAAAGTCTTGGCTATGTTGGAAACAAATTCAAGCATGAGGCGGAAATTGCTATCTCCAACACTGCTGGAGCCATCAATTAGAAAGGCAATGTTCACTGAGTTATAACAGGTCTTGCTGCACATCATTTGTTCATGAGTGCACAGCTTCTGTACCAGAGGCTTTACGTATTTTGTGGTGCCAAACCAGTTGGGCATGTGGTAAGAGAAGAAGCCATTATTCCGACAGACAGCCTAATGGGGGAGACAAATAAAAGATATCCAAAAGGATCAAAAGTTGTTTCTTCTTAAAACCTGTGGAAAATCCTGAATGTTACAAGTTAATATAGATAACAGGCAGTCAGTACTGCACTTAGAGGTTCAAAATGGAATACCTATCACTGTAACAGAAGATGACCCTCACCACTTTACCTTGTCAACAAATGTAACATCCTGAACCATTCCCAGTTCTTCAGGAATAGGCTTGGCCACAGAAACTATAAATACATTGACACCAAACTCTCTGGCCACAATGCCTGCTTCCTCGATGTCATCAGAAGGCCAACCATCAATAAATACCACCACCACTTTGGGGATCCCTTTTCTTACTCCAGCATCTACTGTGAAGAATTTCTGAGCAGTATGCTTCAAGGCTTTTCCTAAATTTGAAAAAGAAGCAAACAAGTAGCATTTACCACTGCTCAAACCACATTTCTGTTTCCCTGTAGCATTTGATGCTGCAAAGTTTAAGAATTATATATAGAATTGGCAGTGGGGTGGGGCACACACAAAAAAGAATTATATAGAACCCAGTTCTGTAACAGATGCATCAGCTGGGAAAGTTTAATTATCTACCAGGCCTATTTTTTTCTCTTCACAAACCATATTAGTTCCCCCTCCACCTCCTAGAAGCCTCACATTTGCTTATCCCACATTAATTGCCAGTTAGAAACACAACACTGATTCCCACTTCTGTGCATGTGTTCTCTATGTAGCCCTTTGGTGACTGATTAGTGCCTCTAAGAAGTCTCTCTTCAGAGTCAACAGTAGTGCTACTCTCATTCTTTCTGCCATGTCTGCATTCATTAGATAAGTCTATTGATCTTCACTTCTTTTTAGCAGTAAAAGAGATACTTCTCCAATGTTATATATCTAGTCAATCCAACATATGAGAATTCTTTTTTTTTTTTTTTTTTTGAGACGGAGTCTCGCTCTGTAGCCCAGGCTGCAGTGCAGTGGCCGGATCTCAGCTCACTGCAAGCTCCGCCTCCCGGGTTCACGCCATTCTCCGGCCTCAGCCTCCCGAGTAGCTGGGACTACAGGCGCCCGCCACCTCGCCCGGCTAGTTTTTTGTATTTCTTAGTAGAGACGGGGTTTCACCGTGTTATCCAGGATGGTCTCGATCTCCTGACCTCGTGATCCACCCGTCTCGGCCTCCCAAAGTGCTGGGATTACAGGCTTGAGCCACCGCGCCCGGCCACATATGAGAATTCTAAATCACCATGCTTTATATTTTTAAAAATAAGAAACATCAACACACTTTAGTATACTTCCCTTATAAATTGAAAATTTATCTCAGATGATCAAATGCAGACCTAGCCAATATTTCAGTTCCAGGAGGATTTCACATCTGCTCATATAAAATAGCATAATACTGTTTTACATGTCTGATCACTGATAACCCTCTCCTATATTACTTCCCAGGTATTGAAGTCTACTTACCTGTATTGGAATTACCCCCTCTGAAACCTACTTCCTTTATGGCAAACAAAACATCTTTGGCTGATGTAAAGTTTTTCAAGTAAAATTCTATTTTGGGATGTTCACTAAGTGGAAGAAAGAAAATGTTACCCAGGGAGAATTAAAAAGGTAAAATAAGCAACATTACATGCCTTAAAAAACAGTTTTAAAACCAGACAACACACAAGTTTCTTTCTTAATTCCACAGTACATAGTCAACTAAGGCATTGCATCCTTACTGGAATTATTGGGGATATTTCAGAGGTGTAACAAAGAATTGCCATATTGAGGATTTATTATATTCTGGATAATAAGTCAAAAGCATAACACATGTATAACCTCATTTCATTATAGCTCTACAAGGTTGGAATTATCCCAATTATGTAAATGAAGAAACTGAGGCTCAGAGCATTTAGGGAGTTTGCCTGATGAAACACAGCTGCATTTTAAGTTCAGGTTGTCTGGCTCCAAAGTCCACGCCTAAACTATATGAAGAACTTGAAATCAGGTTTGGCTCAGAGCCTTGGGTTTAACAGAAGTCCAGAGAATTGGGCACTAGGTAGCTAAACTAAATTAGGAAGTGGCTGGGTGTGAAACTAGGGTCTGTTCCATCGTGGGACCCAGAGGCTCTAAGTAGTGTGGATCTATTAACCCAGGTCTCTCTGTTCAGGAGAAACAATTTCACTGATGTGATGGTCAACATTTTTTTAAAGGGAAAAAGGTGAAATGAATTATAAAGTTACAATATTGAGTTTTTCTTATGATGACAGTGACATTTGTGGACCTTAAAATTATGTGTATTATAAGAGTTTTGTGATCTCATTTCCTATATTTAATATTAAAGGAATTTCAGCTTTTATATAACTACTCTGTGTTCATCAGAGACTGTATTGAGTATAAACAACCAAAGCACAATCTGCTGTGTTTAGATTTTAGATGAGTTGGTATTTCATAGTGCAAAATTTTAAGATCTTAGCATTATCAGTAGCTATTTTATTCAAGATTTTTTCAGGGAGAAGTATAACACTGACTGCATTTCTGCACACATACATGATGGAATATTGGGTCATAAAATCAGATTCCATGGGTTGAAAACCTTTTCACTTGTGGTCACTTTTCCACTATCCAGATTATGACTTAGGAAATTAGTCTCGTTTTTGTATCCTTAATGATATGTTCTGTCCTTTGACTTACATATAAACTTGACAGGGTTTATCTATTCTAATGGTCTTTCTGAAACAGAAAAACTACAAACCAGGAAGTTACAAGAAGCTAGTCTTTGTATGAGTCTACAAGGTAATGAAGCATTGATCTTCAAAAAGAATTGGGTCAAAATAGTCAGAAAAAAGGATCAGACAAAAAGTACTGCAGGGGAATTTGCCTCATGGGATGTTAAAATGTGCAAGAAAACTATGATAATTAAAGAAGTGCAGAAAAAATATGTAAAGATTAGCATATGAATCAAAGAAATAGACTTGCTCAAACTTAGGTATAAATATGATACTATATGTCAATGAAACAAGGAACCCATTTTTTTAAGGGTGAGAGACAAATGGTTAAATTATGTAAAAAGAGTTAAATTTTCTTCTCATGCCAAAAAAATTCTATCTAAACTAAGAGCAGAGCCACTTGTAAAAAATAACATAGATGAAATGCAAATTAATATTTGTAATAGCATTATTTATACATCCTTATTCACTGCTGATAGTAATTTAAACTAGTTCACCTTTCTAGGAAGCAATTTTGCTATTTATTTGTTTTTTTAGAGATGGGGTCTTGCTCTGTTGTCCAGGCAGGAGTGTAGTGGTGCCATCATAGCTCTCTGCAGCCTTGAACTCCTGGGCTTGAGATCTTCACACCTCAGCCTCCTGAGCAGCTGGCACTACAAGCATGAGCCACTGTGCATGGCTCAATTTCACTATTTATATCAGAGGCTTTAAGTCAGAACCTCACTTGTAGAAATCTAATGTGATAAAATAATCAGAGATGGGCACAAAGATAATATAAGGATGTTCATCACAGTGTAGTGTGTAATGTAGTGAAAAAACAAAAGAATGGCTAAATAATTATGCAGAGGAATATTATGAAATATTTTTGATGAATATTTATGATATGAGAAAATGCTCAAAATACTAAAGGATGAAAAAAACAGGATGCAAGGCATTTTTTATAGTCTGAGCTTTTAAAAAATAATACAGTCAAATATTTCCTTAAAATACTGAAGGGGCCAGGCGTGGTGGCTCACACCTGTAATCCTAGTACTTTGGGAGGCCCAGGCAGGTGGATCACCTGAGGTTAGGAGTTCTAGCCAACATGGTGAAACCTTGTCTCTACTAAAAATACAAAAATTAGCCAGGCATGGTAGTGCACACCTGTAATCCCAGCTACTCAGGAGGCTGAGGCAGGAGAATCGCTTGAACCTGGGAGGTGGAGGTTGTAGTGAGCAGAGATCGCGCCAATGCATTCCAGCCTCGTTGACAGAGCAAAACTCCATCTCAAAAGAAAAAAAAAAAAAAAAAAGTACTGAAGGGAAATAAAACATTTTATAGTAATTATCTCTAGGGCATATGACTTAGGGAATTTCTTTTTTTGTGCTTTATGTATTTTCAAGCTTTCTACAATAAGCATATTCTATATTCTAAAAGCTAAATATATATTTTTTGTTTGTTTGTTTGAAACAGAGTCTTGCTCTGTCACCCAGGCTGGAGTGCAGTGGCGTGATCTCGGCTCACTGCAAGCCCCACTTCCCAGGTTCATGCCATTCTCCTGCCTCAGCCTCCCGAGTAGCTGGGACTACAGGCGCCCGCCAGTACTCCTGACTAATTTTTTTTGTATTTTTAGTAGAGAAGGGGTTTCACCATGTTAGCCAGGATGGTCTCGATCTCCTGACCTCATGATCTGCCTGCCTCGGCTTCCCAAAGTGCTGGGATTACAGGCGTGAGCCACTGCCTGGCCAGCAATTAATACAATTTTTAAATGAATAAAATAGAAAGGTCATGCTTCAGATCACCAACCAAGAGAATATGGAAAGAGCTAAAAAGCATAACAGAATAGGGAGGTGGAATAGACATATCACTGCTTCTTCCTTCAGAAAAGAGAAATTAGGAATTGAGCAGAGTAGATAAGCAGAGGTGACTTGTGTAAGCAACAGGACTCTCCAATCTACCTTCTTGTTCTTATATAGATAGCGCACAGTTTTCTAAATTCTTTTATTCCAAAAAGAAGGCACTCAGAACTACTCAGTCTGCCCAGGCAGTCTTAGATCCTGAACTTACAGTTTAGGAATCCAGTGTTTCCATAACTCAAAATGTTTATACTGAATTGACATGTACCCACTAAAAGGATTGATCATTTGTCATCATTCAAGACATCATTGAAATCGCCTCTCATTTTATTTATTTATTTATTTATTTATTTATTTATTTATTTACTTTTGAGACATAGTCTCTCTGTTGCCCAGGTTGAAGTGCAGTGGTGCAATCTTAGCTCACTGCAACCTCTGCTTCCCGAGTTCAAGTGATTCTCCTGCCTCAGCCTCCCAAGTAGCTAGGATTACAGGCGCATGCCACCACGTCTGGGTAATTTTTGTATTTTTAGTAGAGACTGGGTTTCACATGTTGGCCAGCCTGGTTTCAAACTCCTGACCTCAGGTGATCCACACACCCACCTTGGCCTCCAAAGTGCTGAGATTACAGGCATGAGCCACTGCGCCCAGCCTCATTTGATTTTGAATGTATCCAACACAAAGAAGTGATCAATGTTTGAGGTGATGGATATGCTAATTGCTCTGATTTGATCACTATACATTGTATGTATGAAACCATTACTATGTACCCCATAAGTATATATAATTATTATGTGTCAATTACAAAATAAATACATAATTTTTAAAAAATCTCCCATTTTAACAAGGTTGGTACCTGGCTTGAACAAGACCCACATGTGGTCCTTCTGTTCCAATTCCCAACATTAGAGCCACTTTTCCAACAAAATTCTTCTGTAAATTAAATCGGCGCTGCCCAATGTTAAAGCTTCCATCAATCAGAAATGCAATGTCTGCTTTACAATCTGTGAACAACCAAACCAGTCCCCTCGTTAGCAGTCTCAGGAGGAGGGAGGGAAAATGCTGCCTTCCCAAATGGAGATCTTGATTCTTACCTTTATTGCCAGTTTTCTTCTCAGGTGTTTTCTTTAGTCGTTTACCTGAAATAAAAGATGCACTTGGCATTAACAAAAGACAGTTACATAGCAAGAAACCCACATGGGGAGAAGCCCATAACAACAGAGTGCCATTCTCGAAAGGACTTTTTCAAAAAATTTAATTTCCTCAGGATTTTCTGGACTAGGGAAAGCAATGACTCAACAAATAAACAAATCAGTATGTAGGCCTACATATTTGATATGCCTCTAATCCAGGACTTTGATCCCAAACCCACAGGTGAGGCAGGAACTCAACATTAGATCCTAATGTTCTTAATATCTTTGACTTTAAAACTGCCATAGTCATACAAAAGGGGTTCCCTGGCTATTTCTTTCTTTTTTTTTTTTTTTTTTTTTTTGAGATGGAGTCTTGCTCATCACTCAGGCTGGAGCGCAATGGCGCGATCTCGGCTCACTGCAAGCTCCGCCTCCCGGGTTCACGCCATTCTCCTGTCTCAGCCTCCCGAGTAGCTGGGACTACAGGCGCCCGCCACCTCGCCCGGCTAATTTTTTGTATTTTTAGCAGAGATGGGGTTTCACTGTGTTGGCCAGGATGGTCTGGATCTCCTGACCTCGTGATCCTCTCGCCTCGGCCTCCCAAAGTGCTGGGATTACAGGCGTGAGCCACCACGCCCGGCCCTATTTCTTATAATAGACACACATTCCTTATTTACATGACAGTGCAGTAATTAAAGGAATTTAATGAAGCAAACGGAACTGGAAGTTCATGGTATTTGACCAGTTCTGAGGCGTGGTTTATCAAATCTGGGAGAAAATAGGACTTTAAGAGAATTATTAGGCTGGCTGCAGTGGCTCATGCCTGTAATCCCTGAACTTTGGGAGGCTGAAGTGGGAGGACTTAATGAGGTCAGGAGTTCAAACCAGCCTGGGCATCATAGCTAGTCCTCTGTCTCTACAAAAAAGTAAAAAAATTAGCTGGGTGTGGTGGCATGTGCCTGTAGTACCACCTACTCAGGAGGCCAAGGTGAGAAGGTTGCTTGAGTCTAGGAGTTTAAGGCTGCAGTGAGCTATGATTGCACCACTGCACTCCAGCCTGAGCAATAGAAGGAGACCCTGTCTTTAAAATATATACATGAAATTGAATGTTTCTATATGTAATATACCAGTAAACTTAAGACATTTGCTTTGTTTCTCTTTAATACCAACTTTCTTTAAGCAAAGCTTCTACCAACAACACATTTATTCATAACTTCCAAATGCTGTGCTGGCAACTAAGAGATAGGTTTCATAGTTCATACCTGTTGGTGGATGTGCTGTGGACACAGCTTGTCCTGTGGCCTCCTGTGTACTACTTTTGCCTTCTGTTAAAATAAAAATAAGCTTACTTTTTCCTCTTCCTTCTTTACCAAAGTATTATGAATCTAATTTAGGGCTCTCTACGATGACAAATGTAACAGGGTAATGGTGATTGTAGTTACAAACATCCTACTGCATGCTAATTTCAGAGAACCAAAATGCTTATCCATTATATCTTCAAAGGATCATCAAAAATGAATTCAGTAGTTTTTCAGTTCCTTGGTAAGTGTCCGGGCATTCTGACAGCAGATAATTCAAGTTTCTATTGCCATCATCTGCCAGTAAGATTGTCTTCTATTCACCCATATTTGGCTTCAGTGGGTACTTGACTCCTCAGTCTAACCTACAGTTTACCTCTATAGGTCAACTTCAGTCTTGATCACAGGTTTTTCCATCAAGGTTAAAGAGGCTGAGCTAAAAAAAGCAGAAAACTTTTGGGGGGTGGGAGAATATTACAGGATGAGAACAGTAATTATACCTACTAGTTACTGTGAAAGAAGCAGACCATCTAGAAAGCATTTGAGACTGGATGCCATTGGCATCTACTGAGGAATAGTTTTCTCGGCCAGGTAGGCTGTAGACTCGTACAGGTCCCCCTGAGTTGCTGATTACTCCCCTGCAACACAAGAATAGCAGCTGAGATGCTATCCACACTTTTTTCAGGGCATCCCACTGACTTATAGTGCCATGTTGTATCTATTGCTTTGATTAATCAAGAAAATAGCTCATCAGGGAAGTCATCAAAAGATTCTGCTTATTTTGTTTGTTTATTTATTTATTTATTTATTTATCTGATGGAGTCTCGATCTGTAGCCCAGGCTGGAGTGCAGTGGCGTGATCTCGGTTCACTGCAACCTCCACCTCCCGGGCTGCGATTCTCCTGCCTTAGCCTCCCAAGTAGCTGGGATTTACAGGCGTGTATCACCACGCCTGGCTAATTTTTGTATTTTTAGTAGAGACAGGGTTTCACTATGTTATCTAAGTCTTGAACTCCTGACCTCAAGTGATCTGCCTGCCTCAGCCTCCCAAAGTGGTGGGATTACAGGCATGAGCCACCACTCCCAGCTGCTGCTAGCCTTTTAAAAACTTGCTTATACAAGAGCAAAATTTGCCTGGAAAAAATCGTTTTGTGCTGTCGAACTTCCTAAGTGTTGATAAGAACACATTTGTAATATCCTGTTACCTACAACTTAGAAATTCAGAGCACCAAACAATTTTCCTAAGATACTCTCTTTAACTACATGCCCTTGGACTGACTGTTTTTAGGAGTATTATACTGGCTATTCTACTACAGGATAGCTTGGCACTTGCTAACAATAGTCACCTGGGGCAAGATACTTGACAACTCTCTGAGTTCAGTTTCTTTATCTGTAACTGGAGTAAAATTCTACCTATCTGGTCAAGTTGTGGTGGAAGTTAAAACAATAGCTGGCACATAGTAATAACTCAGTAACATATCACATGATTAGGAATGTTTTGGAATCACAGCAATCTAGCCATCAAGAAGTAATGCAATTTGCCTTTTGTGAGAAAGCTTTCCATGTGTATTTCGTGTTTCAAGTATATCCAGGAGAACCTTGAAAATATATCCATTTTCTATGGCCACAATGGCACCAAAAGAAAGAATGCAGGGAAGAAAGGGATCCAGATGGCTAAAGCAGGAAAGGAAATAATCATGTTTGCATTTCTCTCCCACCCTGGTGTGTTTGGGCTTACCTGTGGACAGCAGCCCCACATATGCTCGATACAGAAGCATATACTATGTTCCCATACACAGAGAATTCCTCAAGAGGGCAGCCCCCTGGGCAGAGGACATCAGCTTTCTCTTTCCTGATGTCCAAGCCTCTGGTAAAACACGTGATAGCAATGGGAGCTGAAGAGAAAGGAGATAATATTGTAAGCATTCTTAGGACTTCTTGGGGCATAGTGGTGGGGAGACTACCGTGTGAGATTTAAGTTTTACTTCCCTAATTTCTACTCTTCTAGTTATGAATATTGACTTATATACCATTCCATACCATTCCGGATTTTGGCAAACCACAAGGTTGTTTTCCAATTTAATATAGTCCCCAGCCACTGTAAAAGTCTAATGTGAAAGTTCTGGGTTTTTATTTTGTTTTTGTTTTTGAAATGGGGACTTGCCAAGTTGCCCAAGCTAGGCTCAAATTCCCGAGCTCAAGTGATCCATCTCTACCTCCTTAGTAGCTGGGATTACAGGTGTGCCACTGTGCCTGGCTTCTCAGTTCTTAATCAGGTTGGAAATATATAATTGGAACTATATCTGAAGTAGAAAATAAAGGTCATTTAATACTTATTAACTATAGAAATACAAAAAATCTTGGCTGGGCTTGGTGACTCATGCCTATAATCCCAGCACTTTAGCAGGCCAAGACAAGAGGATCTGCTTGAGTCCAGGAGCTCAAGACCAACCTGGACAACATAGCGAGACTTCATCTCTTCTAAAAAAAAGAAAAAAAATTTTTTAAATGGCCACACGTGGTGGTGTATGCCTGTACTCTCAGCTACTGAGAGGCTGAGGTGGGAGGATTGCTTGAGCCCAGGAGTTTGAGCTTACCGTGAGCTATGATTGCATCACTGCACTCCATCCTGGGTGACAGAATAAGATCTTGTCTCGAGAAGGAAAAAAAATTTTTTTAAATCTCAACTGTGATGACACTGTGTACATAGTTGCTTGAGGTAAAAATAGTAAATCTGGATCGAACCTTTGCGGAACATTTTCATAGACATGTGCACAAATCAAAGCCATCCTTTCCTGCATAGGACCATTTATCTTAGCCTACAAATGCAGATCCTTAAAATCACACATTAAGGGAACCAACAAAAAGATGTTTAGATTCACAGAAAGTTATTTAACTCGATTGTTCATCTTATAGATGAGAAAATTAAAGCCGTGGGGTTAATTTGCCCAAACAACATTCTACAACTCCCGAAGGACAGAAAACAGAAAAGTGAATCCCTTCAGAATAGAGCATTTTTATCTTAATTGAACCTGATTATTTCTGCTCCAGATCTGTCCAAAGAGATTTATCAAGGAGTGAATGCATTTTTAGAAAGCACTGTTAATATTCTCAAGTTTTACACTGTCAACCTAACAAAGAATCAAAGTTTTTACTATAAATGATGCTAGGAAGAGACAAGCTCTTGGCATCAAGTAACAACATAATACAACACGTTAATCTGTGAATTTACTGTCGATACTAAATTGAGATTAATGTTATTAAATGCTATTTTTCAAACATGGGAAATTGTAGTTATCCAAACCTTTCTAAAACATGTATTCATTTCAAAAACCTTTTTTCCAGGGCAGAGGAATACTTTCTGGTCATACTGTTCAACTGAGTACCTTGCCTGTGAAAAACACCCTCCTCTGTGCCCTTTGTGGTGACAGGTACCCTGGACTTTACATTCCATGGAAGAGAAGGAAGGATGCAGGCGCAATGCCCATTTCTTAGCTCTGAAACAGTCTGAAGAGCTGAGAGGTTAAAATCCTTACCCTCAAACAGCCTCATACCTATCATCAAACAGCTTTAATCCTTCCTCCCATTTTCCGCTGAGGTGGGGGCGGCATCAGAATCCGGCGCCGAGACCGACCGCCTTTAGTTGCGAACACTGACTTTTGTTAAGTGGAGCGGGAAAAACACAGCCATGTGGGATACTTACCCTCATTCCTACTTTCAAGGAAAACAAACGGTAGCTCTTAGGAAAGCGTTGCCTTTTACACTGTAGAAAATACACCAAACCACACGCCCATACCCGGACCTCCACACGTGGTACAAACTTTTTAGACTCTCACGTGTAGAATGAGACCGCAAGTGCTTCTGATTATAGGGGTTACACCTAGAAACATGCTAGCGAGTCAAACAAAGTGGGACAGCAACGTTCGCCCCCCTCTCTCTCCACTACGGCAACCTCAAGTCGGGTCTGGGCGGCTTCTCCTCCACCCCAAATGCAGCGGAGCCCGGGACGGGTGCGCCTCGGTGAGGCTCAAGGAGTCCTCCTTCCTTGACCTCCTGCTGCCGGCGCTCGGCGGGCCCGGGGTCTGGAGCTGTGGGTGGGACTGGAGGAGGCGTTCTTCCTAATGCTCTAGGAGAACGTCCCCCCACCGGACCCCAGAGGCCCCCTACCATGGGAGAAACAGGTGAGCAAGAGCAGATCGGCTGCAGGGGTTAACGCGGGCGCGCCACGCGGCGGCTCCAACCTCCGCGCCTTCCATCTCGGGCTCTCTGGCCGAGGCCCAGGGGGCTGGATCTGAGTCCCGTTTGTACCCACGGGGCTCAGCCCCTGCGACCGCCTGGACGCACCCCAACTCCCCGACTCACCGGCTCCCTCGCTGCCCGCGGGCCCCGGCAGCAGCAGCAGACACACACCTGCGAAGAGAAAAGCGCGAGGGCTGGCTCCAGCCTCCACCCAGCGGAGCAAGGGGTCGGGGTCGTCAGGGGCGCGCACCCACCAAGGCTGAGAGCCGGGATCCAGGCTGCGGACATGGTGACTGAGAGGCTGCTTAGACCTGGGAGAGAGGGAGAATGCGGGCAAGGCCAGGGTGCGGGAGGCCCCGCGCGTCACCTCAGAGCCCCGCACCCCTCGGACCCCCGGGCGCCGCGCAGAGGAGAGAAGACACCGACGACCCGCTGCTCCAGGCCAGTGCCCCTCTAGGTCTGGAGAAGGCGCCTCGGCGGCAAATCGAACCAAACCCAGGATCGGTGTGCAACCCCGCACCGCGGGGAGGCGGGGGCGCCAATACGAAGACAGGCTAGGAGCGACAAAGAAACAGGGACAGAGGCGTCAGGGATCCCTCTCACCCGCGCCCGCCGCCCGGGGCTCCGCACCTGTGCGAGATCCACCCGGCTGCGCCCGAGTGCGGAAGCCACGGCCCCCGTGGCCGCTATAAAGGCTGGGCCGCGCGCATGAGCACTGTGCGGGGGGCGCGGGAGGGCTCGGGAGCCGATCCCCCGGGGCCGGGCGGCGACCTTCCAGCTCCGCCTTCGCCCCCTGCCGGCCCCGGGGTGAGGCCGGCGCGGAGGCGCCTCCTCCAGCAGCGCGGGCTTGGCCACCTGGACGCGGCGCGGGTCCCTAGAGGGGGCACGAAGGTCCCCGCGCCGGCGTCTCAACGAGTGCGGAAGGCCGGCGGCCCCGACGGCGGGAGCAGCGGCCTTGCCAGCCCGGCTCTGCGGGGACCAGGGCTGCTGAGGCAGCGGTGGCAGCTACCCAGGCCCTCCCACCCCCCACTTCCCACCCACTACCCCCCGAGGCCCGGGGCTTCTGATAGCTGCCAAATCCGCGCGGCCTGAGAACCGAACTTCCCAACTTGGTGCTCTGGTGGAAACGTAGTTCCTACTTCTGAAGTAAAACCACCCTAGGTTTGGTAAACGCATGCCGCGTTTTCGTTAGAAACCCTGTCAACTGACTGCTAGCTCGTTGGACCTTAGGGATTCGGCCTTTGGCCTTCGTTTCTGCTGGAGTCCTACTTTCCCCAGTGTTTCCATTTGCGCTCCTGCCTAAAGCCACGCGTGTGAGGTGGCCCAGACCCCGGCAGCCGGTACCTTTGCTTCTTTTTCACCTCAGGAAGAATTTACGCCTGATTGCCTTTCCAAATTCCCAGACTTGGTGTTTTGTGACTACACAGAATCTCAGATTTGATAATGTGTTCTTCTCCCCGCACCATCCCGCTAACGTTTTACAAATGGAAATGGAGACGGAGCAGAATTCTTGAGGAGTGTTAGTGACAGGCAACCTGCATGGCAGCCGAAGAACCAGACCCAGGCCTAGATGCTAACTTCCTGGTACAATATCAACTTTTTTCAAATAGCCTTATTTAGTTACAATTTACATGCCATAAAATCCATCCATTTTGAGTGTACAATTCAATGATGTTAAGTAAATTTGCAGAGCTGTACAACCATCACCGCAAGCCAATTTCAGAACAGGTTCATCCTCCCCAAAAGGATCCCTCCTCGCCATTGTCAATCTCCTCTCCCACTCCTAGTCCTAGGCAAACACTAACCGATTTCCTGTCTCTATAGATTTGCCTTAGCGGTCGTTTCTTATAGATGGAATTATACTTTGTGGGGCTTCCTTCTCTGCACAGAATGTTTTTGAGGTTCATCCGTGAGGCATTGTAGAAGAGTACTTCCTTTCTTTTTATTGTTGAAAAGTATTCCCATGCCATTTTATACTGAGAAACAAATACACCACCATCACCTGGAAGTCAGCTAGTGTAGTAGTCTTAATTACAACTCTCTTTCTGATTGGAATGACTTAGTATTTCTATCAGGCAACTAAAGAGTGTTGATTTCATTCCCTTTACTACCTGAATGTCTTTTGGAGGGAAAGAGACCAAATAACATTTGAGGGCTGGGAGGTTTTTTGATGTTTATTTTCATGGCTGCTTTCAAGATTTACTCCCTTCCCTGGTAGAGAGAATTACCCTTTTCTTAGCAATCCAGTCATCTAGCCACTGCCCTTGATATTTTCCGTGGGAGAAATTTCAAGCCTCAGGACAATTAAAGCTGTCTTTTTCATTATTGTTTATTGAGTGTCCTCAATCAGGGTTGGATAACCTCCCCTAATTAGGCTGCACAAATTGTCATGATGCTATATAATTAGGAAGAGTCCGTACACTGGAAAAAAACCTGCCACTTCACAGCTCAGCAGGCAGGTCCCAAATGGCCAAAGGGGTACATGCTATTCAGAGCCCCCACAAGGCACAGGCGCCCTCCTGTGATGTAATTTCACTGAGCGATTAGGCAGAGTCAAAACTATGCAGCTATTTCCATGACAGACTCTGAGTCTGTAACCATTAAAAATAAAGGAAATACCTCACTGAGTTTCATGATTGTTTACCCAGATTCATCTTAATTATTTTGTTTTGAAACATTTAAGAGAAGTTACTCTGTCTTTGTTATTTTTTTTCTTTTTGGTAAGGCCAACCAAGGAGAGTGAAAGAGTGGGGTTTAGACTCTCATTCTTAACTAGTTTGTAGTTCATGCTCACCAAAGTATATTAAAGACAAATATCTGAATTTAAGAGGTAATTGACTATTTTGGAAATATCTGAAGAGAGTCAAATCTAGGTATATTTGACTTAAAAAGACAAAATGCTAAAATGACAGAGTTTTGTATTCAATTGGGTGATATTGTAGGGTAATTATACTCCTAGGATGCCTGGTTTATTATTTTTTAAAATATTTTATTTTATTTTATTTTATTTGAGATGGAGTTTCGCTCTTGTCTCCCAGGCTGGGGTGCAATGGCGCTATCTTGGCTCACTCCTACCTCTGTCTCCCAGGTTCAAGCAATTCTTGTTCCTCAGCATCCTGAGTAGCTGGGACTACAGGTGTGTGCCACCACACCCGGCTAATTTTGTATTTTTAGTAGAGATGGGTTTCACTATGTTGGCAAGGCTGGTCTCGAACTCCTGACCTCAGGTGATCCACCTGCCTTGGCCTCCCAAAGTGCTGGGACTACAGGCGTGAGGCCTGGCCTCATTATTTTTTAATTTATTTTAATCTTATTATATTTTTATTTTTTTTTTTTTTAGAGACTTATTCTCACTCTGTCATCCAGGCTGGAGTGTAGTGGCACAATCAACGCTCACTGCAGCCTCAAACTCCTGTGCTCAAGAGATCCTCCCACCTCACCCTCCTGAGTAGCGGGACTACAGGTGCACACCACTATGCCTGGCTCATTTTTAAATTTTGTGTAGAGAAATAGTCTCACTATTTGTCCAGGCTGGTCTCAAACTCCTCACCTCATGTGATCCTCCCACCTGGGCCTCCCCAAATGTGGGGATTATAGGCATGAGCCACTGTGCCTGATTTTATCCTGCTTTAATGGGAAGTATTTGATATTCAAAATTTAGACAAACTCCCTGTAGAGCAGTGGATTCCTGTCTGGGCTGCACATTGAAACTACCTGGAGAGCTTTAAAAATACTCATGCCTGGGTCCCACCCCAGAGATTTTCATATAATTGGTCTGGGCTGGGGCCAGGGCATTAGAATTTTTAAAAGCTCTCCAGGTGATTCTGATGTGCAGTCCAGGGTGCTCAGTGGTAGAGGTTAAGCTAATCCTTCTAATATTTCATTCTTCTTTCATTATCTTTTCATGAAAATCCACCTTTAATATGCCTACTGTATTCCCCTGATAAAAATAATGGAAGCATTTTCTGTCCTGTGGTTATTTAAAAATCCCTAACAAAAAGATTGAAAACTCAATTTCAAAAGTAATTTTCCCTGGGCCTGCTGCACAGTCACATTTCTGACTTTGTGCAGAATGGGCTGGCATTGTTAGGGAAATAAGCTGCCTCTAAAACTGATACCTGGGTGGCATCTTCAGGCTTCAGGATGCTGTGATGGCCTAAACGAGTTTCTTAAGGATGGCATAGTTACTGATGGGATTTGGCTTGTGCTTACATATATAAAACTCTTAGTTTATATAGGCTCTGTCTCTGTCCTGTTGTTACCTAGGTATGACTCTGCCTCTGAAGTTTTTATATGTTTGTTGTTGGTCTTTTTTACTTCTTTTTTACCTTTTAAAGGAGTATCAGTCCTGTTCTATCCTCTATGCCATTTAAGCTCCCCTGTAAACTTTTACTTGGTCAATGTAATGCATAGCAACTTGGTTTTATTTCGATTATGGTGGCCTTAAAGCAGCTGCCCCCAACCTTTTTGGCACCAGGAACTGGTTCCATGGGTGACAATTTTTCCACGGGGTTGGTTGGTGGGGGGAGGATGGTTTTGAGATGAAACTGTTCCACCTCAGATTATCAGGCATTAGATTCTTAAAAAGAATGAGCAACCTAGATCCCTTGCATATGCAGTTTACAACAGGGTTCGAGCTTCTGTGAGAATCTAATGCCACTGCTGATCTGACAGGAGGTGGTAATGCTCACTGGCCCATCCACTGCTCACCTCCTGCTGTGCTGCCCAGTTGCTAACAGGCCACAGACCGGTACCCACCTGTGGTCAGGGAGTTGGGAATCCCTGCCTTAAAGTGAGTTTGTTCACTTTTAGGAAGTGTACATTTATCCTGCGGTATCCTTTAAGTTCCTATGATTGATTATAGAGCAGAAGCAGCTTGGGAACTCTTATCACCTATATTATTAAACCCACACTGATGTTTATTCTATATCTAGTTTTTCTAATTCTTTTCTGTTGTTCACATCTTATGCTAAGCAAGTATATTTGTCTAGCCTTTCCATTTTTGATGATGTCTAGCAGGAGAATAAATGTCTACAGCCTCAGAGGAGTGAAAATTAAAAAGTTAATTCAGAGATACCCCTGTGACTATGAGATCTCAGTTTCTTTTCCTATGAAGTGAAGGGGATTAGACCAGTGATTGGAAGAGACGTTCCTCGGTCACATTCTGTGACTGGCAAGTGCTCCCTGGGTATATATAGGCTCTGGGAGCTGTGCTGTCTTCCAGGGTGTGGGAGGCATTAGGAAACACTGGCTGTGCCAGCTGGCTCCCAGCTGTCCCAGGACTTATCCTTTCTTACTCAAAGTCTCTTTTTATTCACCTCTCACTGCTAAACTATGGCCTGGCTCATGTTTGTCCCTTATTTAACAAGAAGTAATGAGGTCACATTGTCACTGGAGTGCCACTAGGACTTCCTTCCTAAGAGAGGAAGTTGTGATGGGAAACATAAATCAGTTCTGCAAGGCTTGGCATTTATCTCGTGTAAACTCATCAAAGGCAAGGATCTTTCTACCTTCTACTAGGGGTTCATTGCTGCACCCCTAGTCCCAAGAAAACTGTCTAGCACACTGTATGTACTCAAGAAATACCTGTTGGATGAATGAATCAATCACATTCTGTCTTGACATTTAGTACCTTATATTGATTTTTTAAAGCTTATTTTAGAAGTTTTATGTTTACAGAAAAATTAGTAAGATAGTAACAGTTTCCACACCTAATTTCCCCTGTTATTAACATCTTCTACTAGTATTGTACAGTTGTCACAATTAACAAACCAATACTGATACATTATTAAGTGAAGTCCATATTTTATTCAGATTTCCTTTTTTTTTTTTTTTTTTTTTGAGATGGAGTCTTACTCTGTCACCCAGGCTGGAGTGCAGTAGTGTGATCTCGGCTCAATGCAACCTCCATCTCTCAGGTTCAAGTGATTCTCCTGCCTCGGCCTGCTGAGTAGCTGGGATTACAGGCATGTGCCACCACACCCGACTAATTTTTTTGTTGTTGTTGTATTTTTAGTAGAGACAGGGTTTTACCATGTTGGCCAAACTGGTCTCGCACTCCTGACCTCAGGTGATCCGCCTACCTAGGCTCCTAAAATGCTGGAATTATAGGTGTGAGGCACTGTGCCTGCCCAGATTTCCTTATTTTTCACCTAATATCTTTTCTCTGTCTTAGAATCTCATCCAGATACCATATTATATTTAGTCATCATGTCTCATTAGGCTCCTCTTAGCTGTGACACTTTCTCAGATTTTCCTTATGTTTGATGACCTTCACAGTTTTGAGGAGTACTGGTCTGCTGTTTTGTAGAATGTTCTTCAATTGGGATTTGCCTGATGTTTTTCTCATTATTAGAACAGGGTTATTGTTTTTAGGAGAAAGACCACAGAGGTAAAATGACATTCTTATCACACCATGTCAAGGGTATATACTATTGACATGACTTATTATTATTTTTTGTTTGTTTGTTTGCTTGTTGAGACAGAGTCTCATCTGTCACCCAGGTGGGGAACAGTGGTACAATCTCGGCTCAATGCAGCCTCGAACTTCTGGGCTCAAGCGATCCTCCAACCTCAGCCTCGCAAGTAGTTAGGACTCAGGCACATGCCACTACCCCCAGCTAATTCTTCTGTATTTATTTTTTAGAGACAGGGTTTTTGCCATGTTGCTCAGGCTGGTCTCCAACTCCTGGGCTCAAGCAATCCTCCTGCCTTGGCCTCCCAAAGTGCTAGGATTACAGGTGTAAGCCATCACAGCCGGCCAAGTTAAGGGCTTAAGAAGCTTACCCTTAAGAGTGGAGAATTATGCTCAACTTCTTTGAGAACAGAATATCTACATAAATTATTGAGAATCCTGGCCAGGTGTGGTGGCTCACACCTGTTATCCCAGCACTTTGAGAGGCCTAGATGAGAGGATCACTTGGGATCAGTAGATTGAGACCAGCCTGGGCAACAAAATGAGACTGAGTCTCACATTGTTACAAATTTTTTTTTGTCAAAACATTAAAAAAATTAGCAAGGCATGGTGGTATGTGCCTGTGGTCCCTGCTACACGGGGTGCTGAGGCAGGAGGATTGCTTGAGCCCAGGAGGTCAAGGCTGCGGTGAGCCATAATCGCACCACTGCACTCCAGTCTGGGGAACAGGAAGACCCTGTCTCAAAAAAAAAAAAAAAAAAAAAAAAAAAAAAATATATATATATATATATAGAAAGAGAGAGAGAGAGAGAGAGAGAGAGAGAGAGAGAGAGAGAGAATTATTCTGCATGGAAGATTTGTTCCTTCTCCCTTGTTTATTTACCATTGGTTTTTTATTTGTGGCTAAAAATAAAAGGCTATAAGCTCTTCAAAGGTAGAAACTATTCCATATGCTCCTCTATATTCCCAATAACTTGCACAATGTTTTAGGGTACAGAGTAGCTAGACACTCAGTTACTGAAATAGAAGACAGTCTACCACCTTCCAGTCCCGGGGTTTTCTGCCGATGGCTTATTTTTTCTCACAGTGAGATTTGGGCCACCATGTTGTCCATGTGGCTCTTGGCAGAGGTTAATCAAAGTGCTAATAATAATAATGATCCTGACACTGTGCCATGTTCTTTATACATGTTCTAATTGAATTTTTGCAACATACCTAGAAGATGGATGTCATCCTGATTTTATGAATGAAAATACTGATGTCCAGATTGATTAAGGGATTGTCCTAAGTCACACAGCTAAAAGTAGAGCCACAATTCAAATTTCGGTCTCTAAAGCCCTTGTCCTTAACCACCAGGTCCTACTGTGCTTTCCCTCTTTATAGTCAAAGCCACGAGGAAAACTTTGAATAAATGCAAGAAGGTGATAGAAATGACAAGTGCTGTAAGAATTGGAAAAATTCAAAAAATCCCTGAGTGAAGAGTGGCTGGTGAGATCTTCTAAGCATGGGTGGCCCTTGAGTTCTTCCATGAAACTGAGAAACACATAATTCATAGGTTAGCATATTAGCATAACAAGACAATTAGACATATTATCATGTATCCCAAACACAAATCCAGCAGGTCTTCCCATAACATTCTTAACATTTGGATCAAACCATGCTTTCTGAAACATATCTATATGGAGCAAAAGCCTAAGGTGATTCATTTAGGTCATAAGATAGGTAGGAATTAATACCAATCCCAAACCCTTTGCTCCAAGAATCTACTCTGGAAATAATTTTTTATAGGATTTCATACACTGGAACTATTCATTCATTCATTCATTCATTCTTCTCTACCCTGGGAGATATAGTTGGTTTGTGGTGGGGTGGTCAACTGATAGTGATAGTATTGGTTATTTGAAGTCATTGATCCAATACACTTTCTTATGTTGAACTGTTAGGATCTGAGATAATATTTCTCAGACACGTGGTTCTGGAATTATACATATTGATGATGTTGCTAAAATATGAACTTTACATAACATTTTCTATTGAAACAAAGAGTATAAGCTGAATACAAACTATTTTCAAATAATTATATATAGCAAAGCTCAATTCCTTTATTCCTCATTAATATAAAAAAGTGAGGTCCTTAGAAATACAGTGTGTATATAAATTGAAGTGCTTCATATGGGTAATTCCATCCCTAGTTTTCCAGTTCTACTGTTCTGCTGTAATACTACAGTATTTTCATATTATAAAATAATTGTTGAAGATATTTTAATATTATGTCAAATCCAAGCTGCAATAAAATATGACACATCATTATTAATGTAATTTTAAATAAGAAAAAAATGCTTTGGAAAAACTACGCTGATTGTAAGACACATTCCAATTTCAGAGGTGTTAAAAAGTGGATGACATGTGCATCTTAGAATCAATCACACATATTATTCCTAATTCTAAAAGAATACATTTTTACACTAAATAATTCATATAAAAATCTAAAATATAACTAAATCACATAAGAGGGACGGAGAACCATTAAAAAACAGAGTAATAATTAAATTCAACTTTGAATTCCTAGAAGACTAGGTAAATAAAGAAAATTTATTGTACTATTTATTGCATGATTAAAAGGATTTATCCCTCTCAGGGAAGACCAACTTTTTTTTTTTTTTTTCCCCTGGAACTAAGTTATAAAAAGAAATGCTTATTTGGAACATATATAAAGAGCTCAAGGCAATGTGCGGACATTGTCCTAACAACTGTTTTAAAGAAGATATAGAAACATTTTTATTTGGCCATTTCTTCACCCTTGAAAGCGGAAAGCATGAGTGAAAATTTGAACAATGTCTTTATAGATTTTAAAATGAAATTAAATTTATCTAAATTGCTTGGCCAACATTTCACATGAAAGAACAAACTGAATAGTAATGTTGTGCCAAGTATGACAGTTGTAGCAAGAGATGCACTGAACTTTATATTACCCTAAAAGCCACAATTATGTGAAACTTAATTGGTATTAAAAATAATTTTCATGGATGGCAGAAGAAAAGCACAAGTTTCAACTGTCTTTAGATTGAGCTTTTTAAGATCAATAGTTTTAAAAATTGTTATAAAGCTGTTAGGACCAAAGCTAATTCAAATTATGCACTAGGCTCAATTTCTTCCTTTTAAAAGACAAAAACAAATATTTTGTTGTGAAAATTTTCAAACATATGCAAAAAGCAGATAAAATAGTATAGTGTGCTCCTTTTTATATATCACTCAACTTGAAACAATGATCATTTATAACATTTTTGTTTCTTTTGTGTCCTTACCCCTGATTGTTTTCAAGGAACTCCAGACAATACAATCATTAATCACTAAAGATTTTTGTCCAAGGCAAAGACTCTCTTTAAATGTAACCATATTATGATTATCATACCTAAAATTTACTAATTCCTTAGTGTCATAGCCACTCAGGGTTTATATTACTTCAATTGTCTTATAAATTTTGTTATTAAATTGGTATTTTGCTGAATCAAGATCAAATGATGTCTACATTATAATTGATGTTTCTCTTAAGTCTCTTGATATGTATAGGATTTCTCTTCATCTCTTTTTTTTTTTTTTTTTTGGCATGTCCATCAAGCCAGCCCTGCCTGCAGGAAGGGCATTCTTTTTTTTTTTTTTTTAAATTATACTTTAAGTTCTAGGGTACATGTGCACAACATGCAGGTTTGTTACATATGTATACATGTGCCATGTTGGTGTGCTGCACCCATTAACGTGTCATTTACATTAGGTATATCTCCTAATGCTATCCCTCCCCCCTCCCCCCACCTCATGACAGGCCCCAGTGTGTGATGTTCCCCTTCCTGAGTCCAAGTGATCTCATTGTTCAGTTCCCACCTATGAGTGAGAACATGCGGTGTTTGGTTTTCTGTTCTTGCAATAGTTTGCTGAGAATGATGGTTTCCAGCTCATCCATGTCCCTACAAAGGACACGAACTCTCTTCATCTCTTTTTAAAAATTTTCTTTCTTTGGTTTTTATTAAAAAATCCAGGTCATTTTCTGTAGCTTTCTTCATGGTCTGTATTTTACTGATTATATCTCCAAAGTGTCAATGAATATGTTTCTCTGGCCCCTGAATTTCTATAAATTTGGAGTTAGCTACAAAGGGTTGATCAGATTCAGGTCATTTTTTCAGATTCAGGTCATTTTTAAAAAATTGTGGTAAAAAGCATATAACATTAAATGTACCATCTTACCCAACTTCGAGTAAACAGTTCAATAGTGTGAAGATTTAAATAATTTTGTTTCACATGTGTGTAGACAACTCTATAGGTGGCAGTTTATACTTTTAAAACATCAAAGGGTATAAAAAAATCTTTCTTTTGTGATGCTTTCAGCCATTGCTAAATTATTGCCTTGATCTATTATTTTATTGGGGGTTGGTTGTAAAATGGTTATATATATATATATATATTTTTTTTTTTTTTTTTTGGAGAGATTGTGTCTTGCTATGTTGACCAGGCTGATCTTGAACCCCTGGCCTTAAGTGATCTTCCCATCTCAACATCTCAAAGCTCTGGGATTACAGGCATGAGCCACTGTACCCAGCCTGAATCAATAATTTAATTTCCATGCATGAAAGCAGTTTCAGAATAACAATACTTAAAATAAATAATGTACTTTTTTTGATTGGTATAATCATTGTTTCAGATATTATTATGGAAGTCAGCCAGTTTTGGACGAGTTACCAAAAAAAAAAATCCAGCAAAAACTAAATGACAAAGATACACATTCGTGTATAATTTGAAGCTTAAGGAAATTCAGTAAGACTATTTGATAAATCTATAGAGGCAGATACCTACTCAATTTATGTCAGTATGCCATATTTTGTGGTTTATAAGAACCACAAACTACTGAGAAGAGGTGAATTGTAAGTGCTGAGTACTAAATTTGTTAAGTCAGCCTTCCTGAACTGGGGTTCCAGAAAAGTATTTAAGTGGATACTTTCTCAGTTCTCTCAAGGATGGTACATGACAAGTACCACTGTAGATGCAAAACAGAGAAATTAGTTCATTACCAACAATAGATACCTTAACGCATTAGAGCTTGGGGAATGGGTTAGGAAGGGCTGCTTTAGATTATTCTAGTGATGTTGAATCCTTTAGGCAGAAGAAGTTTAAGATTAAAAAAGTATTTGCTAGCCTAATTTATTCCTACAAAAGCTAAAGAAAGTTTTGATGTTTCTGTTTGTTCTTTGGAGCAATGTGGTTTCCTTCCATCTAAAAAATTTGTTTTGGATTGCGGCATAATTAAGATGATCATTTCTATACTCGGTGACATATGTTTGCTTGGACCTGCTAGTAATTGCATTTAACTAATTCAACCATGGTGTGTTCCTCACACATTACTGTATTTGACAGACTGTAATTTTGCTGTTTGGTGTGTTTGTTTGTTTTTTCATCAACTTCTTTAAGTCATTTTGATAGTGAAGTTAACTTCTTATTTTTTGCTTTTTAAATGCATTTTGATGTTGCCATTTTTCTTTTTTATTTATTTCTTTATTTTATTTTTTGTAGAGTTGGGGTCTCCCTATATTGCCCAGGCTGGTTGTGTTGCCACTTTTGCCTCATTATACTGAGGATATAGAAGATGGAGTTAAGTCCCCCAAAGCCAAAAACATTTCACCTTAGACAATGAATAGGACTTAGACTTTAAATGGACTCAGAAGTCGCTGAAAATACAGAAGTTACAAATGTAAGAAATATTGCTTTTGCTTTTATCTTCCCTTTGAGCAATAACTTTTTTTCTAATTACAGTACCTCTTAAAGACCCTTGTGCCCCATTTGGGACCTTGGAGTGATGGAATTGAGAGCACCATGTTTAATTGTCCCATTTTGCAGTGAGAAACAGACCAAGAGATTCTGAGTGTGGTGCCTAAGACTGTATAGCCAGTTACCGGCAAGATCAGAACTAGCCCATTTCTGGGCTTTCTAGTATACAACACAACCTGAACGCTTAATCACTTTCCTGAACATAGCAGCAAGGATTGCTGTTTATTGACAAATTTGGACCCGAGTTTTGTGAACAGATCATGAGACATAAAACAAGTTCAGGAGGTTTTTGGTTGATGATGGGCTTTTTGCATTCAGCTACTGTCAAAAGATAATAATATAGAGGATCATTTGCTATTTGGGGATCACCTCTAGATCCAGAAAAACAAGGACATTCTCATACTTGGTATGTTTTGTATGAAAAGGGAGAAGGGTAAATGAAATGTTCCCCTTTTCTTGCATAGTATCAAGGAACTGGTTTCTTGATGGGAGAAGGAACAAGAATGATTGCCCTGTAGTGCTTCCTTCTCAGTCTTTGAACATTTGTGTCCTCAACAATATTAACTGAGTGGCTACAGGGGCAGGTGCCATGCTGGACGGTGTAGAAACAAGGATGAATACAACAAAATCCTGCTATCAATGAATACATCATCTACTGCACAGGAAGGAGTAACTGAATACTTTTGTTAGTAGAGGATGCTTAGCAGCCTTCATTACCAGAAATTTTTCTCTTATATGTAAGCCAAATTCCTCATCATGGCCTGTTTTCACTCTTTTTGTCCTTTGTGAACAGGGAATACATATAATTGCAGACTATTCTTAACTTACCTATTTTTGTCTTCTTGAGGGTGAGATTTCCTTCCTGTTTTTACTTTGTCTTTGCTGGTATTTTTGTTTTGTTTTGTTTTTACTTTTCTGCCTTTCTTTGATCTTTGTAGCTCTCCTGTCCAGTGTCTGCTTTGTGTATGCTATATCACCATGTAATTTGTGATACACTCTACCACAAATGGTAGATATAAGATCTGTATTTACCTAGGAGAATTAATCCAAAATGGCTGTTTTGACCATTTATGACTGCTTATGTTACATGGTAGACATAAGATCTATATCCACCTGGGAGAATTAATCCAAAATGGCTGTTTTGACTGATGATCATTGAACTCACAAGTATTTCCACAGAAAGAGTGGGTTTGAGTTAGAATTCAGAAGAGGTGCTTTATTGTGTGCAGACTATAGATAACATCATTGTAATATTTAAAAATACTATCACATCTATTATCTCTTTATCCTTTCTGTAATCCTATGAGTTACAATGACAAGTATAAATGTCTTTGATAGATTAAAAAATGCAACCCTAAGAAATTGTGCTGTACAAAGGATACATTAAAAAGGGTTTTTTGTTTTGTTTTGTTTTTTGAAACAGAGTCTTGCTCTGTCCCCAGGCTGGAGGGCAGTGGCCTGATCTCGGCTCACTGCAACCTCTGCCGCCCGGGTTCAAGCAATTCTCCTGCCTCAGCCTCCTGAGTAGTTGGGATTACAGATGCATGCCACCACACCCAGCTAATTTTTGTATTTTAAGTAGAAACAGGGTTTCACCATGTTGACCAGGCTGGTCTCAAACTCCTGACCTCATGATCTGCCCACCTCAGCCTCCCAAAGTGCCGGGATTACAGGCATGAGCCACCATGCCTGGTAATAAATTTTGAATAAGGTCAAGCTGAGAGACTAGTTGTCTAGACCGAGGCCATGTTCCTCTACTGGTTTCTGTGTCTGTGATGTTTTTATGAAGTTATGTAGTACTGACTGCACTTGACAGGAGAGGGAAAAACTGACATGTCTACCACAGACACACTGGTCATTTTGACCTTCCTGCTCATTCCTCCTCTCAGAGACTGCTGAACAACCCTCCCGAGAGTGCAGCAGACCAACCTAATGATTGCGCCCAGCCCTAGCTGACTGGCTGAGGAATGGACATCTGACCCTAGATGCAGGCTTTTCCAGAAATTTGAAATCGGCATATAGGAACTACTCAGCATTTGTTTGGCTCTTGTACAAACAAATTAAGCCAGGAAAGCTAGCCCTGACAGAGAGAAGACTAAAGCAGTGGGCATTCACTTCCTGGACAAGTGAATTCGGTCCCTCCTACGGCTGGCTCTACTTCTGCTGGTGAGATACTTAGTATTCATCCAATAATTTCCCTTTTCTTGCTAAAGAACCTCGTGTAGAATTCAATTCTTTACACTTAAAGGAGCCCCAACATCCAATCCAGTGCTTTATTAAGGAAATAATCTGAAGATGTTTTTGCTTTGGGGCTTTTTACTTTCTAAGTCAAGACCCGTATGTGTCAGTGTTTCTTTTGGTTTTCCAGTGGTACTGATGGAGTGTTTGTGGATTTCTTTGGAAAAGTAGGGAGAGGAATTTTTCACCATTTAAAACTTGGCCAGCATTGGAAGGTTGTTCTGCTTCTCCATTTGATTCCAGATCTGTAGGAACTGGAGGGAAGAACTATGTCTTGATTCTCACATCTGGAGTACCCATTGTGGTGCTCAAACTCCAAGGCGCCCCCAGGGGACAGAGAAGATCCCTCTTGAGCAGACTTACACTTTGATATTTCTGTTGAGTATTCAGAGGGTCCCTGCTAGCCCCTTCACCACTGCTGTGCCCTGCCATCTGGCTTAGTAGGATCCTAGAAACCTCAGAATCCAACATGTCTTCATAAATATTTTATTTTCTTGAAACAATAACTTTGGAATGCATTGTCATTCACTAAGCATGTATCATGCCACCGTGGTGGACACTGTGGTTGTCTTTGCAACATTCATTTCCCCCTTTCCTGTTATGAAACATCTCTCCATTCAGTCTCTCCAGTTCTACACTCTATTGCATAGTTCAAGGGTCTCCGAAAATGAGAACTCTTGTTCACTGTGCGAAGTCGCGTTTTCTCTTCCCTGGATTTGAAGGCGAAATTGCGTAGCCGTGGTAGCAGCTGGCAGCCATCTTGTAGCAATGAGGCCACCAGCGTGAGGGTGAGCCAACATACAGAGTAGGACAGAGTGGAGAGAACTGCAGAGAAGTGGAGCCAGAGCCTTCAGTGAACAATGCCTGACACTTACCTTACCGAGACTTTTCAGTTACAAAACCCAGTGAATTCCCACTATTATTTAAGCCAGTTTGAATTCAATTTTCTGTTATTTTCATCATAAAAAGTTCTGATGAATATAGAGCTTTTAAGTTAATTTTCTAGCCTTGGCAACACAGGGAGACCCTGTCTCTACAAAAAATGAAAAATTAGCTGGGTACGGTGGGGAAGCACCTGTGGTCCCAGCTACTTGGGAGGCTGAGGGAGGAGGATTGCTTGACCCCAGGAGGTTGAAGCTGCAGTGAGCTTACACCACTGCACTCCAGCCTAGGTGACACAGCAAGACCCTGTCTCAAAAAATAAATAAATAAATAATCAGCTTCCTAAGCATTTAGTAATGATAATTCATATCTGTGGAATACTTTTTATTTCTTCAAAGCATATTTGCTATGCTACCATCATATTGTTAAGTGTCAACAGTGAGTTCTGATTAATATAGAGGCCAGACACAGATACTACCTGGGAAATAAGTGGATACACATTTATCTAAAGCACACAAATGAAAGGGCACTATCAGGATATACAGTAGAGAGATCAGCAATGTCTCCAATAACAGACACAATGGATAAACCTCTGGGTGCCCCAAAAGGGCTTCAACATTGTTGTGTATAATTCAGTCTGATTGAGTGGGGATCACATTGGAACTTCTGGAAAGTTTCACTGATCAGTGGGCAAAATGTCCCCACTGCCTCCAAAGCCCACCTGGGTCCTTATGATCAGATCTATGCCAGGAAGCACCTCGTCAATCTTGATGTTACACAATATGACTATGGAGAGTAGATAATACTGTGCACACAGGCATCAGCAAACCATCTTTTAACATCTTCATTATCCCCAGGCTAGCAGAGTCTGGTCCACTTCCTTTTCTGATCTTAGGGCTGCAGAATTAACACAAAGGTCAGTCACCCGGATGTCTTTGAGGATGTCTGAGGATTGAGCCCTCAGACAAGCTGTAGGTCTGTCAAAGTGGTTATCACAATTTTACAAATGGGAAAGTAAAGACGGTTAAATTAGAGGAGTTAAAATTATTTGCCCTCCAAGTGCACATAACCAGGTGGCAGCAGAACTGAATGAGAACTGAAGTATTTTAACTTGCAGTTCAATCTTCGCTTAACTAGAACACATTAATGTTTCACCCCCAGGGAAGTTACCTAAGCAAATTGTGTTGTAAGTTAAAGCCCACAATTAAAGTCAGGAACAACATTAAATAACCAACCTGAAAAGATTAAGCCAGGATTACTTTGTAGTCATTAATATCTAAGAGTTGACAATGAGACTGGCACATGGTTTCACCAGACTTTTGATAACACAGAACAGACATGCTGTGATGACTGTGACAGTAATGCTCACCAAGACAATGCTGGTTTCCTAGCAGGGTGAGGGGCTTCAGGACCTTAAGGTTTTCCATGACCTTCTCATGTGTATCTTGATTAGTGGCTTTAAGCAAAACTGAGTAATAGTCTCCTTTCTCATTGCTAATATCTCATTTTGACATACCAATAAGGCCTGAAGAGACAGTCCTCTGCCACCATAAATTCTAAACACTCTTGGCTAACTTAACCTTATTAGATAAACTAGAATTGGGGGCATCTTAGGTAGTGGATATTTTTAGACAATTCCCATATCTTACTTTTCTCAATTATTCAAAAATATTTATTGAACATAGTCTGCCTGTTGGGCACTGTGCTAGTCCCAGATATCAAATAAAGAACAAACAAATGTGATCGCCATACTACTGAAGCTTGTAGTTTAGTTGGGGAGGAAACACAAATGTGTAATTATGAAACATGACAGAACAAAAAGGAAAATAACTCAGTGCTGTGAAGACATATACCAGGGGGCATGTTTTGGACTGGGGCATGATATAGTTGGTTGGATGTTCATCCCTGCCTAAATGTCATCTTGAACTGTAATCCCCAGTATTGGAGGTGTAATCTGATGGGAAGTGATTGGATTATGAGAGTAGATTTCTTATGAATGGTTTAACACCATCCCCTTGCTGCTGTCCTCGAGATAGTGAGTTCTCGTGAGATCTGGTTGTTTTAAAAGTGTGTGCCACCTCCCCTGTCTTGCTCCTGCTTTCACCATGTAAAGTGTCTGCTCCCCCTTCACCTTCTACCACCATTATAAGCTTCAGAAGCCAAGCAGATGTTGGCACTATACTGCTTGCAGAATCGTCAGCCAATTAAACATCTATTATAAGTCACCCAATCTCAAGTATTTCGTTATAGCAAAGCAAGAACAGCCTAACGCAAGGCACCACTTTCTGAAGAAATGATGTTTATGCTGGAAACTGAAAGATGAGAAAAAGCCAGCTAGATAGAGTGGGAATAAGAGTTTTCTAAGCAAAAGAAAAAGAGATTACTTATCCTGATGAAGGAAAGAACTTGTCCTGCTATAATAACTGAAGCTGGAGTATGTAAGTGACAGGAGGAAAATAAACTGGGAGAAGTAGGTAGGTGTAAGCTTATGCACTCTGGTCATTTGAACTTTGGAATTTTGAGATATCTGGATTCAAATCTTGGCTTCCTCTCTTATTTATGATCTTGGACATGTCACTTAATTTTGCTGTGAATCAGTTTCCATTTCACTAAAACAAGAGTAAAATAATCTTGCAAATCTTGCAAACGAGTGCAGATTAAGTGGATTTAAATGTCTGGTCCATGGCAATGTCAGTACCTTTCCTCCACCATCTGCATCCTTTACTCTTCCTACATTTTTACCCAGAGCTGTTGATGCGATCTACTCGAATGATTACATAACTTCGGTTTTCTTTGCCCTCTTCCATTATCTTGGGTGGAAGTTGCTTACAATCCAAATAATCAAAAGCTGAATAATCTAGAGTTAACTATTATTTAAGAAATTCTAGTTACATCATTGATATTACTTTTATTAATTATAACAAACAGATTTAGAATCAATCATCAAAGCTTGGTCTCAGGTCTGATGTTCTGAGATACTCAAGTTCATCTTTGCTTAATGTTTTGTTTACAAAATAGCTGCAACTTTAAAAAAAAACTTGGAAGAGGCTTTCTGTTTTGATGCATAATATGAAAGCTGACTGTGACTTAGCAAACCAAAAATATTTATTCAGAAAACACTTCATTTCAACTATCTGTCCTGGTGAAAGGCAGTTTTTGTTTCAGTGTGATCAATGCAACACAGTGTGTTTTCATTATCAGCTCTCTTGGTTGAGAGTGGTTCTAGGGCGCTGATTCCAAAATCTAACAAGTGCTCAGATTCTCAGAAGCCAGGAAGATGTCACAGGATATATCCATTCTTCCTAGTGAATGGACTAGATCAGAGTTCAGTTTCTTTCCTTACCCAGCCTTATTATAAGGAAGTATATTGTGAATGAACTTTCTGAAGTGGGAACCAGCACTAATAACTTTCAAAAATTCTTTTACAGGGAGCTTATGCTTCACACCATCTTAGTGGTGACCTAGGACTGTGACATAGAACTACCTCCTTGGCTTCTGTGAGCCTTAGTGTGAAACAGAATACTATGATGTCTCCTGCCAACCTCGCAGGGTTGTCATGGGGGTTAGACTAGATGCCATTTATAACCTAGTTGAATGTAGGGAGCATTCATTCAACAAATCCTGTTGAATGGAAAGAACTAGAGGAGCTCTTTTCCAACCTGGTCCAGGTATATCATCTTATTTGAGATTTGTAACAACCCTACAAAGTAGTCAGGACAGACAACTATAAAATGCTAGACAAATAGCCGTATAAAAATGATTTTTAAAATCCACTTTTTCTGGGCTGGGCGTGGTGGCTCACGCCTGTAATTCCAGCGCTGTGGGAGGCCGAGGTGGGCAGATTATGAGGTCAGGAGATCGAGACCATCCTGGCTAATTGGTGAAACCCCGTCTCTACTAAAAATACAAAAAAATTAGCCAGGCATGGTGGCAGGCACCCATAGTCCCAGCTACTCAGGAGGCTGAGGCCGGAGAATGGTGTAAACTTGGGAGGTGGAGCTTGCACTGAGCTGAGATTGTCGCCTGGGCGACAGACCAAGATGCCATCTCAAAACAAACAAACAAAAAATCCACTTTTTCTGGCTGTGCGCGGTGACTCACGCCTGTAATCATAACACTTTGGGAGGCCGAGACGGGCGGATCACTTGAGATCAGGAGTTTGAAACCAGGCTGGCCAACATGGTGAAATCCCATCTCTACTAAAAATACAAAAATTAGCTGGGCGTGGTGGTGAGTACCTATAATCCCAGCTACTCAGGAGGCTGAGGCAGGAGAATTGCTTGAACCCAGGAGGTGGAGGTTGCAGTGAGCTGAGATCGTACCACTGCACTCCAGCCTGGGCAACAGAGTAAGACTCCATCTCAAAATATAAAATAAAATATAAATAAATAAATAAAATCTACTTTTTATACTTCTCCAAGTAATTAAACTCCACAACTACTCCATAACTTTTTGATGTGTATCAACCTGTATTGTAAATTCTTTCACTATATAACCTCCTAAACCTTTCATTCTTTACCTATGCCTTCTTAATTTTTTCAATGAATTGTAAAATAGCGCTCAAAGACCTAAACATACTCATTCATTTCTTAGCCTTCTCTTTTAAAAAGTGGTAATTACAGCATATCTTGCATAGTTTTCTATTCTTTCATAGTTCTTAGTTTTCTAGTTATCATTCCAAATTTCCTGAACTGTTCCTCCTAGATTAATTTTATTTAGAGTTAATGTCTCTGTAGCTCCCTCTTTTTTCTCCATAAAGGAGTTTTTCCTCCCCAGAAAGTTGTGCTGTTGTCCTTTGTAACAGCTGAATTGTAATACTGTTACTTTTCTGGCATACTGGACTGAACACCACTGGACAGCTTTGGGGAGGGCCTTGTGTTGTCAATGGAAAACTACCAGTTACTAACAGAGCTGGGCACCGTGCTGTCTCCACCCACTCCCCACTGCAGGCTGGGAAGCCCCATTGCTGGGAGGCGTTTCTCCTACTAGCTTCTTCCCCTTCTAGAGCAGAGCCACATCAGCTGACTTGCTGTGGGTGAGTTCTGTCCAAGGGGCTTCACTCCCTCTCTATACACATTTATCTGAGGGTATAATTCTGAGGGACAAGGGACAGCCAAGGCAGATTGGATTGCTGCTGTAGACTTTGCAGCGTCTGTTCTTCCCTGCAGGGCTGCGGGGGGCACACTATTCCAGCGTGCCTTCATGTGCTGATCCGTCTCCTTCTCCTGGGGCAGCATGGAGGTTTCCATACAGAGTGGTTTGCTCGGTCCTCACCAAGATGACAAAGAAGAGAAAACCAAGCGCACCTTCCACACCTGGCCAGGGGGAAAATGAAACCAGGAAATGAAAGTCCTGAATGTCACACTTCCCTTCAAGTGGGAGTCCAAGGTGGAAATTCTCTGAGCCACACCCTGTAAATATTTTCACATCTAGTTTATTTTCCTTAGATCTTTTGTTGTCAGGGAGAAACAGAGAGAGAAAAAAGAAGAGAAGAGAGAAAACCAAAGTTCAAAGAAAGCTTGGGAACTTGACTCCTAGAAGTAGACTATTCAGTGACAGACATTTAAGAATTGTTGAGAACCTCTCTGACTTTACTGAAGGCATTGCACCAAATTTTACCAACTGCTAAGTGACTGGTGTTTGAATGTAAAAGACATATAAATTGGTTTATTTTGGACATGGCAAAAGAATGAAGTGTTTTACAGGGAAAAAAAAAAAAAACAAAACAAAAAACCTATTCAATCTCAAGAGAAAGTAGAATAGAGTCCAAAAATGAAAATTCTTGAAGAACAGAAATGGTCTTAATTATTAACAAATATGCATTTTAATGGATTCATGATAAATATTAATCCTGGTTTTTAAAATGAAGTACCATTTATTAAAATTTACTTTTTGAGATAAAATACAAAATATAAAACTTATGTCTAAAAATAAAGCTCTCTAACCTGTAATTTGAGAGCTACTCAATCTTAGTATGAATTTATTTGACAAGCTCTGTTTTCCTTGTGACAGAATGTCTCTTTTCAGTTTGAGTCATCATCGCACATTTATGAAATCTGACAATGCTGTTTTTACACAGCCTTAGACATTTGGGTCAAAGTGATGAGTGAGACATTGCACAGGTGAAGTAATTTGACAGATTGGATGTGGGTGTTGAGGAAGGGTTACCTGGAGGTGGGAGAGGGTTACAGAAATGGGGTCGGGAAGATGGGGCACCAAAGATGAATTTCATTGCCTTTATCATTTTGCCTGCCATTTGAGTTCTCAAGTGCCTGAGGCTGTTGAATCCAGTTCTTTATTCATCTTTGAAATTAGCCTGGAAAGGGACTTTTCTTGTAACTTAGTCCAGGCTTGGGAAACTGGGGCCACAAGTGTGCTTGATTGTAAGTTCTGTATTTCTGTTCCAAGTGCATCATCTATTTTAGTTGGTAATGACAGTTATTTTGGAGAATGTAATTTCTTATTTTTTATTTGTTAGGTTTTTTCCCATTTTTATTGACAAAATATCAAGGGGCTAGATTTCTGTGCTGCTTGGGCCTGAGAGCTTAAGGAAGCCACTCCATAAGAGGGACACAGGAGGCTTTTCTTCTTGGATCTCACAGAGAACGCGTTACTGCCAGCCTAACGCATACAGCATGGGGAAGGCCATAGCTGTGAATGCAATTAATGGCCCCTGCATTTGCAAAAAAACACACAGATCCATAAACTGCAATGACGTCTTTTTAAATGTGTGCCATATTTGGGGTCAAAAAAAATAATTTACAAGCAGGGTGGGATTGTGCTTAAAGCAGAAGGGCATGTTTTTAATGTGCCATGGTATGGGGTGGAGCATGAAAATGCCCAGTTCTACCATAAAATATTAAGATCTGCTGGTGTTATGGAACTTTTGTAGTTTCTTCTTTGGCCTCTCCAACATCCCTGTCTTCTGTCCAGATCTGGACCCAGATTCTGGCCAGCTTCTTAAACCAGAGAACTAAATGGTTCCATGTGTTACCAGCACCCAATTCTTAGAAAAGGAAAAAAACCAAGTCAAATGGTTCGCTTTTTCTATCAGCTTGCCATGTTCTTGGAATTTTTAGGTGTATTATCTACCAGATTGTTTACTATGATGCTTCTTCTTCATAATACTGACAATGTCTTTTTAGGATGCCTTTGATCAGTGGTTCTCAAACTTTAATGTGCATCAGAATAACCTTGTCGAATACAGATTGCTGGGCCTCACCCCCATAATTTCTGATTCAGTGTGTGTGGGGTGGGGTCTTATAATTCGCATTTCTAACAAGTTCTCAGGTGGTACTATGCTGCTGGTTTGGAGGCCACACTTTGAGAAACACTGCTTTAGATATTAAGTTTCATAGATATTAGTTCGAATCTTCTAACCGGATATTTTTATTAGCCCTGAGTAACCCTTAAAATGCCTACTTTTTGTTTGTTTGTTTGTTTTTGAGTCAAAGTCTCACTCTGTTGCCTAGGCTGGAATGCAGTGGTATGATCTTGGCTCACTGCAAACTCCACCTCCTGGGTTCAAGCCATTCTTTTGCCTCAGCCTCCCGAGTAGCTGGGACTACAGGCACATGCCACCCGGCTAATTATTGTATTTTTAGTAGGGACGGGGTTTTACCATGTTGGCCAGGCTAGTCTCGAACTCTTGACCTCAAGTGATCCACCCACCTTGGCCTCCAAAGTGCTGGGATTACAGGCATGAGCCATGGTGCCTGGCCAAAATGCCTATTTTTAATAGGTGTTTTCAAGAGGTACAAAACTGTAAATTAGAGGGACTCTAATCAGTCATAAGCAGCCAGAACCTAGCAATATTCCACTGGAAGAACTTTAAGAGACGGTGTTGACCACATGGCATCTACTACACCTGGGGAGTCTGTTGGTGTCCTGGAAAGAGTTGGAGCTGCGAGGGTTAGAGATGTTAGAGCTGAACGTCTCATCACACTCAGATGACTTTTGATCACATCCCACAGGCTGGATCCCCAAATTTCAACCACTGTTGATGAGATGTGACCCCCATAGTTGAGGCCATATTTTGTTTGATTGGCATGGTAGACCTGTTGTAATGAGAAGCTTTTTAATATGAATAAAACAAAAGAATCTTTGAGTTTCTTTCTGTTTAAATAACAGGTGGCTGGAATTGTTATGTTTGTTTTTAGTAACCCTATGGAACTGAAATATGTGTCAATCATTTTCTTGTGGTCTGAGGGACAACAAGTAGATCAGACACGAAGCTTGAGCCTCAATCTGTTTTTTGTTTTTTTTTTTTCCAAGACGGAGTCTCACTTTGTCACCCAGACTGGAGTGCAGTGATACGATCTCGGCTCACTGCAAACTCTGCCTCCTAGGTTCAAGAGATTCTCCTGCCTCAGCCTTCCAAGTAGCTAGGATGACAAGCACCCACCACCATGCCTGGCTAATTTTTTTGTATTTTTAGTGGAGACAGTTTCGCCATGTTGGCCAGCTGGTCTTGAACTCCTGACCTCCTGATCCACCCGCCTCGGCCTCCCAAAATGCTGGGATTACAGGCATGAGCTACAGCTCCCGGCTGAGCCTCAATCTCTTAACATCTGGATGGCAGTTAGGAAAGGAAGCTTGAAATTTTTAGTACAGACCCCTAGATGCAAAGAGGAAAAGTTCCTATTGATCTGAAAACCCCTAGAAATGACTAGCAAAAATAACCACCTCCATTTGCTGTCTTTTTTTACCCTGGCTTATTTTTTCTATAGTACTTTTTACATCGGACCTTATTTCCTTATTTGCTGATTTATTAAATGTGCTTATTTATTAAACCATCTGTCACCATTGAATGTACATGCAATGATGGCAGGGACTTTTTCTTGTTCACTATTGTGTTCCCAGTGCCATGTAATCGTCACTTGATGAATATTTGATGAATGAATGACTGAATCTATCTTGTTCAGCAACTTATCTCATTCCCAGATTATCAACACACCAGTAGATTTGGCACTTTCCTTTAAAAAAGCAGATTACCTAACTGTTATAGATCTGAAGGACTACATTCTATCAGCAGCATGTGGGAATAACAGTGGCATTCTGAAACAATTGTGTAGGTTAACAAATTGGGGCACTCTGGCAGAGAATGGGCAAAGGCAGTACATCGAATACTTTGAGTTATTGAACTCCTTATACTATCACCAAGACTTTAAGATTAATAAAATATCTTACCTTGTTCTGCTTAATAATACCTCTTCCTTAGCCTATATAGTTTCTTGATTTAATGCTCCTATTTTTGGGTTAAATCTTCTCTAATAATTGCCTTAGTAGGCAGTATTATTGGCCATTAGAACTTTTAACTGAGGATCTCCTCTTCATGGGTGTAGCCTGGGTTGAGAGTACTGTGCCATACATTTGCTTAGGATTTATTCAGAATGGCAGAGGGCATTGTTCATGATTTACCTGTGAGAATTTAAAAACCTGCAACCTCTGCTTCCCGAGTTCAAGCGATTCTCTTGCCTCAGCCTCCCGAGTAGCTGGAACTACAGGTGCCCGCCACCGTGCCCGGCTAATTTTTGTATTTTTAGTAGAGATGGGGTTTCACTATATTGGCCAGGCTGGTCTTGAACTCCCGACCTTGTGATCCACCCACCTTGGCCTCCCAAACTGCTAGGATTACAGGCGTGAGCCACTGCGCCTGGCCAAATGTTGTGTTTCTTATTCTGATGATAATTTTTAAGATGTGATGCAGGTATATTCTAGGTCATCAGGCTGACTACTTCACAACTAAGTTCTGCCATCATAGT
Source organism: Macaca nemestrina (assembly GCF_043159975.1). Lineage (NCBI taxonomy): Eukaryota > Metazoa > Chordata > Mammalia > Primates > Cercopithecidae > Macaca > Macaca nemestrina. The sequence goes on from NC_092131.1 coordinate 77,330,015, forward strand.
TCATTGCCCATGTATGCATCTGTGTTTATGACAGTTGTGTTGCGGGCCATGCATTTTTATGAAATTCATGCACTTATTAGAAAAAAGCAGAGACAGCTTGCTGTGTGATGACACACTTGAGGCAAGTGAACATCAGAACACAGGGTACAGAGACCCAATATGAAGGAGCTTGGATCTGATCTTATAGACAGATCTTCTGATGAAAAACCATTGAAGAGACTCAACTAAGGTGGAGGTAGTGAAGATGGAGTGGAGAAGAAGAAATATTTATGATGTTCAATCAACATGACTTGGTTATTGTTTATCTCCTGAGGATGGAAGGTTAGGGGGTGAGGGTTAGTGGAAGTAGTCAATGATGACTCCCAGTGTTTCTCAAGATGAGCAATGAAGAGATTCCACCCCCCCCAAAAAAGTTCTGGTGTTAACTTGAATTAATTATATAAAAGCATTACTTAACTATGTATATATACAAAATTAGGTATATATTTCTTTTATTAGTCTTATAAAACCAAAAAAACTTACAAATTAAATATAAAAATCTATGAAACGTGTTAATTCTTTTTTTTTTTTTTTTTTTTTTGAGACGGAGTCTCGCTTTGTCGCCCAGGCTGGAGTGCAGTGGCCGGATCTCAGCTCACTGCAAGCTCCGCCTCCCGGGTTTACGCCATTCTCCTGCCTCAGCCTCCAGAGTAGCTGGGACTACAGGCGCCCACCACCTCGCCCGGCTAGTTTTTTGTATTTTTAGTAGAGACGGGGTTTCACCATATTAGCCAGGATGGTCTCGATCTCCTGACCTCGTGATCCGCCCGTCTCGGCCTCCCAAAGTGCTGGGATTACAGGCTTGAGCCACCGCGCCCGGCCGAAACGTGTTAATTCTAAATTAACAACATTCATTTAATGTGACAAATGGTACTGTTTTGTTAGAACTAAATCACTACTTGCAAATTAAATATCTAAATATAGCACAGACTGCTATAGTAGAGGATATTTTGAATTAGGATGGAGGAAAGTTGTGGAAGCATTATCGATACACAGCAGCCCATGAGGACTAAACCCTTTTTAAACAAGAGGCCCTGCATTTCTCAAATTTGAGTGATTTGTTTTAAGACTCAGCTTGAGGCTTACTTCATTTGAAAGTCTTCTGTGACTAAACCCAGCATGATAGATGCTCCTCTTCTGGATCTGTGCAGAGTTCTGTCATTTAATTTATCTCACAGCAATATGATTCATAGGTATTTGTCCATCCTTGAAAACAGTGTTTTAAATTTTGTCAAAGACTGGGACAGTGCCTAGCACACAGCAGAGGTAAGTAAATGTTGGTTGGTTGAGGGAAAGGTTCATACATACATTCTGGGCTTAAAAAAAACATTGATTAAGCTAAATAAGAAAGCCATGGGGATATATTAGTCAGAATTCAGTCTGAAGAGAAGAGAGATTATGAGTGTTATGGGATAAGTGATTCGTATGGGAATTAGATCTTACACAATTGGGAAGGAGCTGGAAAGTGAAGGCCCCGTAGGGGAATCAGATGATAGAAGAGGCCACTAGCCAGGATCTGAGAAGTCACATCTGTTGATTGGGAACCTCTTGGGAAAGTCTGCAGGAAGTTGTTTGGCCACCAGCTGTGTATCTAGGTATGGGCTGCTGTTGGCCAACAAGGTCAGTGGTTGGGAAGAAGAGCTGGACAGAGGAACTCTTCTAGAACACAGGAGAGCAAAGACCAGCTGGAGTCTGCTGGGCACCTTTGCATATTTCTGTCATTGTGTCTGATGACAGACTTTCAGAGCATAATGGCTATTGTTTCACTTCTGCCTTCTAAATCTCACACAAGGTCCTCTTGGCCAATTAAGCCCACAACCATAGAAGGGAGAAGATTTTGGGAAACATGATTTCCGTTTGACCGAGTCAACACAGAACAAACCACCACAGATTTCTGCTTCTGTCAGTGTGGCTCTTTAGGACAGTCTTTGAGGCATGTCTGGCCTCATAAGAGGGAGTAAGGTCTCCAAGGACCCTCTCCCAGCAAATACAACAACCAGCAGAGCTGTGGGCAATAAAAGCGTGAGATGGGCTTTCCCTGAGAGTAGACGTCAATAGTCATGATGCTACGAAGATATTGGTGGCCAGGTAAGGAAACTGAGCTTGGAACATCCAATGTGAGCTTAGACTGTGCCAAGGGGCTAATGTCATCCCAGGGTAGTACTGTGTTTTGCTGCTGGTAAAAGAAGAAGCAAAAACAAATTGTCTCTGGAGGAAATCTTTAACAATTTAGTTTGTAGATTAAGCAATCATTTCACAATCAAAGGTCACCATGCACATTGCAAGGCAAGCCATGCTGAGTGAGATCAGTAGAAAAAATAAACAACAGATTTAGATCCCCCCATAGACTTAATTATTAGAATTGTCAGTTGCACAATATAGGGAAGCTATGTTAAAAATATTTAAAGGGGCGGGTGTGGTGGATCATGCCTGTAATCTCTTTAGGAGATGGAGGCAGAAGGATCGCTGGAGCCTGGGAATTTGAGACTACCCTGGATCACATAGCTAGAGCCCCATCTCTACAAAAAATGAGAAAAAAAATAGCCAGGTATGGTGATGCACACCTGTTGTCCCACCTACCTTGAAGGCTGAAGCAAGAGGCTCTCTTGAGCCCAGGAGTTGGAGGTTGCAGTGAGCTATGATCTCACCACTGCACTCTAGTCTGGGCAACAGAGTGAGACTCTGTCTCAAAAAAAAAAAAAAAAAAAAAAAAAAAAACTTAAAGAAATAATGGACAACAAAAAAACCAGCAGGAATAAATAAAAGGGAAATTCTGAAAATGTAAAATACAATTGTTAAAAATTCAAGGACTCCGTGAATGGGTTTGACAGCAGATTTAATACACCCATAATCACTCCAGGAAAGGGAGAAAAGGAATTGGAAAATATAAAAAAAATAGATATGTGAGGAAATCTAATATATATTTAACCAGAGTCCCAAAAAGTGAGAATAGAGAGAAAATTGTAGGCAATATTTAATTGAGATATGGACTTTAAGTTTTCTGGAACTAATCTAATCTACTCCATAGATGCTAGGAAAAAACTGTTTTGAAAAGAAAGGAGAGCTGTTGTAAAATATGGTGACTATAGTTAATAACAATGTATTGTATTCTTGAAAATTGCTGAGTGTATATTTGAAGTGTTCTCATCACAAAACAATGATAGGTATGTGAGGTAATATATTTGTTAATTAGCTCAATTTAGCTATCCCACAATGTGTACCTATTTCAAAGCATGCTGTTCATGATAAATATATACAATTTTTATTTCTCAATTAAAACAAATAAATAAAAATTTAGAAAAAAGAAATAGAAAGCCTGAATAGTCCTAAGACTGTTTTAAAAAATCAAACTATCAGTGATGTTTTTCCACTAAGAAAACTCCATGTCTTGGATGTTTTACAGGTAGTTCTACCAAATTTCTAAAGAGCATATGATTCCAAACTGAATAATTCTTTGAGAGGATAGAAAACTCATTCTATGAGGTCACTGTTACGCTGATACCAAATCCAGGCAACATTAGTAGGAAAATGGATTATTACAGTCACTCTTTCTCATTAACACATACACAGACTGAATCTTTCAGTTGATAATGAACACCCAAAGTTCTCTAATACAAAATTTCAATGAAATGGCTAAAGATAAGCAAAACCAAGGAATAAAATTTACTAGCATTAAAATCAGGAAACACTGCCAGGTATACTTCTCCTTATATGAAGAGGGCACCTTCCACCACAAGGGGAGGGCAAGAATATAGTTACAATTTTTTGCAATGTTCTGTTTCTTACATTGTCAAGGATACAGAGTGTTGTTCTTTGTCTTATTTTACTTAAAACTTACATATACATTACATATATTCTTTTGATTATATCAAGAATTATATATACATGTGTGTATATGTGTGCACATATTTGGGTATGTGATAAATATTTTTCTTCAATGGAAAGGTGATGGCATAAAAACAAGCTTGTAATGGAACAAAATGGCCAAAGAGAAGTAATTAGGACAAAACTGCATTGGCAGTGAAACTAGGAAATCATGCTAAGCATAAACCATGCATTTTTGGGAATATCAGCCAGATAAAATGCAATTTGAAAAGGATTAATGAAACCAAAAGTTGATTTTTGAAAAGATAAAATTGACAAACCTTTAGCCAGATTAAGAAAAAAAGAGAGAAGACCCAAATAAATAAAGAGATGAAAAAGGAGACATTACAACTGATACCACAGCAATTTGAAAGATCATTACAGGTTATTTTGAGCAACTACATGCCAATAAATAGAAAAGCCTAGAAGAAATTGATAAACTCCTAGGCACATACAACCTGCTCAGATTCAGCTATAGAGAAATTCTAAACTTGAGCAGACCAATAAAAAGTAATGAGATTAAAGCTGTAATAAAAAGTCTCCCCTTAAAGAAAAGCGCAGGATCTGATGAATTCACTGCTGAATTCTACCAAACATGTTAAGAGAAACAAATACCAATCCTACTCAGATTATTCCAAAAAACAAAGAAGGAGGGAATACTTTCAAACTCATTCTACAAGGTCAGTGTTACCCAATACCAAAACCAGACAAAGACACAACAAAAAAAGAAAACTACAGGCCAATATCTCTTATGAACATTGATGCAAAAATCCTTGACAAAATGCTAGCAAACAGAATTCAACAACAAATTAAAAAGATCATTTATCATCACCAAGTGTGATGTATCCCAGGGTTGCAAAGATGGTTCAATATACTCAAATCAATATGATCCATCATATCAACAAAATGAAGGACAAAAACCACATGATCATTTCAACTGATGCTGAAAAATTCAACATCCATTCATGATAAAACCCCTAAAAAAATACTGGGGCTAGAAAGAACACATCTCAATGTAATAAATGTCATATATGACAGAGTCACAGCTGGTATCACACTGACTGGGGAAAAACTAAAAGCTTTTCCTCTAAGATCTGTAACACAAGGCTGCCCACCTTCACCACTGTTATTTAACATAGTACTAGAAATCCTAGCTAGAGCAATCAGAAAAGAGAACGATATAAAGGGTATCTGAATAGGAAAGGAAGAAGTCAAATTATCCTTGTCTGAAGATGATATGATCTTATATTAGGAAAAACCTAAAGACTCCACCAAAAACTATTAGAACTGTTACATTGAGTAAAGTTGCAGGATACAAAATCAACATAAAAAAACCAGTAGCATTTATATGGCAACAGAAAACAATCTGAAAAAGATAAAAAAGTAATCTAATTTACAATAGCTACAAATAAACTTACCTGGAAATTAAAAGAAGAAGTGAAAGATCTTTACAATGAAAGCTATAAAACATTGATGAAAGAAATTGAAGAGAACACCGAAAAAATGGAAAGATATTTCATGTTCATGGATTGAAAGAATCAATATTTTAAAAAATGTGCATAGTACACAAAGCAATCTACAGATTCAATGCAATCTCTATCAAAATAGCAATGACATTCTTCACAGAGAAAGGAAAAAAATTCTAAAATTTATATGGAACCACAAAAGACCGAGCTTAGACCCAAGATAGCCAAAGCTATCCTGAGCAAAAAGAACAAAACTGGAGGAATCCCATTCCCTGACTTCAAGTTATACTACAGTGATATAGTAACCAAAATAGCATGATATTAGCATAAAAACAGACACATAGACCAATGGAACAGAATAGAGAGCCCAGAAAGTAATCCATACATCTACAGTGAACTCATCTTTGATGAAGGTACCAGGAACATACATTGGGGAAAGGACACTCTTCAATAAAGGGTGCTGGGAAAACTGGATATCCATATGCACGAGAATAAAACTAGACTCCTTTCTCTCACCATATATAGAGATCAAATCAAGATGGATTAAAGGCTTTTCAACTTTAATGGATTTAATTTAATCCATTTTCACTTTAATCTAAGATCTCAAATTATGAAACTACTAAAAGGAAACGTTGACAAAACTCTCCAGGACATTGGACTGGGCAAAGATTTCTTGAGTAATACCCCACAAGCACGGGCAAGCAAAGCAAAAATTGACACATGGGATCACATCAAGTTAAAAAGCTTCTGCACAGCAAAGGAAACAATCAGCAAACTGAAAAGATAACCCACAGAATGGGAGAAAATATTTGCAAACTATCCCCCTGACAAGAGATTAATAACCAGAACATATGAGGAACTCACACGACTATGTAGGAAACAAATCTATTATAATAATCTGATTTAAAAATAAGCAAAAGATGTGAATAGACATTTCTCAAAAGAGGACATATGAATGGCAAACAGGCACATGAAAGTGTGCGCAACATCATCAATCATCAGAGAAATGCAAATCAAAACTACAATGAGATATCATCTCACCCCAGTTAAAATGGCTTTTATCCAAAAGACTAACTATAACAAATGTTGGTGAGGATGTGGAGAAAAGAGAATCCTCGTACACTGTTGGTGGGAAAGTAAATTAGTACAACCACTATGGAGAACAGTTTGGAAGTTCCTCAAAAAACTAAAAATAGAGGTACCATATGATCCAGCAATCCCACTGCTAGGTTTACATGTAAAATAAAGGAAATCAGTATATTGAAGAGATCCACACACTCATATTTATTGCAGCACTATTCACAGTAGCCAAGATTTGGAAGCAACCTCGGTGTCCAACAACAGATGAATGGATAAGGAAAATGTGGTACATATACACATGGAGTACTATTCAGCCATAAAAAAGAATGAGATCTAGTCATTCATAACAACATGGATGAAACTGGAGGTCATTATGTTACATGAAATGAGCCAGGCATACAAAGACAAACTTTGCATGTTCTCACTTATTTTTGGGAACTAAAAATCAAATCAATTGAACTCATGAACATAGAGAGTAGAAGGATGGTTACCAGAGGCTGGGAAGGGTAGAGGGGCTGTAGGGAGAAAGTGAAGATGGTTAATGGGTACAAAAAACATGAAGAATGAATAAGATCGAATATTTCAGAGCACAACAGGATGACTATAGTCAACAATAATTTAATTGTACATTTAAAAATAACAAAAGGAGGGCTGGGCATGGTGGCTCACGCCTGTAATCCCAGTACTTTGGGAGTCCATGGCGGGTGGATCACCTGAGGTCAGGAGTTTGAGACCAGCCTGACCAACATGGTGAAACCCTGTCTGTACTAAAAGTACAAAATTTGGTGGGCATGGTGGCATGTGCCTGTAGTCCCAGCTATGTGGGAGGCTGAGACAGGAGAATTGCTTGAACCCGGGAGGCGGAGGTTGTAGTGAGCCAAGATCACTACACTGCACTCCAGCCTGGGCAACTGAGTGAGACTCCATCTCAAAAAAAAAAAAAAAAAAGGAGAAAATAGTAAAAATAAATAAAGGAGTATAATTGGATAGTTTGTAACAAAGGGTAAATGCTTGAGATGATGGATACCCCATTTACCATGATGTGGTTATTGTACATTGCATGCCTGTATCAAAATATCTATGTAGCCCATAAATATATAAATCTACTATGTATCCACACAAATTAAAAATTTATAATTAAAAAATGTAGGCTGGGCATGGTGGCTCATGCCTGTAATTCCAGCACTTTGGGAGGTGGCGGCAGGTGGATCACCTGAAGTCAGAAGTTCGAGACCAGCCTGGCAAACATGGTAAAACCCTGTCTCTACTAAATACGCAAAAATTAGCCAGGCATGGTGGTGCACACCTGTGATCCCAGTTACTTGGGAGGCTGAGGCAGGAGAATCCCTTGAACCCAGGAGGCGGAGGTTACAGTGAACTGAGATCACGCCACTGCACTCCAGCCTGGGTGACAGAGTAAGACTCTGTCTCAATAATAATAATAATAATAATAATAATAAATAAAAATTAAATTAAATTTAAAAATGCAATTTGGACTCAAGTGTTGGAAGTTACAGCAAATGAGCCAGTACTCAACTGCCTCTTTATAAGATAAATGCAGTATTACAGAAAGTAGGTGGAAAAAATTCTCTAAAATCTTCTAACAGTCCTTTGTGAATGATTCTTAAATTTGGGTCAAAGCCCTAGGATTTCAGAATCTCTTGAAGGACTCATTCAAAATATACACGTATCGTCATGGGATTCTGATATGAACTCTTCTATGAGACTCATAGCCACAGTTCAAACTGATCAAGGCTGAGCATGGGTGGTTTATGGAGGAAAGTATCACAGTGGAGGTGCCTTTCCCCATTACCAATCTGAATGTGGCCTTTGAGGGCCATGTATGTCTGGAAGGGAAAGTGTGCAGTACTTTCTTGCCATTTTCTGCTGGGCTGATAACTTCTTTACATTTGTTCAGGTTTGTTTCCATGTGGGAAGAATAGCTAACCTGGAGTGGTAAGTAAGGGGTCCAGTCCACAACTTATTATCCATGTGACCTTGAGCAAGTAATTTTTTCTTTCAGAATTGGTTTCTTGACTGTCAAAAGGGGAAAATAATTCTTACCTAGCAGAGTTTGTGTGGATTAAACAGGAAGTATGTAAAGCTTTTAATATAGAACATGGTGCCTAGTAAACCCTAATTTTAAAAATATTACGGTTTAAACAGTGACAGTGTAACTGTCATAAATCCTTATTCTTGATAGGTTTGTGTCTATGTATACATATAACTACATAAAGGAAAATACTTGTTTAATGGACTTGTGTTGTTTGCATGTTCAGCAATTGTTAACATCTGTAGTAGGGACTCATTCGGATTATTCATTAAATAACTTGTTCAAAGCAGTCGAACTAATTTATTAGAATCCTGGTACTGCCAGAAAACTGAGGAATGACATTGATAAACGGTCCTTGAATTGCTGATTTGTGATTCTAAAATGGCACCAGGAGGTCTTATGGCTCAGTCCCGACTGACTTCAGGACTGAGATCTGTAGCCCACGTCTTGGTATTACGTGGTTGAAATTGCTTCTCTCATGAGTCTCCCTCTAGCAAACCTTTTGTTTTTTATTTCACTGAGCATTCACAGGGGTGTTGTGTAATTACTGCTTTCTTTTTAAGATTTTATAAGAATTGCAGAAAATTAAAGAGAGCTTATTGAGGTCAAATGTCTGCTATAATTTTTTTGCAAATATATTAGTTGTGACCATGAAATTAATAAAACACAGAACCTAAAACAAAACAAAAGAAGGCAAGCCTAGCTAACTTGGAAGAAGACAGATGTTCTACCTCTAGCTGAAGAGTAATTAGGTCCCAAAGTATTGAGATTCTCACTTTGTCCTTTATTTGAAATCAGTATATCTTCTTCTGAGTTCTAGCCTCAATGATATTTGGGGCTCTTAAAATTATGTTGTAATATTGTTGAATTTTTAATATTATTGAAGTCATCTTAAGAAAGTTATAGTGCTTTAGTCCCTAGAAGTTAAACATTTTTAATTTGCCTACTAAAGTATTCTTACATTCTTCTATTTCAGCAGAGGTTATTACAAAGTCATAAAACCCATAAGAAAGATACAGTAAAGCAATTCACTATTTTTTTATTTTAAAGAAGGAGTTTCCTTTAAAGCTTTTGTTAGAAAGAGTACATTAAGAAGCAGGTGGGCTGAGCATGGTGGCTCACGCCTGTAATCTCCACACTTTGAGAAGCTGAGATGGGAAGATCGCTTGAAGCCAGGAGTTTGAGAACAGCCTGGACAACACAGCAAGACCCCATCTATTAATTTTTTTTTTTTTTTAGAAGAAGCCAGGCTTGTTGGCTCACGCTTGTAATCCCAGTTACTATAGAGGCTGAGGTGGGAGGATTGCTTGTACAATAAACAAATAACAGGCAATAAACAAATAAACAGACAATAAACAAATGAACGTGAGCCATTTGGGAGTGATAAATATCCTAATAAAAATAAAATAGAGGGGAGAGAGTGGCTGGGTTGGAGGCCAGGTACTTTATGATTACTTACAAAAGGTTATTCTGAGGAAGTGCTTGTGAGTCGATGCTTGAGTAAGGCAAAGGGATCAGCCTGGTGAAGATCAGGGGTAAAGCATTACAGAGAGCGGCTGCAAAGACAAACTTGTTTGTTGCAGTGAAGAATGGCAAGGAGGGGAGTGGAGCTGAACACGGTGAGCACGGGAAGGTTGGTGGGATAGAAAGGTAGGGATGAGATAAAATTATCTTAGCTTGTACTTGTTTTGAGGCCAGATCACTAGGGGCAGGGTAAGCATTTTGTATTCAATTTAAAATGTGAAAGGAAACTGCTGGAGGGGTTTGGAGAAACAAGTGGGGAAAGGATATGATCTGATAAATATTCTTCAGCATAATTATATTTTTAAACATCTCAAAGCTTCAGAATAGTACAGAGAAATAGCCTATACCTTTATCCGGATTTGCCATTTTTAAGCTTTTTAATATTTTATGTCTTAATACTATATATTAGTGTGTGTCAGATCCCGGGGTCCAGGTCCAGCCCATGCTGAAGTCCAAGGGCAGTGGGTGGATGAGCAGAAAGAACACTCTGCAGGGTGTTCAGGCAGGTGAAAGATGATTTTATTCAGCAGCAACTCTCATCAACAGCTTTCTCACACTGTCCACCTTTATCTCGGCTGTCTGCTCCAGCTCTGAGGCTCCTACTGCCCCAACGCCTGCAGCTGCACAGGTGGTTCTCCTTTGCCTTCAGGGTCAGCAGTTTAACTCTTTCTCTCTCTGGGCAGGAGCAAGCTAAGCTGTGTCCTGGCTCCCTCCGTCTGCAAGATGGACAGCTTTGGCGCTCTCTCTTTCCCTGGGCACCAGTGCACCCAGCATATGAAGCCACGCTGAGTCAAGCTGAGCCCCAAGAGCCCAAGAACCATGTCTTTCATGCACAGGGCAGTTATACCTTTTATGGACAATAGTGGCTCCAAGCCAAGTATGAACTTACACAAACAGGTTGTATAACAAGTGGAGATGTGCACCGGTGCACCAAACTGGCTGACTTATGCAGGCCTGGATATCCGTCTCAGCCTATTCCTTGACCAAAGCACATCCATATTACTTACAGTGTGTATTCCCTAAGAATAAAGACATCCTCTTATCTAGCCACAGTACAGTTATCCAATTCAGGAAAGTTCTCATTGAAGCATTGATACAGTACTTATTATCACTCCATATTCCAATTTTGTTAATTGTTCCATAATGTCCTTTATATAGCATATTTCCACTCCTTCCCCTTGGCAACATAATGCATTTAGTTGCCAAGTCTTTTTAGTCTCTTTTATAGGAACTTTATAGAAAACTCTTCAGCCTTTTTTTGTCTTTCGTGACATTGACAATTTTGGGGAAAAAAGGTCAGTTATTTTAGAAAATATTCTTCAGTTATGTTTGTCTGTTGTTTCCTCTTGAGTAGATTCACATTGTTCTTTTCCAGTTGGAATGCCACACAAGTGATGTGCGTTGTGTGATTCTCACAGGGCCACATCTGCTTGTTGCTAATTAGTGATGTTAATTTTGATCACCTGGTCAGGACATTCTGCAATGTCTCTAGTTACTTTTCCCTTCTTCCTTGGCTCTCTCTTGATTTCATGTTTTTATTATTTTTTATTCTTTATTTTTTTGAAATGGAGTCTTGCTCTGTCACCCAGGCTGGAATGCAGTGGTGTGATCTCAGCTCACTGCAACCTCCGCCTCCTGGGTTCCAGCAACTATCCTGCCTCAGCCTCCTGAGTAGCTGGACTACAGGTGCCTGCCACCACGCCCAGCTCTTTTTTGTATTTTTAGTAGAGACGGGGTTTCACCATGTTGGCCAGGCTGGTCTCGAACTCCTGACCTCAAATGATCCACCCACTTCGACCTCCCAAAGGACTTCATGTAATTAAAATTTGCTATTTAGGTTGGGCATGGTGGCCCACGCCTGTAATCCCAGCACTTTGGGAGGCCATAGGCGGGAAGATCACTTGAGCCCAGGAGTTTGAGACCAGCCTGGGCAACATAGGGAGACCTTGTCTTTACAAAATAAAAAAATTTGCTGTTTAATGTCATTCTTAAGAAATATTAAAAATTTTAATTATTAGCATAAATTTTACTGTTCTTTATATTGTACCAGCTTAAAGTGCAAATATTAGAGCTTTTAAAAATTAAATTATTATTATTATTATTATTTTTAGAGACAAGCTCTCCCTTTTGTTGCCCAAGCTAAAATGCAGTGGCGATCATAGCTCACTGCAGCCTCAAACTCCTGGACTCAAGTGATCCTCCTACCTTTGCCTCCTGAGTAACTGAGAGCCACTATACCTGGCTAATTTTTTAAAAAAATTTTGTACAGAAGAGGTGGTCTCTCTATGTTGTCCAGGCTGGTCTTGAATTCCTGGCCTCAAAAAATCCTCCCTTCTTGGCCTCCCAAAGTGCTGAGATTACAGGTGTGAGTCACTATGCCTGGCCCTTGGAGCATTTAGCTTGTTTGTGGAATCATCTAAAATCATACAATGTATTTTATAGTTCACACACACATATAGTATATTTCATTCTCACCAGAGTGCTGGAAACACTGCACACAACTAACTCAAGTATTTTTATTTGTTTCATTTCTTGATATGCTCACATTCTACCAACACTTTACTTTTGGTTCACTGATGAGTAAGAAAGACTGAAAGCAAAAGGAGTGTGGATTGTTCTTGTTTTTAGAATCCTATTTCCTTCTTTCTGTGTTTGAAGTATTCAAGGAGAAACAGAAAGCGTAGCATTTCATGGATGTCAGTGCCCTACTTAGCTGTGGACATGACACACTTAGCTTGTGCTTGTTTTGAGTCTTGCTGAACTCCCATGTACTGTGGGTCCCCTAGAATTCTGTGTTTTTGGGACGCTGGGAACACTATATGCATATGGAGTGGCAAGGAACTACAGACACATATGGTGCATAAACCTTCTCTACTTAGACACATGCTTCATCGTCCCTTAGGACTTTATTTAAACCTTTTCTCGTTTAGAAAAAACAAGTGCAGCTTACTGCCAGTGCTCATTTAGTTTTACATAAACACGCAAATCTGAAGCAAATCTGACACATTTTCAATGTGAAAATAAAATATAAAAACTGTTCTTATTTCTAAACAGAACTAACATTGGAATTGTCTGAATCAAGCTCATCCAACTCGTGGCCCATGTGCTGCATGTGGCTGATGGGCTGCATGTGGCCCGGGATGGCTTTGAATGTGGCCAACATATATTCGTCAACTCTCTTAAAACATTATGAGATTTTTTCGCAATTTTTTAAAGCTCATCGACTATTGTTAGTGTTAGTGTATTTTATGTGTGGCCCAAGACAATTCTTCTTCCAATGTGGCCCAGGAAAGCCAAAGTATTGGACACTTCTGGTCTGAATCATCAGAATCATCTATTTCAGAAAAATTAGATTCATCAAATGAATCTTTGGCCAGCAACTGTTTGAGAACAATGTTAACATCAATGTGTAGGAGTGCTTTGTTTTCTAGGTTGTGACATTTTCAGCAATCGAGAATTACTATGTTTGTAAGTGGAAAATCACTATGAAAAACAGAATGCTATAAATAGAATGATGTATTTTGTTTCCAAGTCAATATAGTAGAGCAATGCGAAAATAGTAATAAAATTGACATATTTCATGGCAAAGTTATCTCAGGGTAAACACTACAGCCACAAGTGCCACCAGCAAGTATTATTGGGGCAAATGGAAAAAGGTTTAAAAATACAAGTTAAAAGATAAAATTATGGCCGTGCATGGTGGCTCATGCTTGTAATTCCAGCACTTTGGGAGGCCGAGGCAGGGGGATCACCTGAGGTCAGGATTTTGAGACAAGCCTGGCCAACATGGTGAAACCGTGTCTCTACTAAAAATACAAAAATTAGCCAGGCATGGTGGCAGGTGCCTGTAATCCCAGCTGCTTAGGAGGCTGAGGCACGAGAATCACTTGAACATGGGGGACAGATGTTGGAGTGAGTGAGATTATGCCACTGCACTCCAGCCTGGATGACAGAGTGAGACTCTGTCACACACACACACAAAAGATAAAATTATGAAACATTTTGAGATGGCAATAGAAGACCATTAAACCAAGCCTGAAGTCTTTCTGAGCATGGGCCCAGTGGAGCTGGCCCTGCCTCCGCATTTGTTATCATCGATTTTTTTTAAGCTCTGCTCTAGGAAAGAGCCCAACCCATTCTTAATTTACTTATGTAGGTATGCGTTTATTTATTATTAGTATGGACTCATGGATTCCTATTTTTTCAATGGCTTATAATCCATTAATTCCACTCTTTTGATAATCAAATTCCCTAGATTTGCCCCATCAAACTGATTCTTGTGTTCTTTTGAAATGCCTTCCTCTTCTTTTTTTTTTTCAGTATATATTCCTTTTCTAATACAAAAGATGTTTCAGGTTAATCTTGTCCCTTTTCTCCAGTACTCCTGGAATAAGCCTTTTCTTGAAAGAACCCTTGTTCCTTTTAGTGAGGAATGATGTTTAGAAACCATGACCTAGGACTGGACATGGTGGCTCACGCCTATAATCCCAGCACTTTGGGAGGCCAAGGTGGGTGGATCACTTAAACTCAGGAGTTCGAGACCAGCCTGGCCAAAATGGCGAAACCCCCATCTCTATTATAACACACACACACACACACACACACACACACACAGAGAGAGAGAGAGAGAGAGAGAGAGAGAGAGAGAGAGAAATCATGACCTGGGTGCTAGGTTTGCTTACTGTTTCTGAGACGTCATTGCTTCTAGGCCCTTTTACAAAATAGAGCTGGGGGCGAAAACTGTTTTTTTTTCTTAGGAATCATGAGATCATATCAATGCTTCCAATTCCAATCTACCTCTGTAAGGTTCTTCTTTGCCTTTCCTCTTCCGTATTTGTTTCCCTCTTCTTTCACATTAAGAACCCTAACACATTTGTTCTTACCTAACAAATGTTCACTGGCTCAATTCTACAGTGCATTCTACAGCCATACCACAGAAAAACAAGAGATTAAGGTTTGTTGCTGGGGTTTCTTTCTTTTATCTAGACTTAGGGCATATAGTTGTTGAAGTACCGTGTTGGAAAGTTTATTGGATTAGTGCTTTCTGCCCTTAAATATGGTTGTTATTTATTTGAAATGCAGTAGGAGACATTTATTTTATGTTCAATTTTATGCTTTTCCACACTCCTTATTGATTTTCTTGTTCTTATTGATTCAATTTAATATATTTTTGTATTTATTTATGTTAAAAAATTTATTTGGTATTTATTTGTGTAGAACACTGACGTGTTTTCAAGAGTCCAACTATGTAAGAAATTATTTTAAGAGATGTCTCTTTCTTCCTCTGTACTTTCCAGCGTTACCCACTGATGAGTTTGCCTGTGTCCCCACCCAAATCTCATCTTGAATTGTAGCTCCCATAATTGCCTCGTGTTGAGGGAGGGACCCACTGGGAGAAAACGGAATCATGGGAGTGGTTCCCCCATACTGTCCTTGTGGAAGTGAATAAGTCTCATGAGATCTTACAGTTTTATAAGGGGAAATCCTTTTGCTTGGCTTTCATTCTCTCTTGTCTGCCACCGTGTAAGACATGCCTTGCACCTTCTGCCATGATTGTGAGGCCTCCCCAGCCATGTGGAACTGTGAGTCCATTAAACCTCTTTTTCTTTATAAATTACCCAGTCTCAGGTATGTCTTTATCAGCAGTGTGAAAACAGACTAATACAGTAAAGTGGTACCAAGAGTGGAATTCTGCTGTAAAGATACCCAAAAATGTGGAAGCAACTTTGGAACTGGGTAACAGGCAGAGGTTGGAACAGTTTGGAGGGCTGAAAAGAAGAGAGGAAAATGTGGGAAAGTTTGGAACTTCCTAGAGACTTGTTGAATGGCTTTGACCAAAATGCTGATAATGATATGAACAATGAAATCCAGGCTGAGGTGGTCTCAGATGGAGATGAGGAACTTGTTGGAAAATGGAGTATAGGTTATTCTTGTAATGCTTTAGCAAAGAGACTGGTGGCATTTTTTCCCTGCCCTAGAGATCTGTGGAACTTTGAACTTGAGGGAGATGATTTAGGGTATCTGGTGGAAGAAATTTCTAAGCAACAAAGCATTCAAGAGGTGACTTGGGTACTGTAAAAGCATTCAGTTTTAAAAGGGAAACAGAGCATGAAAGTTTGGAAATTTTGTGGCCTGATGATGAGCTGGAAAAGAAAAACCCATTTTCTGAGGACAAATTCAAGCCAGCTGCAAGAAATTTGTGTAATAATGAGGAGCCAAATGTTAATTGCCAAACGTATGGGAAAAATGCCTCCAAGACATGTCAGAGACCTTTGCAGCAGCCCCTCCCATCACAGGCCTGAAGGCCTAGGAGGAATAAATGGTTTCATGGGCCCACCTGCTGTGTGGTGGTGAGCCTGCAAGTACACAGACGTCAAGAATTGAGGTTTGGGAACTTCCACCTAGATTTCAGAGGATGTATGGAAACACCGGGATGCCCAGGTAGACGTTTACGGCAGGGGTGGGGCCTTCCCTTCTGCACTGCCCTGAGATCCTCTGCTAGGGCAGTGCAGAAGGGAAATGTGGGGTTGAAGCCCCCACACAGAATCCCCACTGAGGCACAGCCTAGAGAAGCTGTGAGAAGAGGGCCACCATCCTCCAGACCCCAGAATGGTAGATCCACTGACAGCTTGCACCATGCTTCTGGAAAAGCCACAGACACTCAACACCAGCTTCTGCAAGCAGCTGGGAGGGAGAGGCTGTACCCTGCAAAGCCACAGGGGTGGAGTTGCCCAAGACCATGGGAACCCACCTCTTGCTTCAGCATGACCAGGATGTAAGACGTGGAGTCAAAGGAGACCATTTGGAACTTTACGATTTGAATGTCCTGCTGGATTTCGGACTTGCATGGGGCCTTTAGCTCCTTCATTTTGGCCAATTTCTCCCATGTGGAATGGGTCTATTTACTCAATGCCTGTACCCCTATTGTATCTAGGAAGTAACTAACTTGCTTTTGATTTTACAGGCTCATAGGCAGAAGGGACTTTCCTTGTCTCAGATGAGACTTTGGACTGTGGGCTTTTGAGTTAATGCTGAAATTAGTTAAGACTTTGGGGGACTGTTAGGAAGGCGTGATTGGTTTTGAGATGTGAAGACATGAGATTTGGGAATGAATGATTTTGCTGTGTCCCCACCCAAATCTCATCTTGAGTTGTAGCTTGCATAATTCCCATGTGTCATGGGAGGGACCCAGTGGGAGATAATGGAATCATGGGGACAGTTTCCCTCATACTGTTCTTGTGGTAGTGAAATAAGTCTCACAAGATCTAATGGTTTTATAAGGAGTTTCCCCTTTCACTTGGTTCTCATTCTCTCTTGTCTGCCACCATATAAGACATGCCTTTCACCTTCCACCATGATTATGAGGCCTTCGTAGCCATGTGGAACTATGAGTCCTTTAAAATTCTTTTTCTTTATAAATTACCAGGTCTCAGGTATGTCTTTATCAGCAGCATGAAAACAGACTAATACACCCCCTCATCACCCTGTCCTTGTGGGTATTAATTTCATTTTTTGTTTTGTTTTTATCATTTCTATGTTTCTTTTTGCAGAAGTAAGGAGATATGTGTATGTATTTTCTTTTCCCTTATTTTCTTTACTTTTCTTTGTTTCTTTTTTTTCTTTTTGAGACAGATTCTTGCTCTGTCACTCAGGCTAGAGTGCAGTGGAGTGATCAGAATTCCATGCAGCCTCAAATTCCTAGGCTCGAGCAATCCTCCTGCCTCAGCCTCCAGAGTAGCTAGGACTACAGGCACATGCCATTGCACTAGGTTAACTTTAAAAATAATTTTTGTAGAGACAGGGGTCTTGGTATGCTGCCCAGGCTGGTCTAGAACTCCTGGCCTCAGCAATCTTCCTACCCTGGCCTCCTAAAGCTCTGGGATTATAGGTGTAAGCCACTGCACCTGGCCCTTCCCCACATTTTCTCATACAAAAAGAAATATACTTTAAAATTTTTACAATTGAAACTTTTTACATTTTTAAACTTCAATTTTTTTTTATTAAAAATTATTCTGAAATATCTCCATATCACTATATAGATATCTTTCTCATCATTTTTTACACAGTTTGCATAGTGAATGTACTATAATTTATTCAACAATATCCTTTACTTTACTTTGGTCCTTTAGATGGTATTTTGTAACTATGAACGATGCTCTAATGAATAACCTTTTGGAAATGTACTTTACTTTCATATTGCTAGAGTTGAATCTTTAGGGTAAAAATTCAGTGAGTGGAATTGCTGGATCTAAGGCTCAATACACATGTAGTTTTGTTTGATATTGCCAAATTTTTCTCCCATAGGTGTGACATTGTTTTCCTTTACTACCAATGCCTGTTTCCTCACAGTCTTGGCAATAGAGTATCTAGTTAAGCTTTTAATTTTTGACAATCTAATTGGAGAAAAATTGTATCAGTATAATTTAACTTTTTATTTCTTTTATTTTGCATGATTTCGAATGTAGTTTCACTTGTTTAAAGGTTATTTTTTCTCCATTTTCTTTATGACTTATCCGTTCATTTCTTTTGCCTATTTTTCTATAGAATTATTTATATTTTCCCTTAATTTTAAAAGTTGTCTATTAGCCCTTTAAAGATATATATATAAATAGACATATATCACACATATATGTGTATATGTGTGTATAGCAAAATTTAAAAATTTTTCCCAGTTAGACATTCATCTTGTGACTTATATTTTTGTCATGCAATAGTTTTTTATTTTTGTGTAGTCAAAATTTTTTATGTTTTATTTTATTGCACTTGGATTTTGAGTTATGGTTAGAAGACCTTTTCCCACACTCAGATTAGGAGGAATTTGTCTATATTTTATTTTAATACTTTTAGTATAGTGTATTGTTTTATATTTCAATCTCTGATTCATTAGGAGTTAGTTCTTTTGTTTGGTATGAGGAATGAATCTAATTTTGTCTTTTTTCAAATGGCTACTCATTGGTACCAACAGCATTTATTCAAAAATTCATCTTTGACATAGTAATTTAATAGGCCACCCTTATTATATACTAAACTTCTGTATGTAATTGAATATCCTATTTTATTAATCCATTAAATTATAGAGGTGAATCCTCCCTTATGACCTTTTCTTATTCCTGGTTTTCTTGCATGTTTACTTCTCCATATGAATTTTAGTATCAACTTGTTTAGTTCCAGAAAAAAAGAGCCTTGTTGGTACAAAGTGAAAAACTATCTAGTGTTTCTCTGTTAAGTAAGATTTGGCTTTAGGATTAAGATATATGACATGTTAAGAAAGTATTCATCCAGTCCTGTTTTCTTGAGAGTTTTGATTTGGAATTTGTGTTAATTTTTTTCAAAGATCGTTTCAGCATGTATAAAGGTAATCATATGATTTTTTCTCCATAGAACTATTATAATGGTGGACAACATTAATAGATTTCTTAAAACTGAATTATCCTTGCAATTCTGGTATAAATTCCCTTGGTCATAGTGTGTTATATTCTTAATGTGATGTTAGGGTCTATACGATAATATTTTATTTGGGATATTTTATATTTACATTTATAAGTGATATTAGATATTATTGTTATACTCCATTAAAAGAATTTGCAAAATTTCCTGTAGCTTTTTTTTTTTTGAGACAGAGTCTTGGTCTGTTGCCCAGGATGGAGTGCAATGGTACGATCTCAGCTCACCGCAACCTTCACCTCCCAGGTTCAAGCAGTTCTCCTGCCTCAGCCTCCTGAGTAGCTGGGATTACAGGTGTGTGCCACCATGCCCAGCTAATTTTTGTATTTTTAGTAAAAATGAGGTTTCACCATGTTGGTCAGGCTGGTCTCGAACTCCTGACCTAGTGATCCACCTGCCTTGGCCTCCCAAAGTGCTGGGATTGCAGGTGTGAGCCACCGCACCCAGCCAAATTTCCTTTAGCTTTTATTCTCTGAAACAATTTACCAACATTGGTACTATCTGGTCTCCAGAGGTTTGGAAGCATTCTTCTCAGAAACCATCTGGGCCTAGTTCTTTTTGGTGGGGGTAGTTTTTTTGATAATGTTTTCAAGTTTTTGCTATGAAAATGGGTAGATTTAAGCTTCCTATCTTTATTGGGGTAAATTTTGGTGAGTTATATTTTTCTAAGAAGTTTTCTGTGTCATGTAGATTTTAGAATGTATTTGTTTAAATGTGTATGAAATATTTTATGATTTAAATTTTTCTTCATCAACAGTTATTCTTTTATTATATTTTGCTGTCTTCCTTTTGGTCTTGATTGAATTACCTAGTATTTTGTCTATTTTGTTTACTTTTAAAAAAGAATCAGGATGTTCATATTAATAATTTGATGCACTATTTTCTGTTCTTCATCTCCTTAATTTCTGTTTTTATTTCTATTAATTCCTTAATTGTGCTTTATTTTAGAAATGCTTTATAGGCTTTTTCTAGTTTTTTGAGTTGAGGACTTAATTCATTTTTTATTATTCTTTCATTTTTACTGATATGGGTGTTTAAGGTTATGTTAGTTTCTTAGGGCTTTTATAATAAATTACTACCTTAGTGGCTTAAAACTACAGAAATTTATTCTCGCAGAACAGAAATTATTCTGGTTCTGATGGGCAGAGGTTCAAAATCAAGACTTCCACAGGGCTATACTCCCTACAGAGGCTCTAGAGGAGAATCAATTTCTTGCTTCTTTCAGCTTCTGATGGCCGTTGGCATTGGTTGGCTGGTGGTTACATCACTCCAGTCTCAGCCTCAGACTTTACATTGCTTTCTCCTCTCTGTGTCTGCCTGTCCCACTCTGCATCTCCCTCATAAGGATGCATGTGATGGTATTTAGGGCTCATCTGAATAATTCAGGATAAGCCCTTCCTCTCAAGATCTTTAATTTAATCACATCTTTTGTTATATGAAGCAATATTTACTGGTTCCATGGATTAGGAAGTGAATGTATCTTTGGAAGGCCATTTATTTTTTTCAGCTGACCACAAAGCCTACAAATTCTCCTTGATCACTCCATTAAACATAACCATAGATTTTTGATAAACAGTGTTTTCATCATCATTTTTCAGATAGTCTATATGTGTGTATTTCTCATTTCACCCAAGACATATCATAGAAGACTTTCTAATTTTCAGCAGAAGTGGCTTTTTATTTTATAATTTCAATTTCAAATTTCTGATTTTATTACATTGTGGTGAGATAGCGTTGTTTGTGGTATTTCTTTCTTTCTTTCTTTCTTTTTTTTTTTTTCTGGAGACGGGGTCTCTTTGTCACCAAACTGAAGTGTACTGGCAAGAACATGGCTCACTGCAGACTCTACCTCCTGGGCTCAAGGAGCTGATCCTCCCATCTCAGCCTCCTGAGTAGCTGAGACCACAGGTGTGTGCCACTATGCCTGGTTAATTTTAAAAAGGTTTTTTCATAGAGATGGGGGCCTCGCCATGTTGCCCAGACTGGTCTCAAACTCCTGGGCTCAGGTGATCCTCCCACTTGAGCTGGGATTACAGGCATGAAAACACTGCGCCTGGCCTGTTGTGCTGTTTCTGTTCTGTGTAACTTAATGATATTTTCTTGTGACTTAAAATATAATTAATTTTGAGAATATTCCATATGTACTTAAGAAAGTGTGTGTGTGTGTGTATGTATATATATATATGCATAGTCAAGCACAGTAATGAGAAGGGAGAAGAAGTAGAGCAAGCTGTCTGATCTGTAATGAAATGTGAACTATTCTTTATTATCAGGGTATAATATTCAAGAAATATCCATATGAATGGCCTTATGGATTGTGTTGTTTCCATATCATTATCTTTACAATATCTATTCATATTCCATATCCTTATCTTTCATCCACTGGACATCTCTGTGCTGAGAATGGGTGGTGAAGCATCCTATGTAATGTCTATCTGTTTCTCATTCAGTCTCATGTAGTTTCTGTTTTGTATAGTTGGCTGTTGGGTTATTTGGTACATGGATATTTATAACTGTTACATCTTCTTTGTGAGTTGTGGCTTTTAGCATCATAAAGTATCATCATTTGTTTTATTTAATGCTTTTTGGCCTGAATTCTACCTGATAATCAAGATGACAAGCCTTGCTTTCTTATGAGTTTCATTTGTCTAGTATATTTATATAATTTTTTTTTTTTTTTTGAGACAGAGTCTTGCTCTGTTGCCAGGCTGGAGTGCAGTGGCACGATCTCGGTTCACTGCAAACTCTGCCTCCTGGGTTCAAGCGATTCTCCTGCCTCAGCCTTCTGAGTAGCTAGGTGTACAAGCACGTGCCACCACACCCACCTAATTTTTGTATTTTTAGTAGAGACAGAGTTTCACCATGTTGGCCAGGATGGTCTCAATCTCTTGACCTGGTGATCCACCCGCCTTGACCTCCCAAAGTGCTGGGATTACAGTCATGAGCCACTGCACCCGGCCTGCTTAGTATATTTTTGACTATGCCTTCATTTGTAGCCTTTTTACCATGGTTTAGGAGTGTCTCTTGTAAAAAGCACAGAGTTCAGTTTTTTGTTGTTGTTGTTTTTGTTTCATTTGAGATGGAGTCTCACTCTGTTGCCCAGGCTGGAGTGCAGTGGCACGATCTTGGCTAACTGCAACCTCCATCTCCCAGGTTCAAGTGATTCTCCTGTCTCAGTCTCCCAAGTAGCTGGAACTACAGGCACATGCCACCACACCCAGCTAATGTTTTTGTATTTTTAGTAGAGATGGGGTTTCACCTTGTTGGCCAGACTGATCTTAAACTCCTGATCTCAGGTGATTCACCTGCCTCGGCCTCCCAAAGTGCTGGGATTACAGACATGAGCCACCGCACCTGGCCCCCAAAGTTCAGTTTTGATTTATAAGCCAATTTGAAATTCTTTTTCTTTTAATGGGCAAGTTAAGCCCACTAATATTATTGATGACTGATATGTTTGTTCTCAACTTTCTTATATTATTTTGTGTTATAATTACTAGATGTAATTATATTTACTGTGCCCCTCTTGTAGAGAGAGGCATTTAGGGAAATTAGTATTGTTATTCTTGTGGTTATCTTTGTATTTATCCTTTTAATAGGTTAAATTCCTCCTTTTTTGGCTGAATTTTTTTTTTTTTTTTTTTTTTTTTTTTTACTAGCGGGCTTGTAAGTTTTAAATGATATCCTTGGGCTCCTAACTATCATTTTTATAACACTCAATTATCTTACTCTACTACCCCCATTCCTCTCTTTTTCCCCCTGCTGGTTGCATTCTTTCTATTTTGTCACAATGTATACTGCTCACATACTATTCTTTCAACCCTGTCCCTACTTTTCTTTTATTCTTGGTTCTACAATTAGTATATTAAGTGCTTACCATGTCTGTTTACTGATGTTTCCCCAGTCATCTCTTGTGTGGATAAAACTTATCTTAGTCTAGGGCAGGAGTCAGCAAAATTTTTCTGTAAAGAGCCAGAGAGTAAATGTTTTAGGCCTTGCAGGCCATATATACACTCTTTGCTGCTACTACTGCTGCTGCTTCTCCTTTTCCTTCTGTCACTCCTTTTTTTCTTACTGTAAACTGCTTTAAAAATGTAAAAATTCTTAGCTTGTGGGCTGTACAAAAACAGATGCCAGGCCAGATTTGACCTGTGGGCTATTGTGTGTCAACTCCTCCCTAAGTAGACACTTCAAAAAGGACTTTTGAGTACCGTGTTTCTTGAGCTCTTGCATGTTCAAAACTGTTTTTATATAGCCTGATGCTAGACGAACTTTGCTATAAAATACTTTGCTTATTATTTGTTTCCTTGAGTTTCTTGAAAATATTGGCCTCTTGGCTTTAAATGCTGCTTTTGTGGAGACTAAAGCCAATCTAATTTTCTTATGCCTGTTAGCAATTTGATCTTTTTTTGCTAGAAGCTCTGAGGAATATTCTTAGCCTTTAAATTCTAATAGTTGTATTAACATATATCTTAGAGTTGATCATTTTAGGTCAATATTTTCAGGTAAATATATATTTAATGTATTTTTTATTTATTTTCTTTTTATTTGTTTTATTTTATTTATTTTAAATGTATTTTTATTTATTTTAATGTATTTTTTATTTATTTTCTTTTTATTTTTTATAGAGTTGGAGTCTCGCTATGTTGACCAGGTTGGTCTTGAACTCTTGGCATCAAGCAATCCTCCCACCTTGGCCTACCAAAGTGCTAGTATTACAGGCTTTCTTTTATTTCCAGAAAGTTTTCTTGGTTTATAGTGTTAAATATTAGTTCTGCCCCATTGTATTGTTTTTCTTTGTCAGGATTTCCAATTATACATATGTTGAGCCTTCTTTGCATGTCTTCAATTTTGATCACTTTCTGCTCTCTGATGCTTTTTTGCTTCTTTCTTTATCTTATTATTATGATTTTTGAGACAGAGTCTCACTCTGTCCCCCAGGCTGGAGTGCAATGGTATGATCACCACTCACTGCAGCCTCAATCTCCTGGGCTCAAGTGACTCTTCTGCCTCAGCCTCCCAAGGAAGTGGGACTATAGGCACACGCCACCATGCCCGGGTAATTTTTTATAGAGATGGGGTCTCACTACTTTGCCCAGGCTTGCCTTGAACCCCTGAGCTCAAGTGATCTTCCTGCCTTGACCTCCTAGAATACGGGAATTACAGGCGTGAGTCACAATGCCTGGCCTATCTTATATTTTTGTTCTTGTTTTTTATTATTATTAAATGTTCATCCAAATATATTTTCCCTTGGGCACCTTGCAATTTATTCCTCCTTTCTGAGATAATTTTGTCTTTTTCTTGGATTTTCTTTTTTGGTCCAATCTACTCTCATTACATTTTCCCCTTGCATAGATCTCATACATTTTCCTGGGCTTATTTATGTTATTTATTTTAAATTTATGATTCTAGACTTTTTAATATCTCCAAATGTTGTTTGACATTATTTAAATCAGTTTGAGTGTATTGTGTTTTGTGGTTGGCATTTTTAGAGAAATTTTTACCAGTTGAAACATTTTGTTTTTTTGTTTTGTTTGTTTGTTTGTTTTCTTTTTTGAGACTGAGTCCTGTTGTGTCACCCAGGCTGGAGTTCAGTGGTGTGATCTTTGCTCACTGCAGCCTCTGCCTCCCAGATTCAAGTGATTCTCCTGCCTCAGCCTCCCAAGTAGCTGGGATTACAGGTGCCCACCACAACACCTGGCTAATTTGTGTATTTTTAGTAGCAGTGGAGTTTCACCATGTTGGCCAGGCTGGTCTCGAACTCCTGACCTCAGGTAATCTGCTGGCCTTGGCCTCCCTAAGTACTGGGATTAAAGGCATGAGCCACTGTGCCTGGCTGAAAAGTTTTGATTACATATGTTCTATATTTTTTTCCTTCTGATAACTTTGTATGGAATTTGTTTGATTTTATTTTTATTCCAAGGCATCTTTTTGGACAGAGTTTCTCATTCATGAGCATGCTCTTCTCTCATTTTAGTAAAATACATTATTTTTCTTCCAAGTAAGATTGTGATTGTGGTAGTGGTAGTTGTGGGGAGAGTCTTGCCATGTCTTGTTTCTGTTCTTTTTCTGCAGCATCTTTAATTTTTTGCCATTGACTTCCTTATTTTCCTTTACTGCCACTCACCAAGGGGCTGTTCTCCCTCTTTACTTATCTCTTTGTCTCACAGATGTAGTATTTCCTCTTCTGCCTCCTCTGTTCTACTCACTTTCAAGCTCTTCCCCTCTATTGGGTGCCATGAGCTACTAAGTCATGGACCTGTGTGTGGTATTTTATCACATATGTTGTGCTTTCCCTTTCTGCAGGTAGTTTTGTTTATGTTTTAAGTCCTCACCTGTCTTCTTTTCTCGTTAGAGTGCCTTAGGACTTCTGTGTCACTGTTCTGTACACCCACAGGCTTGCATTGGTGGGGCTTCTAGTTTCATTTATCTACATTCAGGTAATTTGAAATTCCTGCTATACTCTGGTTCATAGTGATTTTGGTGGCATGTGTAACATTTTTGTTTTATTTGTACTCCTTGTTGCTATTATTTATTTATTTTGGGGGGGATGTGTGTAGAGATTTGAATTCAGGTTACCACCATTATCCTCCAGTTAATTCCTCTGATATGTACTTTTTACAAAATGACTCTTGATGTAGAGTGGTAAATGAATTCTAGGAATCAAGAGTGAGGCAGTTGTGGCAGTCCAGGTGAGAGATGATGCTGGCATAAAGTTATACATTAAACTTATTTAATTTATACTAATGGTTTGTGAAGTTATAGGTTAAAAGAAAATTAAGAGATACATCAACCAAATGTAATGTGTGAACTTTGAATTGAATTTCACTCTTTAAAATGTTCCATTTGTGACAACAAATTATATGGTTATTCTACTTATTTATCAATTTTCAGAATAATGAGTTAGTACATTAGTAGTCTTCACAGGTGAATGATGAATTGTCTATCTTTAATTTTTATGTCATTTCATTATGAACTCATGCATTTTATATTGAATAAAGAAAGAAATAGTCTATAACCTCCTTGACATACCCAGCTACTATTTTAAGTTTAACATAGTCTCTTCTGATTTTGTCTATTGGCTTACCCATTTTTATCTAACTTTAATTAACAGGAAGAGTTGATTTTATATTCTGCCTAATATTATGGACAGCAAACTCAATGACGGTGGGAATTTTATTCTGTTTTGAATATATTCCCAGCTTCTCAAACAGTGACTGGCACAGAGTAGGTGCTCAATAGAAGTTTGCCGAATGAAGAAATTAATGAATATGCTTTAAAACTATTTCTTTTAAATATTCTTAAAAATTTTTTTTTTGAGATAAGATCTTGCTGTGTTACCCAGGGTGGAGTGGAGTACAGTGGTGTGATCATGGCTCACTGCAACCTCCATCTCCTGGGCTCAAGTGATCCTCCCACCTCAGCCTAATGAATAGCTGGGACCACAGGCATGTACCACCATGGCCAGATAATTTTTTGAATTTTTGGTAGACATGAAGTTTCTGCCATGTTGCCCAGGCTGGTCTCGAACTCCTGAGCTCAAGCAATCCTCCTGCTGTGGCCTCCCAAAGTGCTGGGATTACAGGTGTGAGTCACTGCGCCTGGCCTTAAATATGCTTTTAAATTCATCAAACTTATTAAAATGTTTTGGCATGGTTAAAGAGTACTGTTGTTTCTCCCCATAGCAATTATATTAATTCTTCTGAAACTCATATTTACCGGTCTTTAAAAAGTGACAGTTTAGAAAAAATGCACTATTACATTTCCTGGAAATAATTAAGAAAGTTATTATTTGTGTCATGTCAATTTGGGAGGAACATAACAGCGGGTATTTTAGAGGTCTTATTTTTAAGCTAGATTCCTTTATATTTTTTGATGTTTGGAATGATATAATGGAAGGAACAGCATAAGCTGAGTGTGATTGGAAGTGCCTGGAAGGATATTATTAGAATTCAAAATGACTTAGTAATTGAGGGAGTGTGAAATGTGGTCAGAACAAAATGCAGTGTAGTGAATTGTTGCTAGAAGGAAAAATAAGACTGCCCTAATATATAATGGGGACTTATAGACAAATATGGCTGAGATTTAAATTTCAGGGGTATAGTAAATCTAACTTGAATCAGCAATGTTAGTATATATGATATTCAAAGATATAATGGCAGAATGTTATTTAAGTGTTGGGATCAGAGTAGTGTTCTAGGGACTAGGCTTAACTTCTGGGACAGAGGTTACAAACTGGCACCTCACGAAACCACCCCGATGGGTTTTGGTTGGGCTGAGAGAGAGAGAGTGGGAAAAGGAGAGGGAAAATGAAAGGAAGGAAGAAGTTTCCAACTTTTAAAAAGTGAGAATTTTGACATAAAATCCAGATTTCCAGTGTCTCTTGAAATATTTGGCAATATTGTGTATTGTTGTGACTAGCCTGTCTACAATAGACTAATGCTGAACAGCAGCTGCTTACTTAAATTGGGGTCTGTCCTGTCCAGACCTCCATGGTTCCCCCCCACTTCCTAGCTCTAAGCCACAAGCTCCAGGTATTGTTATAGTTCTTTCCCCTGCAATCGTTTTTCCCATACCAGGTCTGTACCTGTTTTAATTGCCTCCCAGTCACTCTGTCGATGAGGAAGGGATTCTTGACCTAGGTTTATGGAAATGGCCAAACACCTGACACCCAACATTGGACAGTAGTTTATTCATCACATATACTCACCGCCTGAGGAGGAGGACATGGTATGCTACACAGGACCACACTGGATTTGCACTCAGGAACACAGTGAACAAGGATGGGCTTTGGGAGCCAGGCTTTGTAGTATCTAAAGGGTGAGGTGTCCCTTGGTTCCAACAGGAAGGTGTGATTCACTTGTTCGAATAATATCACAGTCTGATAGGGAACGGAAACTCACTACTCAGAGATAAGCAGGAACTACACCTGGTCCTCTTGATACAGAGGGTTATTTGGCTAGGGAATCTTATCTCTGGGAACAGAGCTGCAGGGGAACTTACAGTTAGGCCATTTAAGGCCCTTCTGATTCCACCAGCTATCGAAGCAGCACAGAACACTGGATCTTGGTTTTAGGCCTTATGACAAAATACCCTCCTTTATGCATTTTCCTTGCTTGTCAAGCCCATGTAGATATTTGGATGGAGACTCTGTAGCTAGGAGGAGGAATTTTTCTAATTCTAAATGTTTGTGAAATTGAAATACATCTGCAAGGATGGTTGTATATATTTTCTTCTCTGAAGATTAAAAAGAAATACAATGAACAAAACCGAAGAAAACTTTAGTTTTTTTTTTCTTTTTAATTTTTAATGACTAAAACAAAACATCTAAAACTGCAGCTTCTGGAAGAACCACTTGTTCTTGCCTGTCTTGTACCTCTTTTCAAACTTGACCTTGGCCTCTTGTCCAGCCTTGCGTTTAAGAGCAGCATGTCTGAAGACATCCTTATTGACGACAGTTTTGTCCAAGAGGATATCTACAGAGTACCTTGTGGGCATTAGGTGACTCTAGTTATAAACTTTCACAAAAGACTTGATCTTTGACCTCTTGGTGATCTTCTTGCCCATGGCAGCTCTTACTTTGCAGGGATAGTGGTCAATTCCAGCCACCAGGGCATGGCTGTAGGGGCGGTCTGAGGTTGCATCATCAATGTGACAACTTTGCGTCTGGAGTAGTATCCAGCCAGGACAAACACCACTTTCCCAGGTTTCATGAACTTGCCCATTTCGACAGTAACCACTGGGGCCTACAGCAGAAATGAAAGAAGGAAAAGCTTTAGTTTTTAAATGCACTTGTGCCCAGAGTGGATAACCTCTAGGATCTTTTAGGGATTTTTCTATACACAAAATGGCATTTAAGTTGGTATTAAGAAAAATTTTGTGATACGATTGATAGTGAAAGAACTTACCAAGGAAATATTTATTCATTTCGCCAAGGTTTTTTGTTTGTTCAAAAATGTTTATTAAATACATACTGGGTCAAGTGTTAAGGCTTTAACAACAATGATTCATTTTCTTCCTGGAAAGAGCTTGCATTATGTTTGAAGAGACAGAACATTAAACTAACAACTACTAATCAATGTGGTAGGTGCTATTAAGGATACAAACAGAAAACGCAAAGAAGAGGAAAGGGATCATGATCTGCTTGGAGGTTTACATTTTTTAAAAAACAGATGATTGAGTATCTGAGATGACTCAGCACTGATTGAAAATGAAAAAAGTCATCTCTCAGGGTCTTTCCAAGTTCAGTGTTTCTGAAATCTTCAATTTGAAAATTAGTACAAAGTGGGTGCAGTGGCATGTGCCTGTCGTCCAGCTACTTGGGAGGCTGAGGTGACAGGATCACTTAAGCCCAGAAGTTAGAGCCTGTAGTATTCTATAATCATGCCTATAAATAGCCACTGCACCTCAGCCTAGGCAACAAGTGAGACCTTGTCTTTAAAATAACAAAAAGAAAGAAAAAATTAGTACTTTCTGTGTAATATCCACAGAGTACCTTGTGGAAATTAGGTGCTTGTAGTTATAAACTTTCACAAAAGGAGGAAATTTAAGAAGAGTTTGGTAAATAAATAGTTTTCAAAGGTGTAGATAGAATATAGATATAGCCCATGAAATGAAATGGTTCCAACAATTTGGTAGCTTCCATGCTTTCTCTCTGGTAATTTGTCTTCAGTTGGGTTTCCTTTGTCCAGTGGGGCTCGTGTAAGCTGTAGTTCAAGGCTACATGTCTATGGTCACAGATTTCTGCGGTGAGCTATCTCTGGTGACCTGGATGATGACTTTGAGGTCAGAGAGAGGGGTCCTGGGGTCTTAGCAGTGGACCGAAGCCAGGTGCAGGGGTATGTACATGTATGTGGGAGGACAACACTGTGTGAACCATGCTATCTTCAAATGAGTGGTTGGCTGTGCTTTACAGCAAAAATAAAAACAATATGAGCTTTCCTAGAAATTGTGTAGTGTTACATTTATCTTTCTTCTCTTCTTTCTGTTGATATAAATTAGAATTTTCTCAATTATATTCTGTGGAACACTAGTTCCTATGTGCTTTTTTTAAAAAAGGGAAAAGTCTGTGAACAAAAACGCCTGGGAAATGTAGTATACAATATATAAATAGTTTTTTTTTTTCATTCAGTGTTCCCAAAGATTTTTAATAGGTGAAGCTTTTTCTTTTAAACATTTTCTAATGTAGGTTTAAATATTAGAACTAGGACACTGTGGAATCGCTTTGTAAAATCTAGGTCCTAGAAGAACCACTTGTTCTTGCCTGTCTTGTACCTTTCTTGGAACTTGACCTTGGCCTCTCATCCAGCCCTGTGTTTAAGAGCAGGGTCTCTGAAGACATCCTTATTGATGACAGTTTTGTCCAACGGGATATCCATAGAGTACCTCGTAGGCCATTAGGTGATTGTAGTTATAAGCTTTCAGAAAAGCAAGACATTGATGGATAATTTAAGGACAGTTTGATAAAGAAACTATTTGCAAAGGTGTACATAGAATTCAGAGAAATCACAAGAGATATTACAGTACCCTGGGGCAGGCCAGCAGGGAGACGTCACTGCTGATCCCAAAGGGAAAGGGGAAGGGGAAGAAACAATTACTGGCACTTGAAGAGTGAAAATTATGGGGAGAGGACTTCCTAATAGAAGTTGCAGACTTTGGCTGAGCTACTAGCCAGTGACACCTTGTCTGCTTTGATCCCCTGCTTGTGCTTTACGTTGGCTAAACCCAGTGGGAAGCCAGAGGCTAAGAGAGTCAGTTGATTCAGTCCATACGGTCAGCCTCCTGAGGCACAGAAAAGGGTGGAGAGTAGATCTGGAGAGGCAAACAGATAATATTCAGCATATATATTATATGTGCTGAATATATATTGTATATGATATTTATTATACCTGCTGAATATATATTATATATTATACATGCTGAACATATATAATTATATATAATATATAACTTATATTATATCTATAATAGATATAATATAATAATTATATAATTAATTATCATATATATACTATCTATAATAGATATAATATAATTATTATATATTAGATATATTATATACTGATTATCTTGGGAGAGTAAACCAGCTTTTAGCCCCCATAACTTTTAAACTGTCATTAAAAGAGATTATGTGAATTACCTGTGAATAAATAGTATTCCAGGTATGTTTCCTTTTTCTTTTCATATTTTACACAACAGAGAATGAGAAAAGACTTAACTGCCACAACTACATTTTTAAAAAAACCTTAGGAACAACAGAAATTTATTTCTCACAGTTCTGGAGACCGGGAAGTCGAAGATCGAGGCACCAGCAGATGTGATGTCTGGTGAGGACCCATTTCCTGGTTCACAGATGGTGCCTTGTTGCTGTGTCCTCACATGGTGGAAATGGGTGAGCAAGCTCTCTTGGCCTATTTTTTAAAATTGACAAGTAAAAATTGTATATATTTATGATGTACAACATGATGTTTTGATATATTGTGGAATGGTCAAATCATACTATTTAACATACTCATTATTTAATGTACTTACCTTTTTTGGTGGTGAGAACACTTCAAATCTACTCTCTTAGCAATTTTCAAGTATACAGTATATTGTTATTAACTATAGTCACCAAGGTGCACAGTAGATCTCTTGAGCTTATTCCTCCTAATTGAAATTTTGTGTCCTTTGATCAATATCTCCTCAAACTCTCCATCCCCTAACAACCACATTTTTGTGGAACCAAACTAGAGTACCATTGCCTCTCATTAATAGGAGATGGTAAGAGAAGTTTTTGAATTGCCATTCAGTATGACCTAATTTTAACCCAGAATGTTATTACTATTTGTAATTGTTACATGTTCAAAAAACTCAGCAAAACTAAAATAATAAGAGACCTTGTATTTGGATGATAGTAGCAGAGACCACTGGTTGTCTGCAAAATCCATTCTTTTATTCTTGCAGAGTAATGAGAGTATAGTCAGTTGCCTGATGAATAGAAGTGATGTGTGCCACTTCTGGAAGGGGGCTTCTTGGAGAATATGAATTCTTCCTCTGCACTCTTTTCTATTGGCTAAATGCAGATGATAGGAAGACCATGGGGAAGCCACAGAATGAAAGGCACTGGGGTTCCTGAATCAATGCATGGAGAAAAGCTGCCACCTGACCTGAACTCCCATTCTGAACCATTATATAAACAAGGCAAAAAGTTTTGTTTTATTCAAGCCACAATATATTTGTGTCTATTTGATTGAGTAGTTTATTTAGCCCATCCAAACTACTGCAGATGCCATTTTAAACTTTTAATTATTTTCTATATATTTAAAGCCCCTATTTTAAAGGTAAAACAGTGGGGGCATAAAGAGATTCATTAATTCTTTCAACAAATACTTATTGACCATTAGGAAAATTTGTTGAAAACAATCTATAAAATCATTTTTGGGAGGACATTTCATATATTCTATAAATATTAATCAAGGCTTTTAGTGTATACTCTAGGAACTCACAGTCTAGTGTTAGAGACAGACACTAAAAAAATTAGAGTGTAAATTGCTACAGTGTTTAGTACTCATAAGAATAACACAGTACTATGAAGGCAAATAATAGGGGGATTTGACCTAACAAGGTAAGTAGGAGAAGAATTCCCAGAAGAAGTAACGACTAACTCAGATGTGAAAAACGTATGTTTAGGATGGTAAGAAAGAGAAAGAAACTTTTCTAACAGAGATAATAATATATACAAAGGCCTGATTTGGATGGAAAGGGTTCTGGCAAATACGGGGGCCGGGGGAGGCTGTTGTGATTGGGGCTAGAGTAGCAGCACAGATTTAGGGCTGAACCTTGAGGAGCTCTACATTTAAATTCAGAGTCAAGGAGGCTGAGGCTGTAGATTAGACAGAAAAAGCATGCAGAGAGGTATCTTAGCTCAGGCTGCTATAACAAATACCATAGACTGAGTTATTTAGGCAATAAACATTTAATTATCACGGTTCTGGAGGATGGGAAGTCCAAGATCAAGGTGTCATCAGCAGATTTGATTTTTGGTGAAGACCTTCTGCCTGGCTTGCGGATGGTTGCCTTCTTGCAGTATCCTCAGTAGTGAAGACAGGAAGCTATCGTGTACCTTCCTCTTCTCACAAGGGCACTAATCCCAGCACTGGGGCTCCACCTTCAGAATCTCATCTAAACCTAATTATCTCCCAAAGGCTTCACCCCCTAACACCATCATATTGAGGGTTAGAGCTTCAACATACGAATTTTGAGAGGAGGATACAAAAATTCAGTTCATAACAAGAAATGTGAGAAAACCAGAAGGCAAGGGAAGAGTGTATTTCATGGAGAGAATAATCGCCATTGTGGATGGGGGTGAGTTTGATTGTGAAGAAAGAGAGAGAGGTAGGGAGTTAGGATTGTAGATGAAGGGACATAGGAACCAAATTATTTTGTTGTTTTCTTAAGTGGTAGAGGGTTAAAAATGAATGGGAATAATCCAGTTACCAAAATTAAATTAATTAATTAATTAATTTTTTCAGACAGTGTTTCACTCTGTCACCCAGGCTGGAGTGCAACGGCGCCATCTCGGCTCACTACAACCTCTGCCTCCCAGGTTCAAGCGATTCTCCTGCCTCAGCCTCCTGAGTAGCTGGAATTATAGGCATGCGCCACCACACCCAGCTAACTTTGTATTGTTAGTAGAGATGGGGTTTCACCATATTGGTCAGGCTGGTCTCGAACTCCTGACCTCAGATGATCTGCCTGCCTCGGCCTCCCAAAGTGCTGGGATTACAAGAATGAGCCACCGCTCCCGGCCGCAAGAATTTAAATTTTTAAGAGCAAGAGTGAATAATTTGGTAGCAAAATAACCAGTTTCTTGAGAAGAATTAAAGAAAGCACAGGTGGAGAGATTAATCCCATACAGGAGGACAAAGAGTTTCTTTATTTTAATGTGTAAGAAGGAGGATAGATGGGGACAGATGTAGGTAAGTTTATATATTTACAATCAGAAGTTAAGATAGTTCCATTTTCTCTGAAAAGTCAGATTCAATGTCATCTGGAGATATTAAAAGAGAGTGGGGCCTGAGGAGATTGGAGAATGTTTGAAACACTATTGAGTCTTCCAATCTATGATCATCGTCTATCTCTCAATTTATTTAGATATTCTTTAGTAGGTCTCTTGTAAACTGGAAATAATTTGATCTTGCTCAAATAAAAATACCAGTGTCACTACCTCTGCCTTTTAAATTAAATGTTTATTCCATTTATTTTTTATTTTTTATTTTTTTTTAATTTTTATTTTTTTTGAGACGGAGTCTCGCTCTGTAGCCCAGGCTGGAGTGCAGTGGCCGGATCTCAGCTCACTGCAAGCTCTGCCTCCCGGGTTCACGCCATTCTCCGGCCTCAGCCTCCCGAGTAGCTGGGACTACAGGCGCCCGCCACCTCGCCCGGCTATTTTTTTGTATTTCTTAGTAGAGACGGGGTTTCACCGTGTTAGCCAGGATGGTCTCGATCTCCTGACCTCGTGATCCTCCCATCTCGGCCTCCCAAAGTGCTGGGATTACAGGCTTGAGCCACCGCGCCCGGCCTATTCCATTTATTTTTAATGCAGTTATTGATTTAGTTTGATTTAAATGTATCATTTTAATATTTGTTTTCTCTTTGTTCCATCTGTTATTTGATTTTTTTCTGTGTGTTTTTAAAAGTATTTTAAAAATTACATTTTATCTCTTCTATTTCTTATTAGTTATACTTCTTTAATTCTATTCCATCATGCTTTACAATATGTATCTTAAATGTATCCCAGCTTCCCTGCAAATAATATTGTGCCACTTTATATGTAATTCACCTTACAACCTACAATTTATAATTATAGAATGTACTTCTGCAGGTTATAACCTTCAAATACCCTGTTATTATTTTGCTCTAAACAGTCACAATCATCTTTTACAGAAATTAAGAAATGAGAAAAAAATCTCCTAAATTTTTCATATATTTACCATTTCTTCTGCTTTTTATTCTTTCTAGTTTCCATCTGATATTATTTTCTTTCAGCCTGAGGAACTTCCTTTAATGTTACTTGGAATACTGAAGTGCTACTGTGAATTCTCCTAGCCTATATTTGAAAATGTCTTTACTTGACTTTCATTTTTGAAGGATATTTTTAGTAGATACAGAATTCTAGGCTGTTTTTTCTTTGCTTTTTTTTTTGTTTTTTTGTTTTTTGTTTTTGAGATGAAGTCTCACTCTGTCACCCAGGCTGGAGCGTAGTGGTGTGATCTCGGTTCACTGCAACCTCCACCTCCCGGGTTCAAGCGATTCTCCTGCCTCAGCCTCCTGAGTAGCTGGGAGTAAAGGAACATGCCACCATACCTGGCTAATTTTTGTATTTTTAGTAGAGATGAGGTTTCGCCATGTTGGCCAGGCTGCTCGCAAACTCCTGACCTCAAGTGATCCACCCACCTCGGCCTCCCAGAGTGCTGGGATTACAGGCCTAAGCCACCGTGCCTGGCCTCTAGGCTGTTTTTTCTTTCAGCACCCTAAGATATTGCTCCACTGTCTTCAGCTTGTATCATTTCTGACAAGTCAGTTGAAATACTTTTCATTATTCTCTGGTATGTAATATGTCTTTATTCCCTGGCTAAGATATTTTTCTTTCAGAAATTTGATTTTGGTGTGCTTTGGGGTGTGTGTCTGTACTACTTGGGATTGTTGAATTTAATTTTTTGTGTGAAATTTGGGAAGATTTTGACCATTTAAAAAAAAATATTTTTCTGCCCCAATTGCTGTCTCGTACACCTCTGGTCCTCCAGTTACAGGTACACAGGGCTACTGAGACACCGGTCATTTTTGTCAGCCTTTGTCCCTTTGTGTTTCAGCTTGGATAGTTTCTATTGCCCATTTTCAAGTTCACTAGTCCTTTTTTTCACTGTAAAATGTGTTATTAAGCCATCTTGTGAGTTAAAAAAAAAAATTCAGATATTGAATTTCTAATTGTAGATTTTCCATTTGATTCTTTTCCTATATTTTTATTTTTGTATTAATATTTCTAGTTGTTTCCTCATTATGT
Source organism: Macaca nemestrina (assembly GCF_043159975.1). Taxonomy (NCBI): domain Eukaryota; kingdom Metazoa; phylum Chordata; class Mammalia; order Primates; family Cercopithecidae; genus Macaca; species Macaca nemestrina. The sequence goes on from NC_092131.1 coordinate 77,366,526, forward strand.
TCATGTTTCTCTTCATATTCCAGAGCATATTTGTGACAGCTATTTAAAATTATTTGCTGAAAATTGCTATCGTTTCTGAATCTATTTTGTTGGTGATTTTTTATCTGATTAAGGTCACAATTTCCTGTTAGATTGTCTAGTAAAAAATTTTATTGTATACTGGACATTATGAATGGTACATCATTGAGTGTGTGGAATTTGTGGTTTTCTTTAATAGAATGTTGAAGTTTGTTCCAACAAGCAGTTAATTTACTTGTGGATCAGCTTGATTTTTGCAAATCTTGCTTTTAGTTTTATTATTGGCTCTAGAATTGCCTTTATTTTAGAGCTAGATTAGCTCCACACTGAAGGCCCGGTCTTGCTGGAAAGCCTGGTCTTTCTGTTGAAAGCTTGAGATGTTCAATGAGGTCTCTCTGCTGTGGCTAATCAGAGCTAGAATGTCTCCTATCTCTGTGTGAGCTCCAGTATTTGTTCAACTTCCAGATTCCAGTAATTATTCTTTTCCCAGCACATAGTTGGTCTTTCCTTGGTATTTCTTTGCTGCCTAGTTTTGTAAAGCCTCATCCTATGCATGTGCAGCGTATTTTTGGGCTCAAAATGTGAGGAATCCTATCCAGCTATCTGGAATTTCTTTTCTATTCAGTTCCCTTTTCTCTGTGACTCTGCCCCGAAGGCTTCAGGAGCCTCAGTTGCTTTGAATTCTAACATCTCTTTCCTCCATTTGGCAAAACTGCTGTGTTTGGGCATCCCCTCCCTGCACTGTGCTCTGGAATGCACCTCCAAGCAGAAAGACAGAGCAATTGTGGGTTCACCTCATTGGCTTCAATTCTTGCTGGGATCATAGTCCTTTTAAGGACCACAGTCTTCTGGTACAGGTATCAGCCTTCTAGGGATCATATTCCAGTCTGTCGTGCAATGTCTGAAATAGTTAATTTATATATTATGATCAGGTTTTTTAGGTTTGTTTTTCTGTTTTGTATTGTTTTGTTTTGAGACAGAGCCTCACTCTGTTGCCCAGGCTGGAGTGCAGGGGCACAATCTTGGCTCACTGCAACCTCCACCTCCTGGGTTCAAGCAATTCCCCTGTCTCAGCTTCCCAAGTAGGTGGGATTACAGGTGTGCACCACCACGCCTGGCTAATTTTGTATTTTTAACAGAGACAGAATTTCACCATGTTGGCCATGCTGGTCTCGAACTCCTGACGTCTGGTGATCCACCCACCTCGGCCTCCCAAAGTGCTGGGATTACAGACATGAGCCACAGCACCCAGCCATTTTGTTGAGTTTTGTATTTGTTTATGTCTGAAAGACTAGCCCACGACCAGTTCCTCAGTCATGGTTAGAAGGCAGAGTCTTACAGATATATAGCTTTTATTTCTTTTTTCTATCACTATTATTTCTTGATTTCATTTCTTTATTTAATTTTTATTATTATTGTTATTTTTGACACGGGATCTTGCACTGTTACCCCGGCTGGAATATAGCAGTGTGAGAGCAGAGAGAGAGAAATCAACTAGGCAGAGAGGGCAAGGGTCCTCGGTGGAATTCCCTTCTTATAAAAAGCAGCCCAAGAGGTCGTTTCTCCTTCAGCAAAGATCATCCTGAGAGATCAGGCTGCAAACACAGGTAATGAAGGCAAGCTCTAACACAGAAAGGGGTCTCCTGTGTAACATACAGACATGCAGTGGGCCTCAGTAAGCACAGACCCCTCTCTTCTTGGAAATACTCAGACAAGGAGGCTTGTGCAGGGGGAGTGCCTGCAGCAGCACCAATAAGAAAACCTACCCTGAGCCAGGCACGTTCACCTTGGAGTGTTCTGGCGACGCCCGCTCCCCCCTGCCCCCGCCTTTTTTATACGCCCCCACCTTTTTCACACATGCGCAGCAGGAAGAGATAAAACAACACGGAGTAACTCAGGCTAAGAAGCCCCATGGGCACCAGAAAGGGTGGGGTGGGAACTCAGAAATTTGTGCCTTATGCAAATGAAGCGCTCCTCCCATCCAGCTTGTCTATAAAAACCCTTGCACTTCACTGTAAAATGGCAACCCATCTTTCTGGGACCCCTCTCTGCTCCAGAGCTTGCTTTCTTTTGCTTATTAAACTTCTGCTCTAACCTCACTTTTGGAGTGTCTGCATCCTTCATTTTCTTGGCCGTGAGACCAGCAACTTCAGGTGACACCTCAGACAATAAGGCCGGTTTCAGCAGGATCACAGCTCACTACAGCCTTGACCCTCTGGGCTCAAGTGATCCTCCCACCTCAGCCTCCCAAGTTGCTGGGACTATAAATGCAAGCCTATAGTCTTACAGAGATGGGGGGCTCCCTACGTTGCCCAAGCTGGTCTCAAACTCCTGGGCTCAAGTCATTCTCCCACCTTGGCCTCCCACAGTTTTGATATAACAGGTGTAAGCCACTGTGCCTGGCTAATTCAATCTTTTATAACTTGCTTTGGAAGTCTCAAGTTATATTGAAGAATATACCCAACATATGAGGATGACAGTGTTTTAAGAAGACTATTTAATGTTTTTGTAACTGGTATACAGAATGAATGAGGATATTCTACTTACATATTTTAGAAGTAAAATAAAAATTACTAAAATTAAATGTTTAATTCATTTCAAATAAAAAGTATATAAACAATAAATATAAAATGTAAATTTATAAATTGTAAACATTATACATTTAATATAAATTATTAGCACATAAGGTAATAAAAAGAAGATATTATCCTTAAATAACTTAAACATGAACATGAGGATATTTTATGATACATTTAAAATATAGGGCCAGGCGTGGTGGCTTGTACCTGCAATCCCAGCATTTTAGGAGGCAAAGGTGAGAGGATTGCTTAAGCCCAGAGTTGTGGACCAGCCTGGGCAACATCGGGAGACCCTTTCTCTAACAAAAAGAAAAAAACTAGCCAGGCATGATGGTGCATGCCTGTAGTCCCAGTTACTTGGGAGGCTGGGGCAGGAGGATCACTTGAGCCCAGGAGATCGAGGCTGCGGTGAGCTATGATTGTGTCACTGCACTCCAGCCTGGGTGTCAGAATGAGATCTTGTCTTTCCTCTGTCTCTCTCTCTCTCTATATATATATATGTACACATTAAAAAATTATGTATGAAAAACATGTACCTAAATATTAGACATACACATAAATTTAAAAATGAAATAATATTTGATTTTTTAAAATCTATCTTAATGTGAATTTTAAAAAGGAAATGTTTACATATGTTATTGTGGAGTTGTCACCTTATTTTCTGTGCAGATTTTTCCAGCTGCTGAGAGTTTTTGTTTACACTGCTATTTGAGAGAATATTATAAGCAAGCTCCAGATATGTTTCTTTGACTTCTTCATCTTTGAATAATTTTCTCTCCTATTTCATAACCGAGGAGAAGTTTTTGAACAATAACTTTTTTCCTTTGCAGGTCCTATAATATTATTAATAGCGAGCTCTCATTTTTCTCTTAAAAAGTAGTTTTTTATTGTCCTCACTTTCTTTACTTTTATCATGTGTGAATGTATATTCCTAGGCTGAATTCACATGTTAATGTCAACTCTGTCATATTCTTTTTCTACTGCTTTGGAAAGTCTTGGTCCTAGAATAAGAATTATTCTTGCAAGAGAAACTTTACATAGTACAATAGTATCATTATTTATAGTTACTTGTACCTGTTGAGAGTTGGAGAGTACATCAGCTGACCTTTTTATATACAAGGAATCATTGATTTTGATCTCAAAATGGAGATTATTTGGATTTTTAAAAATATTAAAATAATGGTAATACACGAACAAATACCAGACTATTGGTAGACCAAGTAACAGGATATACTGGAATCCTGTTGTATTCTCTAGTTTTATAATTTATAAAAAATAAAATGGTACATATTTGAGTGTGGTGGAGGGAATGCATGCTACTCTAGAAGTCAGGAAAAACTAGGATCTCATCCTAGCTTTACAACTAATTGTATGTATTAACATTTTTGGATAATTCTTATTTGTAAAATGTGGTGCTGTTAAGTGAAATAAAGCTCCTTACAGAAATTCTCTGATTGCCTCTAGAATAATCAGTTTTAATAAAAATTTTTACTACAAATATTAAATGAGCAGATTTTACAGCTTTAGTCTAGAAATTTTATGTCTGGAATTGTATACAGTAAGCCACACAGATAGGGGAGAATATGTTGTTTTGAGTAATGAAATATTCTGGCTAATGGCTTATTATTAAACATGCCACACACAATTTAAAAGCCTACTTTCTTCAAAATTAATAACATATTCAAAATTCTGTATTGAACACAGTTTTTCTTAGGTAATTCAGAAGGTGTTTCAGGATCTTTCCTCATGTGAGCATTATGAATGTGAATTATCATTGTACTTTGGGTTTATTATTATTTTTTTCTTTGAGACAGAGTCGTGTTCTGTTTTCTAGGCTGGTGTGCAGTGGTGGTCATAGCTCACTGCAGCCTCGACCTTCTAGGTTCAGGTGATTCTCTTGCCTCAGCCTCCCAAATTGCTGATATTATAGGTGTATGCCACCACACTCGGTTAATTTTTTTTTCTTTTTTTTGTAGGCAGGGGAGTCTCACTATATTGCCCAGGCTGGTCTTGAGCTCCTGGCTTCAAGGGATCCTCCCACCTCAGCCTCCCAAAGCGCCAGGATTACAGGCATGTGCCACAACGCCCAGCTCTGTACTTTGGGTTTATAAAGATACCAGTTGATAGAAATTTCTAGTTGCCAGAATCTTACAGAATGTAAGCTACAATTTACATTCCCATTTTCAATAATTTAAAGATGTCACCAATCTTGAAGAAAAGCTGCTGATGAAAGACTCTTGCAGAGTCTTCATCTAAATGATCAATTACCACTTTCTTCTTAAATTTATTAATCTGGTAAGAAGAGAGTGTCTCTGCTATTTACATCTCTGTTTTTCACTGTACCATCATATGCTTAATGACCATGTATGATTCTCCAAATGTCAAATTCAGGAGACACTTTTAAAACATAAAAAGCAAAATAATATTTATTTTAAAAATTCTTCTGTAAAGAGAAGAAACATTGTTTTTCAAAGGAACATTTTATTCATTACAACTGCTTAGAACTACTCTCCTATGGAATTTTAGTATTGATGGTTTAAAAAATGTAAGCAAAACACAAATCATAGGATATATCATAGGAGGAGTTTATGCACAGCATTCAGATATTTTAATTCATCTTATAGTTTTCTGGACTAGAGTACATTTCATCACAGTATTTCTTAGGTATCAGAGAAAACTCACTGGGTTTCATTTCAGCATCTGGTATCAGTCAATGGCATGGACAGAAGCATTTTACTTTGGCATTTGAGTGATTCGGCAGAATGCCATCCATGTCCTAATACTGTGGTTCATCTATTGGTTTCTATGGTCTTATATCAATACAGCAGCCAGAATGACAATAAAACTTTAGGTCGGATTGTGCTTCTCCTTTACCCAGAATACTCCAGTTGCTTTCCCTCTTACTCAGAGTAACAGCCAAAGTCTATACAATGACCTGTCCTCTTATTCTACTCTGTCCAGCCAGTCCTTTCTGGACATCTACTTCATTAGTAGCTGTGTCCTGGACTCTGCAGGCCTGTTCTGTCTCTTTCTTCTGGTTCCGTTGGCATACTGTCACGCCATATTACCACATTTCTTACTCTTTCATTGACTTCAGGTCTTTATGTTACCTTTCAGTACTTACCTGACAGCACTATATAAAATTAGACCATAAAATTTAAGTTTATGTAAATTTTGGCAGGGCACGATGGCTCACGTCTGTAATCCCAGCACTTTGGGTGGCCAAGGTGGGCCAATTACCAGAGGCCAGGAGTTTGAGACTAGCCTGGGCAATGTGGTGAAACCCTGCCTCTATAAAAAATACAAAAACATTAGCTGGGCGTGGTGGCATGCACCTATAGTCCCAGCTACTTGGGAGGCTGAGGCACGAGAATCTCTTGAGCCTGGGAGGCGGAGGTTGCAGTGAGCTGAGATCACAACATTGCACTCCAGCCTGGGTGACAGAGCAGAGACTGTCTCAAAAAAAAAAAAAAAAAAAAAAAAAAAAAAAAGGTTTATGTAAATTTTTATTGAGATAATTGTAGATTCACATGCAGTGGTAAGAATGAATACAGAAAGATCCCATGTACCCTTTACACAATTTTTCCCAATGGAAGCATTTTATAAAACAATAGAAAAATATCACAACCAGGATATTAACATTGATAGAATCCACCCATCCTGTTTGGATTTTCCATTTTAATTTAAAAACTATATTCATTTTTTAATAGCACTTCTTACCATCCTGTATATTTTACTTATTTTGTTTATTTTATTTTTCCCTTTACCAGAATGTAAGCTCCAGGAGGGCGGTGATTTTTGTGTGGTTTGTTCACATCACTGGAACAGAGTCTGGCATAGTGGGTCCTTACACATTTTTGGTGAGTTACTGAATTAATAGTATAATCTCTTATACTGGACTCTGGATACAGTGCAGCAAACACTTGGGCCTGTCTTTGATTCAGTGCAGTGATGCTATACATTTAAAGAGGAATAAGTGAGATTTATTACACTGAGAAATGCTGCTTTGGTTTACGATGAATTCTGTTGGCAGCAGTATTTGTCACAGAAGTGCTATAGCAGTTAAGATCTGTAGTCCAGAAAGAGCCAAACAAGCCTTTGCTTTTCTGCCCTAGAAGCTCCCTTTCATGTCTTCGGCAATTACAGAGTGGATAACCTGCTGAAAAAATTGGAAATCAATTTCAGTTTTTACTAACTAGCATTACAGTCTAGAGACATTAACCAACAAATCAGCTCCAAATGGTTAAGCTCATTCGCCATTAGAAGCATGAACTAATGACACTGCAGAATCAGGGCCACCCTTATTTTACATTTCCAGGTCTTCCAGGTGTTCACTGGTGTCCATTAGCACCTGACAGTCAATTCTTAAATAATGTTGGTGAAACGAATACTGATGGATTTGCACTCTTCCCAAAGCCTTGTTTGGCTACGAACAGTACAGGGAACAATTCTTGACTTACCTCTCAGAATGTTAGGACATCAAGTACAAGAAATGATGTCCTAGATCAAACTTTGTCTATATAATAGAATTTGTTGGTAATGGATAAATAATAAGAAACTTGAGGTAGATGAGTACCATATACAACAACCTCTTTAGAGGATAGTTTGACTAGATATGTCAACTAATGCTTGTGTCCTTTAGATCGGCAATTACATTTCTAGGAATTTAATAGATATTTTTGTACATTTGCTATAACAGAGATATTGACCTTAAGTTTCTTTTCTTAACAATTCTGGGTCATGGGGGTGGATCCCTCATGGCTTGGTGCTATCTTCAGGATAGTGAGTTCTCACGAGATCTGGTTGTTTAAAAGTGTGTGGCACCTCCCTGCCCTCTTGCTCCTGCTTTTCCCATGTGACGTGCCTACTCCCCCTTTACCTTCCACCATGATTGGAAGTTTCCTGAGGTCTCTCTAGAAGCAGATACTGCTACACTTCCTGTACAGCCTGCAGTACCAAGAGCCAGTTATACCTCTTTTCTTATAAATTACCCAGTGTCAGGTATTTCTTTATAGCTATGCAAGAACAGCCTAATACAGTTTGCTAATGACATGAACTATTTCATTCAATTTTTTTTTTTATTTCATTGGCTCTGAGGAATTCTATAATCTGCTGGAAACTTTGTCTAGGCAACTCTAATATATCCCATACCCACAAAGGCTAGTATCACAATTAATCAAAATGTCATTTTCTTATAACATTTGAATTATTGAGGATATTTATTTTGCTTTACCTGTAATAGCAAAAGTGAAAATGAGTTTCTAAAACTTCCAAAATGTATAATACGTGGAAAAAGAGAATACAAAATTCTGTATGTGCTACAGTTGTTTATATACTATATAAAATATGTATATATGTGGCAAAAGATTTATTGCAGCACGTTTATAATAACATAAGAATAGAAACATATGAACATCAATATGAGATTGGTGAAAAAATTGGGATGTTTTTCATACAATGGAAAATTATGCATCTGTGAACAAAAATGAGGTGTTATTTGTGCTTTTATGAAACAGTTTCTAAGGGCTAAGTAAAAGGGCAACTTGTAGGACAGTGTGTATGGTATGATTCAATTTGGGTTAAAAATGTGATATATACACAGGGATATGTATGCAAGTATAAATATGCTTGAAAATGCATAGAACACTTCCAAAGGATACACAAAACACAAAATAATATTTGCCTCTGGGAGAGGAGGAGGGTGGCTTTATTTTTACACTCTTTTGTATATCCATATATCTTTTTTTAATGTAGAAGAAAGGAAAGATACAGTTTCATATCAGTTCAGGATAGTCACAGAGGAAGAAGGCTAGAATCACGCCACATGAATCTCACATGTAGGAATACAAATTTGAAAAAGTTCATATAGGAGATGGGCATGATTCTGTGACATGAAACTTTTCAAAGAAAACGTGGTTCATGCAGGATAGGACACAAGCAGGACACAATGTAATTCTGACTTTTACACGAGTTGGGGGTAATACAGTCATCCCAAAATGGGCCTATTCTGTTGATAACAAAACCTTGGGTTACCTTGTAGGTATAACAGAGCCCAAAACTGCAAGTCATGTAGCCTGGGCATGCACAATAGGAAAAACTTTGACCTCTAACAACACCCAAAGCAACCATGCCTCCCTTTGGAACTAAGAAGATCAGGGCATGACCGGAACCTGAATGTCAGAACTCCTTCAGAAGCAAGGGAGCCCTTGGCCTAGAAGATCTGGTGCTAAAATCTGCCTCAACATACCTTATGTAAATGGTCAAATTTGAGGTCCTCCAATCAGACTCTGCCAAGACAACATTCCTAAATCCTTTCCCTTACCCTCTGATCCCTTAAAACTTACCCCAGATCCCAAACTGGGGAGACAGATTTGACTCCCACGCCTGTCTCCTTGCTGGCCAGTTTTGCAATAATGCCTTTCTTTTCTCAAAAGTTGGTGCCATAGCATTGGCTTCTGTGCACTTAAGGAAGTGAGCCTATTTGCTTGATAACATAAGGACGCTTTTAAAAGTCTGAGGACAATAAATAGCTACCACTGATTGAGCACGTGCCACAGGCCAAGCTTTTCATGGGTCATCGCATTGGATCTTTATGACAACCCCATGAAGTAGACACAATTATAGTTATCCCCTTTTACAGACAAGACAGGGAAGTACAGAGAAGCTAAGTAACTTGTCCAAGATAATGCAACCAGAAGAAAGAATTATTGTCTTATTCTTCCTGTGTTAGCCAAATATACACCAACAGATGGAAGTGTGGTTCTAATACAGCAAAGAAAAATTGTAATTAGGTTAAAGGAAAGATTCTATATTAAAATTTTTTTGCACCACAAAGTATAAAATAAAATATTTTTGTTGTTGTCATTGAGCTCAGTGAGAATAACATGTAAGAGTGCTCATGGTCCTGGGCTGCATTCAGCCCAAGCCCTTACATGAAGTATAGGGAAGATGGTGGACTTACTGAATTCAGCAACTGGTCAGACCACACTTGGAGCACTCTTTATAAAAATCTATCTTTTAAAAATTAATTAAAAATTAATAATTTTTTTATAATTAAAAATTAAAAGATGAGCCATCAGTAGTATTAAAGAAGAATTTGAAAAGAAAAATATTTATGATCGTTTGCTACCACAACTACTCATTTAAGTTTTTTTCATGTTATTTCCAAGTAACATTTTCACGTGTTTGCATTTTGCTGCAATCATAATATATAATTTTTTTGCATTCTTTGCATGCCATACATAATCATCTTCATGATCATTTTTAGAGGATGAATAATTTTCTGTCATGTGGATGCACCATAATTTATTACATCAAATTGGTGGGTAGTGAGCCTGTTTGCATTTTTCTTTCCATTATAGAAAATTGTCATTTTGATCAATTGGGATTCTAACTTTTCTATGTTGGATATATTATGATTGTCCAAAAATAGCTTCAGGCTGATTTTAGAATTTTTTTCAGAGCCAGTGGAATGAAAAAGGAATGATAGGACATTTCTACATTTCTTCTTCATTAGCTAATATTTTGTTTTTTTTTTTTTTTCTCAGTGATTTATACCAGGGTTAATGCAAAGGAACTTGAGGTCAATGATAAACATCCTAAAGGTTGTCTTAATATGTAAAGAAGGCCAAACCACAGCATTGCCTTTGGTGAAGGAGACAAATACAAGTTTCTTTAGAGTAACTGCAGCAGTAATGCAGGAAATTAACGATCCAGTGATGAACTATTGTGATATTTTAGACTGTTCTGTATAAATCAGTAAGTAGCAGCCGGGCGCGGTGGCTCACGCTGTAATCCCAGCACTTTGGGAGGCCGAGGTGGGCAGATCACAAGGTCAGGAGATCCAGACCATCCTGGCTAACACGGTGAAACCCCATCTCTACTAAAAATACAAAAAATTAGCCGGGCGAGGTGGCGGGCGCCTGTAGTCCCAGCTACTCGGGAGGCTGAGGCAGGAGAGTGGCGTGAACCCGGAAGGCGGAGCTTGCAGTGAGCCGAGGTCACGCCACTCCACTCCAGCTTGGGCAATAGAACGAGACTTACGTCTCAAAAACAAAACAAAACAAAAAAAAAACATTCACTAAGTAGGGAAAACTGAAAATTACTGCACTCTGAGCAAATTCAACTAGCCCACAGTGTTTCTAAAAGCCATACTCTCTCTTGTCCATCTGGTGAACTTTAATTTCTTTTTTCAGAGTCAGTTTCGTGGTCACCATCTTTGCAAAGCTTTCCTTCCCCTATTCCAGAACAGAACCCTGTAATATACTCTCCTCTTGCCCTTCTCCTAACATTTACAACTTTGAGCACTACTACTCTGTTTTTCAGAATAAATGATGAGTTCCTTGGGGCTGAGACTTTGTCTCGCTCATCATTCTAGCTCCACCATCTACCACAGTAGCAGGCAACTAGTAATGTTTTCTTTACAAAGCTTAATGACTGCTTGTTGAATGCATTACAGAGTGAACAATGAGGATCTATTTTCTCTGTTGTATTTTGTCCAGCAAGAAATGTGCTGGCTCTGAGTTTACAGTGTGCACACACAGACACACACACACACACACACACACACACACACACGTGCTGCAATGCAGAGTTGGAGATTCTTTAATCAATACATCCCCCTCTATGGAAGAGGAAGGCAGGAGGGTAGCTGGGAACGGGCCTAAGTGAGCTATCCTGCAGTGTCTGATACACATCCTTTCATAAAGGTTCACACCAGCACCCCCAAAAATTCAGTCATTCCTGGGTAACAGAGCACTCCTTTTAGAGTGTATTATTTTACACATTTGAGATTCTCCTCATTTTTTAAAGTGGCCGTTCACTTCCTGCAATCTCTATATCTTTGTTAAAGCTGAAGAACATGTTTATTCATTATACCCTTCCCAGATCCAAACTGTTTGAAATAGTTTATCTTCAGAAAGTAAGAAGAGATGTAAGAGGAAAGGATCACCAGGCTCTGTGTATTATTAACAGGAAGGAAATCCCAGATATCCAGGGACATTCCTAGTCTTATCGCCAGCTTTTTTTTTTTTTTTTTTTTAAAGAAACTCCTTTATTCATTTTTCATTTAAATTTCTAAATCATCATGTCCAGACATCTTATACTAAGAAATATACTTGTCCCAACTTTGCCTCTCCAGCTTTATTTCGAACCAAATTATTTTTTCTTAGGTCAGCAGCTTTAGTCAACATCTCTTCTTTCCCAAATGTGCATTTAAATTTCAACTCTGCTACTGTTCTGACAAACTCCCAGTCCTTGTCACTGTAGTGTTTCAACTTCTCTGATCTTAAACAAAAACTGCTGATTGACCGCTATAATTGTAAAACCTTGGAAGGCCAAGCCACTATCTGATATCAGAGATGTCAAACCCTCTAATTGGACACCTCAGGTCTAGTCAGATGTTTCCCAGGGTATCTATTCTTAGGAGAATACCTTACTGATATAAAGCCAAGATTTAGGATAATTAAAGGTAGCCAATAATTTGGGTGAGGCAACATCTCTAATGGCCAACTCATGCCACATGTATATACAAGTTACCAGTGGTATGATACACAGAGATATACCGGAGTCATCAATGATAATCCAGTAGTACCCCGTATCTGTGAAATTCTCTCCTAAACATGACTAGATTTTAGTAAGCACTCTGGGTTTCAGGCAGCAGTGAATACTTTCTAAAAGGCAACTACAGGTGGGCCTAATGTCAATTCCTGTTGAAATTACGTAATGATTAATTAAAAGGATGATTTTTTTTGGAGCACATAGGGAAGCTGCATGATTGTAACAACATTTCATGTCAAATCAATCTAATTATCTCTTTTACAGGGCTGCTAAACTGTAGTTAAGAGGAGTGCCCTATATATATAAGGATTTTATTAAGACTTAACTCTTTCCTATGATATCCTTTGAAATAAGTTGGAGAGAAATAGGCTAGATAACAGTAAGTTCAAAGACTCAAAATTATCAAACAATGTTATGGTAACATGCATTTTAGTAGATCAACGTTAGTTTGAGGGAAGTTCTTTAATGCCAGGTTATAAGATTGAACACCTGTTCTAGTCAACATTTTTCTAAAATGGAACTCAGATATTGGCTGCCTCGTTATTCTTCCGTTCTATTATGCTTGCATGCCAATGCATTACCTCGTGGAATTTCACTAAAGAATCCATTCATGCAAATGGGATTACCTCAAACTAAAAATCTTCTGGATAGCAAAGAAACAATCAACAGAATGAGAAACAACCTACAGAATGGGATAACATATTTGCAAACGGTGTATGTGATGAGAGGTTAGTATGTTTTTAAAAAAGAATTCAAACAACTGAATAGTAAGGGAACAAATAATCTAATTAAAAATGAGCAAAGGACCTGAACAAACATCTCTCAAAAGAAAACAGAAATAGCCAACAGGTATATGGAAAAATGTTTAGCATCACTAATCATCAGGGGAATGCAAATTAAAACTACAATGAGCTACCACCTCACACCTGTTAAAATAGCTATTATCCAAAAGACAAAAGATAACAAATGCTGGCATGGATGTGGAGAAAAGGGAAACTTTATATACTGTTGGTGGGAATGTAAATTAATATAGTTATTATGGAAAATAGTATGAAGTTCCTAAAAAAATTAAAAATAGAACTGCCTTATGATCCGGCAATCCCACTTCTGGGTATACATTCAAAGGAAATGAAATCAGTATGTCAAAGAAACATCTGCATTCCAAGGTTCATTGTAGCATTATTCACAACAGCCTAAGTGAATGGAAGCAGCCAAAGTATCCATCAACAGATGAATGGATAATGCAAATGTGGTAAATATACACAATGCAATACTATTCTGCCTTAAAAATGAAGGCGATACTGTCACGTGTGAAAATATGGTTGAACCTCAAGGACATTAAATTAGGTGAAATAAGCCAGGCACAGAGAGACAAATACTTCATGATCTCACTTATTTGTGGAGTATAAAAAAAGTTGAATTCGTATAAACAGTGAATAAGATGGTGGTTACCAGAAACTGGAGGTTTGGGGGTTAGGGAGATACTGGTCAAAGGGCACAACATTTCAGCGAGACAAGAGGAATGAGTTCAAGAGATTGATTGGCCATGGTGGCTACTGTTAATAACAATATATTATATGTTTGAAAAATCACTAGAACGGTAGATCTCACCACAAAAAAATGACATGTGAGCAATGTAGATTTTCTTGAAACTTTGATAAATCAAAGGAGAGATTTTATGTTATATCCTCCCAAGCTGACAAGTTAACCCTTCCATCAGATGCCTGAGTTTTATTGTCCTTTGGCTGCTGTGCCACCACTAAGGGTTCTTTTCAATTTCTCTGATACTTTCCCATCATTCTTGGTTCTTGTTTCTCCTCTTTCCTCAATTTCCCTCAGGAATTTCAAATTCTGTTTTTCTTTATAAAGTAGAGCAATTCAACTTGAACCTAGTTTCTACTTTCAGTTCCTACCTGCAAGTTTATATACCCAACACCATGAGGGCACTAGTCAAAATAAGAAACTCTCTAGCCTAACAGGACCAATCCTCTTTGGAAAGCAGGCAGGAGTATAAATAGAAAGATTTAACATCTGTGGCTTAGATGATAAAAATGAGAACATATGTAGAACAGACTGGTGAGGATGGTGAGGGACTCAAAACCACGATATTCTTGTTATCAGTTGTTTTGTAACAAACATCCTAAAAATGTAGTGGCTTAAAACAACAATTTATTATTTTCTCCATGGTTCTGAGAGTTGACTGTGCTCACCTGGGCAGTTCTCTCTTGGGGATTTCTCATGCATTGGCACTTAAATAGTGGGTGGTCCTGGAGCCACCTGAAGACTTGACTGGGCTGGATAATATTCACTCATATGTCTGATACCTCAGTCCTGCCCCATACATTTCTTTTTCAGAAGAGTGGGCTGGGGTTTTTACCTGGGGTTCAGGGATCAAAGAAGAATGTGCCAAGAGCACATGTTCTAAGGCAGAAGTTGGAAGCCTTTTTATAAGATATTCTTGGATGTCCCAGAACTTCATTTTCACTGTATTCTATTGGTCAAGACAAATCATTAAAACCAGCCCAGATTCAAGGAATGGGAAATTAAACTCCACCTTTTGTTGGAGGAACAGCATGCATTTGCAAGTAGGGAAGGAACTGATGGTGCCATCTTTGATTTTCATCCACTGTCTGCCTTCTTGCCACTACAATTTGCATCCCTCCTACATGCAAAATTATATCATTCCCTCCTAAGATCCCCAAAGTGTCCTTTTATTTTAGCATTGAGTCAAACTCCAGGATCTTGTCATCTAATCAGATGCAGGTGTAGTTCTTTTTGGTATCACACCTTGAGTATGGTTTCTCTTAATGGGAAGACCTTGAGCCAAAGAGACCAGTTTATTTGCTCTCTGCATGCCCAAGATGCAATGGGGACACAGGGGACCATGGCTAACAAGAAACATTCCTGTACAAAAGGGAAGGGACTGACACATAGTAGTCACATGAAGCACATGTCACCTGTTGTTTTGAGTGGGTCCGATCTTGCTCCCTGAGAATGATTCACCATGGCTTTTGGCTCTGGATTCTGAGTCACTCTTCCTCTTCCGTAAGAAATAGCTCATGTTTGCAACTGAGCAATTTTCTCAGCCTGCTTCCTCATAGAAGTTTGGGGGTCCAAAGACTTGTTTTTGTATATATGTGTGTGTGTGTGTGTGTGCATGTGTGTGTGTGTATGTATATATATATAAAAAATGGAATTAGAAGGCATAAAGTCTTCTGTTACTTGTTCTTTTGTCATTCCCCCACAAGCGTATGAAACTTCTCAATGTTCCATGTTATCATCAATCGTTTATATGGCCAAACTTTAAAAATGTTCCCAATCTAAGGATACAAAAATAATATGTCATTGTGGGTTTAATCTGCACTTCTGTGATTACCATCAATAATAATGAATTTGGGCGTCCTTTTTTTGTGGATTATACAGATTTCTTGTTCTGTGAAATGCCTGTATATGTCTTTCGCTTATTTTTCTTTATTGGCATAGTTTAATAGATTTTTAGACATTCTTTAAATATTATGGAATATAATCAGTTTTAGGTTTTATGTGTTGAAAATACCTTTTCCTAGTTTGTGGCTTATCTTTTTGCTTTCTTTATCATGTTATTTATTTATTTTTATTTCAATGTTTTTTGGGAACAGGTGGTGTGGATAAGTTCTTTAGTGGTGATTTCTGAAATTTTGGTGCACCCATCACCCATCACCTGAGCAGTGTACACTGTATCCAATGTGTTTTATCCCTCACCTCCCTTCCCCTGAGTCCCCAAAGTCCATTGCATCATTCTTATGCCCTTGCATCCTCATAGCTTAGCTTCCACTGTGATAACATACAATGTTTGGTTTTCCATTCCTGAATTACTTCACTTAGAATAATGGTCTCCAACTTCATCCAGGTTGCTGGAGAATGCCATTATTTCATTCCTTTTTATGGCTGAGTAGTATTCTGTGATTATACACACACACACACACACACACACCTCTCTCGCATTTTCCTTATCTACTTGTTAATTGATGGGCATTTGGGCTGATTCCATATTTTTTGCAATTGCAAATTGTGCTGCTATAAACATGCATGTGCATGTCTTTTTCGTATAATGACTTCCTTTGCTCTGGGTAGATACCCAGTGGTGGGATTGCTGGATCAAATGGTGGATCTACTTTTAGTTCTTAAGGAATCTGCACAGTTTTCCATAGTGGTTGTACTAGTTTACTTTCTCACCAGCAGTGTAAGTGTTCCCTTTTCACCACATCTATGACAACATCTATTTTTTAAATTCTTTCTTTTTTTTTTTGAGACAGAGTCTTGCCCTCTCAGCAGGCTGGAGTGCAGTGGCACGATCTCTGCTCACTGAAACTTCTGACTCCCTTGTTCAAGAAATTCTCCTGCCTCAGCCTCCCGAGTAGCTGGAACTACAGGCATGCACCACCACACCCAGCTAATTTTTGTATTTTTTTTTTTTTTTCAGTAGAGATGGGATTTCACCATGTTAGCCAGGATGGTCTTGATCTCCTGGCCTTGTGATCCATCTGCCTTGGCCTCCCAAAGTGCTGGGATTACAGGCATGAGCCAATGTGCCCGGCCTTTTGATTTTTTAAATTATGGCCACTATTGTAGGAATAAGGTGGTATCCCATTGTGGTTTTGATTTGCATTTCCCTGATAATTAGTGATGTTGAGCATTTTTTCATATATTTGTTGGCCATTTGTATATTTTTTTTGAGAATTGTCTATTTATGTCCTTAGCCCACTTTTTGATATTATTATTTGTTTTTTTCTTGCTGATTTGAGTTCCTTGTAGTGTCCAGATATTAGTCGTTTGTCAGATGCATAGTTTGCAAAGATTTTCTCCTACTCTGTGAGTTGTCAGTTTACTCTGATGAATATATCTTTTGGTGTGCAGAAGCTTTCTAGTTTAATTAAGTCCCATCTATTCATCTTTATTTTTATTGCCTTTACTTTTGGGGTCTTAGTTATGAATTCTTTGCCAGGCTGATGTCTAGAAGAGTTTTTCCAATGTTGTCTTCTAGAATATTTATGGTTTCAGGTCTTAGATTTAAGTCTTTGATCCATCTTGAGTTGATTTTTGTATAAAGTGAGAGATGAAGATCCAGTTTCATTCTTCTACCTGTAGCTTGCCAATTATTCCAGCACTGTTTGTTGAATATGATGTCCTTTCCTCTACTTTATGTTTTTGTTTGCTTTGTCAAAGATCAGTTGTTTGCCTTTATTTCTGGGTTCTCTATTCTGTTCTATTGGTCTATGTGCCTATTTTTATACCAGTACTATGCTGTTTTGGTGACTATAGCCTTGTAGTATAATTTGAAGTCAGATAATGTGATGCCTCCATATTTGTTCCTTGTTTTTTGAAACAGAGTCTCACTCGCCCAGGCTAGAATGCAGTGGTGCAATCTCAGCTCACTGCAACCTCCGCCTCCTGGATTCAAGTGATTCTTATGCCTCAGCCTCCAAAGTAGCTGGGGCACAGGTGTGTGTCACCAGTCCTGGCTAATTTTTGCATTTTTCAAAGTAGAGACAGGATTTCGCCATGTTGCCAGGCTGGCAGATTTGTTCTTTTTGCTTAGTTTTGTTTTGGCTATGCAGGCTCTTTTTTGGTTCCATGTAAATTTTAGAATTGTTTTTTCTAGTTCTGTGAAGAATGTTGATGGTATTTTGATGGGAATTGCATTAATTTGTAGATTGCTTTTGGCAGTATGGTCATTTTCACAATACTGATTCTACCCATCCATAAGCACAAGATGTATTTCCATTTGTTTGTGTCATCTATGATTTCTTTCAGCAGTGTTTTAGAGTTTTCCTCATAGAACTCTTTCACCTCCTTGGTTAGGTATATTCCTAAGATTTTTTTTTTTTTTTTTTTTTTTTTGCAGCTATTGTAAAAGGGGTTGCATTCTTGATTTGATTCTCAGATTGATCGCTGTTGGTGTATAGCAGTGCTACTGATTTGTGTACATTGATTCTGTATCCTGAATCTTTACTGAATTCATTTATCAGATCTAGGAGCTTTTTGATTGAGTCTTTAGGGTTTTCTAGGTATACGATCGTATAATTGGTGAACAGAGACAGTTTGACTTCCTCTTTACTGATTTGAATGCCCTTTATTTCTTTCTCTTGACTGACTGCTCTGGCTAGGACTTCCAGCACTATGTTGATTAGAAGTGGTAAAAGTGGGCATCCTTGTCTTGTTCCAGTTCTCAGGGGGAATGCTTTCAACTTTTCCCTGTTCAGTACAATGTTGGCTGTGTGTCTGTCATAGATGGCTTTTATTATCTTAAGGTATGTCCTTTCTATGCCGATTTTGTGGAGGGTTTTGGTCATAAAGGATGCTTGATTTTGTCAAATGCTTTTTCTGCATCTGTTGAGATGATCATGTGATTTTTGTTTTTAATTCTGTTTATATGGTGTATCACATTTATTTACTTCCATATATTAAGCCATCCCTGCATCCTTGGTATGAAACCCATTTTAGCATGGTGGATTATCTTTTTGATATGCTGTTAGATTCAATTAGCTAGTATTTTCTTGAGGATTTTTGTATCTATATTCATCAGAGATATTGGTCTGTATTTTTCTTTTTTTTTTGTTATGTCTTTACCTGGTTTTGGTATTATGGTGATAGTGGCTTCATAGAATGATTTAGGGAGGATTCCCTCTTTTTCTATCTTTGGAAAAGTTTCAATCACATTTATTGACTTCCTTTTTTTCTTTTAATTTTACTTTAAGTCCTGGGATACATGTGCAGAATGTGCAGGTTTGTTACATAGGTATACATGTGCCATGGTGGCTTGCTGAATCTATTCGCCTGACAGGCCGTGGTGTGTGATGTTCCCCTCCCTGTGTCCACGTGTTCTTATTGTTCAGCTCCCACTTATGAGTGAGAATATGTGGTGTTTGGTTTTCTGTTCCTGTGTTAGTTTGCTGAGAATGATGGCTTCCAGCTTCATACATGTCCCTGCAAAGGACATGAACTCATTATTTATGGCTGCATTGTATTCCATGGTGTATATATGCCACATTTTCTTTATCTGGTCTATCATTGATGGGCATTTGGGTTGGTTCCAAGTCTTTGCTATTGTAGTGCTGCAATAAACATAAATGTGCATGTGTCTTTATAGTAGAATTATTTATAATCCTTTGGTCGTATACCCAGTAATGGGATTTCTGGGTCAAGTGGTATTTCTGGTTCTAGATCCTTGAGGAATTGCCACACTGTCTTCCACAGTGGTTGAACTAATGTACATTCCCACTAGCAGTATAAAAGCATTCCTATTTCTCCATAGCCTCACCAGCATCTGTTGTTTCCTGACTTTTTAATAATTGCCATTCTAACTGGCCTGAGATGGTATCTCACTGTGGTTTTGATTTGCATTTCTCTAATGACAAGTGATGATGAGCTTTTTCTCATATGTTTGTTGGCCACATAAATGTCTTCTTTTGAGACGTGTCTGTTCATATCCTTTGCCCACTTTTTGATGGGGTTGCTTGTTTTTTTCTTGTAAATTTGTATAAGTTCCTTGTAGATTCTGGGTATTAGCCCTTTGTCAGATGGATAGATTGCAAAAATTTTCTCCCATTCTGTTTTCTTTTTTTTTGTTATGTCTTTTCCTGGTTTTGGTATTAGGGCAATAGTGGTTTCATAGAATGACTTAGAGAAGATTCCCTCTTTCCCTATCTTTCGAATAGTTTCAATAGGATTGATGCCCATTCTTCTTTGAATGTCTGATATAATTCAACTGTGAATATGTCTGGTTCTGGACTGTTTTTTGTTGACAGTTTTTAAATTACCATTTCAATCTTGCTGCTTGTTATTAGTCTGTTCAGAGTTTCTATTTCTTCCTGGTTTAATCTAGGAGGGTTGTATATTACTAGGAATTTATCCATCTCCTCTAGGTTTTTTAGTTTTTGGGGATAAAGGCCTTGAATTATCTTTTGTATTTCTGTGGTATCAGTTGTAATATATTTTTTTTTTCCCTAATTGAGCTTATTTGAATCTTCTCTCTTCTTTTCTTGGTTAATCTTGCTAATGGTCTATCAATTTTGTTTATCTTTTCAAAGAAGATTTTTTGTTCCATTTATCTTTTGTTATCATTTTTAGTTTGTTTGTTTGTTTCAATTTCATTTAGTTCTGCTCTGATCTTTGTTATTTCTTTTCTTCTGCTGGATTTAGGTTTGGTTTGTTCTTGTTTCTCTAGTTCCTTGAGGTCTGACATTAGATTGTCTATTTGTGCTCTTTCAGACTTTTTGATGTATGCATTTAATGCTATGAACTCTCCTCTTAGCCCTGCTTTTGCTGTATCCCAGAGGTTTTGATAGGTTGTATCACTATTATTTTTCAGTTCAAATAATTTTTAAGTTTCCATCTTGATTTCATTATTGACCCAAAGATTGTTTAAGAGCAGATTATTTAATTTCCAGGTATTTGCATGGTTTTGAGGGTTCCTTTTGGAGTTGATTTATAATTATATTCCACTGTGATCTGAGAGAGTACTTGATAGAATTTTGATTTTCTTAAATTTATTGAGATGTGTTTTGTGGCCTATCATATGATCTATCTTGGAGAATGTTCCATGTACTGATGAATACAATGTATATTCTGCAGTTGTTGGGTAGAATGTTCTGTAAATATCTATTAAGTCCACTTGTTCTAGGGTAGAGTTTAAGTGCATTGTTTTTTTGTTGACTTTCTGTCTTGATGACCTACCTAGTGCTGTCAGTGGAGTATTGAAGTCCCCCACTATTATTGTATTGTTGTCTGTCTCCTTTCTTAGGTCTAGTAGTAATTTCTTAGGTCTAGTACAAATTTGGGAGCTCCAGTGTTAGGTGTGTATATATTTAGAATTGTAATATTTTCCACTGGACTAGTCCTTTTATGAATATATAATGCCCCCTTTGTCTTTTTTTTTTTTTAACTGTTGTCATTTTAAAATCTGTTTTGTCTGATATGAGAATAGCTACTCCTGCTCACTTTTGGTGTCCATTTGCATGGACTATCTTTTTCCACCCCTTTGTCTTAAGTTTATGTGAGTCTTTATATGTTAGGTGAGTCTCTTGAAGACAACAGACATTGGTTGGTGAATTCTTATCCATTCTGCCATTCTGTATCTTTTAAGTGGATCATTTAGGCTATTTATGTTGAACATTGGTATTGAGATGTGAAGTACTGTTCTATTTATCTTGCTAGTTGTTGCCTGAATACATTAAAAAAAAAAAATTATTGTTGTGCTATTGTCTTATAGGTCCTGTGAGATTTATGCTTTAAGGAGGTTCTGTTTTGGTGTAGTTCAAGGATTTGCTTCAGGATTTAGAGCCCCTTTTAGCAGTTCTTATAGAACTGGCTTGGTAGTGGCAAATTCTCTCAGCATTTGTTTGCCTGAAAAAGACTGTATCATTCCTTCATTTATGAAGCTTAGTTTCACTGGATACAAAATTCTTGGCTGATAATTGTTTTGTTTAAGGAGGCTAAAGATAGGACCCCAATTCCTTCTAGCTTATAGGGTTTCTGCTGAGAAATCTGCTGTAATCTGATAGGTTTTCCTTTGTAGGTTACCTGATGCTTCTGCCTCACAGCTCTTAAGATTCTTTCCTTTGTCTTGACTTTAGATAACCTGATGACTGTGTGCCTGGCTGATGATCATTTTGTGATGAATTTCCCAGGTGTTCATTGAGTTCCCTGTATTTGGATGTCTAGATCTCTAGCAAGGCCAGGGATGTTTTCCTCAATTATTCCCTCAAGTAAGTTTTCCAGACTTTTAGATTTCCCTTATTCCTTGGGAACACCAATTATTCTTAGGTTTGGTCATTTAATATAATCCCAAACTTCTTGGAGCCTTCATTCATTTTCTAAAATTCTTTTTTCTTTGTCTTTGTCAGATTGAGTTAATTCAAAAGCCTCATCTTTGAGTTCTAAAGTTATTTCTTCTACCTGTTCAATTCTATTGTTGAAACTTTCCAGTGTATTTTGCATTTCTCTAAGTGTGCCTTTCGTTTCCAGAAGTTGTGATTGTATTTTATTGATGCTTATCTAGTTCTCTGGAGATTTTTCCTTCATATCCTGCATTCTATTATTTTTAAAATTTCTCTAAGTTGATTTTTACCTTTCTCTGGTACCTCCTTGATTAGCTTAATAATCAACCTTCCGAATTCTTTTTCTGGCAATTCAAAGATTTTTTTTTTGGTTTGGATCCATTGCTGGTGAGCTAGTGCAATCTTTTGGGGGTGTTAAAGAACCTCGTTTTGTCATATTACCAGAATTGTTTTTCTGGTTCCTTCTCATTTGGGTAGACTATGTCAGAGAAAAGATCTGGGGCTCGAAGGCTGCTCTTCAGATTCTTTTGTCTCACAGGATGATCACTTGATGTGGTGCTCTCCCCCTTCCCCTAGAGATGGGACTTCCTGAGAGCTGGACTGCAGTGATTATTTCTGTTCTGGGTCTAGCCACCCAGCAGAGCCACTGGCCTCTGGGTTGGTACTGGGGAGTGTCTGCAAAGAGTCCTGTGATGATATTTGTCTTCAGGTCTCTCAGCCAGGGATATTAGCACCTGCTCCAGTGGAGGTAGGAGAGTGAAGTGGACTCCGTGAGGGTCCTTGGTTGTAGTTTTGTTTAGTGTTCATTTTTTTTTTTTTTGAATGCTGCTTATACTAGCAATGAAGTAGTCACAGGGACAGACTCAGGACCTCTAGTTAGCCAGTATGTTACAGATGGTGGAATTAGCTGTTGTTTTCTCCTTTCTTGGGGCAGGGTTGCTCTTTTATGAATTGCTGTAATGGCTTAAGTTGGTTGACCTCCAGCCATGAGGTAACGCTTTCAAGAGAGCATCATCTGCAGTAGTACAGCAGGGATACAAGCTTTCCCCAAGGTTGTCTGGATAAGATTTGGTTTCTCAGGTGATGGGCAGGGTCATAGAGCTCCCAAGAGATTACATGTCTTTTGTCTTTGGCTACCAGGGCAGGTAGACAAAGACCATCAGGTGGGGCCAGGGTTAGGCATGTCTGAGCTCAGACTCTTTTTGGGCAGAGTTTGTTGCAGCTGCTGTGGGGATGGGGGTGTGGTTCTCAGGCCATGTTCCCAGGGGGATTATTGCTGCCTCTCCTGCATCATATAGGTCATCAGGGAAGTGGGGGAGAGCCAGCAGTGACAGGCCTCACCTAGCTCCCATGCAGCCAGCAAGGCCAGTCTCACTCCCACTGTGCTCCCCCAACAACACCGAGTTTATATCCAGGCAGCTGGTGTGTAGGGCTGAGATCTTGCCCCAGGCTACAAGCCTCCCCACTGAGAAAGCAAGCAGGGCTTTCAGGCTTCGCCCCTCCCCACCTGCTGTGGCTTCTGTGCTTGTATCTGCACTTCCTGCTCATCACCTCCACCTCCCTTGATTCTACCCAGGAAAATTTATTATTACGAAGTTCATCTGAAAGTTTCCTTCTCCCTGGGGTCCTTTCCAATTCCACTGGCAGCCCACCCCAAGGACTTCTGTGAGATAAAGGCAGAAATGGCTTCCCTGGGCTTCCCTGGGGACTGGGAGTACCTATCAGGCTCTTCCCACTTCTTCTACTGTTATATTTTGCTTGGCTCTCTACATTTATGTCAGTTCTAGGTACTGTTAAATCCTCCTGTGATCTGTATTTTCAGGTTTCCCAGTGAGGATGTGTGTTTGGAGGTAGACTTTCCCCCTTTCACGCTTTGGGCCGTCACAGTTGTTTGGCTGCCTCGTGGAGTTTGCAGTGGCAAGCTGCTTCTTTGTGCGAATTCTTTTGGTTTTCCTATTATGTTCCTGAGGCAGTTCTTGGAGCAAAAGTTCATGATGTGAGTATTCACGTGCTGTTCTGTCTGTCCAAGTGGGAGCTGCAAGTTAGTCCTACCTCCTATCCGCCATTTTTTACACCCTCTTTATCATGTTATTTGAACAGAAATTCTTAATTTTAATGTATTCAAATTTATCATTTCCTTTTTTTATGGTTGTGCTTGTTTCTCGTTTAAGACTTTCTTTGCCTTGAGTCGTAAAGATATTCTTCCTTTTCTTTGAAGTCTTGTAGTTTTGATTTTCATGTTTAAATTATTAATCCATACACATGATGTGAGTTAAGGATCAATTTTCATTTATTTCATATGGATAACCTATGTTAGCAGCCTTATTTATTGTATGTTCTTTTTTGATTTTTAATTATTTGATTTTTCTAAAATTTTTAATATTTGTGAATGCATGGTAGGTATATATATATTTACAGGTTCATAAGATGTTTTGATACAGGCATGCAATGTGAAATAAGAACATCAGGGAGAATGGGATATCCCCCTCCCCTCAAGCATTTGTCCTTTGAGTTACAAACAATGCAATTGCATTCTTTATTTTTAAAAGTACAATTAAGTTATTATTGACTATAGTCACCCTGTTGTGCTATCAAATAGTAGGTCTTATTCTTTCTATATATATTTTTTGTACCCATTAATCATCCCTACCTCCCCTCCAACCCCTCACCACCCTTCTCAGCCTCTGGTAACATCATTTTGTATGTCCTTTTGACATTATCAGCAATTCAGCTTTGCCTGAAATCAAGTTTCCAATATTCACGGGTCTCTTTCTTTTCTTTCTTTCTTTCTTTCTTTTTCCTTTTTTTATTGAAACGGAGTCTTGCTCTGTTGCCCAGGCTGGAGTACAGTGGTGCAATCATAGCTCACTGCAGCCTCGACCTCCTAGCCTCCCAAGTAGCTGGTACTAGGTGCATGCCATCATGCCCAGCTGATTTTTGTATTTTCAGTAGAGATGGGGTTTCACTGTGTTGCCCAGGCTGGTCTGGAACTCCTGGCCTCAAGTGATCCTCTTTACTTGGCTTCCCAAAGTGCTGGGATGACAGGCATGAACTACTGTCGCTGGCTTCATGATTCTCTTTCTAAACTCTCTATTTTGTTAGACATCTGTGACCAGTACTACACTGGTCTCTTTGATCACTTTCACATTGCTTCAGTTACTATATCTTTATAATAAATCTTGGTATCTAGTAGGTCAGGCCTCCCAAGTTGGCTCTTCAGGACTGCCCTGGATCTTTTTGACCCTTTGTGCTTTTATACAAATTATAGAATCAGCTCTTTGGGTTCCAAAAAAACAATGCAAAACAGACAATCCCCATTCATTGTGTGATTGAAACTATAGGCTTTACTAAAATATTGTCACTGTCACTCCCCCGCATACCCTCATTTCCTTCCTAACTCGATTTGGATTCCAGGTATAATCAATTCTTTGCAAATACCTGAAATTCTCTAAACTCCCTTGTCCCTCTGTTCCTTCTTTATACTTCTCCCACATAATTGCTTAATTTCTCTGTGCTTCTACCCCATCAGCCAAATTGCTAGAGAAAAACAAATAACTATACTGAGTGGTTTCATTTAAAATTCATGACCACGGATCTCAAATGGGTGCTCAAAATTGTCTAAATGTTCAATTACACTTGCCATTTTCCAAAATTACCGCTATCATACCTTTCCCTCTTCTCAAACTTCCTATTCCTGTCCCTCCTTTCCTGACTCTCAGCTGATGCTCTTGCTTCACACTTCGCTGAGGAAGTCAGAGCAAAGATCAGAAACTTCCTCATTATCCCATCTCCAGCACCCACAGTGTCCGCCCTCCCTGCTGTGCTAAGAATGAACTCTCCCTCTCAAAGGCCAACTCCTTCACTTGTGTTCTGAATCTCATTCCTCTTATTTTTCAAGACACCTCCTTTTGCATTCCCTCTCTTCTATGTCATCCCTTGTTCACTTTCCATGGACTAACTTCCATCAGCATAAAAAACAGACACTATTATCAAACTAACAAATAGGTAAAACCTCTTAGGATCTCTTCTTTCAGCTAATATACCAGCAGAGGTTGTATGATGTTGTGGTTATGAACATAAACTCCGATGGCAGACTCTTTGGGTTCAAATTTCTCTGCCACTAACCCTCACTGTGATCCTGGGCAAACTCCCTTGTTCAGTAAAGGAGCCACTAGCCACATGTGGACATTTACATTTAAGTTTATATTAATTAAAATTAAATTAAATTAAAAATTCAGTTTTTCATTTGGACTGGTGACATTTCAAGTGGAGCTGGGGCTACCACATTAGATGACACAAATACAGAACTATTCCATTATTGCAGGAAGTTCCACTGGACATGGCTGGTCTAGAGTAGGTGCATTCCCCTTCCCAGTTTTATTCTATCATGTTGCCATTTTAATATCATAGCACTTATTGCTCTCTGATATATTTTGTGTTTACCTGTCTATTTATTTATTGCCTGTATTTTCCTATTAGAATACAACCTCCATGGGAGCAGGTTCTGCTTCACCATTTGATTCCCAGTGCCTAGAACAGGGCCTGATGCTACCACGTTCAACAAATATTTATTCAGTGATGGCTGATCAGACATTTAAAAAGCTTTGGGCTAAGAAGAGAAGTGTTTACCTAGACATAGTGTACTCATTTTCACGTTGCTCCCGGATATTAACTGTGGTATATTGATAGTGAGGAATAAAGTGATTACTAATATTTTGATGCTTATGGACTTCAGGAAAAAGGAAAAATCAATTGTACTGAGACTGGGAGACTGAGTCCTGCTCTTTATATGCTACATCAGCTGTGGAATATTATGAACCAGGCTGAGGCCTGACTGGAATATTTGGAAGTTTAAAAATTTGAGGACACATGTGAACCATTGTTTGGGAATTATAGACTTAATGTGTGGGTTTGCTTGTTTTGAAGCAGGCTGCCTCACATTCTTGAGGATGTTTATTGCAATATTGCTTATGATAGCAAACAACTGGAAACAACTTAAATTTTCATCAACAAAGGAACAGACAAATACATTATGATACAGTCATACAATGAAGCATTATGGAACAGTAAAACGAATAAACCATGTCTCTATTTTATCAGTGTGAGTAGACCTCAAAAACCTAGTAATGAGTTGAAAAGGGCAATTAGTAGATGAATAAATAATATGCTATAAACATTTATATAAAATTTAAAAACACAAAAAGTGGCCTCTATGATCACATAGATGAGTAATTCAAGTTTTAAACATGTTGACTGTAAGGACACATCTGAATGGGTACCTCTAGGACAAAAGGGTAGGGAATGGGATCAGGGACAGGTACAACAGGCTTCAACAGCATTTGCAAAGTTTTGTTTCCTTAGAACACTTAGAATCTAACATGAGAATGTATTAATATTTATCTGATCAGGATGTTTGTTGTTATTCTCTAGAGTTTGCTCTATATTTGAAACATTTTAGAATTTTAAAAAAGGAAGTAAGCTGTATCTGCATCAAGTGATGGCCTGTCACATTCATTCAATAGGAATTGAGAACCAGCTGTGTGTATGTTACTGTGCTGGTTGCTAAGGGTTCCAGAGAAGTCACATAGGACGTAGGCCTTGCCTCTCAGAAGCCCACTGTCTTAGTTGAAATGATGATACACCCTCACACTGAACAGTTAAGCCATGGAAGGGAGCATATAATTATGTATCAAAACAAGGAGTAGAATTAAGTTCTTATTGAGAACTTAATGAGAAGCTTGGAAATTCAAGTTCCTGCAGTAGGTGGAGAAGACCTGGAGGAGAGGTAATTTAAAGAGTGAATTTGAATAGACAGAAGGAAAGAAAATTAAGTGCATTCCAGGCTGGGGGAGCACCATATGGGAAGTTTGAAAGGGATTAGTAAAAATTATTCTGTAGAAGTTAAGAGGTTTGGGGGGGGTTTCTTGAGAAAAAATTAAATAGATAGTATGAGGCACTGAGATGCTTAATACCATGTCTGTGAATATAAACATCCAACAGGTAAGTGGGGAAGCATTCACAGCTATGAGAAATTGGAGTGACATGGTTGATTTGATTTCTTTGAATTTGATCTGACTGTGCTGTGCAGAGTAGACTGGAATAAAAGAAGATGAGAAGTAGGAAACTCAGCTAAGTGGCCGTTTCATCAGCCTAACAGAAAAATGAGGGCTTGAAGTCAGGTGGTAGTAATGAGAATGGAGGAAAAAAAAAGAAACTAATGTTTCCAAGCAGAGCGGGTATTACTGGCCACATTTTACAAAGGTACAGACAGAGTAGGCAATTTTTCCAAAGGTCCTATATATATTAAGTGCCAGAGGCTAGAATCAAATTCAAGTCTTTTTCTCTCCAAAGTTTGTGAGTTGAGATTTTGAAAAATGGATCAAAAGGACTTGAGGGGCAATTGGATTTAGAACATGAAAGAGAAAGAATGGTAAAAGAACAATGAGGTTTTTGTTGCCAGTAAAGTGCCTGATGGAAACTGGACATTTGCAAGGGTAAGCTGGTTTGGTGGAGAACAAAATGCATTCATTGTGGAAGATGGAAAGATTGAGTTGACGGTGGGCCATCCCAGTGCAGATGGTTTGTAGACTGTTGGAGCTCTGGTGGCTTAAGCTCTCAGATTTAAAGTGTTGAAAGTCATTGCCACAGAGTGGTAATTTAATTCTGAAGACAGGAGTTCCCAGAAGGAATACATAGACATAAAGAGAAGAGCAGAGTGTATGAGAAATGCCCACACTTAGGACTTTTCACTTGGTAAAATGGAAGTGCCAAGAGGAAAGCAAGAGAGGACAATTGGAGAGAGGAGAAACATAAGGTTTGCTTTTTGTTTTGTTTTGTGCCACTGAAGCCTGTTCATTGAAGAAGGTTGTATAAAGAAGTGGGTGGTTGAATGTCAAATACAAACATACCTCATGTTCTTGTGGATTGATTTATTGTGCTTTATAGATGTTGCATGTTTTTACAAACTGAAGGTTTGTGGCAGCCCTGCGTCGAGTAAGGAGGAACTCTATTGGTGCCATTTTCCCAACAGCATGTTCTCACTTTGTGTCTCTCTGTCACATTTTGGTAACTGTAGCAATATTTTAAAATTTTATATTAATATTATATCTCTTATGGTGGTCCATTATCCATAATTTTTTGATGTCACTATTGTAATTATTTTGAGGAACCATAAACTGTGTCCATAAGGTGAACTTAATAAATGTGTGTGTTCTGACTGCTCCAATGACCAGCCATTCTTCCAAGTCTCTCCCTCTCTGCAGGCCTCCCTATTCCCTGAGACACAACAATGTTGAAATTAAGCCAAGTAATAACCCTACGATGGCCTCTAAGTGTTCAAGTGAAAGGAAGAGTCACATGTCTCTCACTTTAAATCAAAAGGTAGAAATGATTAAACTTAGTGAGGAAGGCATGTCAAAAGCACAGACAGGCCAAAAGCTAGGCCTCTTACACCAAACAGCCAAGTTGTGAGTGCAAAGGAAAAGTTTTTGAAGAAAATTAAAAGTGCTAATCTGGTGAATACATGAATGTTGAGAAAGAGAAACAGCCTTATTGCTGATATGGAGACAGTTTTAGTCTTCAGTTTTAGTATCCTATTATAGTCTAGATACTAAAGCCAGCCACAACATTCCTTAAGCCAAAGCCCAATCAGAGCAAGGCCCTAAGTCTCTTCAAGTCCATGAAAGCTGAGAGAGGTGAGGAGAAAAATTGGAAGTTAGCAGAGGTTGGTTCGTGAGGTTTAAGGAAAGAAGCCATGTCTATAACATAAAAATGCAAGGTGAAGCAGCAAGTGCTGATATGGAAGGTTCGCCAAGTTAGCTAGAAGATCTAAGACAACTACTGAAGGTGGCTACACTAAACAACAGATTTTCAATGTAAATGCGAAACCCTTCTAGTGGAAGAAGATGGCATCTAGGACTTACGTAGCTAGAAAGGAGAAGTCAATGCCTGACTTCAAAGCTTCACAAGACAGGCTGACTCTCTTGCTTGGGGCTAATGAAGCTGGTGACTTTAAGTTGAAACCAGTGCTCATTTACCATTCTGAGAATTTTCGGGCCCTTAAGAATTGTACTAAATCTATTCTTCATGTGCTTTATAAATGGAACAACAATGCCTGGTTGACAACATACTTGTTTTTAGCATGGCTTACTGAATATTTTAAGCCTGCTGTTAAGACCTACTGCTCAGAAAAATATTTCAAAATATACTACTCATTGTATATTTTGAGTTGTATACCTATCACCCAAGAGTTCTGATGGAGATGTACAAGAGGATTAATGTTGTTTTCATGTCTGCTAGCACAATATCCATTCTTCAGCCATGGATCAAGGAGTAAGTTCACCTTTCAAATCTTATTGTTTAAGAAATACATTTTGTAAGGCTTTAGATGTCATAGATAGTGGTTGTTCTGATGGATCTGGGCAAAGTAAACTGGAAAACTTCTGGGAAAGATTTGTCATTGTAGATGACATTAAGAATATTAATGATTCATGGGAGAAGGTTAAAATATCAACATGAACAGAAGTTTGGAAGAAGTTGGTTTCAATCTCATGGATGACTCTCAGGGATTCAAGACTTCAGTGGAGGAAGTAACACTAGATGTGGGGGAAATGGCAAGAGAACTAGAATTAGAAGTGGAGCCTGAAGATGGGACTGACTTGCTGCAATCTCATGATCAAACTTGAAGAGTTAAAGAGTTGCTTTTTATAGATGAGCAAAGGCAGTGATGTCTTGAGATGGAATCTACTCCTGGTAAAGATACTGTGAACATTGCTGAAATGACAACAAAAGATTCAGAATTATACATACACTTAGCTGATAAAGCAGTGGCAGGGCTTGAATGGATTGTGTACAATTTTGAAAGAAATTCGACTTTGGATGAAATGCTATCAAACAGCATGACGTACTACAGAGAAATTTTTTTTGCAGAAGGAAGAGTCAGTCGATTTGGCAGAGTTCCATGTTGTCTTAGCTTTAAAAATTGCCACAGACACCCCAGCCTTCAGCAACTGCCACTGTGATCAGTCAGCAGCCATCTACATCGAGGATGTGGAAGAAAGCCATCTACCCTCTCTATCAGCAAAGATATTACAGCTCACTGAAGGCTCAGATGTTCATTAACACTTTTTAGCAATAAAGTATTTTAAATCAAGATATGTACATTTTTAAAGACATAATGCTGTTACACATTTAAAAGACTATAGTGTAGAATAAACATAACTTGTACATGCACTGAAAAACCAAAAAATGTGTGTGACTTGCTTTATTGTGGTATTTATCTCATTGCAGTGGTTTGGAACCAAACACGAATGTCTCTGAGGTGTGCCTGTACAATAGTGTTGGTTAAAGAGGATGGCAATTGATGCTGGATGGTTGTAACCTGTGATTGTACAAAAAAGCCACAGGATGAAGAAGAGATCTAGAAGGTGTGGTTCCTAGACCTTCATCTTTCATATACCAGTAATAGTTCAAAAAAAGATTTGGGGGAACTAAATAAGACCATTAAAAACATCACAATCTTTTATCAATCTAATTTTTATAAAAGAAAGAAAATCTTTTTTCACATGAATTTAGGAGGCCATAATCACAGGATAAAGGATGGTTCGTCCTGAGGGCAGCATTTTTGATATGAATGGATTCTAAGTCTATCCTTTCTGGAGCAGATTTACGAATTTGCATTGGGAAGCCATTGGTACAATATATGTGGTGCCTCCTCTGCCTCCCTCTCCCAGTAAATCTAGTATGTTATTGTCTTTATTTATTATTAGTATTTTTGAGACAGGGTCTCGCTCTGTCACCCAGGCTGGAATGCAATGGTGCAATCTTGGCTCACTGCAACCTCTGCTTCCTGGGTTCAAGCTATTCCCGGGCCTCAGCCTCCCGAGTAGCTGGACCTATAGGCAAGTGCCACTACGCCCAGCTGATTTTTGTACTTTTAGTAGACATGGGGTTTCCCCATGTTGGCCAGGCTGGTCTTGAACTTCTGACCTCAAAGTGCTGGGATTATAAGCATGAGCCATAGCACCGGCCTTGTCTTTAAAACTAATTTTTGTTTATAAAACATCTTTCCTCAGGGTCCCAAATATGAGGTTTCAGGAAGTTTGGTAGATCCAAATATATATAATGGAGCAGGTTAAAAATAATCACTTGGTGGAGAATTGCTTGTGGAACATTCTTCCTGGTGAGAGCAGCACGTGTGCTGAGGAGAGGGAGATTGTGGAAGTAATAATAGCTCCGTGAAATTATAGTTAAATTATCACACATGGCCAGGAGAAAAGCCATGAATTATTTATTCCTTGGCATTTCGAGGTAAATTCAGTACCCAATCCAGGAGTCTGATTATTCTCCAAGTCCAATTATCCTGGTGATGTAGACAATCCTAACTTTGCAGAGGAGCTACTGAAATTCTAGAATCTTCTGTTTTCTTTTTATGCTGCCTGCCTCATCCATAATGGAGATTGGAAGGAGAGTTTGACTTTATCACCAAAGCTGCATGAACTGGGCAAACTCAAAACTGGGCAGACCTCAAGGAAGGGGGCTGGCTTGGAGCCAGATCAGATTCAGAAATAAAATAGAAAGGCACTTTACATGGATATATTGTGTGATGGTAAAAAAAGAAATAAAAAAAATTAAAAGACACTAACTGTGCTGTGGTCCATTGCAGCACAGGCTCAAATAGGATGTTTACAAATGGAACCTGAAAATTTATTGTACAGAAACAGTTTTTTTGCTGACTTAGGAAAGAATAAGAGACTATACAGGCTCAACTAACAACAACAAAAATGTATTATGCATTAAAATCAGTTTTGATTTTTAAAAATAAATAGCTCTTAAGCAGACACTGAAATTAACAGATTTCATTGCCAAAAAGATTAAAATTTCCCATCTACTCACCACAAAATATTATTCTTTATCTATAGCATATGTTTCAATTGGTTCTGCAATTATATTTGGTAGTCATTTTTTTCCCAACAACTGTTCTTTTAATTTTGAAAATATTGTCCTTGTTCATTTTTTTTTTCATTTGTGTGCTCTACAAGAAGTAGATATTTCTAAGTTCTCAGGAAAATCTTCTACAGGTTAAAATAACACTATGATAATTGTAATGAAAATACTAAGAAAAAAACATTTTCACAGAAAGTACTCTATGTCATCATTCTCTAAGAAAAAAATCAGCAACATCACTTATAAAACATATTTTAAAAAATACTACTTAGCTTTTTCCCTTTTATTGTGCATTTTAAACAAATACAGAAAAGTAAACACAACATGCATATACAGTTTAATGAATAATTATAAGGCAACTGCCCAGGTAACCACTATTGAGGTTAGGAAATTGAACATTGCCAGCACCAAAGGAAGTCCTTCCCGGTCACTTCCCCCATCGTCCTTTAGAGAGACAACAGATGATTTACACTTTAAAACAATAATTTATTGCTTTTTAAAAAGTTAAGCTACCTGTCTAAGCATCCCTAAACAATATAGTTGAGTTTTGTCTGCTTTTGAATTATATCTCTAGCTGCTTTTAAGATTTTCTTTTTGTCTTTGATTTTCAGCAGTTTTACTAGATACATGTAGGGGTTGTTTGCCCTTCCTGAATCTTCTGCTGGTTTTGGAAAATTCTGTGCCATTATGTCTTCAAATATTGCTTCTATTTCATTCTCTCTTTCCCTTTGTTCTGAACTCTGATTATACTTATATTAGACCTTTGGGTCTTATGTGATTTTCTGTATTTTCCACCCTTTTATTTCTCCATTTGACATTCAGGATTTTATTCCTGACCTATCATCTTCCAAGTTACTGTTTCTCTTCAGTTTTATCTAATTTGCTATTAAACCCACTCATTGAATTTTTAATTTCAGATATTGTTGTTTTTAGCTTTAGAATTTCCATTGGTTCTTTGAAAATCATTTTCTAATCTACTGAAATCTCTCATTTTGTCATCTGATTTCTTGAACATATTAATTGCAGTTATTTAAACATTCATATTTCATAACTTTAATATCTGGCTTGTTTATGAGTGTATTTCTATTTGCTGCTTTAACAAAATTCTATGTTTTTGTTAAAAAAATGTTTTTCTTTTCAAATTGCTGGTTAGTTTTTATTGGGTTCTGGGAAGTATATGTAGAAAATCATAGGGATTATTTCAGGCTTTGGCTGATTTTTGTCTTCCAGAGAGAATTTACTGTTCCATCTGTCAGTCAGTTAGGCTAGGGACTGATCAACTTAATCTGGTTAAATATTGAGTTGATTGAAAACTGGACTGTGGCCAGGCACGGTGGCTAACACCTGTAATCCCAGCACTCTGGGAGGCTGAGGTGGGCAGATCACCTGAGGACAGGAGTTCGAGACCACCCTGGCCAACATGGTGAAACTTGTCCCTATTAAAAATACAAAAATTAGCTGGGCGTGGTGGTGGGCGCCTGTAGTCCCAGCTACTCAGGAGGGTGAGGCTTGAACTCGGGAGGTGGAGGTTACAGTGAGCCAAGATTGCACCCCTGCACTCCAGCCTGGGTGGAAAAAAAAAAAGAAAAAAGAAAAGAAAACTGGACTCCAGTCCTCATGAGGGGTCTATTTCCAGTTTATCCTTATTTCTGAGGTGAGACTGTTTGGGATTCTCACCAAAAGCCAGGGCCTCTCCTCTGCAGGCTGTGAACTTCAGTACCCAGTCCTGTGAATTCTGCCCAGCTTCTCAGTCACTTAGCTTCCACTTACTGTTTAGATTTTCAGCCTCTCAGCTCTCATCCTCAAGTTGGCATATGACTTGAGAGCAAAACCAGTTTCAAACTTTGGGCTTACTTATCTGGGCTATGTTCCTCTCCTGAACCTTGGCCAAGTCCTTGCTGCTTTTGTAGTGTTCCAAAAACCTTTTTCTTTATTTTGATTGTCAAATGGTCCATTATTAAGGTATTTTTATATTTCAAACTCTTTAGTTGGATATTCCACTGTCCCACTGTTGATGTCATCTATGATGTCCTGAGAGTGGTGGCCATCACCATTGCAGCCCATAGACTGGGAAGTCCCCAGGATCTCATTAACAGTTCTGGAGAGTTCTCAGGCTAAAGATCAATGCCATATCTATGTGTCAGTGTTGACAGTCTCATCAAAAGTGGTATTTCCACTGTGTTTAATGTTTGTCTGTTTCTTTCAGTCTCTTGGCAGTTCCTTGAGGCCATTGATGATCAGTACAGAGGCAGAAGTTACCACCTCAATCTGGGTTGGTCTGTTCTGAATGGTCAATTTCATTGTAATCCTCAGACCCTTCCAGTCACTGGTTGCCTTGGTGATGTTATCACCAACCTTTTCTGGAGATAGATATGACAGACAATGAGTTCTTGCTCTGTTGCCCAGGCTGGAGTGCAGTGGCACAATCATGGCTCACTGCAGCCTTGAACTTCTGGGCTCAAGCAATCCTCCCACCTCAACCTCCTGAGTAGCCGAGACTATAGTCATGCATTATCATGCCTCACTAAATTTTTTATTTTTTGTAGAGACAGGGTCTTGTTATCTTACCCAGGCCAGTCTCAAATTCCTGGCCTCAAGCAATCCTCCGAAAATGTGGGATTACAGGTGTAAGTCATTGCAACTGGCCCTTCAATGTTATTTTTCTATGTGAATAGAATATGGATATTCAATATTTCCAGCATTAGTTGTTGAAAAGTCTACCACTACCTGCTGAATAGGCAGTGTCACTTCTGTCATCACTGTGCCTTATGTCCCATTTGTCTGTTTCTAGACTAATATCACACTATGTACATTACTATGGATTTAAAACTAAGTCTTGAGATCTGAAATCTCAAATTCACCTACCTTCTCTTCTTCAAAATGTTTTGGCTATTTTTGGCTCTTTGTACTGCCATATAAATTTTAGAATTAGCTTTCCAAGTTTCACTGAAAAGATCAGATCAAAGCAAATCAAAACCAAAACAGACCATTTTCTTATTGGTATTGTACTAAATTGCCACTTCACAATATTGAGTTTTTTAATGCATTGATATTATATATTTCAACACTATGCAGATCTCCTTTACTGTCTTTCAATAAGGTTTTATATTTTTTCCATAGAAATATTTCATATCTTTTATTAGCTTTATTCCTAGATATTACATATTTTATGACTATAACTGAATTTAGTACATTGATTTGATATCCTTTCAACCCTAATACAACCTTCTCCCCAGCACAATGCTAAATAAAAAGCACTCTTGTTTTATTCCTACTCTCAAGGGCACATTTATTTATGTAGAGATGGTACCTTGCTATGTTGCCCAGGCTGAACTCAAACTCCTGGGCTCAAGTGAACCTCCTCCCTCAGCCTCCTAAGTAGCTGGGAATATGGCTCAGGGGGAAATTTTTAAGATTGTGGAAGTTCCCTTCTAGTCTTAGGTTGCTAAGGTTTTTTGTTGTTTGTTTTAATCATGAATGTATGTTGAATTTTCTATCACACTATTTTTCTTGTTTCTGTTGTTTTTTCCCTCTAATCTGTTAATGTAGCGAATTACAGTAGTTAATTGTCTAAAGTTAAACCAATGTTGAATTGCTGAAGTAGATCAGTCTGATATTGAAGTAAGTTTGCTAATTCTTTGTTCAGGATTTTTGCGTATATGTTCATAAGTAAAGTTGGCTTGTAATTTTCCTATTTTATAACATTTTCATTAGAGTTTGCTATTAAGGTTATGTAAGTTTCATAAAATGAGTTGGGGAGTATCCCTGTTTTTCTATTTTCTGGAATAGTATGTGTAAAATTATATATTTTTTTAATGTTGGCAGATACCCTGTTGCAGCCATCTAAGCTTATAAATTGTTTTTGTGGAAAGATCTTTGACTGCTGATTCAATTTCTTATGGTTATATGACTATTCAGGCTTTCAATTTCTTCTTGAGTTAGCTGTATGTTCTGTTTCTCTAGAAACTCATTTCATCTAAATTTTCTAATATATTAGTAAAAAATTATTCATAATAGATTTTATTCTTTTCATATTTGAACAATCTACATTTACTTTCTCTTTTCATTCTTAATGTTTGTTACGTGTATGATCTCTCTCTTTTTTCCCCTAGATTAATCTCATTAGAGGTTTATCAATTTAATTATACTTTTGCTTTGTTAATCATTTTCTCTATTGCATATTGGCTTTCTATTTTACTAATTTCTGCTCTGAATTTTATTATTTCCTTGCTTCTATTTCCTTTGGGTTTATTTTGCTGTTTCTTTTAAATTTGTTAAAATTGATGCTTATTTCATTAGTTTTTATCTTTATTTGTAATATTGAATATTTAATGCTATAAACTTTTTCTGAGCACTATCTTAATTGTATCCTATGGTTTTTATATACGATATTTTCAAATGCTATAGTAGTATCAAAATTTTCCTAAACTGATTGCATCAGTTTATGTACTGGCCATGGAAGTTCTGGTGGTTCTAGTTAATACTTGATATCACCACTGTTTAATTTTAGCCATTCTTTTGTAGGCATTTAGTAATATTTCATCATTGGTTTATTTTGCATGGCTATAATAGCTAAATTTCATAAGTTAATTGGGTATTTGGATATCCTTTTTTATGCTTTTTCAAGTTCATTGCCTAATAATTTTTTTTGAGACTAATTTTTAATGTAGCTTTTGGTAATTTTTTTTTTTTTTTTGAAACTGAGTCTTGCTCTTTCACCCAGGCTGGAGTGCCGTGGTGCGATCTCGGCTCACTGCAAGCTCCGCCTCCTGGGTTCACGCCATTCTCCTGCCTCAGCCTCCTGAGTAGCTGGGACTACAGGTGCTCACCACCACCGTCGGCCAATTTTTTGTATTTTTAGTAGAGACGGGGTTTCACCATGTTAGCCAGGATGATCTGGATCTCCTGACCTCGTGATCCACCCACCTTGGCCTCCCAAAGTGCTGGGATTACAGGCGTGAGCCACCGCGCCCGGCCGCTTTTGGCCATTTTTTATTGAGTTGTAGGAGCTTTTTGTATTTTGAATATGAGTCTCTTGTCAGGTCCAGTCTGCAGTATGCTTTTAACCCTCATGATAGACTCTTAATAACAAAAGTTATCAATTGTAATGCAATCCATTTATAATTTTTCTCTTTATGGTTAGTACTTTTTATGTTTTTATTGTTGCATATCCAAAGGCAATGAAGACATTTTCCTATATTGACGTCTAGATAATACTTAGAACTATGATAGGCCTGAAAGAGGTTTTGGAATGTATTGTGAAATAAGAGCAAATCTAGTTTTTCTATTTTGTTTTCCAACTGAACCAATACCATTTATTGAAGACCCATTCTTTCCCCATTACCCCATTAGTGCCACATTTCTTGTAAATGTTCCATGTGAATTTTAGGATTTTTTTTTTTTTTTTCTAATCCTTGTAATTTCTTGTAAATTAGATATCCGTAAATGCACTGTCTGTCATTGGGCTCTCTATTCTCTTTGATTGGTCTTATTTGTGTATATGTATATTATATATATTTTTATACATTTTTATATTATATATAATATATTTTTTTCCAGTATGATAGTGTCCTAATTACTTATACTAAATTTTGGTATCTAGTAGAGTAAGTTTTCCCATTGTAATATTCTTCTTCCTCAAGCTTGTCTTGCCTGTTCTTGGCTCTTTATATTTTCGTATGATTTTAAAATTGGCTTATCAGTTTTCAAACACACATAGACACATTTTGATTGAGATATTATTGAATATCTACATAAATTCAGGGGCATTTACATTAATTAAACATAATGTACATATACACTACTTAACATATTTACACTGTTGAGAATTCTAATACATCAACATGGCAAATATCATTATTTATTTAGGTTTTCTTTAACTTTTCCAATTATTGATTCCAAAAATACAATTGACTTTTGTATCTTAACATTGTATCCAACAATCTTGATCAATTCATGTATTAATTCTAATAATTTGTAGATTGTTTGGGGCTATGCAGCCTTGTAAAACTCACTTATTAACTCATAATTTATCTAGAACCTTTTGGATTTTCCACGGATACAATCATGGTGTCTAAATAATGATAGTTTATTTCTTCCATACATTTATTTATTTACCTATCTTACTTCACAGCCTGGGGTCTCCAGTACAATGCGGAACTGCAGTGGTGATGACAGGCATCTTCAACTTGTTCCTAATCTTTCAGCATTTTACTATTCAGCACAATGTTTGATGTGGGAATTGGGTAGATACTGTTTATCCTGTGTAGGAAATTTCCTTCTATTCCTGTTTTGCTAAGAGCTTTATTTGTTTGCAGATATAAATAATGAGTTTTTTAAAAAAATGTATTTCAATAGCTTTTGGGGTATAAATGGTTTTTTGTTACATGGATGAATTACATACTGGTGAATTCTGAGATTTTAGTGTACCCATCACCTGAGTAGTGTACATTGTACCTAATGTATAGTTTTTTTTTTATCCCTAGCTCTCCTCCCATCTCCCCCTTCTGAGTCTCTAAAGTCCATTATATCACTCTGTATGCCTTTGTGTATTCACAGCTCAGTTCCCACTTATAAGTGAGAACATATAGTTTTTGGTTTTCCACTTCTGTGTTATTTCACTTAGAATAATGGCCTTCAGCTCCATCCAAGTTGCTGCAAGAGACATTATTTCATTCCTTTTTGTGGCTGAGTAATATTCCACAATGTATATATACCACACTTTCTTTATCTGCTCATTAGTTGATGGGCACTTAAGTTTGTTCCACATCTTTGCAGTTGTGAATTGTGCTGCTATAAACATATGTGTGCATGTGTCTTTTTCATATAATGACTCCTTTTCCTTTGGGTAGATACCCAGCAGTGGGATTGCTGAATCAAATGGTACATCTACTTTTAGTTCTTTAAGGAATCTCCATACTGTTTTCCATAGAGGTTATACTAATTTTCATTCCCACCAGCAATCTATAAGCCTTCCCTTTCTCCACATCCATACCAACATTTATTGTTTCTTGACTTTTTAATTATGGCCATTCTTGCAGGAGTAAGGAGGGTATCTCATTGTGGTTTTAATTTGCATTTCCTTGATGCTCAGTGATTTTGAGCATTTTTCATATGTTTGTTGGCCATTTATATATCTTCTTTTGAGAAATATCTATTCTTGTCCTTTGCCCACTTTTTGATGGGATTTTTTTCTTGCTGATTTGTTTGAGTTATTTGTAGATTCTGGATACTAGTCCTTTGTCAGATGCATAGTCTGCAAATATTTTCTCCCATTCTGTGGGCTGTCTGTTTACTCTGATAATTATTTCTTTTGCTGTGCAGAAGCTTTTTAGTTTAGTTAGGCTCCATTACTTCTTTTTGTTTTTGTGCCTTTGCTTTTGGGGTCTTAGTCATGAATTCTTTGCCAGGCCAATGTCTAGAAGAGTTTTTCCAATATTGTCTTCTAGAATTTTGGTGGTTTCAGGTCTTAGATTTAAGTCTTTGATCCATCTTCTGTTTATTTATTTATTTTTTTACAAGATGAGAGATAGAGATCCAGTTTTATTTTTCTACATGTGGCTTGCCAGTCCCACGCCATTTATTAAATAGGGTGTTCATTCCCCAGTTTATGTTTTTGTATGCTTTGTTGAAGATCAGTTGGTTGCAAATATTTGGCTTTATTTCTGGGCTCTCTATTCTGTTCCATTGGTCTACTTTTTTTTTTTTATACCAGTACCATGTTATTTTGATAACTATAGTTTTGTAGTATAATTTGAGGTCTGGTGATGTGATACTTCCAGATTTGTTCTTTTCGCTTAGGATTGCTTTGGCTATTTGGGCTCTTTTTGGTTCCATGTGAATTGTAGGATTATTTTTTCTAAGTTTGTGAAAAATTAATGCTTATGTTTGATGGGGATTGCATTGAATCCGTAGATTGCTTTGGGCAGTATGATCATTTTCATAATATTTACTCTTCCAATCCACAAATATGGGATGCATTTCCATTTGTTTGTGTCATCTGTGATTTCTTTTGGCAGTGTTTTGTAGTTTTCCTTGTAGCAACGTTTCACCTCCTTGGTTAAGTATATTCCTAGGTTGTTTTTTGTTTGTTTGTTTCACTTGTAAAAGGGATTGAGTTCTTGATTTAATTCTCATCTTGGTCACTGTTGGTGTATAGCAGTGCCACTGATTTAAGTATATTGATTTTGTAACCTGAGTCTTTGCTGCATTTGTTTATCACATCTAGGCGTCTTTTTGTGGAATCTTTAGGATTTTCTAGGTATATGATCATATTGTCTGCAAACAGTGATAGTTTGACTTCCTCTTTTCCAATTGGGATGCCCTTTATTTCTTTCTTTTGCTTCACTGCTCTGGCTAGGACTTCCAGAATGATGTTGAATAGGAGTGGTGACAGTGGGGATACTTGTCTTGTTTCTGCTCTCAGGAGGAATGCTTTCAACTTTTCCCCTTTTAATATGATGTTGGTTCTGGGTTTGTCATACATGGCTTTTATTATTTTGAGGTAAGTCCCTTTTATTCCTAGTTTTTTGAGAGTTTTTATGATAAAGGCATGCTGGATTTTGTCAAATGCTTTTTCTGCATCTACTGAGATGATTATATGATTTTTGTTTTTAATTCTGTTAACCATCCTGGCATCTCTGGGATGAAACTCATTTGGATGATGTATTATCTTTTTGATGTGCTGTTGGATTCAGCTAGCTAGTATGAATCAATGCTGATGTTTGTCAAGTGCTTTTTCTGTGTCTTTTGAGATAATCATTTGTTTTTTTCTCCTTTATTCTATAAATGTGGTGAATTCCACGAAGAATATATCTGGTTCTTTTTTTTTTTTTTTTTTTTTAGTTTATCCCTATGTAGACACAAACTATATTTTATATGATTTCTATACTGCAAAATCTGTTGAATTTCCTTAGTGACATGGCACAGGGTTTACTTTTGTAAATATTCTGAGGAAATTTGAGAAGAATATGCATTCTGCATCTGTTCAGTGCTGTGTTTTATCTATGTCAATTGTGTCAAGTTTATTTATCATACTGTTCAATTTATTTATTTATTTATTTATTTAGAGACGGAGTCTCACGTTGTCGCCCAGGCTGGAGTGCGGTAGCTCGATCTTGGCTCACTGCAACCTCCACCTCCCGGTTTGAAGCAATTCTCTGCCTCAGCCTCCCAAGTACCTGGGATTACAGGCGCCCCCACCGTGCCCAGCTAATTTTTGTATTTTTAGTAGAGACGGGGTTTCACCATCTTAGCCAGGCTGGTCTTGAACTCCTGATCTTGTCATCCATCCACCTCTGCCTCCCAAAGTGCTGGGATTGCAAGTGTGAGCCACCATGCCTGGCCCAAATTATTTATATTTGTATTGATTGTTTTTGTATATTTATTGAGAGATGTGCAGAATTGAGAGGTATATGTTAAAATCTTCCACTTAGATGATAGGTTTTTGTGTTCCCTTTTTCTTCTATTAGTTTTAGCTTTATGCCTTTTTGGAACATGTGATATAGTGCATACAAATTTAAATAGTTTCATGTTTCCTGTTATACTTACCAGTGCTTTTAAAAAGCAGTTTTATTGAGATATGATTCATATAACATGAAATTCATCTTTTTAAATTGTACAAGTCAATGGTTTTAGTATGTACACAGAGTTGCACAACCATTAACAGAATCTAATTTTAAACATTTTTATCATCCCGAGAAGAAACTTCATACCCGTTAATAATCACTTCCTATCCTTTTCCCCACACCTCCTTACCTACTACCCTTGGAAACCACAAATCTACTTTCAGACTTTATAAATTTGGCTATTCTGGACATTTATATAAGTGGAATAATACAATATATGGTCTTTTTTGACTAGTTTCTTTTACTTAGCATAGACTCATGTTGAATATATACATAGACATGAATTCAAAAAGTGCCTTATCTCAGACTACTTGGAAGGAAGTGAACATAATTTTATTGGAAAGCTTAGATGTCTCAAAAAATAGGAGTAATTATGTTGTAGATGCTGATATTTTAAAAGTTGGAATAAAATTGAAATGTGAAAATGGAAATTTCATGTATTTTAAATCTGTATGTTTAATTCAAATAAAGTGTTATAAATAAATATAGGATAGTGTTAACCTAGTTAAATATTTTAGTTGAGCAAAACATCTTTGGGATTCTCATTATTTGAAAAATGGAAGATCACCTTATATTGAAGCATGTCAGCATATCTAACACACCTGTTAACTAGATCATCTCTCTACATAATTCTTTTCAATAATACAGGGTAAAAAATATGATCATAGGAGTGCACCCCATGTATGTGAAGGGGACGCTTATGTACTCTAAAACCTCTAGGCTAAGAGCCACTGTTTTGGTAGCTCCTCATATGGGATTGAACATTTATCATTGGTGAACACAGAGCTAAATGTTTTTCATGCATTTTTCTGGTTCAATCAACATAGTGCCTCAATTAAGTAGATAGTTTATTTTGTATCACCCCCATTTCACATGCCAAGAAAGAAAGGTTTAAATAGGTTAAATAACTTGCAAAAGATTTTACAATCATTTAATCATTAGGAAAATGTAAATCAAAACTACAATGAGATACCATCTTAAATTTAAAAGGATAGCTACTATCAAAAAAACAAAATAACAAGTGTTGGAGAGGATATGGAGAAATTGGAACCCTTGTGCACTGTTGGTAGAGATGTAAAATGACATAGCCACTGTGGAAAACAAGTGTAGAAACTCCTCAAGAATTGAAAATAGAATTAGCATATGATCCGGCAATTCCATTTCTGGGTATATGCCCCCCAAAATTTGAACACATGGTCTCAAAGAGATATTTGCACTCCCATGTCTATAGTAGCATTATTCACAATAGCTAAAATGTATAAGCAACCTAAATGTTCATTGACAGATGAATAGATAATTAAATGTGGCATATCCATACAATGGAATATTACTCAGCATTAAAAGGAAGAAAATCCTGATATATGGTGTAACATGGATGAACCTTGAGGATATTAGTCTTAGTAAAATAAGCCAGTCATAAAAACAAAGAAGTACTGTATAATTCCACTTAAATAAGGTACTTAGGTTAGTGAAAATCATAGAAACAGACAGTAGAATGATGGTTGCCAGAAGCTGGGATATGGACAAAACGGGAATTATTTGTTTAATGGGTATAGGCTTTCAGTTTTAAAAGATGAAAAGAGCTATGGAGATGAATGGCGGTGAGGGTTGCACATTATGACCGTATTTAATACTGTTGAACTATAAATACACTTAAAATAGTTAAGGTGGTAAAATTTGTGTTACGTATATTTTGACACAATAAAAAATCATATTGCAAAAAAGGCTGCCCAGTCAATAGGTAGTTCTAGGATTTGAACTCTGATCCTATGTTGTTCCTTGCTTCTTTGTCTTTGCTCAAGCTGCCTCCTCTGCCCAGATGTCATTCCCTGCCTAAGCTTATCTGGCTAACTCCTTTCTTCCTTTAGGACCCTGGCAAAATGTTTCCTGCTTAACCTCCTTCCTCACACTAACCAGTGTGTACTTCTTGTGTATTTCCATAATTGTGCTCACAATGTTGTATCTGTAACCTTTATATTAAAAAACCAAACTTGTGAGATATCAGAAAATAACTTCATTTATTTTTCCCTCAATGTGGCTGCTCCAGTTCATTCTGTAGGGCTGTTCTTCCCTGCCCTTAGATGAAATCACAGGTAATTCTTTGTCTCTTCTATTTATTTTCAGGCAATGAAAATTCTTCTTGTCTCTTTAGTTTTTCAAATAATTCACTAATGAAATTGCCCATAGAATTAGCAGTAACAATTCTAATGTCTTTAAAAAATTATTGAATAGCTTTATTCTTCCATAGTTTTCTTGAGGTAT
The DNA here is from genome assembly GCF_043159975.1 of Macaca nemestrina. Classification (NCBI taxonomy): domain Eukaryota; kingdom Metazoa; phylum Chordata; class Mammalia; order Primates; family Cercopithecidae; genus Macaca; species Macaca nemestrina. Next base: position 77,411,331 of record NC_092131.1, read on the forward strand.
ATAGCATAAAATTCAGCCTCTGTAAGTGTGCAATTTTATAATGTTTAGTAAATTTATAAAGTTGTGCAACCATCAACATAATCCAGTTTTAGAACATTTCCATCACCCCAAAAATTGCTGTCATGCCCATTTGCAGTCAATCTCCATCCTCCAGCTCCAGACACTCATCTACTTTTTGTTTATATTTTTGCCTTTTCTAGAACTTTTATATAAATGGAACCATATAAATGACATATATTGTGTTTTGTGTCTGGTTTCTTTGACTTAGCACAATGATTTTGGGGTCCAACAGTTGCTATGGTTTGATGTTTGTGTCCCTCTAAGATTTATGTTGGAAACTCGACTTCCAAGGTGATAATGTTAAGAGATGGGGCCCTTTTGGGAGTGATTAATGCCCTTATAAAAGAGGCTTTAGAGAGCTGCCTGTCTCTCTCATCTCTTCCACCATGTGAGGACACACCACTCATCCCTCCAAAGGATGCAGCAACAAGATAGGCAGAGAGCAAACCCTCATCAGACACCAAACCTGCTGGCACCCTGATCTTGAACTTCCCAGCCTTCAGAATTGGGAGAAATACATTTCTATTATTTATAAATAACCCAGGCTGTGGTATTTTGTTATAGAAGCAGGAATGGACTAAGATATCCATATCTTATATATCTGGTATATATATATATATATATATATATATATATATATATATATATATACTGGTGTGTGTGTGTGTATATATATATATATATATATATACTGTATATCTGGTGTAGATATGTATCAGTATATATATATACTGATAGTACTTTGCTCCTTTCTGTTGCTGAATAGTATTCTATTGTATACCACATTGTGTTTATCCAGTCACCAGTTCATGCATATTTGGATTATTTCCAGTTTGGGGCTCTTCTGAATAATGCTACTATGCCTGCTTGTGTAAAAGTCTTTGTGTGATATGGTAAGTTCAACTCTATAAAAAACTGCCAAACTATTTTCCAAAGCTGCTGTACCATTTTACATTCCCTCCAGCAATGGAGGAGTGTTCTCCACATCCTTACCAACAATCGTTATTGTCTTCTTTTTAGCCATTCTAGTGAATATGTAGTGGTACCTCATTGTGATTTTATTAGCATTTTTTAAGTGGCAAATGATGTTGAGCATCTTTTCCTACACACATTAGTCATTCATATACCTTTCCTAGTGATGCATCATTTCAAATAATTTGCCCATTTGTTAATTGTGTTGTTTTCCTTTTGAACTGTGTGTGTGTGTATATATATATATAAATATATATAATAAATATATATAATATATAAAAATACACATAAATGTGTATATATAAAATAAAATAATGATAAAATATGATAATGATAAAATAAAATAAAATATAAAATAAAAGACATTTAACCTATGTATATAGGTTAATATATATGTATATAGGTTAAATGTCTTTTATCAGATTTAAGTTTTTCATATATTATTTCTCAAACTTTTTGTGGTCTTAATGGTGTCTTCTGTAATTTTGATGAAGTCCAATTCATTATTTCTTTCCTTTACAGATCATGCTTTTGGTGTCATATCTATGAAACTGAAGAACCATCAGAGGGATAAGAAGAAAACCAGAAAACAAGTCATGAAACCCCAGAGAAGGTAAAGTATTAGGAAGAAGGGTATGAATAAGCACTGCTGTCAAAACCTGCAAAATGTCCAAAAAGGACGAATAAGGCAAAAAGGTCACTAAATTTGGGGAATAATAATAATAATAATGACTAGCTATTGATATTATTGAAAGCTTATTTTATGCCAGGCCCTATACTATGATCTCACTTCTAGTTTCAGTAACTAGGTAGAGGAAATTCAGTATTATTAATATTATCAACATTTCCCCCTATGCCTCTAAACATATTGGTCTCAGAGTGTGTAACATAAGATTTGGAGATGATAAATTCTCTTTAGGCTTGGGTTCCACAATGTTTTGGTTTGGGGCAGACCACTTACCTTTCCTGAACCTGTTATTATCTGTAAGAATAGTCATTACCAATTTGTAGTTGGGGCTGTTGCAGGAGATGATACTTGCAAAGCACCCAGCATTGCCTAGTCTATAGTGCACACTCAAAAACAGAAGTTGTAATTACTAGTTGTCATTTTCAGCTAGAGATTTAAAAATGTTTTTAAAACTGTTACACTCTATAGAATATATTATTTTAATTTTTAAAATCCTAAATATTTTGCTCATAAAAAAGTAACTTTCCTCCTTTCCCATCATCCAAAGAAAATAACTAATGCTTCTTTTTTAATGGCTTTATTAAGATATGATTCACATACCATACAATTCTCCCATTTAAAATGTACAAGTCCGTGGTGTTTAATACATTCACAGAATTGTGCAACCATCACCACAGTTTATGTTAGAACATTTTCATCACCCCCAAAAGGAATTCTGTACCCATTAGCAGACTCTCTGTGACCCCCAAGTCCCCTATCCCAAGGCAGTAACTAATCTACTCTGTAGATTTGCCTGTTCTGGATATTTCATATAAATGGAATCATATAATGTGTAACCTTTTGTGGTTGGCTTCTGTTAAAGAAAACCAGAGCCAGACAATAGGTTCAAGCTGTGAACAGAGATTTTACCCAGGAACTATGACAACAGGAAAAAAGAGACCTCAGTATGGAATGGTGCTTAATTCCGAATACAAGACAAGTGGAGCCGGTTGAAGGTAAAGGGGTGGAGGAAAATTACTAGAGGAGACATCAAGGGTAGGGAGAATTCTTGCTAAACCTACCTAATGGAATTCTTGCAGAAGGCAGGCTAAGGTGATGAGGAATTTGGTCAGATATTGAGGATAATCAGGTTTTGAAGGTGGGAGATTCTGCTAAATTGACTTACCAGGATTCTTGCTAAATCCGGACTATGCAGTCCTAAGCACAAGGCCCACGGCTGAGGCCTAGTTGAGAAAAGGACTTAGAGGAAGCTGACTAAAGTTGGTCAAGGAGAGGGTCTTTGTTACTTCTTTCATACTATTTCAAGTTTCCTCTGTGGTGTAGCATGTATCACCACTTCATTTCTTTTTATTGCTGAATAATCTCCCATTGTATGGATAGAACAGATTTTATCTATCTATTATTTGTCCATTGAATGGGCATTTGGGTTGTCTCTATTTTTTGGCCCCTATGAATGGCTGCTATCTTTTGGCTGCTATTGACATTTATGTACAGGTTTTTGTATGGACATATGTCTTCATTTCTCTTGTATGGACATATATCTAAGTGTGGAATTGCTGGGTCATATGGCAATTTTATGTTTAACCTTTTCAGGAACTGCCACACTGCTTTCCAAAGAGGCTGTACCGTTTTGCAATTCCACCAGCAATGTATGAGGATTCCGATTTCACCACATTCTCCCCAACTCATATTATTATCTTTATTTTTGAATATAGCTGTCCCGAGTGTGAAGTGGTACCTCACAGTGGTTTTGATTTGCATTTCCTGATGGTTAATAATGTTGAGCACTAATCAATACTGCTTTAATCCCTATGAAGTGTAGATAAGATGTGGGAGATTTATTTAAAGGATAGAAAACAATTGGTAAATGACCCAGTAGCCTGTTGCTTTTGGAGCCTGTTACTTGTGCCTTCAGGGTCTTTCTGGGACGGGGACACACAGTGGATTTACTCATTTCCTTCAGCCTCTGTAGTCTCATCAATTTAGGTTCTAGGTCATTGTTTTGGATCTAATACACACACTAGTCACCTGTCATTACATCCCTCATATGCTGTCCAAAGTTACGAAAATAAAAAAGACAAGTAGAGAGTTTGGTATCCTAGTAAGAGACTCCATAGAAATCCATGACTTGATTCGAGAAAATAGGTGTAATTCTGTGTTATTGTAGGAATCTTGAATCATAGACCAAAAGCCCTTCTTCATGGTCACTGGTAAATAAAGAAAATTCTTCTTCTATTTGTGTTGACAAGGCCAGCAAACTTTGTTTGTAAAAAGCTGGATAGTATATATTTTTAGTTTTGTGAGTCATGGAGTTTCTGTTTCAACTACTCAACCCTGCAGTTGTACTGCAAAAGCAGCCACAGACCCTAAACAAACAAACAGGTATGATTGTATTCCAATAAAACTTTATTTACAAGAAACAGGTGTTGGGCTGGATTTGGCCCACAGGTTCTAGTTTGCTGATCCCTGGTGTAGATAAAAGGAGAGATTCTTGAGATTTCTTTCTATAGAAACCTAAAAATGGACAAGGGAGGATGCTTTTTATTTTTCCTACACAGATGTTTTACAATTGTACTTGGCTTCTCACTATCCTGGGTGGGTCAATTGATTGATTTTGCAGAGATTATTTGTCTCTTTCTTTAAAATTTTTTTTTTATTGCTAGGACAGCATCTTAGAGTAATTTAAATCAGAGAGAATTTCCAAGCCACCTTTAGGAACAACTTATTCTCATTATTAATGACTTCAAAAAAATCTGAGCTCAACAGGAATATTTAATTTGCTTATTAATTTCATCATTTTCACTCAGTTTAAGCTCTTTCATGTGCTTCTCTTATTTCTATTACAGTGAAAGTGTCCATAAAATTATACTAGTTATTGATATAACTAGTAACAGGACAGACAGCTAGGAAAATTTTTTTAATACCTCATTTCAAAGTCTAGACCACTATAGCTGTTGTCTTTAAAAACACCCTTTAAGAAGCTCAACTGAATCAAAATTTAGACTGAAGCAGAAGAGTGAAGGGAACAACCTTTTGGTTTGAGAGGCTAGGCTGGGGCATGGGCTGAGGCAGTGCAGATCCACATCTGTGACCTGCCCTGGGACCCCAGGCTCTGTCATTTGCAGCTTAAAGAGTCCTAGCCAATACAGGGGACTTTCTCTTGGAGTTGAGATGTGAAGGATGATGGCTGGGTGCTAGCTGGACAGGGAGGGACCAGGGCCCAGGCAGAAGGAAGGGCCTGTGCAAGGACATAGACGTAAGTGAGAAAATTGTGTGTTCTGGGAATGGCAAGGACTTTATTGTTCCCAGAAACCAAAGTAAAAAGGGATAAAGGGACCGGGAGCGGTGGTTCACGCCAGCACACTGGGAGGCAGAGGCAGATGAATCACCTGAGGTCACGAGTTTGAAAGTAGCCTGGTCAACATGGTGAAACCACATCTCTACTAAAAATACAAAAATTAGCCGGACATGGTGGCACACGCCTGTAATCCGAGCCACCGGGGAGGCTGAGGCAGGAGAATCACTTGAACCCGGGAGGGGGAGGTTGCAGTGAGCCAAGATTGCACCACTGCACTCCACTCCAGCCTGGGCGACAGAGCAAGACTCTGTTTCAAAAGAAACAAAGGGATACAGGTGGGAGAAGAGGCTCTACAGACAGATCAAATCACAAATGGCCTTAAAAGCCCTGCAAGGTGCCTAGATTTTGTTCTATACAGGATGGGGGAAGCCAGTAAACAATTTTGAGCAAAGCAGCGATATGAGCAGATTTGTGGGCTTGGAGGGTTGTACTAATGGAGGCAAGAACACAAGTTATGGGTTGGTTAACGTTGTCTGGGTGAGAGATGACGAAAGCCTGAGCTAGCACACTGACAGTGGGCATGGAGAGAAGGGAAAGTCCAGAATATGAGAGCTATGAAGGAGGAGGCATGAACAGTGATAAGGGCTGCCTGCGGTGGAGAACAGAGAACAGGGAAGATTCTGGGAGGACTCTTGGCTTCCTGGTTGGAATAGCGGTATTGATGAAGAGGCTGATTCTCAAGACAGGATATAAGTTATGTGGCTGATGTGGGGAAGAAAGATGCTGAGTTTAATTATGGATACGTTGAGACAGAAGTGTATGGCGGCTGGGGTGGGGGGCGGGGCGCAGTGGCTCATGCCTGCAATCCCAGCACTTTGGGAGGCCTAGGTGGGCAGAGCACCCGAGGTCAGGAGTTTGAGACCAGCCTGGCCACGTGGTGAAACCCCCTCTCTACTAAAAATACAAAAATTAGTGGGTGTGGCTTTGGGCGCCTGTAATCCCAGCTAGTCGGGAGGCTGAGGCAGGAGAATTACTTGAACCTGGGAGGCGGAGGTTGCAGTGAGCTGAGATTGTGCCATTGCACTCTAGCCTGGGTTGAGAGAGAGAGATTCTGTCTAAAAAAAAAGAAGTGTATGGGGACTATCCAGTTGGATTATGTAGGAGACAGTTGGATAATCAGAGATAAGTGACGGTTGTTGAAGAGAATGCTCAGAAAGTGTTTGTATGGTGAGGGGAGAAGAGGTACTGACTCTTGGAGACACAGCTACTCAAATTGTGGTCAGGAGCAGCCAGAAAGGGAAGAGAAATAACCAGGGAGAATGTAAGTAACCAAAGTCAAGGGATGAAATACTTATGAGGAGGATGAAGGGGTTAAGGGCATCTGATAGCCACAGATAGCAAGCTCTATAAAGGCAAAAAAGAGTGCATTGAATTTGGGCACTAATGGAGAAATGGTTATTAAAACAGTTTCAGGTGGTTACACGAGGTAAAGCCCTGACTGCTTTAGGGGAGGTGGGTGAGGAAGACCTCCCGGCAGCCAGTTGAGAACACCGTATTTATGTTTCAATGTGAAGGACAAGGGAAAAGATAACCTAGAATTTGGGAACACACAGGCCTAGGAATGGCGCTGTTTTTCAATTATAGAAGAGGTGAAGCATGTTCATATGCTATATGGGAAAGAGTCACTGACTCTTGAATATAAAAGAGGAAGAAAGAATGAAGAAAAGGATAAAGATGAAGGAAAGAGAAGAAATATTGACGGAACAAAGACCAAAAGAAGAGAAGGGAAGATAGGATCCCAGGACAGGTAAATGGGTGAAGTAATTGCCTTGGTATCTGTTCGTCACGTATATTTATCTGGTGCATATTATGAGCATGCTAAATAAGTAGAAAATGCAGTACTGATGACCATTGTTAAGCTCACGGTAGCCAGAGAAACATGAAACAAGTATTAAACAGTGCTAAGCAACAATAATGCTTGACAAAATTTGAGAGTTTTGACAAGAATGGCAAGATTATGGCACCCTGACCCTTGCTGGTCTCTTCTTGACCCAGGACAAACGATAATCACTGTGTTTTTTCTGTGCTCTGTCTTGGATGCAGAATTCAGCACAGGGATTTAGGCAGCCTCTAACAGTTTATGAGAGTTGGAGCTTGAAGTTGAAAGCTATTTGCTATCCTTGGATTATGTTAAAAATGGTTAAGTACCATAAGAATTTTATAGAAAGTTATATTGTTTCCCAGAGTAAATTGTTTGCATTTCAACGAAACAGATATGTGATATGTTCTGTTACTTTAGTAGTGCCCACACCATTACAATCAAAGGCTCAGTTAGGGCTTATTGAATTCATTCCATTATTTTAGTTTTTGAGACAGGGTCTCTCTGTTGCCCAGCTTGGAGTGCATTGGAGCAAACATGGCCCAATGTAGACTCGACCTCCTGAGCTCAAGCAATGCTCCTGCCTCAGCCTTCAGAGTAGCTGGGACCACAGAGTAGCTGTGTGCCACCACACCTGGCTCAATTTTTTGTTTTTGTTTTGGTGGGGTGGGGGAGGGAGGGTCTCCCTATGTTGCCCAGGCTGGTCTCGAACTCCTGGGCTCAAGTGATCCTTCTGCCTCAGCCTCCCAAAGTGCTGGGATTACAGGCATAAGCCCCTATCCCTGACCTCATTTCATAATTTTTAAGAGATCTTATAAGGAAATAAGTCAACTCAATATATGTAAACACATTATTGTTTATAGCACTTCTCTAAGTAAAGACGTCTGTCAAGTTTATATTATAGTATCTGACAACTTTGTCTACCCTTGCAATTCAAACTCATTTTCTCTTTAACAATTTAAACTTGTTTTCTTCGTTCTTATGGAAGATGGAAAACAGCTGGTGAGCATCCTCAGCTAATCCTTATTAAATGCCTTCTTAAAAACAATCCTTTAGCTTGAGGACATTAAGCTAAGTGAAAAAACCAGTCACAAAAGGATAACTACTGTATGATTCCACTTATATGAAGTGCTTAGAGTAGTCAAATTCATAGAGACAGGAAGTAGAATGGTGGTTGCCAGGGGCTGGAGGAAGGGGGAAAGAGTTGTTATTGTTTAATGGTAACAGAGTTTTAATATTTCAAGATGAAGAGAGTTCTGTGGATGGATGGTGGTGATGGTAACACAACAATGTGAATGCACTTAATGCCACTGAACTGTACTTTTAAAAATGATTAAGATGCTCAAAACACAATCGTATAGGTATGTAGAGAGGCATGTATTTACCCTTTGGGGGTATCAGAGAAACCATTACCTAGTAACTGCATCTGCTACGGAATTGTTTGCTCTGTTCCATTTGTTATTCATCCTTTCTTTGTGGCTTCTCTTTCCCCTTCTTCCAGAAAGTTTTGTTGCTCTTCTCTGGACCATCTTCAAGTCTTCTACAAACCAGATGTAGTTTTGGAAAGTGGCAAAGCCAGTGTAGCGAGGAAGCCGTCTCAGAGGTATCAGGGTTTTGTGTGGCGTTAAGGTTGCTGTCGTTGACAAGCCTATGGTTTGTCCTCATCCCTAGGTGTGGCTTCTGTTCTTTCCATCTATAAAGGGGGAGTGGGTAAACTAGATGTACTCTAATGGAATGTATAGCTCACCATTATCTTTGGCTTTTTTCATTGTGAGTTTGTGTTACCATTCCATGAGTTTTAGGTTTATGTAATGAAATATCATACATTTGTTTTTCAAAATTATGAATTCAATACAAGCTCAAAGCACCAAACTTGTGAACTTGTTTTTCCACTTTCCCCATCTCTTTTATTGTACTGAATTTCTCTGTTGGAATGTTTCTAAAAGTAAATGTCCTTGCTTTTTGGTTAAGAACTGTGATTTCTGAATGGACCACCTGAATATAACAGGGCGGTATGTCTTAATTAGTGCGCTTTCTTTTCCCACCCCTGTAACACTGAGCTGAGTCTTTACTTTCATAGTTTATCACTTACAATTAAATCTTACAGGTTTCAGGCTTTATTAGGACTGCCTCATCAGTAAAGTAGTTCAGCCTGGCTTCATTTTAAATATCTTTCCTTTGCTCTTACCTAGCAGAAAAAGCCTTTGAAAGAAAACCTGGACATTTGGAATCCTTCCTCTGTTAGTGTGTGATTATTGTCCAGTTACCTTAAAAAAAAATCATATAGCACAGGTGTGCTGGTAAGCCCTTGTCACCGCGATTTGATGATACCACTATTGGCTTGACTGAGTATTTGCTCTTAGTCATCAGTTGTTTCAGAGAGGTGAAGAGGAGGAGGGTGGGGAGGTATTTAGCAGAATAGTGGTGTTTAAGATTTACCCAATACCTAAAATATCTAGAAAAAAATCAAGAAACCCAACCCAAACTTTCTTGTTTTCTTTCTGAGAAAACATTAATGTGAAATTGACACTGTGCTAGTTAGTAATTGCATGGTGTGTGTCTCTCACTTCTATTACCACCACCTAAAAAACACTCACATGCCCTCCCCCAGCTAGTAACCCCCCAAGGTAACTGCTGCTGTGATTTTCTGTTGTGACTGTGTGGTCTATGGACTTACACTCCAGTAAATTGTGGCTCCAGTTTTGGTAGACTGATCACATCCCAGGATTGAAGTGACTTTGGATCTGTTATTTAATATTCAGGAGTGCTGACTGGGAACACTAGAGGGACTGAGGAAGAAGTCAGATGTGACATCTGTGGTGGGTCCAAGTTTTATCCTACATTAAAAGAAGTTAGATCCTCCTATCACTGATTTATAGAAGTTGATGTTGGTCTGGAGCTTGATGCCATGCTGGCGCCATGCTGTCTGCTGGCCTTTCAAAGGGAATTCTGGCCGCCTTAATTTGGCTTCATATTTCTTGGATGACCCATGTGTTTTGGACCAAATAAGTGTCTGTGCAGCAGAGTTCAGTGGGACCATTTAGCTCTGCGTTACCGGGAAGTGCTGCTGGCCCAGTCCTTACATGATCTGGGTGTTATGTGACCATAACCAGACTTAGGCTTCAGTCCTTGTTAACACGCTGATGCTTTGAATGGGCCTGGGTCAGTGGTTTGTCTTGAAGTCTATATACAGTCAACAAAACAGGGCAGTTGCAGAGTGCCTTGACAGTCTCGTCATCTAATGAGAAAGCTGCTTCCCCAGTGTCTGGAAATATGCAGTCAAATTTGTACCCCCAAGGGATATGGCATAGAACTTATTAAATATAATCTATTACACCATAATATTGCTGGACAGATGAAGTTGGAGGAAGCACTCTACATTTCATATTTGAAATCAGACAATGGTGGGGAAGATTTTTATGCTGCCAAATGTATCATAAAGGACATTCCTCAGCCTCTAGCACATTGCATGGCAGTGAATTATACCCTCAGAATATGTGCGCATGAACAAATTTAATTAGTAGCTCTAAGATTCTCATTCTGCAAATTCTATTGAAAACTTTCATAGTCTTGGCATTCCTTGCCGTTTTCCTCTGCCTGTTACATAGCTAAGATCACCCCAACTATTTTGTAGTTTGAGGCTACAGCATGTTTCTCAACCACTGATATTGAGAAGCCAAAATCCAGGAGAGCTTTTCCTGGGATTTTAGAGAGGAAAGGAGGATGACCTCCAGACTGTGCTGAAAACTTAACTGAGATGGAAAGAGGATTATGCCTCTCAGCAGCACAGAAAACAGCAAATTAGGTTTGAGAATTCAAGAGATGAGTATTAAGCAGTAGCTCACAAATAGAAGCCGCCAGTTCAAAATGCAGTACGATATGTGAATCACTGCTAAACTGAACCCTATTGGCATATCAAAGAATATATAGTTGTTTGTTTTCAGAAGGTTGTAGAGATTATTGTAGGTTTTGAAGCAGCTGGGGAGAAGGGATACAGGAACAGTTTTCTCTCAGTGTGAAAGGGCACAGCCACTTAAAAAGGTGTCAGAAAAACAATATGTGCAGAAGAGCAGTCCTTGGGGAAATCCCAGAGCCTCAGCAGCAATGTGGGAAGACATAAGGGCCAAAAGAAATGTCACATTTCTGACTCTTTCCTACCCTTTTGTATTTGTTTTGGTCTTTATTTCTTCCAGCATGGCATGTGGAAGGGACGAAGGAAGAGAACATTAATCTTGAACACTAGAGAAGAAAGGGAGAGAGATGGATGATCTCAGAGCAGTAGAAAACAGCCTTTTAAACACCATGACAGCATGGAATCCTCTAGAAGGTATGTCTGCTTTAGACTGTAGGACAATCTCTTTTTTTTTTTCTTTTTTGTTTCAATCAATGTGATCACAAAGAGTCAACACAGGTTTGGTAGAGTGAGAAGAGGTAGTGCAGCCTATTTGCTTGTTTGTTTGTTTTTCTGTTATTTCATCCTTAAAGGTAAACAAAACCCTCCATTATATGTGCTTCTAAGGCTTTTAAAAATCAAAGGAGACAGTGGGAAGTCCAGGTGATATGGAAATAGTCTGATATTGTATCTGCAAAGCCCCTAGCCTCAGCAGGCACATCCTGGGTTCCATTTCTCTGGTGTCCCTTCCCCTGCCCCGCTTCCCTGTTTGAAGTGGCTGGGCACATTGCCTCCACCTGGAAGCTGATAAGACACCCTCACTGCACACTGTCAAGGTTTTCCAAGAAAAATAGCAAAGAATGCCGTTGTGTTGAGGTACAGGAGTTGCTGACTGGCAGGGTCTCTGAAGAATCAACAAGCCCACGTTTCTGCCTCCTGTCATGTTCCTAAGCTGATTCTCAGCTCAAAATTAATAAAATTGATGTGTTTTTGTAAATCAACAAGTACAGAGCTTCAGCTCATTTTCTGAATCTCGATGTGCCAATTTAAGAACATTCCCCTCTGCTCAGAAATTACTCTGAAGAATATTTGTAGGAAAGGCATTGCCCAGAAAGTGGTTGTAATTTTGTGTATGTTTGTTCATATTAATGATAATTTGGCTAATATTTGCTGGGCACCACTGTGAGCTTGGCTCTGTGCTTGGCAGTGGGGTCAGAGCGGTGAACAAGTCTCTACTCTGGGAACGTTTCAATATTTAAGGAAAGAACTTGGTTATTTTTGAGGTGGTATTGCATAGAAGAATTGAACATTGAAAACACGGTTTAAAAACAAACGGTATTAAACACTACATATAAGTCCTCAAAGATTTTGCTTTTTGTCCTTTTATTAGGGAGGAGCATTTAATATCAAAATTACTATCTGAGTGGCCATAATTCAAGAGAAAAAAACTGCAGAGGCTTGTGATTTTAGTAGGAGAATTTTCTGTAGCTATCTGTCTTACAAAGAACATCTGTGGGATGCATTCTTATTTGAAGGAAGTTTAACTGTCTCAGAGCTTTTGTGTTTTTACATCGAGGAGCGTACATTTGAAGGAGAAGTTCCTATCCTTATATTTGAAGCAGATTTGCATCAAAGCATAAGCTTCATGCACTGTTCAAGACCTTCCCACTAGGTTGTATCCTATTATTTTGCATAATTGTAACCATACTTCGGTGCTGCATTGATTCTCTAACCATTTCCTTTGGGATAATCGGAAACATCTCTTTTGAGATTGAGTCAGGAATGTAGAAGTAGAACTAATCAGGTTCCTGTGGCGTGTACCGTTTCAAACCACCGTGCTCTTGGAGCTTTCTCCATTTCTTTCTGTGGTATGTCCGTTTACTGGAAATAATCGCCTCAAAACAACTAGGACTATCTTGCTGAGTTTTACCCGATGGTTTACCTTTTCTCTCATCTTCTCTTTCCTCTTGCCTTCCTGCGTCCCCATACTTCAGGAGTTATGCTCCTTTTCTTTGTGACATTTACTTGATGAGTATGACTGTAAAGACACTGTTAATGTCTCCCCTCGCCCCCACCCTCCCCACTCATCTTTGTGTCCTGGATAAGGGAGAGCTTTGATTTGAGGGAACTAAGAGTGAATGGTGAGTGAGCAGGCTGGAGCTCCTTGGGAGCCAGGCCATGCATCAGCTCCAACAAGCCCCGCCACTCAGGTGCAGCCATCTCCAATCCTGAGCTCATTTTTATGTCCCCAGCAAACATGCATAATCTTAGACAAATAAACAATCCTGCCAAAAAGGGCATCCAACAGTTCCTTAAGACAGAGCAACAATTCTTGGCTCCAGGATCAGTAAAATTATCTATTTTCAAAACAATCCCTGTTAAAAAAGGAACCAACAAAGAGGATAGTGTTGTTTATGTAACTTTTTTGTAAGGTTATAAAGTTTTTTTTTCTCTCTCTCTGGGTACAAAATGGGTACGGTATGTGTTCCCAAGCCTAGAGAGGTTGTTTGGGAAAGCAATGATATCTCTTGAGATTTTCCTTTGCTAATGACTTTAGCCTTTCTCCCTTGTGGAAAAAAAAAATGTTGTTTTTAACGTTCTGCTCTACAAGTTCTTAGGAATGGTTGTTGGGAACCGGGTACCTTGGATCATTTCTCTTGCCCCTGAGAGCTGTTCTCAGGCCCTGTGAGGTGAACGGTCAGGGGTGACCTAGCATGGCAGCCATGGAGCTCCTTTGTTGCAGGTGGGAGGAGGTGGCAGGGTCCTCGCAGCAGTGACTCCAGCTCCTGACTGGTACCTCTGGCCTCTCCGGATGTCCACCACGACTTTTTTAACCTGGCTGAACACAATTTCTCTAATTGTTTTTTTCTTACGACCTTCTGGCCATCAGCTTCCACTCGTTGCCTGCCAGTTGGCTGCAATTAGCATTACTGGAGCCCATCTAGAAAGAGGGCAACATATTATATGTGTGGGGAGAGTGGAGGGCTTCACACAGCCTTCAAGAAACCTGAAAAATGAAACCAAAAATTTAAAAATCCACAAATAAGGGATTCAAAAACCTTATATGCTCAGAGGCTACTGTAGAGAGAAAAGCAAAGATGAAAGAAAGCGAAGGGCACCCTGCCATCTTAAACAAGGAAAGAAGAATAAATTAACGTGAAGAGACCTTTGTAGAGGGAGGAATGTCCAAACACAGGAATACAAGGCAGACTAGAGGTCCAGGTTACACGGAGTTGATCAGTGAATTCTCACCTAGTATAAGTACCAGTGGCACCATTTAGGGATGTGAAATGTGGGACATAGTGGGATCTGTCCACCGCACCACTAGGGATTCTGGTGGGGGTCATCCCCAGCATGCTTTTCCTTGGAACTCCCTTTTCTTCATGTCTCGTGTCATTGGCTGTGTCATTCAATGGGGACAGAAATAAAAACGAGGCAGTTATTTGAGTTTCAGATCAGCTGTACCCACTAGCTATATTTCATTTGTTTGTTTTGCAGGGAGTAATTTAGGATCACCAATGTAATTGCTGATTTTACTAGTTATCACTGAGAAGCATTTCACATCAAATTTCAGCTGCATACCATGCTCCCATCTCCACTTAGGCTTACATTGGACCTGGTCTTGGGTCCCTTTGGGATCTGAGTGTGTTTCATTTCTCTGTATTTCTTGGCTTAATGAAAATTGTCAGATATGTCTTAACTTTACTCATTTGCTCAGAGATAACCTTCAGGACACAGTGAAAAATAAGGATATTAGGCCAAAGGTCACCTGTTTGTTCAGAATTTCTGGAAAATACCAAAAATATTACTTGTTTTGACTGTACAAGTAGAGTTTTAAATTTTATTTATTTAAATTTTAAAGTACATCTTGCTCTTAAGAGCTGCTGCTTTGATTTTGGAGAAGGATAATTCTCACCCACCAACCGTTTATTAATTTAGTACCTACTAAATGCTATAAGAGAGCAGAGTGTGGAGAGGGCCTGGCTGATGTGACCCATAGATTTGGGCAGGCTTCCCTGAAGTGGGCTTTGACAAATGAATAGGAGCTTCCCTGGTGGAGATAGAAGAGGGAGGACATTTCAAGCATAGCAGAGCCCCAGAGCCATGCGAATAAAGGGCTTAAGAGGGGCAGCGACAGCTCCTGAGTGAGGCAAGCCAGCCAGATGGTAGAGCAAGAGGTAGGCATTGAGGTTAGAAAGAAAGATTAGGGTCAGGCTTTGTATGCCAAGAAAAGAATTCAGATTTTGTCCTTCAAGCACTGAACAGTCATCTAAAATTCTTAGGATTATGATATGGGAGGTATAGTGAACATTTTGCACCCTTCTTGGCTGTCCAGCAAAGAATGATGCTGGAGAGATGGTGGAGAACTGGCTTTCTGTGTTAGCGGAGTTCCCCACCTTATGATGCAAGTAGGCCCCTGCTATAGGTGCTGAAAGTGTGATGTACCCTCTTTCCAGTCTTCCTCGAAGTTCAGGAATGGGCACATGACCTGGGCTCTGCCAATCAGATGTCTCCACTTCAGACTGAATAGTGACATGAAGAAGCAGAGACCTCAAGCAAGATCCATTTCTGGAGATGGAGCCATTGGTTCTAGAAGCAGCAGAGGGCAAACACCTGAGGGTCAGGGTCAAGTGTCCACTGGTTCAGGGTGGTGATGGAAGTTTGTGTGTCTGCCCAGCAGGAGCAATGATGCTTTGCCCTCACCATCTCCTCAGCATGCATTTGGGCATTGCTGCTGGCCGCATAGCTTCCAAACCTGGCTTTTTAGCTCTCCAAGACATCCAATGAGCTGCCTAATGTTTTAAAAGTTTTTTAAGTCATGTCTTTTAAGGTTTAACTTAGAGTAAGATGTACCCTTTTAAAGTTTATAGTTCAATGAGTTTTGACATATATAGTTGCATGATCACCACCATAAAATAGAGACTATTTCCATTAGGCCAGAAAGTTCCCTTGTGCCCCTTTGAAGTCAACCCCCTCCCTATTCACTCCCGGCGACCTCTCATTTGAATTTTTGTTCCTGAAGTTTTGCCTTTTCCAAGCACTCATATAAATGGATCATATGGCATGAAGCTGTTGTGTCTGAGATTTTTTTTCATTTAGCACCATGCTTTTGAGATTAATTCATGTTGTTGTATATGTCAGTTTATTTCTTTTTATTGTTGTTATTAGATTGTTTGGTTATATCACAATTTGTTTATATGTTCACTAGTTGATGGACATTTGGTTTCTTTCCAGTTTTGGGCGATTAGGCATAACACTATTATACTGTGAACATTCATACAATTTTTTTTTTTCCATTTGGTAAATACCTGGGAAAGATCACTGGGTCATATGGAAAGTGTAAAACTTTATAAGAAACTGCCAAACTGTTTTCCAAAGATTATACCCTTTTGCATTCCCACTAGCAATGTATGTAAGTTCCACTTGCTCTGCAGTCCTCAACAGCAATTGGGATTGTCAGTCATATAATTTTAGTCATTTTAGTAGGTGTGTAGTGATATGTCATGGTGGCTTTAATTTGCATTTCCCTAAAAGCTATTAATGTTGAACATCTTTTCATGTGCTTATTTGCATCCATACATCATTTTTGGTGAAATACCTGTTTAAATATTTTGCCCAGTTTTTATTGTGTTGCATATTTATCATTGTATTATAGGAATTCTTTATTCTAATACAAGTCTATGATCAGATATTTGTTTTCCAACTATTTTTCCAAGTCTGTGGCTTGTCTTTATTTTCTTAACACTACTTTTCAAAGAGCTGAATTTTTAATTTTGAAGAGGTATAATTAACTTTTTATAGTTTATGATCTTTTTGTGTCCTAAGAAGTCTTTGCAGAAAGTTATAAGTTATGAAATATAATAATATTGGATAGTCTATGAATATGATTTATCTATTTATTAGGGTCTTTAGTTTCTCTCAGTAATGTTTTATAATCAATGTATATATCTTATGCATTTTTTGTTAGATTTATTCCTAAGTGTGTCATGTTTTATGAGACTCTTGTAAATGATACTGTTTTTAAATTTAAATTTCCAACTGTTTGTGGTTAGTATATACAATTTATTTTGAGCAAATCATCCACTGCATCTAAGTTAGCCTAAAGTTGTTCTTTATTTTTCCTCATTATTCTTTTAATATTTGTAGGATATGTGGTGATATTTCCTCTTTTATTTCTGGTATCGATAGTTTGTATCATCCTCCTTTTTTCTTGAACAGTCTGGCAAAATGTTCATAAATTTTATTGAACTTTTCAAAGAACTTGCTTTTGGTTTCATGAATTTTCTGGTTTTTCTGTGTCCCATTTCATGGTTTCTGTTCTTATTTTATCATTTCCTTCCTTCTTCCTACTTTTCTTTCACCTGGTCTTCTTTTCCTAGTTTTTTAAACTTGATCTTATCCAAGAGGCTGAGAAGTGATATTTTCCTAATTCATAAATGTAAAAGATTAGATAATTGATTAAAGACCTTTTTTCTTTTTCTTTTCTTATTTTTTTAAGAGACAAGTCTTCACTGTTGCCCAGGTTAGAGTGCAGTGGCATGATCATATCTCACTGTAGCCTTGAACTCCTGGGCTCAAGTGATCCTCCCACCACAGCCTCCCGAGTAGTTGGAACTATAGTCACGCACCACCAAGCCTGGCTAATTTTTATTTTTATTTTGTAGATGTAGAGTCCTGCCATGTTGCCCAGGCTGGTCTTCAACCAAGTGATTATCCTGCCTTAGCATCCCAAAGTGCTGGAATTAATGCTAAAAATTTATCTCCAGGCACTGCTTTAACTGTATTCCACAAAATTTTGATGTGTTGTATTTTCATTTTCATTCCATTGAAAATATTTACTAATTTATTTATAATTTCTTTTTTGGCTCCAAGGTTATCTAGAAATGTATTGTTTAGTTCCCAAATCTTTGGGGGGATCTTCCAAATATATTTCTGTTATTGGTATCTCGTTTAATTCTACTCTGTTCCAAGAACATACTTGGTATGATTTCAGTCCTTTAAAATTTCTTGATTTGTTTTATGGCCCAAACTATGGTCTATCCTTATGAGTGTTCCATGTGAACTAAAAAAAAAAAAAAGTTTATTCTGCTGCTTTTGGGTGGAGGATTCTATTAATATTAGTTAGGTCAAGTTAGTTGATGGTGTTATTCAAGTCATCTATATCACTGCAAATATTTTCTTGGTACTTGTTTTATCAAATGCTAAGAAAAGAGTGTGTTGAAGTCTCCAGATATAGTTGTGGATTTGTCTATTTTTCCTTTGATTTTCATCAGTTGTCTTTTATATATTTTGAAGGTTTTGTTATTAGGTGCAAAGACATTCAGAATTCTTATATCTTCTTGGTGAATTGACCTTTTTATCTATATTTAATGCTTCTCTTTATCTCTGGAAATATTATTTGTTCTGATGTCTTTTTGACATTAATATGGTCTTTCTAGCTCCTTTTTGTTTCGTGTTTGTATAGTATAGTATATCTTTTCTCATTCTTTAACATGTAACATATATATGTCTTTATACTAAAGTAGTCTCCTTGTCAATAGATTTTTCTTTCAATCTGACAATCTCTACCTTTTAATTCTTAGGTCATTTACATTTCATGTGATCATTCATGTGATTAATTTACATCTACCTATCTTGCTAGTTTTCCACTTGTCCCA
Organism: Macaca nemestrina; assembly: GCF_043159975.1. Lineage (NCBI taxonomy): Eukaryota > Metazoa > Chordata > Mammalia > Primates > Cercopithecidae > Macaca > Macaca nemestrina. The sequence continues at coordinate 77,429,778 of NC_092131.1, forward strand.
TCCATTTTGTTTTTATTCTCTTCTTTTCCTATATTCTTTTCAAGTTATTAGGTATTTTCAGTAATTCCATTTTATTTCTACTATTTGCTTATAAGTTACATATTTTTTTAAAGTTGTTGCTCTTGGGTTCACAATGTACACATCTTTAACTCTTCACACTTGACCTTTAAACATCTTCTATCGCTTCTCTTAAATAAAAAATATGCTTTTATTTCCTCCCTTCCATTCTTTGTGCTATTGTTTTATTTTTTACTTCCAAACATGTTATGACCTCAAAATATATAGTTACTGTTTTGCCTTAAACAGTCAATAATCTTTTAAAAAGAGCAAACATTTTTTACTTCCATTTGTTACCATCTTCAGGATTCTTCAATTCTTCGTATAAATCAAAATTTCCATCTGGCTTCACAGTCTTCCTGTCTTTAATATTCTTGTTGTGTACTAGTGCTAGCAATTCATTTTTTTTTTTCTGAAAAAGGCTTTATGTCATCATTTTTAAAAGATGTTTGCTGGGTATAGAATTCTGTGTTAACTCCTCCTTTTTTTCCTTTTAGCGAATAAATAATGCCACTTCTATTATCTTCTGACGTTCATATTTTTTGACAAAAAGTTTGCTGTATATCTTACCTTTCTTCCTTATTATGTAATCTTTCATATTTCTCTGGATGCTGTCTAGCTTATCTCTTGATATTGATTCATAGTAGTTTGATGTGTCTGTTGGGTGTGAGGAATATGTGTCTTAAATTTGCTAATTCTGTTTGGGGTTCTGTGAGCTTCTTAGATCTGTGGTTCACTAATTCAAAAAATTTAAGGCCATTATCTTTTCACATATTTTCTTCTGCCCCAATTCTCTATCTCCTTTCCTTTTACATCTTCAATTAATCCTGTGCTCTTATTTTCTACTCTTTTTCCTCCTGATGCTTCAGTTTGCATAATTTCTACTTACCTGTTTCAACTTCATTGATTCTTTTCTCTAGAGCATTTAGTTTGCTGATAAATCTATTAAAGGAACATTTTCTCTCCAATATTGTTTTTAATGTCCAGAATATTCATTTGAATTTTAAAAATTAATTTCTATTGATCTGCTGAAAGTTTTCATCTGTTTATGGATGTTGTTCGCTTTTTCCACTAGCTTTTAACACATTAATTATAGCTATTTTAAAATTCCATTCCAGGCCAGGTATGATGACTTATACCTGTAATCCCAGCAATTTGGGAGGCTGAGGCAGAGGAGGATTGCTTGAGCCCAAGAGTTGAAGACCAGTCTGGGCAACATAGGGAGACCCCATTTCTACAAAAAAATTTTTTTTTTAAATTAGCCAGGTGTGATGGCATGTGCCTGTAGTGCCAGCTACCTGAGGCTGAGGTGAGAGGATTGCTTGAACCCAGGAGGTCGAGGCTTCAGTGAGCCATGATTGCACCATTGCACTCCAGCCTGGATGACAGAGTGAGACCCTGTCTCTCAAAAAAAAAAAAAAAAAAGAAAAAAAAAAATTATATTCTGATAGTTTCAACATCTGGGACATTTATGGGTCTAGTTCTGTTGACTGCTTTGTATCTTGAAAATGTTGTTTTTACTTTTCTTTTTTGCCTTTTGTGATACTTGTATAATTTTTCACTGGTTGCTGAACACTGTGTGTAGAACAGAAGAGACTGAGGTAAATCAGAATTGGGCAGGCTTTTTATTCTGTCAGGCCATTACTGTGGAGAGTTGAGTCAATCTAGTCAGCAGTTTAGCTGGGCTTGAGTTTTGTTTTCCTTTGGTTACCTTAAGTGCACCACAGACTTCAACTTCTTCTGGTGGTCAGTGGCTGTTACCTCATACTTTGGGAGTAGTCCAGAACACTGAAGGTTTTTTCTTGGTTTACACATCATACCTACAGCTTTTAGCAGGTCCTTGTGGTGTGATAGGCTCAACAAAAGTTAAAGTTTTATAAACTAAATTATTACTTTTTTCATGTTCTTAGGGTGGGAACAACATTCTCTTGTGGTTTTCTACATCTGAAGTGGTTTTCTACATCTACTACACTTGGCATTCTTTTAATAACCCCCCTTTTCTTTTAAAATCAGTTTTACACCACCAATATTTTTTCCTAATAGAGGAGACAAAGTATGGTAATAGTTAAGGGTGTACAAAATAGGATTCAGACACAACTAGTTTTGAATCCTAGCTCTGCCACTTAGCTTATCACTAACTTTACTAGCTGGATAATTGAGCACATTATTTAACTCTGTCATTCAGTTTCCTCATTTGTAAGATAAGGATAGAATGAAATAATATTTGTAACACAATTTAGCAATTTTTAACATTTAATGCCTGGCTCATAGAAAATGCTGTGATTGGTCACCATTATCAGGTTTGAATTTTATATGAGTAAGCCTAGTGACAGATTGGAGGGTAGAGAGGATAGACTAGTGGCTGGAAGACCAGTTAGCAAATAAATTTAGGAGATCATATGAGAATCATAAAGGCTTGAAATACTCCACAACAAAGAAGATAGAAGAGGCTGACCTGAAACGGCTTGTGTATAAACAATAGTCCCTTCATGTCATGTCATGTGCTTGTTATTCCATCATCCCAGTACTTCTCTATCTTCTGTATCAACCTGTGTTCAGTCTAGTTTTACACAACAGCAAGTGTTTGTTTGGCTCTCTTTCTCTCCCTACTACGTGTGAATTCTTTGAGAGATGGGCCATGTCTGATTCTCAGGAGTGTATCTCTGATGCTTCACAGAGGGTCCAGCACATAGTAGGAATCAATAAGTTCATTGACTTAAACTCGACAGGAAAGTGACGTCCTTTTTTTTGCTAATACATCACTGTTCAAATTGTCTGCAGCTAAATGCACAATTGTTGAGCATTTCTATCTCAGTAGCTGTGACAAGCTGAGTAACCCCTCTGTTCTGATTCTAGCCAAACACTGGATTTTCTGGTGATCTTGTCCTATCCCTTGTTGGTTGGCTAGGGGAGACAAGGCCAGAACAGGGGCAAACTGTGAAACATGTTGGGGACCTAGACCTCTACCAAACAGCCAGAATGTCCCACTGCTTTGATGCTTTGATTTGTTTGGGAGTTTTTTTTTTTTTTTTTTTTTTTTTTTTTTTTTTTTTGATGAAGTCTTGCTCTGCTGCCCAGGTTGGAGTGCAGTGGCGCGATCTTGGCTCACTGCAAGCTCCGCCTCCCGGGTTCACGCCATTCTCCTGCCTCAGCCTCCTGAGTAGCTAGGACTACAGGAGCCCACCACCATGCCTGGCTAATTTTTTGTATTTTTAGTAGAGACGGGGTTTCACTGTGTTAGCCAGGATGGTCTCGATCTCCTGACCTTGTGATCTGCCTGCCTCGGCCTCCCAAAGTGCTGGGATTACAGGCTGTTTGGGAGCTTTATACTCTCTTGCATCTGTCTATATCAGACATCCCAAAGATGCTTTTCTTGATTTAGGTTCCAATTTCATTGACTATTAGTATGCAAATAATTGATAGGGTACCTATATTTACCTGTACTGCCAGTGAGTGTCTCTCCCTCACCATAGGAAATCCCTGTTGATCTGTGCCTTCTGGCTTCTTGGATTTATCGGCTTATAGACCCATGCCAGTTCTGCAAAGGTCCTTATGTAACCAGATGAAAGAAAAAATTATGTTCAGCAGAATTCCTTTCAGCAAGAGGGCTGTTTTTGTTTATAAGAATTTCCTTGATAAACGTTTTCGGAGTAAAAATTGATACCTCAAGGGACCTCACTGGGAAGAGAACAAATCTGAGAGAAAAGGTGGAAGATTTGTCTCTGGCCCCTGCAGGAAACTCAGAACCTGGAGCTGAAGAGATGATGGAAGGTGGCTTTCTTTGTAATGTGACTCCTCTTAAGTCTTCCTTCTTATCTCCCACATCATCAGTAAAGTCACCAACTTTGTATCATGCTTGGAGTGAGAAGCTCAAAAATAAAACCTAATATAAAAGGATTAAAAGCAGGTGTTTAAACAAAAACTTGAACATGAATGTTCTTAGCACCACCATTCACAAAAGCCAAAAGACAAAAGCACCCCAACTGTCCATCAGTAGATGAATGGACCCACAAATATGGTACATCCATACAATGGAATATTATTCAGTCATTGAAAGGAAGAAGTACTGTACATGCTACATGTGGATAAACCTTGAAAGCACTATGCTAAGTGAAAGGAACCAGATACAAAAGCCAACGATTTATCATTCCATTCATATGGAATACACAGAGAAGGCAAATCTTTTCCCTTCCCTCCTCTCCCCTCCCCTTTCCTTTCCTTTCGACAGAATCTCACTCTATCACCCAGGCTGGACTGCAGTGGTGCGCTCTTGGCTCACTGCAACCTCCACCTCTGGGTTCAAGCAATTCTTCTGCCTCAGCCTCCCTAGTAGCTGGGATTACAGGCGTGGGCCACCACGCACAGCTAATTTTTGTATTTTTAGTGTATATGGGGTTTCACCATGTTGCCCAGGCTGGTCTCGAACTCCTGACCTCAAATGATCTACGTGCCTTCACCTCCCAAAGTATTGGGATTACAGGCATGAGCCATCGCACCTGGCCTAGAGGAGGCAAATCTATAAAGACAGAAAGCAGATGAGTGATTGCCCATGGGAAATGTGTAGTGACTGCTTATGGTTATGCCATTTCTGTTTCTGTTTTTCTGATTAAAAAGCTCTGGAACTAGACAGTGGTGATGATTATATAACATTGCAAATGTCACTGAATTGTGTACTTTAAAATGATAAATTTTATGTTGTGTATTTTACCACAATAAAAAACCCGTGTAGGTGCTGGGCTCTGAATTCACATGGGTTGAAGAGAGAAACCAGGGTGGACAAGAGAATGTGAAATTAGTGAAAGGAAGTAAACTGCAGGAACACCCGGAGAGAACTGGACGGCTTTTGACTATCTCAGTCGACAGCAGTGGGGTTTGGGCTAAGGTGAGCCAGATCTGTTGGAGACCCAGAGACAAGGGAGAACATTACAAAATATTTTTAAAATGTGCAAGTGCAGGCAATGCCTGAATAATGTATAATATAGTAAAATCCAAAGTGCATGGGTATTTATAGACGTACTGTCAATCTAAGCTTATGGTATTGTTAAAATGATTTTTATAGTGTTGGGTAATCACTTGATCTATTAACCATTATAGATTGTGGGTGTGGTTTATGTCTGTTCAGTGGTAAAACTGTCAGATCAAAGTTCAGTTTTGTGAATGTAGAAATATGTCCTGATACCAATTTTCATCACCATTACATATCATCTCAAGTATGGATATACAAATTTATTTAATAAGAATGAACCTAATAGAAAGCTTCCCTTGAAATTGACCATGGAGGATGATGCTGGGCAGCTAAAAACCCTAGAGAGGCAGCGGAAGGAGAGGGGCCTTTGTCATCTGAATGCCTGTTCAGCATCCTGGCTCTCAAACAGCACTGGAGTGCGTGACCAGGGAGCATTGCTGAACAGCGGTGCAGAAGGAGGGCCTGCCCCTGACCCTGATGAAGAGCGCAGAACTGCTAGGATTCGCCTTTTTTCTTGTCATTAGCCCCTGTTCTCTATTGCGATCCTGAGGACCAATTTATTCTGGTGCTGAGGTCATAGTGACTCAAATGGTCTTAAGCAGTTTCACAGCATTTCTTCTAAGTTTCACCTCCTTCAAGTCTTTGCTGAACTCTGACCTCTCAATGAAGCCTGCCCTGGACTACTTAATGCTACTCTTCCTGACACATTTCCCAGCCGTCACCTTGTAGAACTTTTCTTTTTCAAATAGAATTTATATGAGTCTGCATTCTAGAGAGAGGAGACTTAAAATAAGCAATAAAGTTGACAAGTTACCTATTATGTTAAAAGATTATAAATTCTGTTCAGGCACGGTGGCTCACACCTGTAATACTAGCACTTTGGGAGGCTGAGGCAGGTAGATCACTTGAGACCAGGCGTTTGAGACTAGCCTGACCAACATAGCAAAATCCCATCTCTACTAAAATATATATATATATGACATATATATGACATATATATGTGTATATTCATATGACAGAGTCTCACTCTGTCACCAGGCTGGAGTACAGTGGTACAATCTTGGCTCACTGCAACCTCTGCCTCCTGGGTTCAAGCGATTCTCATGCCTCAGCCCCCCTAGTAGCTGGGATTGCAGGCATGTGTCATCACGCCCGGCTAATTTTTGTATTTCTTTTTTTTAGTAGAGATGGGGTTTTGCTATGATGGTCAGGCTAGTCTCAAACTCCTGATCTCAAGTGATCTGCCTGCCTCAGCCTCCCAAATTGATAGGATTACAGGTGTGAGCCACCGTGCCTGACCAGAATTTATAATCTTTTAACATAATAGGTAACTTGTCAACTTTATTGCTTATTTTCTGTCTCCTCTTTCTAGAATGCAGACTCCTTGAGGGGCAATCTGCTTGCCCACTCATTGCGAGAAATTAACATCCTTTTCCGGGTAATTATATTGGCCTTCTGACAACTTGGACACGACTTTACTTACCTAATGTCATTCAGCCGGTAGATATCAGGCATAGTTGAAGGTCTCGATTGTTCTCAAGGTCATTCCTACTGGATATCTAATTCAAAGACATCTGACTTCTGTGGAATTCTTCTCAATAAAAATTAGTTTTTATTTTGCATGTTAGTGTTGATTTTGAACTTCAGTGAAACAGTTGAAGGTGCAGTATATACAATTTTTTAGCCACATTGGAAACACTAGATAATGGTGTTGCCAACTGTTAAAATGGAGCTGGTTTGGCTAGGAAGAGTCACTTAAAAAAAAAAGCTTCCCCTATATAATTTAACATTCAAATGTTAGCTTACAAGTAATTCATACTTAAAGGTAATTCACACTTTGGGAGGCTGAGGTGGGCAGATCACCTGAGGTTGGGAGTTCTAGATCAGCCTAACATGGTGAAACCCCGTCTCTACTAAAAATACAAAAATTAGCCAGGTGGAGTGGCAGGCACCTGTAATCCCAGCTACTCAGGAGGCTGAGGCAGGAGAATTGCTTGAACCTGGGAGGTGAGGTTGCAGTGAACCGAGGTCGCACCACTGCACTCCAGTCTGGGTGACAGGGTGAGACTCCATCTCAAAAAAGTAATTCATGTGCTTATTATAGCCAGAGTTGGTGCTGTTCTAGGATAACTCAGAGTGGTGAGTGGCGGTATTTAAGAGGACACCCAGGAAGGCTGTGCAGCCCCGTGATGTCTTCAAACAGCATCCTTAAAAACACGAAGAGAATAGCCACATTGCTATAAACACGGATAGGTGAGTTCTTGTCCTGCATGGTAGCTGAGGACTTTGATGATTTTGTCCGTTTTTCTTTACGTCACGGAATTTACACTTCCAATGGATTATCTGACCCAAAGAAGACTCTGGTAGTCAGGAAAAGCCAGGAACACAATAGGCACATCTTTTCACCTGGCAATGGATGTGTTTGGGAGATTTATAATGTGAAATTCGTGGCTCTGATACACGGCCCCATGGCTTGTTCATTTATTCAGCCCTCTCTCCTCTTCTCTTTCTCTCTCCTCTGTCATTCAATCATTTTTTAGGCTTTTTCGTGTATCGGGCATCATGCTAGGTTGTGAGGAAACTGACATAATTAAAACTTTCACACTATTCTAGAGTAGCTCACAGTTTAGTTCATACCTTGTAGTTTAATGAGTGTGTAAGTTTGTATATTACAGACCTTTGTTTAGATTCTGTCACAGATGTTGTCAAGATTGGATGTGGTAAGGAGAATACTTTATCTTAGGAATAACACGTTAATAGTCTCACACCTGAAGAAACATTGTTTTCTTAAAAATCAGGTTTCAAATACATTAAGGCCTTTCTAACAACAGTAGCAAACCAGAGGGCTCAGAGATTTTCCTATTCCCAAAGCCATCCCAAGTCCCAGGCATGAGAAAAGTACATCATGATTATTGGTTAAGGCCAGCAGTGTGCCTTGGAAATGGGGAAGCAGAATTGTGTTTGTTCAAATTTAGCAGAGGTAAAAACTTCAATGGCAACCCTTGAATAGCATGGGATATTCTGCAGAGCCTGGAGAGGCAGCCAGACCACCATTGCTTTTGTGTGGTTGTCGACTGGCCCTGGGAAGTAGACAAAAGCTGACAGAGACATAACAGTGTTCGCAAGATGGCAGTGGAAGGCTCCAGCTAATGTAATAGTTTGTTATCAGTGCTTTTTACTGCCCAACTCCCAAGAGTGTTAGAATCTCATTGTCAGATAAGAAACAAGTTCACGAGTGTGTATGAATTGATGGAGACGTGGAGGCTAAGAAGGAGTGCTCATGAGATTGGGTTGAGGACCAGGAATACCAACAAGGCAACAGCAGCATGAAAAAGCCAAGCCAGAGGTGATCCCAGGAAGCGCTGCTCTCTGCAGCTATTGTTCGCTTTCCTCTTTAGTGCTGCTGAGTCTCAAGACTGTATTAGAAGAAGCAACCATTCCCAAACTATTTCCATAAAACCAAAACTGACCCTGGTTGATTGGTTTAATAGAGTAATTTGACTGGGCATGGTGGCTCACACCTGGAATCCCAACGCGTTGGGAGGCTGATGCAGGAGGATCACTTGAGGCCAAGAGTTCAAGACTAGTCTGGGCAACAGAGTGAGACTCTGTCTCTACAAAAAATAAAGAGTTTAGCTGGGCGTGGTGGTGCATGCCTGGAGTCTCTGCTACTCGGGAGGCTGAGGTGTGAAGATCACTTGAGCCCAGGAATTTGAGGCTGCGGTGAGCTGACTGAGTCACTGCATTCTGGCCTAGGTGACAGAGAAAGACCCCGTCTCAACAAAATCCCGCCCCCCCACCCCTGGCAAACAAAAACACAGGGTAATTCTTTTGATGGTTGCTAGCTGCATGATCAGAGACTTCCCCCTCCGACTAAGTCAGAGATTGGATGGCTTCACTGTGAGGATTCACATAGACCCAGGTAACAGTCATCTTGCCAAGCCTGTGGGGCCCCTGAACAATCCTGTAGATAGGACTCATGAGTCCTGAAAGGTCAATGAGGATGCTGTGATTTTAACATCTCCCCTCAGAATCTGGACTTCCCCAAATCAACTCTAACTCTCTACTATTAGCTGAATTCAGTCACTCTGAGTCCTGTTAGTTCTGATTGCTCCGAACGGCATTCTGCTTTATACTTCTCCTAACTGCTGCTCCCCTCTGCATACCCTGTCCCCAGACTCCTTGAGAGAGGATCTACTGGCTCAGCCACTTCCAAATATGAGATTCTCCTCTTGGGCTGAGACTGTCCCATGCCAGCTGATAGGTTTAAGTGCCACTGGGTCCAACTGCCAATGGCTACAGTGGTAGATGATGAGTTCCAGAACACGCTTAAGGGCACAGGGCCCACAAGTGCGACAGTCTCTCTCAGTGAGGATCAAACAAGATAGTCACTCAAAATTTTTGCTGGGGCAGTTTTATTGTGACTGGAAGACAATGAGCCTAGTGTCACGTCAAAGCTGACGCTAGGTGAAGTGTATCACATGCAAAGGATTGAGGATGACCATAATGTCAGACTCCACCTCCCATCATCAACCAGCTATGGGAGCACAGAGCTCACGGGGACACTCCACTTGTCCTCCCCACACATGTCTGGGTCTTTGTCCAGGTAACCCAAATGCCGCTAAGTGGACGGGAAATGCAGGGAAGAGCAATCCTTGGAATCACAGTCCCGGCTTCCAACCCCAGGATTACCACTTCCTTTCTAGACCGGTGGTGGTGGAAGAACCTCTCCACGCCTCAGTTCTCCTTGCTGGTGAAATGGGTGTGTGAGTGCCTACCTTGTGGGGTGGTTGTGGAGGCAGAGGGAGTGGAGTATGGAGCTAGAATGTTCAGGCTTCAGCAGCTCAGTGTACAATGTGGTCTGCTGCTTAATGCCTCTAATGTCCCCTGAGGGCAGAGATGGGGCCCTCAGTCCTCCCTGTTCTTGTGGCTATTTTGGAGTCCCCCAGTGAGGCCTGGGCTTCCCCTCCACTTTGTCCAGGCTGCTTTCTCTGACTCTCATTCTTTTTATGTGGTGGTTTTGGTGTCTTCCTTCTAGCCTGCTGGCCATCTTTTCACTGAACTCCTCTCTCCATCCAGAAGGAAATGTTTCCCCATTATGACCAGTTCTGGTTCTGAGGTGGGCAGAACCCACAGTGGTAGCATGGCTTCCATTTTAACCACTCTGCCTCCTTCCAACAGGGTATTTCCAGCGGAATGGCTTGGGCTTTAGTGACACAGTCTCTTTTTGCCCCAGAACCTTTCCTTTCCAGGACCCCCAGAGGTTCCCCAGAAGGCTGATTTTCCTATATTTCTTCATCACTTAATGGTGATTTTCCTCGTCAAGCATCTCCATGGCTCCCACTCTTGTTCATTACCCACATCTGAACAGACTGTGGACAGGGATTCTGTTCTCTCCCTTGTGGCTCGGGGGAATCTGAGGAGGCGCTGGGTACAGGCAAGGAGGCAGTGGCTGTGTTGTGCACATGGAACTCTTGCAGGGTGGTGCTTCAACGTCACAGTCGGCATGCTGAAATCCTCCCCCTGCCCAGCTGCAACCCCTGGACACATGTGTAAAGTGCTTGGCCAGTTCCTGGTGCATGGGAGATGCTCAACAAATGATTGCTGCAACCATTATTTCCATCTCTGCCAGGGCTGCTTTGAAATTATTATTCTCTGGTTCTCTCTCTAATCATCTGTCTAATCTATCTAATCTACCTACCTATGTAGTATAAATATTCAGGGTATATATACACACATATATACATCATTTGTACATATACATTTTGAATGTGTATATATATACACACACACACGCCCACCTTATATACAGATATTCAGTTCCTTGAGTAATTGCCACTTTTGCTGGTTACTGATTATACTAACATTTTCAAGGCTTTTTAGGTGGTCTGTATTCAGCTTTCATCGCTTTAGTAACTCTTACATGAGGCACAAGTTTGTTGAGGAGGAATTCCATGAAAGATCTTTGTTATTTATTTTGTGTGTGTATGCATATGTAGCTGATATAACTTACCCTGTAGTTAAGAGTAGGCAGAACTTTTTCAAGATGTTGTGATTTTCTATTTTCCTTTGTACTCGGCTGAAATCTCTACTGAAACTTAAAGGACGTGAAATCCCGAGGCCTGCTGTGGCCTCTGCATACCCGGTGACCATGGGCCACTTCCGTGGGTACATGGGGCACCAGAAAACACATCAGCCAGGCAAAAGGAAGGTTTGGATTTAATCCGAAGAAGGCAAAAGGACACAATCTGATGCGTCAGTTTTCCTGTGCTGATGAAGCCTTCCTAGTGCCTGCTGCCTGATGGGATCGTGCACGCCTTTCATCTGGGAGGATGCTAGTGGGACCTCATACACAAAGCCTATGCATTGCATGAAGTCATTCCTGGGTCCTGTTCACACATGTACTGTGCTGTGCTACACAGGAGATGCTTTTCAGTAAGTGGAGCTTGTAAACATTCTGTCAGGACCCTCAGTGGCTCCATGAAAATGGAGACATCTGAAGCATTGGTGAGGCTTCCTCTGCAGGAAGACTTCTGCCGCTACACACACACCGGCAGTTCTAGAACCACCTGTTCTTTAATGATGCTCATTTCTTTCAAAGCAAATTGCTACTATTACAGTGATGACAAGAAGCACAGTGTCCAAAGTTGGACTTGCAATTGAGGTGGAATTTCCTGAGCTTTCTTATCGTCTGGCCTGGCTGTCCTGAGACGGCTGCAACTGTCTCGTGCATCAAATATAACCCTGACCTTGAAGGACTGCCGGCCTGGGTGGAGGCCTGGTTGGTGGAAGGGTGATAGGGGGAGTTTGAGCAGTTGGCCTGGGAGCTCCATTCCCGAGCTTTTCTAAGTTTCAGAAGCTTTTATCTCAGAGAATACTAAGGCAATGGCTCCCAAACCTGGTTTGATGTCAGCCCCGATGCTGTCTATTCACCTTATTACCATCCTTTCTTTTTCTTTTCTTTCAAAACGAAATAATGTCCTCATAATTTTAAAAAACAAGACATAGTTCCTACAGGCTGAGATGGGGACTTGGACCAGGGGTCAAATGATAGGAGGCTACAGCTCCCTGGTCAGTGTGCACAGGGCCACCGCAGTGAGAAGGCAGATTATATTGGATTATTTGAAAGGAGTTGGGAAAAACTCCTTCAATGTTGCTTCTCCCTTGACATCAATTTTCTGGATCTATCTGGGGTAAATCTATCAGATTGTGGAGTTTCCTGTTGATGCGAAAGGTCAGGTGTGTGAGCAAGCAGAGGAGGAAAAGAAAACATTAGGTGAGAAGGGCGATTCCCTAAAGGGGACGAAGAACAAAGGCCCCTTTGAGGTGGGCGTTTATTTTTACTTTTTGAAAAATATTTTTATTTTTACCAGCTTCAGATTCAGAGTGATCTCCTCCATCCTCACCTTTGGATTGCTTTTCCTCCAAACACAAGCAGCTCATTAGAAACCTGAGCATGAGGCACTCTGGAGCCCTAGGATTGTCTCTGAGGTGACATCCACTCTGCTCTCAGCATCAGGGTTGTTGGCCACCAAACATTTCTCTGAATTCTGGGAGCCTGGGTGCCAGGGCTCATAAGGCTGAGTCTTGGTGTTTGTGGAGACTTGGAGCAGCCTCTTGATGTTATGTCAGGCTTCAGAGTCTGTGCCAAGGCAGATGCACGGGGGTGGGCACTGGCACACTTGGCCATGAGGGCAGCCAGGAGAAAGGTTACAGCTGGCACGCATCTCCCATGCAGACCACATGGGGGTGATCACGTCAGACGCTGTGCCAGGCGGGAGGCAGAGCAAATCACACATGACACCAAGGATGGAGAAAACGGGTTGACTTATTTCCTCCCTTCCTGTTACTACAGCCTGAGGACAACTGGGAACATTTTGCGGCACTCAGAGAGGAGATATTTGAACCACTGCCTGCACAAAGGCTAATGAGAGAGACTTGCCTTCCTGAGCGGAGAAATGCGATTGTGCACTCACGGGGGCTGCACCTTTGACCCCGACTTTTAGCAGCCTGGGAAAGGTGCAGAATGGGACACGGAATCTCGCTTCGCTATCCACAGAATCTCGCACCTACACTCTAGAGCTTGCATCATGACCATAGCGGGCTTCTTGAACAGCAATGGCACCAGAACCTCTGAGGCATTAGAAGGGTCTAGGCACATTTCTGATGTAACCACATAGACTGTCATGGTTTCACTGTCGAGAGTCTGGTGCCTGGATTCTTGTTGGTAAGAACCACTCCAAGTGGACCCACAGCACCTTGGGGCAGTAAGGCCTCTGCTGGGAACAGTTAGCAGCTCCGAGCGCATCATGGAGCCCTGCCCTCATGGAACTTACATGCAGGCATAGTAAGAGCTAATGTGCACCGAGCTTCAAAGCTTGTCTGTAGCACTTTTATGGATGAGGTCATCTTACATGCATAGCAACCTTTTGAGGTTGGACAATTATGTCCCCTTTTCCAGAGGTGAGGGGATTGGCGTTTACAGAGGTTGAGTACTCTGCTCAGTAGTACACAGCTAGTAACAGATGAGGCTGGGACTGCATTCAAGCACTCTGACTCCAGGTGCTCAGCTATGAACAAACATTTTAAAATACTGACACTAGTAATGACCCTTCTAGTAATGAATATCCATTCTTAGGTTTTCACTGATGGCAAGATGTGGAAAACTAGGTGCTTCTCTACAGCGTGATCTATGACACATCCAGTTGCACTTTTTCTTACCTTGATTCTTACCCGGAATGTCTGGACCTCCGGAATGACAGGAACAGACTGCAAAATGACTCTACCTTGGTACTTTAAGCGAAGGGTGCCCAAAAAGAATTTCAAGGAGGGAGTAGGTAACAATGTTAAATACTACACAGAGATAAAATAAGGTGGGAACTTAAGAGATTCGAGCAGATTTGCAGCAAGATTTGGTGAGCTCAAATTGTCTCCTTAATAATGGGAGGTTTTTTTATACACATGGTCCTAAATTTAAAATATATAAAAGTATACAATGAAGAGCCTCCATGCCTGCCTCCCATCCCTGCACCCCAGGCACCTATATTTTCCAGGAAAATAATATTATCAATGTATTGGGTATCCTTCCTGAGATACTCTATACATATATTAAGTGTATATACTCTTTTTCTTTTTTACACATATGGTACCACACCATATCCAGTGTTCTGTACCTTTTTACTTTTTAAATTGAACAATACATCTGTGGTCTTAGAGTTATACATCCCATAACACTAAGAAAGAACTTCCTTATTGCTTTTGGCAGCTGCACAGGGTTCCATGGTACGGATGTGCTCTAATTTATTTAATGAAGGTTTTTTTTTAAATTTTTTTTTTGTTTGTTTTTGAGATGGAGTCTTGCTGTGTTGCCTAGGCTGAGTTTAGTGGCATGATCTCGGCTCACTGCAACCTCCGCCTCCTAGTTTCAAGCGATTCTCCTGCCTCAGCCTCCTAGTAGCTGGGATTACAGGCATGTGCCACCATGCCCAGCTAATTTTTTTTTTTTTTAATGGAGACGGGGTTTTGCCATGTTGGCCAGGCTGGTCTTGAACTCCTGACCTCAGGTGATCTGTCCACCTCGGCCTCCCAAAGTGCTGGGATTACAGGTGTGAGCCACCGTGCCTGGCTGTGAAGGTATGTTTTGAACTAATGCTGAAAAAGCACCAAGATCTAGTAAAGATGCTGGAAATGGCATCTTTCTCTTTCAAGGACAGCTCTATTCATTCCCTTAGGGTATGGTGAGATAGCTCTCTGGAGAAGCAGTTAGGGCGGAGGACCATTTGTGCACTACGGGTTACCTGTCCTAGGTCTGACTGCTCCTAATAAGAATTAGATTACTGCTGAGGGGTTTTCTTACATCCTACAACCTTACATTATGATTTAGAAACTTCAGTTATGAAAATGGCGCCTCTTTTTTTACATCAGCCAGAAGAAGCTCCAATCTTTTGGGAAATGAGGCAAGTTATAAACCTGTCTTTCCATCTTTGTAATTCTGGCATCCCTGGAGTATCTTGTACATAAGAGGCATTTAATATTTGTTTACTTGAATGAATGAATGAATGAATGAGGCCATATGGCCACATTGGATTTTTGAAGTAGTCAACAAATGAGGGTTTGTGACTAGAATCTGTCCTCATTTATCACCTGTTCTTCCATCAAACATTTGCTTTAAGTACCAGTGTCTGCTAATTAATCTTGGGTATTAAACATATACCTTGACAAGTCAGCAGGCTGAAATAATTTGTGGGAGTATTTCTTAGTCACTCAGTTTTCTGCCCTCAAACTCTTCATTTCAAATGGAAAAGGTTCCAGATTCAGATCTTACCAGCTCAAATTCCACCACTTACTAACTGAATGACCTTGGGCAGTGGCTGAATTCTGGACTTGCATTTCCTCACTTGTAAAGCAGGGATAGTAGTATATATTTTCCAAGGATTTTTGTTAGGATTAAATGAGCTAACATATAGGGCACCTAACAAAGCCCCTGACAGATGACAGAAGCTCAAACTGTTAATTTCCTCTTCTTTGTAATTTCCTTCTGCCTCTTATGAGATGTGACCCATGTGATTGATCATTGCTGATTCTTGGTATATGTTAACTTATAAATTATAAGTTTAGGCTGGATGTGGTGGCTCACACCTGTAATCCCAGCACTTTGGGAGGCTGAAGTATTAGTGTCACTTGAGCCCAGGAGTTCAAGACTAGCCTGGGCAACACGTCAAAATCCTGTCTCAAAAAATAAAAAAAATTAGCTGGGCATTGTGGTGCATGCCTGTAGTCCCAGCTACATGGGAGGCTGAGCTGGGAGGATAGCTTGAGTCTGGGAGGTTGAGGCTGCAGTGAGCCGTTATTGCACCACTGCACTCCAGCCTGGGCAACAGAGCGAGACCCTGTTCTCCACCCCCACCCACCCCAAATTACAAGTTGATAAATCAGCTTTCTGTGAGTTTGTTTGCAATCTTAGAATATTAATAAGAGTGGGGCATTTGACGATTATCTAATCCAAGGTAAAGTAGGGGATACATGATTAGAAATTCATTTGTGTATGAATTACACAGTATGGACTGTATAATTTTTAAAATTAACAGAATTAATACTCAAAACACATTTTCACAGCATGATACAAAAGGTAGTACAAAACCAACTTAATCAATTTTTACCTGAGGAAGGTTCATAGTTGTAGGCCTAGTGTAAGTAATTGGTCAAATATAATAAAAATCAAAGAGACTTCTGGTGTCTAACAGACTAGGGAGTTCTTGAACTGTGGTTTTTATTCTGTGGGCACATCTCAATTCTGAACCCATGTCTGTGTCACTAATGTGTTTGGGCACCAGATAGTGGCTCTGTGAAAGAACCAGTTAGACCGATTATTGGCCAGAATTTGGCAATTATCTCATGACTTGTTTTGCAAATGAAAATCCTTTCAAACTTTCTTAATCCAAAAAGGGAATTTATTGACTTAGGTAATTGAAAGAGAGAGCTGTAGGTCAGTGTAAGTTTTTAGTGACAAAAAATATGTAGGAGCTGTTTTTGTTTAAAAAGCTGACTTTTGGTTCATTAAAACTAAATGAAAAACTCAGTTCTTCATAGGCAAAGTTCAATTTATAAACATTCTATTAATATTCTTAGCAAATTTTAAATCTTAGACATTAAATTTTTCAATTTCTAGGAGTTCAATCTGGGTCTTATATCTTCTACATTTCTATTTTAAAATGCTCACATTTTTCTGCCTTGAATAAATGGAATCTATTTATACTACTTAAAGTCCTTATTGACAAGTAATTCTAACATCTGTGACTTTTCTGGAACTGTCTCTATTGATAATTTTTCCCTTTACTATGGGTTTGATTGTCCTGTTTCTTATTTGGTAAGTTTTAATTTGGTTCCAGACATTGTGACGTTTACCTTGTTGGGCGATAAGATATTTTTGTATTCCTCTATTCTTGAGCTTTCTGGGACATGGTTAAGTTACTTGGAAACAGTTTGATCTTTTTGTGTCTTGCTTTCAAGGTTGTTAGATGGGACTAGAATAGTATTTAGTTTAGGGCTAATTTTTCCCATTACTTAGGCAAAACTCCTTTGAGTGAGTCCTCTGCCGGATACCCTTGTGAGCTGAGAGGCTTTCCACTCTGGCTGGTGGGAGCAGACGCTGTTCCTGGCCCCACATGACCACAGAGGGTTGTTCGCTTCTCTTTCATCCTTTTGTGGGGTTCTTTCTTTGGCCTTTGGTAGTTTCCTCACACACAGGCACTGATGAGCTGAATACCCAAGGGGGACTTTCTACACATCTCTGGAGCTCTCTCCTGGGGTCCCTCTCTTCTCTCTGGTACTCTGCCTGTGAATTCTAGCTTCCTTCACCTCCCTGGATGCCCCACTCTCTCCCCTCCATTCAGGGAGACTCTGGGCTAGCCTTGACTTTGCTGCAGCCTGAAAAACCTCTCCAGGAAGTGAGCTGGGGAAATCACAGGGCTCACTTTGTTTCTCCTCTCTGGGGGCTCACCGTCCTATGCATCCAGATGCCCATTGTCTAAAAACCATTGTTTCTTATATTTGCTTGCATGTCTTTGGCTCTTTTAGGATATTTAAATCATCTATTGGATTTTGCATCTGTCTCAAGGTTTTCTTTGCCTCTGTGGCTGCAACTCTCACGTTAGTTTTTTACACTGATGGATAGACCCAGGTGTTCAAATGATGTCACTAGGACACCTCTGGGCTCCACATTCTCAGGCTTCTTGGGCTGATATCCACAGCCTCATGTTTAAGGCCCTCCAGTTTAAGTTTAGCAGAAGACAGAGTGGCCCTCTTGTGCCTCAGAAGCAATGACCTCAGCAGGAGCCTAATTACATCTTATTCGCTGGGTTTGGTTACATATCCCCTAACCAATTACTGTTGTCAGGAATGGCATCAGCTCCACCTGAGACAAGTGGATGAAAGTGGGGAAAGAAAGATCAGGATGACAAAAATCAGGGAAAATGATGCTGGCAGGTAAATCCACATACTGTTATTACAGTCAGCCATCATCCCAGGAGGTCCCAGAGTTCACATCACTGTCTCTGGATTCTTAGGGTACCATGCCATCTTCCTACATACAGCTTGCAATCAGCTTAGTGCGATCAGCTGTTCCTTTTGAAGTTGAGCCACATTGATGGGCTGATGCTTGAGAATCTAAAAACATCCTGAGGTTTCCACTGTAAAAGCATCTACAGATATTTAAAGACTGATACATATTCACCAACATCCAGGAATCTCTTCGGATATCAGTTTTTGAAATCCCACAATTCTGTTGAGCCTGGAGCAATTCAACAAATTCAAGTTGAACAGTCCCTAGTTGTCTCTGCTTAATGCGTGTTTATTTTGATGTGGTTGCTTGAAGAAATCAGAAATCCAGTTTCTAATTTTCTTGATACACATAGCATATTAGTACAGTCTCCTCAGCCCCTGAAGTCAGGTTGTCCCATGCCTTGTGATTAAAACAAACAAACAACAAAAACAAAAAAACCTCAAAAAAATTCACCAAGTGTCCACAGTCTGATCTGGATGCATTTAAGTGAATTCAAATCTTTACATCCTGCTTCAAGCTTCTTTTGACTAGTACTGAAAGATTGCAAACTTTAAAGGTATTAGTTGAAAATTCACAATTTTGAATACATCAGGATGTGAGTCTGACTTGCAGGTTGTCACTATGTAAAACTACCTGATCGGTAATGAAACGGGTGTTTCTGTTTTAAGGCAAACTTATGTTTTGACTTGTATTTCCTCTCAGCCCTTTTTTCTTTACTTTTTTTTTTTTTTTTTTTTTTTCTTGAGACGGAGTCTTGCTCTGTCGCCCAGGCTGGAGTGCAGTGGCACAATCTTGGCTCACTGCAAGCTCTGCCTCCCAGCTTCATGCCATTCTCCTGCCTCAGCCTCCCGAGTACCTGGGACTACAGGTGCCCGCCACCATGCCTGGCTAATTTTTCTGTATTTTTAGTAGAGATGGGGTTTCACCGTGTTAGCCAGGATGGTCTTGAGCTCCTGACCTCGTGATCCACCCACCTCGGCCTCCCAAAGTGCTGGGATTATAGGTGCGAGCCACCGCGCCCGGCCTTTTCTTTACCTTTTTCCCCACCATACGGCCCCATTTCATGCCGAGTGAATTGATCTTTCCCATGTTTGTGCCAAAAGTACTCACATTTTCCCCAGCAGGGTCTAAGCTTGCTAGTCCCTGTGGGAGAGCTCATTAGACAAGGCGCTCATGTTGTTGAACATCCTGAGCCGGCTGGTTCAGGTGGGCTGCATTGCGTCCAGGGCCCTGTCAGATGCTCCTCTCTGTGTAACTGTTGTTGCATACAGGAGGAAGCAGAGGGGTAAAGTGACTGGCTCGGGTTGATTGGTGAGCAGAGGCCCGTCAAGGCTCTCAGCCTCCTGCCTCCCCAGCCAGGGAATTCTGAGCAGTGGAAAGGGGATGGATTTGGAGCAGACAGATGCGCATTTGCTCTTTGGCTCCACCATGTACCAGCCATGACCTTGAGCACGGTACTTATCCTCTCTGAGCTTGTTTCCATCTCTAGAATTGGAGCTGTACCACCTACATGGCAGTGCTGTCTGAGGATTAATTGATGTAATTTTGGGAATCTGCTGGTGGAGGAGTTCTCTTTCTTACTGCTCTCCACCCTGCTCTGAGTGTTCTCAGGGGAGGGATCAGTTCCTCTGAGGAAAGTCACCCTTTGGAAGGCAGATCAAACTGGCTTCTGAATTAGCCAAACTGTGGGCTTGTTGGTACAGGACTGCTGAGCTGCCCAGCCTGAGCGAGCAGGCAGTGTTGTGGATGGCCATGCCGGATGACCCACGCCAGGACAGACAGGGCTCAGCTGCAGACAGTTTGAGAAAGGATAGGGCGGCCGGGCACAGTGGCTCACACCTGTAATCCCAGCACTTTGGGAGGCTGAGGCAGGTGGATCACCCGGGGTCAGGAGTTCGAGACCAGCCTGATCAAACTGGTGAAACCCTGTCTCCACTAGAAATACAAAAATTAGCTGGGCATGATGGCAGGCACCTGTAATCCCAGCTACTTGGGAGGCTGAGGCAGGAGAATCACTTGAACCCGGGAGGCGGAGGTTGCAGTGAGCCAAGATCGCACCATTGTACTCCAGGTTGGGTGACCGAGTGAGACTCCATCTCAAAAACAAAACAAAACAAACAAAAAACCCAGGGCTTCCCTATAAAGATATTTTAAGGATCAAGAATTTTTTTTTTTTTTTTTTTTTGAGATGGAGTCTCACGCTGTTGCCCGGATCAAGAATTTTTATAGGTCCCATGAAAAAGTTTTGCTCTCAGAACCTTGGCAATGACCTTCTTTATATCTACAAGACAAAGTGTTTATGTGAATTTAAGACAACCTTGCAAAAAATCCTATACTTTCATTTATAAGGCGCTTTCTTTCTTTCTTGAGATAGAGTCTCGTCTGTCCTCCAGGCTAGAGTGCAGTGGTGCAATCTTGACTCACTGTAATCTCTAGCTGCTGGGTTCAAGCAATTCTCCTGCCTCAGCCTCCTGAGTAGCTGGGATTACAGGCATGTACCACCACGCCTGGCTGATTTTTGTATTTTTAGTAGAGATGGGGTTTCTCCATGTTGGTCAGGCTGGTCTCAAACTCCTGACCTCAAGTGACCTGCCTGCCTTGGCCTCCCAAAGTGCTGGGATTACAGATGTGAGCCACCACGCCCAGCCCATTAATAAGGCTGTTTCTTTCCAACTGATTTTTAAATGCAAAGACTACGTGAAAAGAGACCATCTTCTTTGTATGGTTTTTGTATAGTTTCTACCTGATAAAATATTTCTGAACAAATGTTAAATAGTTCAAGTAGGACTTCTCCATTTCTAAGGAAACAGAGGGACATTTTCTCCTTTGTAGCTTAACTTCTCAACCTTGTCTTCACACAACATTCTCTCCTGGAGTCCTAGGCACCAACTGCTTTGATGGCTTCGGCAGATGATGTGGCCTCTGCTTTGCTAGGCAAGGTCGGGTGTATGTGACACCTAACCCTTCTTTCCACTTTAAGGTAGCTCCTTCCCTTCTTTTCCTTTCCCTGTTTCATTCAGCTAAAGTGGGCGCAGCACTGGCCACATTCCTCTTCCTCAGGGAATATGCCTGGCCAGAAGCAGTCTCCTGGC
Organism: Macaca nemestrina; assembly: GCF_043159975.1. Lineage (NCBI taxonomy): Eukaryota > Metazoa > Chordata > Mammalia > Primates > Cercopithecidae > Macaca > Macaca nemestrina. The sequence goes on from NC_092131.1 coordinate 77,450,953, forward strand.
CCAAAGACACACCTGCTTCCTGGGGACAGCCTGTATCAGTGACTGCTTGGCAAGGAGTATGAAGGACTGACCTCTTCACTCCAATTCACGATGAGTCAGGCCATCTTAGCTCTGAAGCTTCCTGTTGGGGGGCTGGGCCTTTGCTGCCCACTCCTGCTTCTATCCCTTCTGCCATGCGTGTTAGTCCCGACCATCTTCCTCATGCCAATAACCTTCCCTAATAAATAACCTTCCTGCATGCTAAATGTGGTCTGAGTCTGCCTTCTGGGGGGCTAACCTGTGACAACTACTTTCCAGATTTCTGTTATTGATTTATTTTAAAATTTAAGTAAATTTAAAATTTATTAAGACATTTTTAAAGGTTCAGAATATGGTATACTTTAGTAAATGTTCTGAATGTACTTGAAAAGGGTGTGTATTCTGCTGTTTTGGGGGTGGAGTGTTATAAAGACATTATCCTGGATTATTTAGGTGGACTGAAATGTAACCATGAGGGTCCTTTAAACGTGGAAGAGGCAGGCAGAAAAATTGTTGTCAGAGTTCTACCTGTGTGTATTAGTCCATTCTCATGCTGCTAATAAAGATATACCCAAGACTGGGTAATTTATAAAGGAAAGAGGTTTAATGGACTCACAGTTCCACATGACTGGGGAGGCCTCACAATCATGGTGGAAGGCAAAGGAAGAACAAAGGCATGCCTTACATGGTGGCAGGCAAGAGAGCTTGTGCAGGGGAACTCCTATTTATAAAACCATCAGATCTCATGAGGCTTATTCACTACCATGGGAATAGCATGGGAAAAACCCACCCCCATGATTCAATTACCTCCCACCAGGTACCTCCCATGACATGTGGGCATTACAGGAGCTACAATTCAAGATGAGATTTGGGTGGGGACACAGCCAAACAATATCATTGTGAGAAAGACTTGACTGGCCATCACTAGCTCACAACATGGAGAAGGCAAGCATCAAACTGTTTCCAAGTAACTTAACTACATCCCAGACCCATGCTTGAGAATAACTATAGGAATACGAAAATATCCAGCACCCAGCAAGGTAAAATTTGCATTTAAAATCTAATCAATACTTCCCAGGAATGCAAAATGCTGCCCTTCCTGGATTTTGGCCCAGTGAGAACCATTTTGGACTTCTTACTCCTAGAACTATAAGATAATATATTTGTGGTATTTTAAGCCACGACATTTGCGATAATTTATTATAACACCAACAGAAGACTAATACAGACATGGTAGGTTTTGTCTTTAGAAGTTTGATTTGGGTCTTTGTTATATCTTTCATGCCTCTACTCAAAAAGGTCAGTCTTCCCCTAACTTCTTGAACATATGAAATAGCTATAATACTTTACTATCCTCATCTACTAATTATAGCATCTGTGATGTTTTTGGTTAAGTTTAAATGGATTTTTTTAACCCTCATTATGTTTTGTGTTTGCCTGTTGCTTTGCATTCCTGGTAAGTTTTGATTAGATTTTAAACGCAAATTTTACGTTGTTGGGTGCTGGATATTTTTGTATTCCTATAGTTATTCTTGAGCTTTGGTCTGGGATATAGTTAAGTTACTTGGAAACAGTTTGATGCTTTTGGGCATTGCTTTCAAGCTTTGTTAGGTAGGACCAGAACAGTGCTTAGACTAAGGTTATTTTTTCCTTGCTACTAAGGCAAAATATTTGTGAGTTTTTAAATGCGATTCTCTGTGAATTACGCATTTTTATATTCTGGTTGGTTCCTGGTCCATCTGAGGACTATTCCTTCTAATGCTTTTGGGTGGTTTTTCTCCCAGTCTCAGGTATCTTCCTCACTTGCACATGTCAAGCTGTCCACTTAACAGTACAGGAGAACCCTCTGCTGAGCTTGAGTTCGCTATGTAGGGCTCTCCTTTCTGGTACTCCACCTTGAAAACTATAGCCCTCTTGGTCACCTTGGACTCCCAGAACTGCCGCCTCAACTAAAGGAGACAAGGGGTCTCCACCTGGGTTCGCCCTTCTGGCACCACAGTCCAGAAACTTTCTCCAGGCAATAAGCTGAGGCAATCTAAGGACGCTCCCATTTATTTCCTGTCTCTCAGGAATCACAGTCCTTGTTGTTGATGTCCAATGTGTTAAGAACTGTCACTGTATTTTGTCCAGTTTTAAAGTTGTTTCTGATGGGAGGTTAAACCTGGTACATATGACTCCATCCTGGAAGAAAGCAGTGGTTTCATTTTTTAATATGAAGTGGTTTCATTTTACTTATACGATGTCTACAAGATGAGTAGTAATGTCCCTTTTTTCATTCCTAGTGTTGGAGTTTTGTGTCTTTTCATTTTCTTTTTCTTTTTATCTGTTTTGCCAGAAGTTTGTTCTTCTCTATATCAGCTTGGGCTGCCATGACAAGATACTGCAGACTCAGTTGCTGAAAGAACAGACATTTATTTTCTCACAGTTCAGAGGCTGGAAGTCTAAGATCAAGGTGCCCTCAGGGCTGATTCCCAGTGAAGTCTCTTGGTGGCTTGCAGATATCCACCTTCTTGCTGGGTCCTCACACTTTTCTTCTGTGCACATGTGGAGAGAGGGAGATGTGTCTGGTGTCTCTTTCTCCTCTTACAAGGACACCAGTCCTATTGGATTAGTGCCTCATCTTTATGACCTCGCTTAACCTTAATTACCTCCTAAAGCCCTATCTGTAAGTAAATGTAGTCACATTGGAGATTAAAGCTTCAGCATGTGAATATGCCACGGGGTGGGGGTGGCAACACAATTTAGTCCTTAACGTTCTCTATCACGTTGGATTCTGACTCATTAATTTCTGCTTTCTTTTTCGTGTTGATTTTATTATTTTTCCAACTTCTTGTGATGGATGCTTAGTTTATCAATTTCAACCTTAATTTTTATAATTTGTTTTTGAACTCTAAATGGGCCTTAAAATTCTGTAGTTGTATCAACACATTTTAATATGTAGTATTTTTGTGGTGGTTCAACTTACTCATTTTAAAATATTTCCTGATTTATAACTTATTGGGTTAATTAGAACTGTGTCTCAACTAAGCCCAATGTGGGCTTTTGAATTGAAAGTCTGTTATTGATTTCTAACTTACATTGTGATTCAGATATGCTCAAAATTATTTTAGTCGTTTGGCTTGCTTCATGGTAAGATCAGATTTTAAAAATATTCCATACCTGCTTCAGAAGATTATATGTTCTCTAATTGGTGAGTACAGGTTCATTGTAGTCAATTAGCAAGGTTTGTTAATTGTACTTTCAAGTATTTTACATCTTTACTTTTTTTTCATGTTTGTGAATGCCATGTAAGAATCTCCCAGTATAATTATAAAGTTATTGATGTAAAATACACATAAAATGCATTTTAAAGTTTACAATTCAGTGCATTACATATATTCACAATGTGGAACCATCACCACTATCTAATTCCAGAACTTTTTCATCACCCCAAATGAAACATCGTACCCATTAAGCAGTCGCTCTCCACTCTCTATTCCCCTAACCGCTGCAACCACAAATCTGCTTTCTGTCTTTATGCGTTTGCCTGTTCTGGACATTTCATATAAAGGGAATAATACGATATGTAGCTTTTATGTCTAGTTTCTTTCACTTCGCATAATGCTTTCAAGATTCAACTATGTTGTAGCATGTATCAGTACTTCACTCTTTTCTATGGCTGAAAAATATTCCATTGAATGAATATATCACATCTTATTCAATGATGGATATTTGGGTTGTTTCCACCTTTTGGCTATTGTGCATAATACATTGGTGTACAAGTTTTGTTCAAACAGTCATTTTCAGTTGTTTTGAGAAGATATCTAGCAATAGAATTGCTGGGTCATACAGTGTGATATTGTGATTTGTAATAAGAAATATAGATTTGGTCTTTGTTCCCATTTCCTGGCACACTGATCCAGAAACCCTTGTCATAGCCAAAGTAACGTCTTTTTGTAAGGTTCTGAGATGCCTGATAGCTGGGAGCTCCTTGGTAGCCACTGGACAGGGGCTGGTTGCTGGGGGAACTCACCGTGTGATTAGAGGGTTGGAACTTTCAGCCCCATCCCTTGATCTCCAAGGATAGAAGAGAGACTAAAGGTTGAGTTGATCAGCAGTGGCCAGTGATTTAATCAGTGAAGCCTCCGTTAAAAACCCACAAGTACAGAGTTTGAAGAGCTTCTGGGTTGCTGAACATGGGGAGGTAGCTGGAAGGGTGGTGCCCCACACGGGGCATAGAAGCTCCACACCCCTTCCCGTATACCTCCCATAGCCCGGGAGGTTAAGGCTGCAGTGAGGTGTAATCACGCCGCTGTACTCCAGCCTGGGCAACAGAGCAAGCCCCTGTCTCATACATACATACATATGTACAAATATACAAACACATAAAGTTAATGAGTACTTAAGAGATGGCAAAATGGGTTTATCTGTTTTACAAAATTATTAGGTATCATCTCCAGTGTTATCACTGCCACATTTTATCCAATCAAGGACCTTATGACACTGTCTGGCCAAACCTGTGGTTGGTTACCCCAAAAGTAGTGGCAGTTAAGTTCCTGCAAGTGACTACCCCCAACTGTTCTGAGATGGTGCTGGTTGGGATTCCAAAATCAGTCCAAAATATGTATTAGGCAACTTACAGGGTGCTAGAGTGGTACTTGTGATGGAGTAAGAAAAACAGATGTTCTACTATGTCTGCAACAAGGGGATTGGGATATGAAGTTTATGTGGGGTTTAAGGAATACAGCTGAGAGCCAGGGCTAGCGTCTACATTTTATCTTGCAGTGTTTTGGGCAGCAATAGAAACAAACTTATCAGTGCCTGGGAATGTCGCAGCTTGCAGGGGAAAACATGAAGCTAGCCAGGTCACACAGTGGTCAAGGCATTTTGTGTGTCGTGTGTCAGGGCAAAGAAAAATTGGGATTTGGGAGACCCTAGTTTCGGATCATTAAGAGTTCTTCCAGTTTGGGTTGTGATGTATGTAAATTCTTTTTTAAAAAAACCATAAGTTGTTTCAAACAACAATGTTCTTTTAGTTTTACATAAGTTTTCATTCCTTTTCACACCTGGAATCACTTTTCTCCCATGTGAAGTACATACTTTAGACATTCCTTTGGTGAGATTCTGCTGGTGGCAAACTTTTTTTTTGGTCTGTGTGTACTTTGTCCTCTTAAGAGCATTTTGCTAGACATTAACATATACGCTGGCAGTTTACTTCCATCAAAGATGCCATTCCACAATTTTATGTCTCATGGTTGCACCTGAGAAGTCAGCTCTCTCCTCCTCCTCCCGCCCCCTTCCCTTCCTCCTCCCTCCTTAGAAGTGAATCTTATTTTTCTTGTACTGTTTTTGTAAGAGTTATTTTTGGTATTCTGCAGTTTCATGATATCAAGGGGTGAATTTTTTATTTTTTATCCTGCTAGGAGGTGTCTATTTTGAAAAATTATGAGGTATCATCTCCTCAAGTGTTGTCACTGCCACATTTTACCTCTTTTCTCCTTTGGGAACTCCAGATGACTGTTAGACCTTCCCAATCTTTAGATAAGGTCTTGCTGTTTCCCAGGCTGGAGTGGTGGGACCACAGGCACGTGCCACCAAGCCCAGGTAATTTTATTTTTTGTAGGCGGTGGGGGGCTTCCTTTACTGCCTAGCCTGGTTGACCTTCCTATTATTCATCTATTTTATTTTCCTTTGCTCCCATTATCTTTGTGTTACATTGTGGATAATTTCTTTTGCTCCATCTTCTGATTCAGATTTTCTTCTTAGTCACATTTCATCTGTTGCTAAACCCATCCACTGAACTAAATTTTAGGTATTTTATTTTTAACTTCTAGGCTTTTTCAAATATGCTTTCATATTTTTCTATCCTTTAGGTATTTTCTAACATCTTTTATATCTGTACACTCACAAAATCTTTCTCCCGTTATTATTTTTTTTTTTTTTGAGGTGGAGTTTTGCTCTTGTGGCCCAGGCTGGAGTGCAGTGGTGTGATCTTGGCTCACTGCAACCTCTGCCTCCCAGGTTCAACAGATTCTCCTGTCTCAGCCTCCTGTGTAAGGTGGGATTATAGGCACCCACCACCACGCCCAGTTAATTTTTGTATTTTTAGTGGAGACAGGGTTTCACCACGTTGGCCAGGCTGGTTTCGAACTCCTGACCTCAGGCAATCCGTCCACCTTGGCCATCCAAAGTGCTGGGATTGCAGGCATGAGCCATCGTGCCCGGCCCAATGTTTTCTTTACAGAAAGGATCTTGACTTTTTATACCTAAATTTCATCTTTTTTTTCCTCTCTAGCCCTATGTCATACTTTATTTCTGGAAAATAGATATTTTTGACATGTTAATATACAATTTATACATGTTAATATATGGAAAATTTATATTTATGTCTCAAAGACTCAGTATAACATTTAAACAAATTAATGTGCAGGAAAAGTCTGAACTTACATTTCAAATACTATTAGTACACTGTCAGGAGCAGTGTGGAAGTTTTGCAAGCTTGATGAACACTGAAATAAACGTGTGATGCACATTGCTGGCACTAAGAGAGGAAATACCATATTTGGTGTGAGCTTTTTTTTTTTTTTTTAAAACAGCCAAGGTTAGTATTTGATAACATTTGCTATAACATTTTTTTCTAGGCTATAATTACTGGTGTTATCAAACTTCAGTACCCTGATTACTTATTTGTATCTGAATTAAGTTAAAAAAATATAATCTGGACCCTGACTAGAGATTCTTTTGTTCAGCTCATACCCCAGTGAGGTAGAGGCTTACCGTTTTGGGATTGTGTACTTTCTAGGCTCCTTTTTTAGGGATATGACTTTAGCTAGCTGCATAGGATAAATGTTATTTATGTTACTTAACAAAAACTGCTTGATGTATACTCAGTCCTTCCATTCCTCCACACACTTTACATTTTGTCTCAGGAATAAGTCAGAATAACAGACCCTTACCTATCTAGAATTATTTTTCTTGACCTGTGAATCTTGCATGTATTGTCAGTATATTGTTTGTAACATTAGAGATTCCTGTTGATATGTGGCTCATTAGAAGGGAAAGCTCCCTGGCCTTTAAAATACGAAGCGTTTATTTTTATTCCTTTCAAGCAATTGGCTTTTTATCTTATGGACGTACTGAACGGTATGACGATACTCATACCATCGTGCTGAACGGTATGACTGATCAATACTCTGTCAGTACTGCATACCAAAGAAGCTTGGAATCAAGTTTAACACTAACTTTTACATATTATTTAGAACTTTGAGATGAATGTTTTGTATATATGTCCATTCCAACTCATGTTAGTGTTGCCTTGATCACCATTATATGAAGGAGGGACTTTATGTGATAAAATGTACATAGGTGTGCCAGAAGTAGAGACATTAAAGTGGCTTAAAATCTCCATCTAAAATCTAGAAGCAACATGGATACCCTACAAAATATGAAAAAGTAGTTGTACAATTAAAATGTATACAAATAGGGGATTCATGAACCAATCAAATAAAATTTGTATATGATAACCTTAAAATGTCAACAGCTTCAATCATAACCTATCAGTTATTAGTATTTTAATATTATACTCAGATGGAGCTTGCCTTACTTCCAAAGTACTTTCTCAAACAGAGAAAATGAACAACGCTGAAATTTTATTTCTGAAATGTTTTATTCTTTTAATCAATACATATTAAGTATAGAATTTCCTTAAAAATTAACAAATAACTGATTTTCACTGTTAGGACACCGTTATGCTGCTCTTCTAACTTTTCTTTTCACATTTATCCACATTTCAAGTAGATTATATCATAGTAAGGTTTTTGTGTGTTACTTTTGTCCAAGTTGTGACAACTGAAACAAAACACAAAATCATACATAAAACTTTTAAAAAAGATCACAAAAGAAACATTCAAACATATTTGTAAACCCCTTAATAAATTACACTTCCTATTTTATTCACTACATTCCTAGAATAATAAATCTTAATGTTCACCACTAACTCAAATCTTAAACATTTGTAGATATTTAAAAACTGAAGGCTGGGCATGGTGGCTCACGCCTGTACTCCTAGCTACTTGGGAGGCTGAGGCGGGAGGATCACTTGAGGCCAGGAGTTTGAGACCAGCCTGGGCAACATAGCAAGAGACTGTCTCTACCAAGAAAAAGAAAAGGAAATGGAATTGCAATAAACATTGTCATAGCAAAAAAAAATGTAGACATTATTAGTTAACGTTCAACTGATGGAAAACAAAAACCCTGGGAATTAAAAAAATTAGTGCTAACTTCGTGAAAATGTAAAGAGAAATGTCATGAGTGAAACACTACTGACAGGTCTCATATATTTTTGTATTTCTAAAGGATCATTAAAAGCCAAAGAAAGGCTTTCAGTTCTGGAAGGATGAGCAAACTCCTACTGGAAACGTTATTACTTATCAAGGTTTTCTTAGTCGCCCATGACAACACCTTATCTTGGTACAGCTGGATGGCTTTGGTTGCAGCTGCTTCAGGTGAGTAAGAGGTTTTCTTTCTCTCTTTTGAAAAATACCAATAGCAACTAGGGTATGTTAACAGAAACAAACAACAAAGGTATATACTTCACCTGTTTTATGAACTGTGTAGCATTAAAAAGCTCACTGCAGCCATATAAAATGTGTTTGCCTTGTTTCCCCTGTAAAAATCAGAGTCAGAACTTAGATACAAGTAACAAGAAATATACTCAATATTCCCAAGAAAAGAGATTAATATGCTAGTTTTTTGTTGTTGTTGTTAACAGTCTTTCTTTGGGATAGTGTTGGATTTTAGTGTCCACATCTACTTAAAAATTGCATGAAATGAAGAAGAATAAAGTGGTGAAATGAGCATAGTATTTTTGTCCCCCAAAATATATATTATGGCATACTATTGGTGCCATTTCCTGTTACACTAAAAATAGAAGGAATCTCACTGTCAAATTTCACAGGAGCAACAGTTACCTATAAAATCTTAGAACAACATTCTTTCAATGTAGGATGTCTACTACTTGAATACATTCGAGTTTCTTTATGCTGAAAGTGGACTACGGTGCAGGTAGCATGGATTGTGCTTTTAGTCCCACTTGAGCAACACAGTATTTATAAGTTAATATATCTCATTCCATGTTGTCAAAATCGGGAATAAAAGTAATAGTTACAATGCTGGAACCCAATCACAACAGCCAAAACTTCTCTACTGGGGATTTGCTAATTTCTTGTATGTACTGTGAACCTGAAGGTAAATTCATGAGATTTCTTTTGTAATATAAAAAAAGTTTATTCTAGCACAAAGTAATTTGATGATTCATCAAAGAACAGAGGAATGATGGCTTTGTCACACAACTCTGTGATGTATAAGCTGAGCAAACATTAGTGGCTGAGTACATGTCCTAGATGGCCATCTCTGAGAATAAATAAAAAGCCGCAACTCAGATTTTTTTCAAAATGAGACGGTATATAGGTCATATAATTGGGATTCTTGTGGCTAACAGGCATTAATTAAAGGTAGAGGTCACAGTCTACAAGGAGAAAGCAGGCACAGGGAAACATTAGAGGGGTCCAGAACTTCTAGGCATAGCTCCCAGGAGAACCTGATTCTTGTTCAAGGAGAGGTCTTTTATGCCTCTCTGGTCAGGTAGGCAACATTGGGCTGCATGACCAGACTCAACTGCAGAAACTAAGGGAACATGACAGAAACCAGGTGCAAAATGTAAAATCAATCTTTACATTTCCTACTAAACAATGCTGGCAAGCCAGTGCAAGGTTGCCCCCTGGTTTATCGTAGTCTCTAGTCCCGGACTAGAATTCATCACTAGTTAGTACTTCATTCAGGTTTGGCTAAACGAACATCAGCACCATGGATCCCAGTATTCCTGGAGATAAGCACAAGGGTATAGTAGCCCAGTTGAGATTAATCCTGACTTGTACAGTCCCCACCCTGGGCCAAGCTTTCTTAACCAAATTACTCATCATCATTCTTTTCTAATTGTTTTTAGCCATCCAATGAAGTGTAGGTGTAATTTTAAAGAAACTGCAGTTTACCAAACATTCCAGTGCAGACTTGTTCTTAATCATGTACAAGCTTGATGACCCCTTTACTTCCTCTCTCAGTTAAAAATTGAACTTTATGGGCTGGGTGCAGTGGCTCATGCCTGTAATCCCAGCACTGTGGGAGGCCAATGCAAGTGGTTCACAAGGTCAGAAGTTTGAGACCAGCCTGGCCAGCATGGTGAAACCCCGTCTCTACTAAAAATACAAAAATTAGCCAGGCGTGGTGGTGCGTGCCTGTAATTCCAGCTACCCAGGAAGCTGAGGCAGGAGAATTGCTGGGAAGCGGAGGTTGCAGTGAGCTGAGATCACGCCACTATACTCCAGCCAGGGTGACAAGAATGAGACTCTGTCTCAAAAAAAGAAAAAGAAATTGAACTTTATAAAATGTACCAATATATTGATTCAATGTAAAATTAACTCAATGTAGTTCTTTCTCTAACCAATCACCTTCTATCAAGATAATACCTTGTGGTTTTAAGTCAAGTTCCCAATTCGCCAATATCAGTATTATCAAATGTTTTGATAAAATCAGTCAAATTATTTTTTACCAATTATACCAAAGTTATGCCAAATAGCATTTACATTATGGGTTAGATTAACAACATTACTAAATAAATCAGAATTACAGCAGTATTTTCTGGCACTTGCCCCTTATGTCGTGGACTATTATAAACCAAGAGTCATGTTAATTAATTCTGTATTGCACGTCTCATGTAGGCATAGTCGCATGTTTAGTTTCATACTCCAAGACTGTACTGACAGAGGTTTCTAATGATGTGAGGAAGGCTGTCATAGACCTACTAGCTCAGTTCCTTCTTAATAGGGCTGAATGGTAGGGAAAAGATTAGGATTATTCAGGACAAAAAATGAAGGGATTTAAAAATCCTCTCAGGACAATTAAACTGGGGGGCTTAGTAGCTACTAAAAATTTAATGGATCTAAAGGGCATCTATGAATAATATAATAAAATATATAATATAATGGTCAAAGACTAGATGCTTTGCCCCTATGATCAGAAAGAAGACAAGGATGTCTGCTCTTGCCTCTTCTATTCAACGATGAATTGAAGGTTCTAGCCAGGGCAGTTGCAGAAGACAGAAAAGAAGCAATACTATATCTATTTATACATAACATGATCTTGTATATAGAAATTTCTAAAAATCCATTAAAAACAATTAGAATAAACTCAGCAAGGCTGTGAAACGTAAGATCAACATATAAAAATCAGTTGGATTTTTAAGCACTTCAAATGAAGAATCCAAAAATGAACTTAAGAAAATGTCTTTTATAACAGCATAAAAATATACTCTGAAGACTACAAAATATTGAAAGAAATTACAGATATAAATGGAAAAACATCCCATATTCATGGATCAGAAGCCTTAATTAAGATGAAAATACTCCCCAAACTCATCTACAGATTTAAGTATGCTCCCTATAAGAAAGTCTTTGTAGACATTCACAAATTCTAAAATTCATTAAAAAATTGCAAAAGACCCAGAAAAGCTGAAACAATAAAGTAGGAGGACTCACATGTGTCCTGATTTCAAAAAGTACTAAAAAAGCCATGATGATCAACACAGTATAATACTGGTGCAAGAACAGACCTATAGATCTGAAGAATGGAACTGAGAGTTCAGAAATAAACTCATACACATCAAGTGATTTTCAGCAAGGTTGCCAAAACCATTATATGGGGGAAATAATGGACTTTTCAACAAAAGGCAGTGAAACAACTGGATAGCCATATGCAAAAAGATGAAGCTGGATCTTCATACCATATTAAAAAATTATATAATTCTTAGAAGAAAACTCAGGGTCAAATCTTTATGACCTTAGATTTGGCAAAGGATTCTTAGATATGCCACAAAAAGCCCAGGCAACAAAAGAAAAAAAGAGATACACTGGACTTCGCTGAAATAAACTTTTGCGCTTTAAAAGACACCATCACAAAAGGAGAAAAGACAACCCAGAGAATGGGGGAAAAAGATCTGGAAATCATATATCTGATACGGGAATTGTATCAAGATTACATGGAGAATTCTTACAACTCAATAATAAAAAGGCAAAATAACCCAAATAAAAATGGACAGAGGGGTCCGGCGTGGTGGTTCAAGCCTGTAATCCCAACACTTTGGGAGGCCAAGGTGGGTGGTGGTGGCACGTGCCTATAATCCCAGTTACTTGGGAGGCTGAGGCAGGAGAATCGCTTGAACCCCGGAGGCAGAGGTTGCAGTGAGCCGAGATTGCACCACTGCACTCCAGCCTGGACGACAGAACGAGACTCCATCTCAAAAAAAAAAAAACCACAAAGGATCTAAACAGACATTTCTCCAAAGATATACAAATGGCCAATACACACGTGAAAACATTCTTGACTTCGTAAGTCATCAGGAAAATATAGATAACAAAGCCAGTGTTAGTAATGAAGTGGAGAAGTGAGAACCCTCATACACTGCTGGGGGGAATGTAAAACGGTGCAGCTGCTTTGGAAGATAGTCTGTAGTTCTTCAAATGATTACAGAGTTACTAAGTGACCCAACAATTCCACTCTTAGGGATATACTTAAAAGAAGTGAAAACATACATTCACACAGAATTATGGTGGCCATTATCTATGGTTCCATGTGCACAGCAACAGGTCTTGTCTAGAATAGACACTCATTTGGATGTGTATACCTGGTAGCTGCAGGAATCACCTTTAACATTATTAGAGGCCACAGCAGAAACCATTTCAATTTAGACCTCCTACTTAGGTATGATCTGATAAAGAAACTCACTTTACTGCAGGTGCAGTTCAACAATGTGCTAACCACCATTATCTACCATACACTAACTTATCTACCTCACCAAACACAAAGTATTGGAGCAAATGTCTGAAACACTTTTCAAATTGCTAACGAGAGACAGAGTTACTTGCATGATGGAATGTGTGTCAAAACATAAAGGGCATGGAATTAAAGGGGGAATCAACACTAAATAGATTATAGAGATACTTCAGGAAAAATAAGGGAGGGTAGAATAATAACACAGGAACTGATAACAATTTCCTCCATATTTCTGAACATTTTCCTTTTTCTCTGACTGATCATGTAGAACATGGATATGGATTACATTTACAAGCTCAGAAAGAAGGATCAGTTGCAAACATGACATGAAGATAATACCTCTAAATATAACTGTCTGAGGAATGATGGAATGGACTGTTTTTATTTTCACCAATCTAAGCTTGGAATTAATGGTTTTTTGCATCTTTCCTCACATGTGGGCAAGACAGTCCTATAAACTTGTAGTTATTCACCCCAACTTCATGTGACTGGGAATGGACGAAGGGGAAAAGCACTGGCCAGTCTCACATTGCCGTCCGCCCCACAGGTAAGTCCTCTTGCCGAATCTGACGGTTCCTAACTCAGGGGTCGAGGTCTGGGTAAAAAACTAACGACAGGAGAAAGGAGGAAAAGTCTTTACTCTCAGAAAGGGAGCCAATAAGTAAATAACGCAAAAGAGAAAGTTAACATTATTTTGGTATCTTGTAAAAGCCTGGGCGCAAGAAACTGCTCTCAGCTATGTTTATAGATGCCCGTAAGACCTGATGAAATTGTCTCCTTTACTTGAAGCTGTCTAAGGTTGCAGAAGATTTAATAATTTAATCTGCATTTTATCTGAATCTTGATGATGCTAATAACATCTTGAGGATAAACACAGAATAATTCTAATGCTTGCCTTTTGGCTCCTGTTGGTTTTATCTATTGTACAGAACCGCTTTGGGGAGGCAAAATTAGGACACTGTTGTCTCTGAAATGCACACAAACGATTTTGTTGAACAACAAAGTCACAGACCACCATGTAACTATTAAACACAGTTATGATTTGTTAACAAAGGTGTCCAGAAACACAGACATAAAATAACTGCTGCATTTCCAACTAGTCATAGTGTCATGTGCTCTAATGCCTATGGACCTTGTTTCTGTGGGTGGAAGGCACTGAGGTTAAAAAATTCTTGGTACTGAAACCAAGTAAGGGGTAACTAGGTGGGCTTCCCCACTTACCATTGATAGCCCTGCTCTTTCGCTGAGAATAATTACTCATATGACACTGTCTCGGGGAACGGAAAACTTTTGTCTCCCCTCCCCTGCCATCTCTCAAAAGGTTCCTGAAAGATTTTGGATCCAAAAGATATATTCAAACGATATTCAAGCTATAAAAACTCAATGGCAACAACATATTTGGTGGTTAAACCAATTTGGGCAGAAACACTGGCACAGTTCTATGAGTCCCATGCTAAGCCCAATTTGCCTTTAATGAAAAGAGACATACTGAGGAAGATGACTTAATGACCTATTGGTTGTTTACAAGAAATGTTATTTCAGGAGGAAGGGAAATGGTGGCAAGCAGCCTGGAAAAATGATAAAACAAACTCAACAGTTACATAAAGATGGGAAGACACATGCACCCAGACTCAAGAAGGATTAAGTATGCTCCTCAATTAAAAGCTGAAGCAGGGCAAGGAAAATGGCCTGGTATCTTGGCAGAGTGAGCAAAAAGAATGAATTTATGGGAAACTTACAGTGCCTCAGTCAATTATAACATTTTGGTATATAAGCAAGAGTTGATTTTGTTGAGAAAGATTTAGTAAATGTTTTAGTAAATTAGTAATTTAGTAAATTTAGGAAATTAGTAAATGTTTTAGTAAATTTACTAAATGTTGAGAAACATTTAGTAAGCAATCTAAATCATAATGTAATTGCTACTTGGTGCAAATGGTATCATTGGTGAGGTTCTAAGCAATCTAAATCATAACATAATTGCTATGTGGTGCAATACTGGTATCATTGGTGAGGTTCCTAAGAACAAATCCTATGACCAAATGAATGAGCAAATGTATAAGGAAATTGAATTAAAACCCCTACAAGATGGTCTTCTGGTAAAAGGCCAGATTATCAGAGAAAGAACTAGACTAATAATTGTTATAAAATTTCACAAAATTCAACTTTCTGTGGTAGAAAGAGGTAAAACTGTGAAGCTTGTACATGATTAAGAACAAGTTTTCACTGGACTATGGTAAACTGCAATTTTTTAAAAAGTTATAAATCTACTTCAGTCACTACAAATGATTAGTATTTTGGTGTTTATCTTCTTGTTTTTCTGTTATATAAGGTAAAAGATGCCAAAAGAAGAATGATGACAAGTGATTTAAAAAGCTTAACTAAGGGTAAAGAGCGTGTGGAATGCATAAGCGTCTATTGCAACCATGTGTTTATCCCTAGGAACACCTGGAACCAGTCATGTTGCTAACTATTGGCCAAACCTGAATGAAATGTTCTCAGTAGTGATGAATATAGTCCTGTGCTAGGGTCAAGACTAGGGGGCAACTTGTACTAGCTTGTCAGCACTGTTTATAGAGATGGTTTGCATCTGGTTTCTGTCATGGTCCCTTGGTTTCTGCTTTTGAGCCTGGTCATGCAACTTAATTTCTGCTATGAAACTAGAAGAGTATTAACCATTCCCGCTTGAAAACTGGCACAAGATAAGGATGCCCTCTCTGACCACTGCTATTCAACATAGTATTGGAAGTTCTGGCCAGGGCAATCAGGCAAGAGAAAGAAAAGGATATCCAAATAGGAAGACAAGAAATCAAACTGCCTCTGTATGCAGATGACATGATCCTATATTTAGAAAAGCCCACACAGTCTCAGCTCAAAAACTTCTTAAGCTGATAAACAACTTCAGTAAGGTCTAGGAAACAAAATCAATGTGCAAAAATCACTAGCATTCCTATACAACAGTAACAGTCAAGCCGAGAGCCAAATCAGGAAGAAGCTCCCATTCACAATTGCCACAAAAAGAATAAAACACCCAAGAATACAGCTAACTAGGGAGGTGAAAGATCTCTACAAGGAGAACTACAAACCACTGCTCAAATAAATCAGAGATGACACAAACAAATGGAAAAACATTCCACGCTCATGGATAGGAAGAAGAAATACCATTAAAATGGCCATACTGCCCAAAACAATTGATAGATTAAATGCTATTCCTATTAAATTGCCACTGACATTCTTCACAGAACTAGAGAAAAGTATTTTAAAATTCACATGGAACCAAAAAAGAGCCAAAATAGCCAGGGCAATCATAAGGAAAAAGAACAAAGCTGGAGGCATCATGCTATCCGACTTCAAACTATACTATAGGGCTATACAGTAGCCAAAACAGCATGGTACTGGTACAAAAACAGACCTACGGACCAATCAAACAGAACAGAGAACCGAGAAATAAGACTGCATACCTACAACCATCTGATCTTCCACAAACCTGACAAAAACAAGCAATGGAGAAAGGACTCCCTGGTCAATAAATGGTGCTAGGATAACTGGCTAGCCATATGCAGAAAACTCAAACCGGACTTCTTCCTTACACCCATATACAAAAATCAACTCAAGATGGATTAAAGACTTAAATGTTAAACCCAAAACTATCAAAACCCTGGAAGACAACCTAGGCAATATCATACTGGACATAGGAACGGGCAAAGATTTCATGACAAAGACACCAAAAGCAACTGCAACAAAAGCAAAAATTGCCAAATGGGATCCAATTAAACTAAAGAGCTTCTACATAGCAAAAGAAATTATCAACAGAAAACCTATAGGATGGTAGAAAGTTTGTGCAAACTGTGCATCCAGGAAAGGTCTAATATCCAGCATCTATAAGGAGCTTTACAAGAAAAAACTACCCCAGCCCAGATGCGGTGGCTCACACCTGTAATCCCAGCACTTTAGGAGGCTGAGGTGGGCGGATCACTTGAGGTCAGGAGTTCGAGACCAATCTGGCCAACATGGTGTAACTCCGTGTCTATTAAAAATACAAAAATTAGCTGGGTGTGGAAGGGCGTGCCTGTAATCCCAGCTACTTGAGAGGCTGAGGCAGGACAATCACTTGAATCTAGGAGACAGAGGTTGCTGTGAGCCGAGATGGCACCACTGCACTCCAACCTGGGCAATGGAGTAAGACTCTGTCTCAAAAAAATAAATAAATAAATAAAAATAAAAAAAACACCCATAAAAAAGTGGGCAAAAGGACATGAACACTTTCAAAAGAAGACATACATGTGGCCAAAAACATATGAAAAAAAGCTCATCACCACTGATCATTAGAGAAACGCAAATCAAAACCACAATGAGATACCATCTTACACCAGTCAGCATGTTTTTTTTTTTTTTTCTTTAAGATGCTGGTGAGGTTTTGGAGAAAAAGGAACACTTATACACATCCCTTTTTGGAATGTTGATGCAACTGTAAATTTAGCCATTGTGGAAGGCAGTGTGGCGATTCCTCAAAGACCTAAAGACAGAAATACCATTCGACCCTGCAATCCCATTACTGGGATTTGGGGTATATACCCCAAATGATATAATCATTCTATTCTAAAGATGCACGCACAGATATGTTCACTTGCAGCACTATTCACGATAGCAAAGACATGGAATCAACCTAAATGTCCAATGATGTTAGACTAGATAAAGAAAATGTGGTACATATACACCATGGAATACCACGCAGGCATAAAAAATAATAAGATCATGTTCTTTGCAGGGACATGGATGGGGCTGCAGGCCATTATCATTAGCAAACTCACTCAGGAACAGAAAACCAAATACTGCACGATATCTAAGTGACAGCTAAATGATGAGAACACATGGACACATCGGAGGGGAACACCACATACTGAGGTCTGGTGGAGGGTGGTAAGAGGGAGAGGATTGGGAAAAATAAAAATGGGTACTAGGCTTAATACCTGAGTGATGAAATAATCTGTACAACAAACCCCATGACACAAGTTTACTTATATAACAAAACTGCACGTACCCCTGAACTTAAAAGTTAAAAAAATAAAAATAACCTTTGTACAAGACTAGGGCTCTTCTGAAACTAATGTATCTCACACATATATCTTGGTGGTTCACGATGCAAAGATGAAGCGTGTCCTATGAAACTAAGATAGAATCCCAAGTATAGTTATTTGTTTTGGAGCTCTGTGGCATCTGCCTGTGTGATTTTGTCTTCATTGTACCATAACCCTCTACCATCATTAAGGCATAAGGACATAAAGAATGATCATTATTTAATGTTAAGTGAATAAATGAAGATTACAAAATGACATTCTAAAAATAGCTAATTCTGTTGCCCCTGAATTTTAAATAGTTTTTCCTTTTCAAAGTATGTTCCTTCCTTCCTTCCTTTTTGCTTAGTTGTCTGCCACTCCCTGCACTCCCCTTCATTTGCTACCTCTATAGCTCCTGTTTGCTGAAAAAACAAAACAAAACAAAAAACATGTTAGAAGTATGTTGCTGATTTAAGTTAATAGGAGTAAAGTGCATATTATTCAGATAAATGAGTTTTGTAAATCATTTCATGAGAGTTTTGTTTTTTTTTTTGGAAGAGCTTGCTTGAGGTCTCTAAGCATTTGATGTTATATTAAGACAGGTAGCTGCAAAGTGCATTTATCAATAAGATACATTGTTTTCTAGATTAAGTGCAATTTTAGGCCAGAAATGAATGTGATAGGAATAGGAAAACAATAAACATTTAAAAATCATATATGCATGATTTTTGAAACTACCTTTTAGAAGTTTTAAAAGGATCAGGATAGCCATCAGAGAATGCTAGTGTTCTACCTATGAAACCATCTAACAACAGAATAAAAAGTCTAAATAAAATGTACCTTTATGTAGTCAACAAGATTTTGATATTCAATGTAGTTGCCTCCTCCCACCACAAAAACAATGGCCTAAAATGCAAACAGATAAAAAAAAGCAACACGGTTTTTAGTCTGAAACCTATTCTAAAATTAAGGTTAAAAAATGCTAGCCAAAAGTCATATTCTAAGCACCTGATGCTATTTTAATTATTAGGAAATGTTTCTAAAAAGTCATATAAATTTCTATAAATTTCTAATGTCTCTTGAGTAGTATGAAGAGATTTTTCAGAAACAATTTAGAGGAAAATAACTATAATTTCCAGTATATGTTATTTACTGTATTTTTTATGGAGAAGCTTCTTTGTATTTCAAATGAAAACAGTCATGATATCTTCACAAATGTTTGGAATCCAATTTCAGAAAAAGGTTCCACACATGTAAAAAACTCTCACTGCAATCTGAAAGACTTCATTGCCTGTGAATTATTTGTCAGTTATTTTTAAGCTTAAAATAATATAAATACAAGCAGCTTTATAAATTAGAAAAATACAATTGCTAGGCCAAATTTTTTGACAAGAATCTTGGGTATACACAACTGGATTGATCAAAATTACCATACACTAGTCATCATAAAGCCACATTTGGGACGGACAGTCTTCAAGATTGGTCACCTTTCATCTTTCCTTTCTAGGAACAGAGAATTTTTATATGAAACTTACCTCTTGGAATGGATTCTTATTTCTGGGAACTGAGCTGTAATAAAGAAAAACCGTACTGAAAATTTCACCCATGGCTTTTATTATGAATAAAATAGGTATGGGAAATACACACACATGCACTATTAGATAAGTATTTACCATTCTACCTCCTTCACTTCCTTAGAGAGGTGGGTCCTTTAATTTTGCAGAGCCAGGTAGTGAACTGGGTTTCATAGGAAGAAGCTAGAAGAGGGAGATATCTCAGAGTCTAAAAGGAAATGGGTCAACCTATTACTTTAAAATAAAATTCTAGGCCGGGCGCAGTGGCTCAAGCCTGTAATCCCAGCACTTTGGGAGGCCGAGACGGGCAGATCACGAAGTCAGGAGATCGAGACCATCCTGGCTAACCCGGTGAAACCCCGTCTCTACTAAAAAATACAAAAAAAAACTAGCCGGGCAAGGTGGCGGGCGCCTGTAGTCCCACCTACTTGGGAGGCTGAGGCAGGAGAATGGTGTAAATCCGGGAGGCGGAGCTTGCAGTGAGCTGAGATCCTGCCACTGCACTCCAGCCTGGGCAACAGAGCGAGACTCCGTCTCAAAAAAAAAAAAAAAAAATTCTAGATGAGCAGCAGCTCCCATGAGGAGGAGTATAAGTCTGGGTATGTGGTGAATGGATAAGGCATATATTTTATGTGGTAAATTTTTACCACACTCAATATTATATATAGTTTGTGGATATCTACATTTGTGGAAAAACTGTATAAATACATCTGTAGGAAGAATAACAACTCAGGAAGCAAATGGGGAAGGGAAGGAGGGATCTGAATTTTGCTGTAGCTTATTTATTAAAGATCTCTTAGACACCAAAGTATTATAAAAATATACATAATAAAGACATTTTTCAAAGCTTGTGCGAGTCTAGACTTATATTTGAGTGCTAAAACAGGTTGTACAATATGACTTAAAAGGACAACTTAGATTTTCCCCAAAAGTAATTTCTGAAAATCTCAACTGAGAAAGGGGGCTATTATAACTTTCCTTAATTGTTCAGAGGCTGATGACACAGTTCTATAATCTTTTCCTCATTTCTATGGCCTGTCTGAATATTCCAAAGAAGAAGCTACAAGTCCACCTGACTGAAATGCCTCTTCAGTGTTTCAGTTCCTTAAAGAGTAGACATGGATGAGGACAGGTAAGACTTATAGAATAGTATTACTAGTTATTAATCACCAAGATTTAACTGTGATGGGATAGCTCAGGAGAAGGCTCTGTTAAAAATGAAACTCTAAGCTTATCTGTCTTATCAATGCTAATATTCTTCCTCATTACCATGCATAAACTACATTAAGGATTAAACATTTCTCAGTAAATTTTCAAGAAGCCAAGTATCCCTTAATATCCATGAAGGACTGGTTCCAGGAACCCCCATAGACACCAAAGTCCACAGATGCTCAAGTACCTTATGTAAAATGGTGTAGTGTTTGCATATAACCTATGCACATCTTCCCATATACTTTAAATAATCTCCAGATTACTTATAATACCTAATACAATGTAAATGCTATGTAAACAGTATAACAAACTATATAGTTTACATTATATTAGGTATTGCTTAGAGAATAAACACAAGAAAAAAAAAAGTCTGTACATGCTCAGTATAGATACAACCATCCATTTTCCCCCCCAAATATTTTCGAACCCTGGTTAGTTGAATCCATGGATGAGGAACCCATGCATATTGAGGGCTAACTGTGTATCTACTTGATAGCTAAATGCAAGGAAGGAAAAAACGTAAGCTAGAGAATCATCAATATAGGAAAAAGTTGCTAATCTATTGTTGTAAAGTGTACAATCAGTGGTTTTTAGTATATTTAGAGTTGTACAACCATCACTGTCTAATTTCAGAACATTTTTATCACCCCTAGAAGAAGTCCTGTACCCATTAGTAGTCAATCCTCATCCCCCTTTCCGTAATCCATTCTTTGTCAAATTCTCTCTTGCCAACAGCAGCTGCTGTTGGCAGTTCTTATGCAATTTTGCTTGTTATTTCTGGTAAATTCAGAAAAGGGAATAAGATTTCAAGTTATCAAGCAATTTAATCTAGTGACTAGATTATTTTCACACCATCTACAAAGATGTGAAAGCTTGGGATAGAGCGAATGTAAAGTTCTGAAGATCCCAAACATAAGGAAGAGGCAAGAAACTAGCTTCACTAGCTTCATCTACAGACAAATCATTCCAAGGCAGTTATTCCTGGCTCCCCACCCCCAATTCTGCCTATTCTTTTTCTGTATCTTGTAGGCTATTTGTCATACCACCGCTAATTAAATCATGAAAAATAATATCCATAAGGATATCTTACCATCCAATGTCTGTGATAAAATGCAGAGTTTATTTATAGAATGCTTCATTGACACAAGGTGTTATATAGCAACAGTTCCCAGAGACTTTAATTTTATGGACCAGTTAAATAAAAAACCACCAAACAACTGCTATCCAATATAAAGCTCCTATTTTTTTCAATTGGTCCAATAAGAATATTCATTTAAAAACACATGTTATCCAAATTTCCCTCACCCACAATTAGTTTCTAATACCGCCACCATTTCATAAAAACACCAGTAAACATCTGAATGGATTTGTGTGTGTGTATATGTGGAAGGAAAAACATCTAAATGCTAAGTATCATTACTAGAGATATCTCTGGATAATGAGATTATACATACTGTTTCCTTATGAGTTTTCCATATAGTTTGGATTTTTAATAATAAGCAGTACTATATAATAAAAAAATCAATTATTTCCATTCTTGAGGGGAAAAAATCCATAACAAGTTAAACAAGACCAAAGCTGCTTACCTGTCATTGCCCCGTAGCATTTTGGGATCAAAATATCTATAGTCATCAGTTTCCTATTAAAAAAAATAGAACTTTACCATGACTGTGGAATTTCTCTTTAGAAGGTCAGTTTGGCTTAGAGTATCCTATTTTAATGAATCTATCCATTTTGTAGAATGTATAACAACCACCCCTAATACTTAATGAACACTTACTATGTGCTAACCTTTATTCTAAGTGCTTTAGATGAAATTACTCAATCCCAATAATGGTTTATCAGGTCGTTACTGTTACTCTCGTTTTTCAGATTGGCAGTTTAGGGTACAGAAAAGTTATGTAACTTTATAAAGTTACATGATTAGTAAGTATGGGAACTACAGGATTTGAACCCAGGCAGTCTAGTTTCAATGCCCAAGTTCTTAATTACCATGCCAGAGAAACTAATTCTCTTTTAGAGTGTTGATAGTCCTATCAAAACCTGATTCATGACAAATCCGCTACACATGCTGCTACTATTTAGTCCTGTACCCAATGGTGGACATTGCTAATCAATCATAGCACTCTCAGTAAACCCAAATACAGTGTAAGGATCCTTCAACACTTTGCTTCAAGAAACCACAACCAGCCAGACTTACAAGGCATGATAACCTATCTGATATCTGCCTTAATTTTAATTTATTTAATTAAGAAATGAAAGGAAAACATTTAATAAATGAACTGATAAAAATGCATCTAGAATTAGGTTACAGCATTTTAAATGGATACAATCGATTATCTGTCAGGTCTAACTTAGTATACTTTGCTAATCTCTTTAGCATTTTGCTAATCTCTTCACTGCTTCCAAATCAATTTGTCCATCTGGGAAGAGGAGAAGGATGAGAATGCAGGCAACCGCCTCACCTAGCAGATGAAGAAATGCTTTCAAAACAGAAAAAGTTACTTTTTCTTAGTTAAGTGAAAAAATATCCATCTGCAATAATATGCCTTGAGTTATAAAGTCAAAGTCAAGGGAACTCATCAATGAACTTTCATAGCTTGGAGAAACATTTCAGTAAGATCCACAAGGTAGCCATCCATGTGTTCATGACAGAGAAATCTGGAAGGAATGTGTATGCTGGAATGAGCACCAGGCAGGAACATAGCAGTAGTAGGTTTCTGGTTCCAGTTCTGCTACTAAAAGTAGTGTAACTTGGGAAGTCACAACATTTCTTGGTTGCCTCTCCTCCACTGTTAAGATGACTTACGTTTCTTTAACGCTCTAAGTTCTGGGATTCCATGAAGGGAATGATTCTTGCCCTAATTGATACAGCATAATGGTAAAAAACTTGGCCTTTAGTTAAAATCTTAAGTCTGCCATTTACTAGCTGTGTGTCCTTGGGCAAGTTAATTGACTTCATTACACTACAGTGTCTTCATCTATAAAATGAGAACGATAATACTAGTACTTAGAAAGTTCTAATGAGGATTAGGTGAGATAATAGGTGAAAAATGTGGTTTTTTTTTTTTTTTTTTTTTTTTTTTTTGAGGCAGAGTCTTGCTCTGTTACCCAGGCTGGAGTGCAGTGGTGTGATCTCGGCTTACTGCAAACTCTGCCTCCAGGGTTCAAGCAATTCTCCTGCCTCAGCCTCAAGAGTAGCTGGGATTACAGGAGTGTGCCACCATGCCCCACTAATATTTTGTAGAGACGGGGTTTCACCATGTTGGTCAGGCTGGTTTTGAACTCCTGACCTCAAGTGAGCCGCCTGCTTCGGCCTCCCAAAGTCCTAGGATTACAGGTGTGAGCCACCAAAAATGCTTTGAATGATTTCTGGAACATGATAAGTACTCAATAAATGTTAGCTATTATTATTATTATTACTGTCATTATTTTTCATCTCAACTTCAAGATTAGGGACAGTAACAAAATATCACAATTTTTTTTTCTTTTTTTTGAGACAGGGTCTCACTCTGTCACCCAGGATGGAGTGCAGTGGCACAATCTTGGCACAATGCAGCCTCAACCTCCTGAGCTCAAGTGATCCTCTTACCTCAGCCTTCCGAGTAGCTGGGACTACAGGTGCACATCACCACACCAGGCTAATTTTTTGTATGTTTTGTAGAGACGGGGTTTCACCATGTGGCCCAGGCTGGTCTCAAACTTCTGAGCTCAAGTGATCCGCCAGCCTTGGCCACCTAAAGTGCTGGTATTACAGGCATAAGCAACCACGCCTGGACAATATCAAAATTTCTTAACCCAATATCAAAATTTCTTAACCCCCCTGTGTATTTGGCACCTGTCTAAATTTTTGCATTTACTTATATTTTTAATCTTTATAGTTGCTTGGCATAATATCTTGTGGAAGTTTATTGCCTATTAGGAAGCAGTATTCTCTAAATCAGTTAGTCATAAATGTATACCTCTCTTAGGCTTTTCAGGAAGAACCTTTTCTTCATGTATTCTAGAATGTAGTGACAAAGTCTATTATTATTTCATTGTATACCACTTTATCTGTATTGATTCCCAGATGGAAGAATCCAATCCTTTTTAGCTTACTATAAACGACTCTCCCATTCCTTTCATAATACTAACTGCCCTTTTGAGATGTTTTATTACACTGTATCTTTGTTCTCACACCAGTGAATTTTAAAATTTGTTTTTGTTATTTTTTTCTGTTATTACAGTCATGTTCTGACAATTACAAAAAATGTCACACTCGTCTGAAGATTCTGTTCTCATTTTTTCTTAGGACTGGAATCCTAAGCCTCACTGCCAAGTCTATAGGGATTTAGATCAACTCAAACCAGGGTTTTGAAGTGGGTAGGATCATGCTGCCTGTTTTTGATTCCAGATTCTTGTGGTAATAACCACCTTTTGGTTGTGACAGTAACAGGACGGGATGTTTTATGAAACAGATTGTGATGATTTTTACATTCTTTTTCGAATTACAGATAGCTTAGAAACCCATTCTTTAAGTCAATGCTAACGATATTGACCCATTTGTCTATTCACCCAATGATTTCATTGTCAGTTTACTTATTCAGCCCAAAATAATTTAGTGCCCTATAAACATATGCACTTAACATTTTTACTATGCACTGCTTTCCTAATTTAACTTTTATAAAATTAAATTGGTTTGGTACTCTTTATACTACACCAACAAATGCTCACTGGTTCTTTTTTCATTTACATAAATTTGTTCTTTAGGATATATTTCACATTTAATTATACAAATAGAATATAATCGACATGACATTTGAATGAGAGCTGGCCAGAATGGGTATAGCAGCTGAGAAAACCAATTCCCAGAATCTGTGATAATGGCTAAAAAAGGCTTCTTGAGAACATGGACTCTTCCTTTCTCTCATGTATTCTGCTGTGATTAGGCTCACAAGGAACTCAATCTGATTTTATCCTCTTTCATACTAGTCAGTTTGACACATTCAGGAATTTACACAAAGTATGTTATATGGTACTCACAGGGTTTGACTTCATCTCCATAAGATTGTCCAAAATACGAGTAACAGGTAGATTCTGTGGAAAAGTATTTTGTTAAATATTAGAACGTCAAACCAAAACCATCTGATCATTCTACAGTTAAGTATGCTTACCTTTCAATTAAACACATTCTAAGATTAAGTAGTCTGTGAAGGGTAAAGGTGATGTCAAAGATGTAAATACTCTTGGCACTACTCAAGTTTCCATAGGAAAATATAATTCTAAGTAAAAATGCTTCTTTAAGTGTGTAGGTGTATTCAGGTTTTAGTACAAATACATGTTTGGGCTTTTTACTTTGTTGGGTGTTTGCTTTTAATACTAGTAACTGCAAGCTTTTGTTTTGATCAAAGAAGAATTCCCCCCCCTTTTTTTAAAATTTTTTTAAAATTTTTGAGATGGAGCCTAGCTGTCACCCAGGCTGGAGTGCAGTAGCACAATCTCGGCTCACTGCAGCCTCTGCCTCCTTGGTTCAAGCGATCTGCCTGCCTCAGCCTCCCAAGTAGCTGGGAATACAGGCTCATGCCACCTTGCCTGGCTAATTTTTATATTTTTAGTAGAGATAGGGTTTCACCACGTTGGCCAGGCTGGTCTCAAACTCCTGACCTTAGGTGATCCACCCACCTCAGCTTCCTAAAATGCTGGGATTACAGGTGTGATCCACCATGCATGGCCAGAATCCCACTGTATTTTTTTCATTTCCTCTCTGTGGATTATAAAAGTTTTTTTTACAAATAAAGTAACTTTTAAAGTTCGTGCAAATGTATGATATTAAATGATGTAAGAGTTCATTCATTTCTAATAAAAAGGTATTTTTTTGTACTTTGGAAAATGGGGATATGGATACACAAACAACTTTATTGACCATTTTTATTTTGCCTGGGATAAATTCCAAGTTTTCAATGTAGTACTGCATCATCTTACAGAACAGATTCCACTTTGAACATGAAATGTACAACACAGGTGCTGGCAAAAGGCTGTCTCCTGACTTGTTTACAGGCTGTGGCATAAGAAATACTGTTACATTTCAGTCTGACAAGTTTTATTATTTTGAACATAAGTCAAATTTAGAAAATTTAGTAGGTGACTATTAAGTTTATTCAAAGTGCATTCCTAATGAAGTGTTATTCTGTTCATTTTGAACTGATATTTCCTTTGTGAATTGTACAGGATGTTCTGAAGAGAACAGTCTTGTATCTATTGTACTTTATGTATTTCAGAGACTTTGTATGCCAAAAACATTCAATCTGATTGTTTATAGATCAGACTAAAATCTATAGATAACACATTACTATTATATAAGGATTTTCTGTTTTCTTAGATCATAAAACATTTTATTGTAATTAAAATGGACTGTCACTAAGGATACTGCTACCTTCCCTAGACTGGTAAAGTAAAAACCTTTTAAGATGGTCTCAGGCAAGTAAAATTAAAATTAAAGCTATTTCGTTACTCTCTGATATTTATGTTGGCTAGGTACTTTCAAATATAAATACAAGCATCAAATGTTCAAGCTGTCTGAACATACTTCCTGAATACTATTTAGATTTTTTTTTTAAAAAAAGGTGGCTCAAAATTTTACCTTTTAAGTTTTGTTTCAAATAAAATTGAGTCTGTTCACTTAAGAGTGAGTCTAAACCAATTTCTCTAAAGAGTAAATGGGTGCAGATTTAAATGTGCTTTAAAGAAAGATTTTAAAATGCTTTATCCAAAGGAGAAAAACTATAGTTATGTATTCCAAGTAATACCAACAACAGATATGAAGTACTTTGCAACCTAACAAGAATAATTAAAAAATTCTAGAACAAAACATTATAAATTGTTTTGTAAAATTTTACTAAACTTGACAACTTTATATCAATTTCTCTATTTACACTGAATTCTGTGTTTAGCTTCCTGCATTGTACTCTTAGATATATACAATGGAGGAAAATTTAGAAAAGATTATATGTAATAATAAACCATAAGGGTCATATTATTTTTATTATATTTGTGAAAATAATTGGAAGTTTGAATATTCATACCAATATTCCATGGTAAATCTTTAATTAGTATAAAATGAGATTTTCCTAAGGATACAATTAAATTTTACTTTATGTTTTATAGTTCTGCTGTATCTGAAGACAAGTCTGCCAAGTAGGTCATTAAGTAACATAACAAAAATTTCTTTCCAGCAAAGCTGTTCAAAAATTAAAGAGCCCAGAGACAAGTCTTTCTTATGTTTTTGTCTGGTTTTTACAACCAAATACCACACCAAAATCATCTACTACTCCTATACAATACAATATTCACATACTCCCATATATTAAAGGAAGCTTCAGGTACAGAGAATGGTTTTAAAAAATATATAATGTCTTTAAAATGGAAAGAGTACTTCAGGAAACAACTTTTGAGATCTGTCACCAGCTAATGCTCTAGCTAGCCTCCATTCTTTGCCTAAAGGCCTGAATTGACTTAATCATTAACAAAAATCAATTATATCTTTAGAATAATTTACATTCCAGGTTAATCAAGTTTTACTGGTTAAGAAAACCAGATTTTAGCAGCTAACATACCAGCATATGGAAAACATCCAAACAAAACCATACAATATTCTTTGCTCAACAAATAGTGTTATCTTATGTGTCTTTACAAACATAGAAAGTCTGTGTGCTTCAGTAAAAGGGGTATAAACAAAATTTTATCAAACGAAAAACTCAATTGTTTTAAGAATTCCCAAGCATATTTTGTTCTTAGAAATTGTTGTTTAGAAATAAAATGGAAAACATTATTGTATAGTTTGCAACTAAATTTTTATTAGAAAGCTATTATAGATATAGATTTGAGAGACAGAGTCCTATACACAGGAATATCCCAAATTAAAGTTCTTCAAATTTGAAATACATGAACTAGAAACTATCTGAAAAAACATAGTGAGAAATCTATTTCCAAAAATCCTAAGTCATTTTATGACTTTAGTCATGTTTTATGATTTTAGTCACTGGAAAAGCTTAGGTAAAAACAATGTTAACTTTATTTCTGATGGTGTATTACAAAACAAAATAAAATATGCACAGAAACTCAAAGACAACTAAGAAATATAATATAGTTCTATAACCAAAATAAGGAAGTTTTTTTTCCTTTGGGTTCTCCTAGAATTAGCCACTTGTTGACCTATACTGACAACTGATCTATGGTGACTATTTCTAACTTTCCCCTTGCAGCCCTCGGCTTCAGATGATGCTCTGATGTTGAAGCTGGCAGTGGGGATGGGACAAGAGTTGCTACTGTCTTGACTACCAGAGCCCTGGAGAATGAAAAAGCCCTATGTGAACCCCCTGTAAGAGGACGCTTATCTTGAAGGCAGTTATCAGCCAAGTAAAGAATTAGATGGCGTGTGTGGACACTGGAAACACTGGAGATGAGAGATGTATCAATGATAGAAGGGTGGAAAGTTGCCAGTGAAGTGAAGCTAGAAGGAGAGGAAATAAGATGGGCTGTCTCCAAAATTTAAAATTATAAACCAGACTGGGATCTACAGAGTGTATCTAACACCCTTATCTTACAGATGAGTTTACAAAATCATCTCATGTCCATGGCAATAAAATAAATAAAATGAGATTATGTGAACTCACTAAGACACATCTATCCCTCTATCACCCAGTTTCCACAATTATTAACTTGTGGCAAATCTTATTTCACCTATACTGTCACCTACTACCCATTCCCCTAGGTTGTTTTAAAGTAAGTCTCCAATGTACAATCATTTTAGCCATAAATATTTCAGTACACATATCCAAAATATAAAAACTCTTAAAAACCCCATAACCCTATTACCACTCCTAAAATAATAATTAAAGTAATTATTAATTTATAATTTATAATATTATATAATTAGTAGTGATTTATTCTCTTCTGCAGATTTATTGAGGTATGACTGACAAATTGTATATATTTTGGGTGTACAACATGATGTTTTGATATATGTATTTGTTATGAAATAATTACTACACAACTTGATATCCAGTCACTGTTGTATAAAATATCATCCATCTCCCGGGCTCAAGTGATCCTCCCACCTCAACCTCCCAAGCATGTGCCACCATGCCCAGGTAATTTTTTTGTATTTTTTGTAGAGATGGACTTTTGCCATGTTACCCAGGATGGTCTTGAATGCCTGGGCTCAAGCAATCTGCCTGCCTTGGCCTCCCAAAGTGCTGGGATTACAGGTGTGAGCCACCGTGCCCGACATATAAAATCATGTTTTACAGTTTTCTTGTTCAAATCATAATCTTAAGGGCCAAACATTGCAAATGTGTATTTTAAATCTTTTTTTAATCTATGGATTTTCACTGCTTGTAATTTATGTGTTGTTCATTTTTAAAGGAGGGATTATTTTTGCAAATAGGCCAAATAAAGTAAAACAGAAGTCTAAAATTATGCAACTGTATGCTACATTATTCATCTTCACATTCTTCTACAATTATCCTCACACAAACAGATTCCAAATCTGTGAATAACATTCAACTGGGTGTATGTGATAGTTGATACTTGTGATGCACAAAACTTATGCTGCCCATAAAACAAGGTATAAAAAGCTCTTATAAGTGACCTAGAAAACTGGATGTAGCTAATCCTATTCTGTCTAATTTAATTACAGTTTAAACTGTTTATTCAAAGATCCAAAACAATATTTAGAGATTTAAGAGGCATAAATTACTCATAATATTCCAAGAGTGAAACAGAACTGATCTTCAGCAGTGTCTTCTTTGATACCTCTTACCTCTCAGTTCCCAAACTGCCCAAGACCTCCCACCACAGTACCTCTAAATTTTAGAATATAAGGGTAATAGAGCTTTAACATGGACTTCTCTGAGTTTACATCTTTCTAGAGACTCCTTACTCGAGGATAATTTGGTAATATTTATTAAGAACAATTAGAAATGTCTACACTCTTGATTCTAGATTTCAATCTTAGCAATTTGTCATGTGGGCAGAAGTAACCAGAGATGACGATGTACCCAGAAAAAAACTAACATTTAAAGCTTAGATAAGCCTAAGTATTTGTCTTTCAGTGCCATCTATTTTTTCTCTTTTTAAAGAGCAACGAAAAAAGACTATATTGTATGATTATTATTTTTACTTGAAGATAATATAAAAAGAACCATTCCTACCCCCTGTCAATACCTATTTCCTCTAATTCTGAACTTTTTTTTTTTTTTTTTTAATGGCATAGCTCTTCTGGTAGTGGTGGCAAAAATACAGAGATGGGGTGACCACTGATCATTTCAAATTTTACTTTTGCAAGTGAGAAACTGCCTATGTCAAAGCGCTATGTTATTTGCAATATTAAAAAAAAACAGAGATATAAGATCACAAAGAATTGTTTTTATATTTTATGCACTCCAAATAAACTTTTGTGTTAGCACAATAAAATATTTAAGAATTGACCAATTTAGATGTCTTTTACAGGTATCATAGGGGATATATACCATGTGACTCTAAGGTAGTAAGTTCAAAAACCATGATTATTCTAAAGCTTAAAGTCTGTAACTTCTAAATACTATGAGTTATATGTTATAAGAAATACTTTGTTTAGGGAAATCTTACTATTGGGATTTACTTCTAACAGTGACATGTGAAGAAAAATATGTAAGTCTCCTTAAAAATAAACTACACATGGTTATGTAATAGCCAGTCTATCCAGCAAAAGGCAGACATTACCATAGAAGTTGGAGGTCCCCCTTTGTCTCATAAAACAAAATCATTTTGTCCACAGTTGACGATAAATAAGAATGGGCCCAGGCTAAGCCATAAAGTATAGCACAGTTGTCTCTAATGTGCCCAAACTTCCTATTGTGCCTT
This sequence comes from Macaca nemestrina, assembly GCF_043159975.1. Classification (NCBI taxonomy): domain Eukaryota; kingdom Metazoa; phylum Chordata; class Mammalia; order Primates; family Cercopithecidae; genus Macaca; species Macaca nemestrina. The sequence continues at coordinate 77,482,556 of NC_092131.1, forward strand.
TTCACATACAGTCTAAGAGGGTGAAGATAAGCTGATTCTAGGCAGTACTGTGAACGATTAAGAAAAAGTAGATTAAGTATTTGGTAGTAGCTCCTTACCAGGAGGTAGAATGAGAGGGACTGACAATAATTTCTAAAAGGGATAATGAGGCCAGACACAGTGGCTTGTACCTGTAATCCCAGCACTTGAGAGGCTGAGGTGTGAGGATCACTTGAGCCCCAGGAGTTCAAGACCTGCCTGGGTGACATAGCGAAACCCCATCTCTACAAAATATACAAAGGTTAGCCAGGTGTGGTGGTGCGTGCCTGTAGTCCCAGCTAGCACCACTGCACTCCAGCCTGGGCAAGAGAGCAAGACCTTGTCTCATAAAAAAAGAAAAAGAAAAAAATAACTTATTAAACCACAAATAAAGATTATATATGTAAAATACCACAAGTAAACATTATAAGAAAGAAACGTGTGGAGGAAAGAAAAGGTTTTGTTTTCTGAATACAGGTAAATAAACAATATTCAGATCTGAATAACTGATTCTTTTGATTTGGCCTTTAAAACCCTTCTCATTGCAAACTGAGTTTCTGTGTAAAACATTATCTCAGTTTTGCCTTAAAATATTCCAGTAAAAGTAAATTAAAAACACAAATGGGATAGATGAAACAAGAATGGATACTTACTTAATTGAAGGATTCAGAATTTGATAATGCATATTGGAAAATTTCCAAAATTAAAAGTAAAAAACAAATCTTTTGAAAAGACACCAAATGAATTAATGACTGAAGCAGAATATCTATATATTACAATAGAAAAATCACAAAAACAAAAAAGTCATTTAAAAGTGTCCTATATACAAAACGAAGGACTAAAAGAAAGAAAATGTGAAATCGAGGTACAATTTTATTATCCCCAAATATAAATTCTATTTAAAATACTTTGTTTAGTCCAATTTACATAGGACTTTAGATGTTAAGTTCATTAGCTTATTAATGTTCTGATTATATGTTAAAATAAACGATACTCATTATGTAGCAGTTCACTATTCTAAATAGGTTAGGTTCATTCTTTCAATTAACGTACTTTCAACAACCTTGTTGAAAGGTTGTTGAAAGGTTTGATTTGTAAAGACAAATCAAAATGTAAGTGAAGTCCAAATCCAAATCCAAAATTTTTTAAAAGGTATAAAATTACAGAGCTCTGAGCTACACATGCAAAAATAACTCAGAGTCTTAAATACACTAATAAAGAACTCCTTGGAACAGAAAACCAAATACTGCATGGGAGCTCAACAATGAGAACACATGGACACAGGGAGAGGAACAACACACACCGGGGCCTGTCAAGGGTAGGGGAAGAGCAACAGGGAAGAGAGCTAATGGATGCTGGGCTTAATACCTAGGTGATGGGTTGATCTGTGCAGCAAACCACCATGCCACACGTTTACCTATGTAACACACCTGCACATCCTGCACATGTACCCCAGAACTTAAAAAGAACTCCTTGATTTTATGATTCCTATTTATTACCTGAATAAATCCAGAAGTTGCTTTACCTGAGCAGTTAGCCTGTCAACATTTATGTTTAAAAGTTACCAGTATGTTTTCTAACAAGTGTACTTACTTGCTGTTTCAAAACCAGGTTCTTCACTCCTTCCATCACAAACTGTGATCCTGTATTCATGACTCGTGATAAGAGACTAGGTGGGGGCAAAAGAGAAGGACCATTCTAAGTACAAAGTGCCTCTCCAATCGGTCACAGATAAATATTTACCTGATTACACACCACATGCTGATGATGCTTGCTGTACCTACCACCTTTGTTTTCACTAAACAGAAAGGTCTTGAGAATTTCTGCTGCCATGGGTGTCACTGCTGCAATTTTATTTAACAATAAAATAGTAATTAAAATACTCTGATTAGTCAATTATTAAAAAATATAAAAATAAAGAGCTGCCCTCAAAATATACATATTAATTTCCTAGTCTTAGCTATAGTTTTTTTTGCAAGTTATAATTTGAAGAGAATTCCTTGCCTTCCTGATTGTCCAATGCTAAAAAAAGAAAAACAATTTAAAGCTAGTAACTTGGACAACTTGCTTTAGGAGTTCAAACCACAAGAACATATTGAAAATATATATGCCAGTAAGTACTATGAGTAAGTCAAACATTACTGTATTCTTTTATATCAGCAGGTGGATCCAATCCTACATTGTATATTGTCTCTCCTCCCTATACATAAAATCTATCATATAAAAATGTGAAACAGAACAGACTTACTGAATTTTGCCTCAACTCTGAAGAATGTTGTCTACATTTTAAACAACAACAAAGCACCAGTAAGTGGCTTGCCATACTGGGTTTATATCTGTGGTTCAAACGGTCTCTCACATGGAATTAAAAGATGTTTTGTGAGACAGAATAGTAATCCTGCATTAAAATCTCAGAAGGCTAGGGACAGCTTTCAGATCACCCAAGAGTTTCTTACAACATATTTATCAAAATCCCAACTGCAAAATCAAAAGAAATCTAATAGGCTTTAATGTTCAATAAGATTTTTAAGGGATGAAACTGAAAACTCTATTTTATTAAATACATGGAAGTAATTTTCCAAAAATCTTTTCCTTTTCCTCGTCTTGCCTTCTCCACTCTGAAATGAAGAGATGGACAGGATGGAAATCTTTTCATTCACAGAAGCAAGAGAAAGTAATCCTTGTTGGAATGAATGGCCCTGGGTGATTCCTGTCACCAGGCAACTCTGAGGGGGTGTGCTAACCTGAGCAGCACTGTCTGAACTGGCCTGAAAATCCAGGCCAGCTGGATTCCTTTTGTCAAGTACTTACAAGGCTGAGTGCTTTTGTTTTTGGAAATTGTTTCATTAAAACCAGTTACTCAGTGTGGGGCTAGGATAAACCTGTTCTCCTCTGGCTTCCTGCTTTTGTTTTAGCTCTAAGAAGTAAGGTAGGAATTGGAAACTGTATGGTACCAAAAACAGTAGTCAGAATTACCCTGTTCAGTTTCTCTGAAAATCACACATACTCCACTGGGGTCTCTGGAGTAAGATGTCATACCTAGCCCTGAGGACTTCCTATCATTCAGCACTGCTTGAATCTATCCTGAAGCTAGGCCTAGCTGCAAGTCTATATTAGTTATCAACATTGATATTAAAATAGTTTTAACCTTCAAATGTTTTCTGAAAATGAAAAATATGTTATAATAACAAACAAGTATATGAATAAAAACCATTTAGAAGACAATATTTGTTGTAGAAAATTTGGAAAATAAAGAAAAGTACCCAAAAGAAAAAAACTATACCCCTTAGAATTACCCACTATTAACATTTAGGTGTGTATCATTTCAGCTATGCAATTAAATGTATGTATGTGTATACTCATCCACACAGATACACACAGATGGATAAATGGACATATAGGGATGATACTGTAAAAAATGTCATCTAAGTTTCAGCTTATACCATGTAAAAGACATTAACTTACATTTTAAAGTGAGAATTTGAATGTGCCCAACACTAAAAAATGATGTTTGAGGTGATATACTAATTACCCTGATTGGATAATTACACATGGTATGTATTAGCACACTGTACCTCATAAATATGAACAATTATTACATGCCAATGAAAAATAATTTAAAAAAATAGAAAAGAAAAAGGAGAACTTCAGCCATCTAAATGTCACCAAAGGTATGGTGACATTTTCCACATTCAAAGTGTCAGACATTGTGTTTTTAAGGCATGAAAGTCTAAGGTTTTGAGTACAAAGATGCAACAGAATTATTAAAAATACTTACCCCATTGGTTTAGTGGTAGTGCTGCCATAGCTGGCAGGAGCTGAGGCCATCTTGGTAAAAGCCCTATAAAAGAAGGAAGTTGTACTTAAAAGCTAATTATTAGAGCTAACTCTGGGTGTCATGGCATTAAAATATCTATTGACTAACTTCTATGATGCAGACATTTTCTGAAAAGAGAATTTTTAAACTAATATAACTGTACTACTATTAGTACTAAAACACTGAATTATTATTTTTTGAGACAAGATCTCACTCTGTCACCCAGGCTGGAATGCAGTGTTGCCATCATGGCCCAAATGCATTAGTTTTCCAAACTTCGTATTTTTCTTCATTTCTATGTGATCATTTAAATAAAAAGAACTGATATAGAGACTTGATAGCTTAAAAGAACAATCATATAATAATTTAGTCTTTTTACTGTTTCCTACATTCTATGCTCCCTTGTTTCCAGGTACATGCCTTTGCTCATGCTGTCCTTTAGGAGTATACATTCACTACCTTATTCAATAGAAACTGTATATTTCCTTTTAAGGCTAAGTTCAAAACCACTTTCTTTGTTAACACTTCTAACTCTACCACTCAATGATTTTTCCCTTTAGTTATATTCTACACCAGACTTTTATACTTAATTGCATATATTATTTTCAACTCTTTCTAAATGTCCAGAATCTCTGTAACTAAACAATACGATGAAGGATGGGCAGAAAGATGGCATTTAGATGTGCTTTAGAAATATTTTTATTCTGAGAGTATTTTCATTGTAGAGAATCCAGAAAATATAAAATGCTCCCAGAAGAATCCTGCCACTCTGAGGTAACCCCTGTTAAGATGTTGGTGTAGTCTTCTAATCTTAGGACACATGCCTATTTAACATATATGATTTAAAAACCAAAGTTAGCATCATATTGTATATACTGTTTTATAACACATTTTAGTAGCACACCATAAACATTTTATGCCAATCAATATTCTTTCATAATGATTCTTATTTTAAATGCTTTGTAACTGGGAAAAAAAGAGTACCTAAAGAAAATTTTATAAGGGAAAAAAATGTAAATCACTAAGATGTGGTAGTAGAAATGCTAAAAATACTCAGTTTCAATCTTGACAAAATCTGCCAACAACAGAGAAATCTCAAACAAAAATTTCAGTTCAGAAAGGAGGATGTGAATCAGCAGTGGATTAGAATTTCTGCATTAACAACAACAACAAAAATAGTTTTCCACTAGAAACAATATCTGAACAACAAAGAAGGGTTAAATAAATAACAGTACATTTATATGGTTTAATATTAGGCAAACAGTAAATACTTCCATGAACTGGCATGACGAAAGCTATTAAGAACTAGAATACAAAACTGTATCTCTAAAAATGATTTCCCAGTTTTAAAAAATATCTGGCTGGGTGCAGTGGTGTACACCTGTAGTCCGAGCTACTAAGGAGGCTGAAATGGAAGGATCATGAGCCCAGGAGTGTGAGGTTACAGTGAGCTATGATTGTATCACTGCACTCCAGCCTGGGTGGCAGAGCAATACCTCGTCTCTAGAAAAAAAATCTGTCATATGTATAAAGAATGAAAGAATATACACTAATGTTTACTTGTACTGCAGACACGATGCCACAAGTAGAAAATTCCACATCTGACCTCATGTCAGGTTGCAGTTCAAATGCACAACTTAAGAATATTGATAAAATTACCTTTAGGCTATGTATATGAGACAATAATCGATTTTTTTTGTTTAGACTTGGGTCCCATCCCCAAATATCTCATTTTATATATATGCAAATATTCCAAAATCTGAAAAAATCCAAAATCCAAAACACTTCTGGTTGCAAGCATTTTGGATAAGGGGGACTCAACCTGTATTATAAAAATTGAGAAAGACAGTTTTCAGTTTTCCTTTTAAACAAAGGTTTGTTGTGTGTTTTTTTCTTATTACAAGAACACAGACAAAAGTAAGTTTCAAAAGTATAGATAATAAAAACACTCGTAATCTCACCACTCAAGAGACAACTACTGTTAACAATTTGGTATAATTCTCTTGCTATGCTTATTTTTTTTATATAATTGTGATCAGAAAGCATATTTAATCCTTTCATCTTAAAAAATTATTTTAAAAACTATTTTGAAGGCAATACTTTTTGTAGAAAATTTGGAAAATAAAGAAAAGCACCCAAAAGGAAAAAAAATTCTACTACTTGGAATTATCTACTATTAACATTTAGTTGTATGCCATTTCAACTCTGTAATTACATGTTTGTATGTATATGCTTATATGAACACATACATATAGATGAAAAAATGGATAAACAGGGATCATACTGTAAAAAATGTCATTTAAGTTTTGGCTCAAATGTGACTACCTACTAGATGCTTTCCCTGATCTGCTAAGCAAATTTAGCTATCACCCCCAGCAGGTTAAAATCTTATCACTTAAGTTTTATTTCCTATGTCATTTAACACAGTTTTAACATTATTCTGTTCATTTATTTGCTTATTTGTTAATTGTTTCCTCAACACAAATGTAAATTCACTGACAGTTGGGGCCTTGTTTATCATGCTCGCTATTAGGAAATATTTATCAAACAAATCAATAAAGAGTGTTATAATTTTTTTTTTTTGACTTTACAATATAACATGAGCACTTCCCAATGTCACTAAGTAAGTCTTCTGATTTTTAATGACTCGACTGTATTTATCTTACAGAAATGCCACAATTCACTTACTAATACTACTGCTAGACATTCAGATTGCTTTTAAAAATTTCATTATTACAATTGTATCTAAAATCTTAGCTTCAATTACTAGTGGTCAGAGTTATTTTTAAAGAACTCTTTATACCATCCAGAAAATTTTTGACAATTTATATTCCTAATAGCAGAGTATAAAATGCACACATGAATTTTCCTGTATCCTTGGCATGGTATTTTCTAAATGTTTGCATTATGTTAATTTGCCTTTCTTGGATTGCTAGTCAAATTAAAATTTCCTCTTAATGCCCTGGAGACATTTGACTCCAGACATTTCAGTCTTTGACTTTCTCACCTTATCAGTAAAGAAACTATAAAGCTTGCCCAGGAAAGAAAGGCATAACTGTTTTACATAATTTTAAGCTGTAAACAGGGTGGGCCAGATAAGGCAATATTTATGCCACTGGATATATAAAACCATCAAGGCATTGTTCAGTTTTCTTATTAGCATTCCCATTTTCTTGGGAATGAAGCCTCAATTTTACTCCTTTAAATGACAGGAATTAAAGAAGAAAATAAAACTTACTTCCACTGTTTGATATATTGTAAAGGATTAAGGTTGCATCCTGCATCAGTTAAAGCTTTTTTATATTGCTCCAAATCAGCCTGAAATAAGAAAAGAACTATATGACAAAAAATTTTACTTTCATGAAAGATGTTATTTGATTAATTAAAAGTAAGACCAAAGGCATGAGTTTAAATTCTTGGCACCCAAGTAGAGTGGAGTCACGTCTTAAATGAGTACCCATGTGACCACCCAAGACAAGAAAATCGCATATAATGAAAATTACCTTTAAGAGGCTCCCAAATCACCTATAAAAGTACAGTATTTTAAAATTTCTCAGTAAGTCCAACAATGTTATTTTTTTCCTTTACTGCTGGGATAGACTGCTTTTCTTTGGGACACGCACTAAATGATTTGGTTTATTTCTAAACCAGAATATTTCTAAACCAGAAACACAAGGGGAATGACACCAACTCAGGGGAGCTGCAGATTTGGTTTTCTCATCTCATTTTCATTCTAGGGGTCCAGATTCATTAACTGGACAACAGGTGTCCTGCACTTTAAAAAAAATTTTTTTTTCCAACTCTTCCTTACTCATTTCCTGATAAGTCTGGCTGAATTTGTGTAATTTAAAGGAGCCTATCTTAATGTTCACTTACATTTATGAAAAGACATAATCCTTACCAAAAGTAAATAAAAATAATGTGGTTAAATTAAGGGAATACTGAATTAAGTTTTAGAATCATATATTCTTAAGAAAAATATTGTAATTAAGCTATCAGAATCCCCTGAGATATATAGGTAAAACTCTGTTGATGAGAGAGATACTTTTTTTTTTTGAGATAGAGTTCCACTCTTATTGTCCAGGCTAGAGTGCAGTGGCGCAATCTTGGCTCACTGCAACCTCTGCCTTCCAGGTTCAAGGCATTCTCCTGCCTCAGCCTCCTGAGTAGCTGAGATTACAGGTATGCGCCACCACATCCAGCTAATTTTTGTATTTTTAGTAGAGATGGGGTTTCACCATGTTGGCCAGGCTGGTCTCAAACCCCTGACCTCAGGTAATCTTCCCACTTTGGCCTGAAAGAGATACTTATAAAAAGAAAACCATACTTTCTTAAAAAATTAGAAGTGAAGCTTTGTGTTCCCAAGGTAAAGTAGAATGGCTGAGAGCAAATAGCAGGTTTAGTTTTGCTATTTTAATATGCCAAAGATTTTTGACCAACAGAAACCCTATCAATTTACCAGATACTAAAAAAAAAATTGCTGCTGGCAAAGGAATGGAGTTTAGAACAACCACATTCTAAATGTCATCTTGAGGTTCTTATGCTTCTTGCTCATCCAGTAAAACTATACAGTTAACATTAGAGTCAACAGTCTCTAACCCAGTAAGAAGTCTGATACCAAAATCACCACTTTCTTTTATAGAATAGACTATATTTTCTATATTGGACATTAGTTTTAAAACAATCTTAAAATAAGGTTAACCTTTCAAAAAGCACAGCAAATCTGATTAACTTAGTTTAGAATAGTTATTTTCCAAAAATAAGAATTTTGGCCACTTAAATTCAGTTCACATTCCAACAACTTAAAAGTAGATGTTTCACGGGTAGTTTCCCCTGGTAACAATAAAAGTTGCTATAAAATACAGCAGTACATAGAAGCAGCCTTAACAAATTGTTTTTATTTCTTTTCTTTTATTTGAGATGGATTATTGCTCTCACCCAGGCTAGAGTGCAGTGGCGTGATCTCGGCTCACTGCAACCTCTGCCTCCCAGGTTCAAGCTATTCTCCTGCCTTAGCCTCCCCAGTAGCTGGGATTACAGGTGCATGCCACCACACTTGGCTAATTTTTGTATTTTTAATAGAGACGGGATTTTGCCATGTTGCCCAGACTGGTCTCAAACTCCTGAGCTCAAAGTGATCTGCCTGCCTTGGCCTCCCAAAGTGTTGGGATTACAGGTGTGAGTCACCATGCCTGGCCATTTTTCTTTTAAAGGAATAAAGTAGATATTTAGCTGCAGTGACTTTTACTTCTATTTTTAAAATCTGAATTGTAGTAGTCTACAAATAAGCATTCCCCTTCCTCCCAATAACTGAATAAAGGACATACCTCAGAAGGTGCTTGCTGTGTGCTTATATAATAGATAAGAAACAACCTCATTTTATCTTCTGGAGTTCCTGCTGCATAGGGGAAAAGAGGTTAAAAAAAGATTTTCATAATTGTGGTTATTATGTATTATAGTCAACGCAAGTATGTTACATTTCAAGGCATATATAAATGTGACAAAAACAAAACATGGCTCTTGATTTAACTGAGCTAAGGTGACAGGTACTATAATCACAACCATGTAAAATACAGATATGGAAAAGATTAAATGAGGTGGGATGAGAGGGCTGTGATTATGACAGCATCTCTATTGTATTTTCCAAATTGTGTATAATGTTGAGATTTCCCTTTTAGATATAAACTCATAATGAAAGGAAAGGATATAAGCAGGGTAATCATACAATTCCAAAACAGATACTTTTGAGGTGGCAAAAGGGGTGCCACTAACCATTACATAAGGACAACTGGTATGAAAGTGGGACTATCCTGGGAAACCAGATGTATGGTCACCCTAGGAATTGGGTTATGAAACTTTGCTGGCTAAACAAAATCAACTAGCTGAGCCTAAAGCCGTATTTCTCAAACTGGGGGCCCCTAAATACATGTGTTTCTGAAGGCTTTTATATTACTATAAGAATGGGAAAACCATATATTTTTATTTAAAAAATTTTTATATCACATAGAATATATCTGCCTCAAATTTTAAGACAAAACATAAGATTTCAAACAAATATCTTGCTTGCAGTGCTCTGAGTTACTACTCTTACTACCGAAAGTCCAAGACTGTCCAGAGAAACTCATTTATTGTCTGTTCTTCTATCACGTGCACTTTGGTGGAAATGTGATGAAGCACTGGTCTTGACAAATAACAATATTCAGTTTCACTTTAAAGTGTATCCTAAGATGCAAGAACTCAGAATTGTTGTATTTTATTATAGAATAAAAACTAGTTGATTTTTTTCAAAACATAATGACAGGACACTTATTTTTTATATGATTTGGAACACTAACACTCATTCTCTAATTATCTGTACTCCCTGAATATGACAAAGAATGGTAAAATAAAGATCAAGTTCTCTAAAGTTCTCATGTCTACAAATAAATACTGTATTTGGGGCATTTTGAATATTAGATTATGAGACTCCAGGGCCTGTTAAATCCTAGGACAATACTGATATTTTTGTTTTAGCAGGTAATTAGCCTGATTCAGTACGGGCTAATGTTCTTACCAGCCTTCCGTAGGTTATTCTTCCATCATCGATTCTATTTTCAAAACCTTTCGCAGTGCTATTGGGATCTGTCCCACCAACCAGTGGTCAGTCCGGGGACTGGGAGGTAGTCGTCTAACTCTTCCCCTCTCAGTCTTTGAAATGCTGTTTAGGATCAGCTTCATACATGTGCAGTTCAGGGGTGAACCCAGGAATTCATGAACAACTTTACGAGGTTACTTTCCTGAGCTCCTTCCTCTCCACAATCTCCCTGGTACTTTCCCATTTCCTTGGCCTTCCCTTTTTGGTGCCCCAGCTAGAAAGCTTTGGCTTTGGTCACCCTGCTTCACTGAGCACTTCCTGCCATAACTGCTGCAACTATGATCGACCAGCTAGAGGACAAAGGGCACAAGAGTAATGAGGCTTGTCCTACCCACTTGGGACCACAGATCCTAATATACAAGAGGAAGGTTCCCCTCCCTCAGTTTTCAGGGCCTGTGGGTCCCTGAGTTTGCTTTAAGTATCTTCAGCATCTAGCATAGCTTTTTCTAATAGCAGATACTTACTTCCCTTAAAGAAGGAACAGCTCCCACTCTTCTTCAAGGGGAAACATACTTTAAAACTGCTACAGTGTTAATAACTGCCTTAGAACATCTGCTAAGGTTTTAAAGACCAATCTGATGGTAAGGGCTGCTGATGGTAAGGGCTGCGGAGCATACTGATGGTTATAATGACATAACCACAGGGAAACCAAACTGAAAATGTTAGCATGTGTCCTTTACAACTATGATTATTCTAAAGCCTATAGCTACAGCCTGGAACCTCTTGTCACACGTACCTCTCTCCTTTGACTGCTACTTTAAAGTCAGAATTCCCTTACTGAGTAATCTGGTGTATTTTAGAGAAAAGTTTTAAGTACAGTTTGGAGAGCTTTTGTTCTCCCTGAAATTCTGAGAGTAAGATGCTGACCTGCTGTCCCATCACCCCCAAATGTCAAAGACATTCTCTAACACAGCCTCAGTAAAACAATTAGCAAAATGTGATATTAACACTGACACATTACATTGATGTGATATACTACATGATACATTCATTACCATTTAATCCTCAGATCCTATTTCAAGTTTTACCAATTACGTCTATAGTATATTTTATGGAAAAAGGATCAATTTCAGAATCACGTGCCACATACAGTTGTCATGCCTCTTTAGTCTTCTTCTGTATGAAACAGTTCCTCCATTTTTCCTTGACTTGCATGGCCTTGGTTACTTTTTAAGACTATAGGCTGGTTTCTTCCTAGAATATCACACAATTAAATTTTGTCTAATATTTCTTCATGATTAGATTTAGGTTATACCAAGGCAAGAATATCACAACAGTGATGCTGTGTTCTTTGCACTGAATCCTACTAGCCCTTTACCTCTCAGTCTTTCCTGAGCTCCTTCCTCTCCACAATCTGCTTAGTACTTTCCCACTATTTTATGTCTCTTTACTGACGATGTTCACTGTGGTTACCTAATAAGATATTTATCAGGCTTCTCCACTGCACGGTTACTTTTTCTCCCTTACGGCTAATAAGTATTTTGTGGGGAGGTATTCTGAAACTGCATAAATATCCTATGAAATTTCAATTTATTCATTTATTATGTCCACATGGACTCTTGGCATCCTCTTTTATCAGTGGGTTATAATCTGTTATTATTTATTTTGATGCTCAAATTGTCATCTTCAAGTTGACTTCTGGGTTCTTTTGACAAGTTCTATTATTTTTGGAGTACCATCCCTGCCTTCTGATACAACAAAAATGTTCCAGACTCATTTTGTACTTTTGCTCCCTGCCCCACCTCTGGAATCAGCCACCTCTCCAAGGAGTCCTAGTGGAAACTGTATTTATAAGCCAGCATCTTTACTAGTTGGGTATTGCAGGCCCTTTCAGTTAGCAGAGCTAGGGAATACATGAGTGTACACACCACCCCCGCTCCCACATACAATCTATATTTATTTCTGTATCTGAACAGATATATAGTGAAAACACTAAGTTCACACCAACACCTCTAATTTCAATCCAACACTACAGGGTTCATTATAATTTTTTCCCTTTATATATTTATAAATTCCCTCTCTGACAATGGGAAATTGGGCTTTCTTTATATTATCCAATATATTTATCTAGCCAGTCCCCTGTGTATAACAAATATCCCATCTCTGTTTCCACCCCCTTGCTGCATGGATGCCCTTCTTACTTCACTTGAGCTCTGATTTCCTGCAGTGGACCCATCCACATACCTAGACATACTTCTCAACTCATCTAGGCCCAAGCTGGTTTGTTCCTGCGTGGGGGTCACCCTCCTCAATCTGTTAGGGTTCTCACACACCTTACTAGACTACTCCCACATGTGGACACTCTGCTTTCCTTTACTGAACTTTGACATCTAATGCCAGATTACTAATACTCCCTTTATCCCATGAGTGGATGCCCTTAGCCATCTTGCTCAGGTTCCAACATCTTATTCTGGACCAAAGTGGCACTAGACTGCTACTTTGCATGAATGCCTACCTTGCTCTATCCTACTTAGTATCTTTAGGGATAAATCGTTTGAGAAAGGGGAAAGGAAAAAGCAGGACTGATTGCCTTTCTGTCAACATGCTTTTTTGTTTCAACTTTACTTGAAAGTTACTGTAAATAACAAGGAATAGCTCAGAAATGATGGACTTCATATAACTTTTTGAATTTCACTGTAAAATGCATATACCTTTAAAATGCTATGTTCTCACCACAAATCTAGCTTTCTAAAAGTGTGGGCAATACTTATGGCTTCTCAGATGTTTGTATAAATAGAATCTTTAATCATAAAATAGTCTGCACTTTTAAATTATTTTCTAATTTGGATTACAGTCCAAATTTCATACCAAAACGACAACTCAAAAACCATCATTATGCAGCTTAAATAGCTTATATGCAAAATGGGTCCTAGGCTTTCCATTTGTTCTGGAAAAAGCGGAGATTTGAATTCAAAACAATTCTGAAATGATCTATAGGTCTCTAAAGTTTAGGGAATTTCAGAGGCTAAGACGCTATGTAGATCCCACAATCTTTATAATTAAAAGCCACAGTTGGATTACATTAAAATGTTTTTGACTATTTTTGCCTGTGGTTTTTTTTTTTGAGACAAGGTCTTGCTCTGCCACCCAGGCTGGAGTATAGTTGTGCGATCACTGCTTACTGCAACATTGTACTCCTAGGCTCAAGGGATCCTCAGCCTCCCAAGTAGCTGGGACTACAGAGGCATGCCGTCCTGCCTGGCTAACTTTTTTCATTTTTTTGTGTGTATACGGGGTCTTGCTTTATTGCCTAGGCTGGTCTCAAACTTCTGGGCTCAAGCGATCCTCCTGCCTCAAGCTCCCAAAGTACTGGGATTACAGGCATGAGCCACTGTGCCTGGCCAGTCTTTACCATTTTTAAGTGCACAGTTCAGTGGTAAAAAAAAGTTTTATATTTTTTTGTTCCCTTCATGCCTCCCCCTCTCTCCCTTTCCTGGCCTCTGGTAACTCTATCATCATAAGATCTACTTTTTAAGCTTCCAAATGAGTGAGAACATGTGATATTTGTCTTTCTGTGCCTGGCTTATTTCACTTAACATATTGGCCTCCATAGATCATATTTTCTAAGTACAAATAGTTATATTTTAAGAAAATCTAACATACAAATATTTAAAGTGATTGGCCATAGAGTTTCTTTAAAAGTAAATTCCCTAAACATGTAAAACAGAATTTAGTTTTAGATTCATCTTTTCAGGAAACTGAGGGTAGACCAAAGTAATTAGGAAGCGAATCACTTAGAGACACCTGCTTTGAATGTTATACCTTCAAATCTTCCTGGAACCAGTAGAAATTAAGCTTTACATATGAATAGCCTTAAACAAATGAATATAAAAAGTGCTTAAATACTATCAAATAAAAGTTCAATGAAATGAAATGCAAATCATTTTTCCACTATAGGAACTGCTAAGTTGTAAAATTTTCCCAGAAAATAGCTCATTTAATTATCTTGATATTAGCATTGATTGTCAGAAAAACAACAATTCTATTCAGTTTACTCAATTGAAAATGCTGGTTTCATCAGATATGAAACTTACATTAGCCTCAAATTTTTGGTACCTACCATCAGGGTCTGATATTATATCTAGAAGAGATTTATCCAGAGTAGTTTTGCTCATTATTTTTTCTTCATATTCAAAATATACATCCAATTTTCTTGCCTGTTTCAAAATAAATATGAGAATATATTAAGTCATTAAAATACATGCTGGTCTACTTACAAGTTTCTATTTTCTATGATCAATTTTAAGACATGTTCTTTGAGACAGGTCAAAAGTACAGTTCAGAAGTACCAGGCTGAAGTACAGTGGTGCAATCTCAACTTCCCAGGCTCATGTGATCTTCACACCTCAGTCTCCCGAGTAGCTGGGACCACAGGTATGTGCCACCACACCTGGCTAATTTTTCTGTATTTTTTATAGAGATGGGGTTTTGCCATGTTGTGCAGGCTGGTCTTGAACTCCTGAGCTCAAGCAATCTGCCTGTCTCGGCCTCCCTAAATGTTGGGATTATAGGTGTGAGCTACTGTGCCCGGCCTTCATTTCTTAACAGAATTTAAAGTGCCTTACTTTTGAATACTTTTGAATATATATTTAATATAGGAAAAAAATAGATTATTTTGTTTACCATATTTGATGGATAAATTCAGCAGTAATTCTGCATACCATACATATATTAGCAAAGATAAAAACACAATTCTTACTTATTGTATTGGTTACTGGCATACAAATCATATTGTACTCCATGCAAAATTCATGTCAGGTGGTCAAGTTATGTTTACTACTTTAGTGTGCAAATCCACACACATTCACATTAACTGAATGGAAAGTTACCTTAACTAAATTATTGTCCTTTTTGTTTTTTTTAAAAAAATTAAAACTTTCCTTATTAGTTTTCCTGTTTAATATCTTGAAGTTTAAGATAATGGAAACTAGTAAAACTTGGCTGTGTGAGACCTTTCCTAATTGAAAATTTTGTTGATTAAAATTATCCAAATAAAGTTAACATATTAAGATCCTCAAAAGCAAATAAAAATGATCAAATATCTCTTAAGTTATGCTTCAGATAAATCAGATATTATTGAGGGTGTTAATAATCAAGTGGGAGTAGAAACCATTCATGAAATTATAAAAATCAATTTTTATAATTAAAGGTGTAAACAAAGTGGGAGTAGAAACCATTCATGAAATAAATTAGGATTTATAGTAATACCAACATAGAACCAATATACAAATATACAACATAAATACATTATGCTAAAAGGCAGAATGAAATAAATAGCCAATTGAGGAGGAAGTGATACATTCTGAGTTGAAGTCTGAAAGTGACTTAGGGACACAGATATAGTTCATTTCAGTTAAACAGATCATGCCAAGGCACAACCAGGTAGAAACATCTCAATAGTAGACTAAGGAGTGAATTTCATATATGGAGCAAGAAGAAATCAGAGTCCTCTCACTCCCACTCCCTTGGAGTGGCACGCAAGGCCAAAATTTAATAGATTAAATATCCAGACAGTTCAAAAATGAATACAACATAAAAAGACATATACTGAGAAGTCTTATTTTTCATCCCTGTCATCTTCCACCCCATTTCTACCTGCTTCTATAGGTATTTATTATTATTATTATTTCTTCTAGGTTTTTAGAGTTTCTTTGTGCAAATATAAGCAAAGGGTCTGTATTCTAATATCTGTCTCCTTCCTGACACAAGAAGTATGATACTGTACTTTTCCGCCCTTTTCTTTCACTGAACAATATATTCTACATCAGCATGTAGAGGATTCCCTATCAGTGAGCTCTTATCTATGAAATCTCCAGCCCTTCATATTCTTCAGACTCTCTGATATAGGAACTATTTTAGCTACTCTATAAAGTTATTTTGAATACTAAAACAGAGAAAAAGTAAAGTCCTAGAAATGAGAAAGTCCCACCAATAATATTAAAAAGGAACAAAAGAAATATATGAGATTCTAGGAAAAAGACCACAGTAGTAGCTGTGGGAATAGAAAGGACAAGATGAGTATTTAATACTTTACATGAGAGAAAGGATATGGGATACAAAGCAGTGAAAGAAGAAAAAGAAAACTTTGGGGAACAACAATGATACTAGAAACTATTAATGTGAATATTAGCTTGGGAAAAGCCGTTATCTGCAGAGTGAAGTCAGGAATGGAAGGGGAAAGGTGCTAAAATAAGATGTTAAACCAACTTTCAGGCCCTCTGATCCAGCTAACCTTTTCTATTTTATCACTACTCACTAAATTCCGTTTCCTCTAGTCACATCAAATAGTTATTTCATTAAACTTTTAACTTTTCATTAAATACTGTGTTCGCTTTTAATTCTCTAGTCTTAGGCTCAAGTTATTCTCTTAGCTTTTGCAGAATATATTGCTCTTCTACCATCTACTCAGTGAATTCTATTCATGCAAGATCCACCTTCTCTGTAGCTTTTCTGCAACTCTTCCTTCAATCCCTGCTCTCTCCCCTTTCTGACCCTCTCCCAGTGTCCTCCTTGGCCAAAATAACTCATTACTCCTTTATCTGTGTATCAACAGCACTTTACACACCTCATCATAATAACAAAGATCACAGTATATTACTGTCCTTTGCTTATGTGTCTAAAACTGTAAACTCCTTAGAGCATATCTAATTAACTGTTTAACCCTAGGAGTCTAACACAGCACCTGGCTTATAACAAGCACTTGCATTTGTTGAATTTCGAAACCAAGAACAGGACGTACACAGACCAAGCAATCATTTTTAAAAGTCATGAAAGTAGATGAATGAACTTCTGGAAGTGGAAAACATAAATAATCTAGTCTTTTGTGACTAAATATATAAAACTCAGTATGCTAAGGTGTGATGGCACATGCCTGTAGTCCCAGGTACGTGGGAGGCTGAGGTGAGAGGATCGCTTGAGCCTTGGGAGTTTGAGACTAGCCTGGGAAACACAGTGAGACCCTGTCTCTAAATAAATAAATAAATAAATAATCTAAATATGCTAAATGCCATAGCAGAATCTAATTTCTGTAACTATATAAATCAGTAAAAAGAACATGGCTCACTGACTTATGTTAAGTACAGGCAATTGGTTCACTTTGCTCCTTTTGAGATGTAGTAACTTACTTATAACATCAACTTCTAACGAACAATGGAAATAGGGTCCAAAAACAACTTAATGTGATTGCCACTAGGTAGGGGGTTTCTTTTTGAGATGACAAAAATGCTTTAAAATTAGATTGTGGTTGCAACCACTCTGTAAATATTCTAAAACCTATTGAATGATATGTTTTAAATTGATGAATTGCAAAGTATGTAAGTTACATCTCAATAAAGCTGTTAAAAGTAACAGCCCTTTAATATACTGATTATCAGGGAGCACCATCTAAGAGGAAACGGAGTGACGTGCTATACAGATTTTCTAACCTGCATAAGAGAACTAGTATCTCTTCGGCACCTACCATGTGTAAGGCACTTTACTTACAACTACGGCTTTCAAGTGTTTTTAAAAAGAGAGCCTCAGGACCCTCTTTCTCACACCAAATCTTCTGCAGAACCCTAAACACAAAATAGATACAAGTGATCCATTAAATGTCTCCATACAGCTCTAGGGTACCAGAGAACAGGGTTCAAAAATTACTAACTTACATGATCTCATTTAATTCTCCAAATAAAACTATGAGCTAGGAATTATTAATCTCACTTAAAGATGAAGAAACAGACATAAACATGTATTTCTTCAAGATTACCAGAGTAGAAGTAGTACAGAGTTGAGATTCAAATCCAGGTCATACTCTAATGTATACCATAGATAATAGGGAAAATTACACTACCCTCAAGAACAACTTATTGCTTCCTTCTATGGGCCTTTTCTCAAATTCTTGAAATGAGGAAAAACACTAAGAGAAACAAATTCTGTAATTCCAAAGATTAATTCTTCTTATATAACATGGGCTCAAAAGAGTACAGTTTGGGTAATAAGAGTGACATAAAAAATGAACAAATTAAAAATATAAAACAAAATAACAAGGTCAAGATAAACTGAGATTCTTTGGTAGCTTCAATAAATATTAAGAATAAGTGAGTAAAAGGGGAACATTCTAGACAATCAAAAGCATGGAATACAGATTATATATAATGAATATAAACTCTGAGAGCCATGCATTTCTCAAAAATCCTTTTACAAGGACATTCTATGGGAGGAATCTCATTAAAATAAATTCTAGTGCTTTTCTCCAAATTTTGGTCATTAGGTAAACAATCAGACTGATTTTACATTCATTTTTTCAGTACACTGCCTCAATTTATATTATATCAAATGAACATTAACATGCTGTGCACACATACACACATATACAGATTGTGTTAGACATTTGACTGGCCACGGCCCACAGGGTTTGGAAAGAACAAAGGAAGGGAGCCCTTTCTAAAACTAGCTTGTCCCTTCTCACCAAAAAGGAATAATCTTAAAACTTATCTGACGCTAAAGCTGGACACTGTGGCATGCACCTGTAATCCCAGCTATTCAGGAAGCTGAGGCAGGAGGATCACTTGAGCACAGGAATTCAACAGAAGCCTGGGCAACATAGTGAGACTTGTCTCTAAAAAACTCTTATCTGAGAAGTACAGGTAGTACACATGGTTTGCTTTTTGAAAATCCATAACCTGGGACATTTGCCAGATGACCAAGAAAGGACACAAAACAAATTCCCTTTTCCTTCATATAATTAATTGCAGGGATTTTTCCTTCTGTTTACTATTTCTCTCCCCAGTCTAGCTACAGACACTACTGTTCTAGAACTCTATTCACCGCTAGCGATAATTCCCTTTTTTTTTTTTTTTTGTCTTTGTAGATGACATAATTTTTTTTTTTTAATTATACTTTAAGTTCTATGGTACATGTGCACAACGTGCAGGTTTGTTACATATGTATACCTGTGCCATGATGGTATGCTGTACCCACCAACTCATCAGCACCCATCAACTCGTCATTTACATCAGGTATAACTCCCAATGCTATCACTCCCCCCTCCCCCCTCCCCATAATAGGACCCGGTGTGTGATGCTCCCCTTCCCGTGTCCAAGTGATCTTATTGTTCAATTCCCACCTATAAGTGAGAACACGCGGTGTTTGGTTTTCTGTTCTTGCGATAGTTTGCTGAGAATGACTGTTTCCAGCTGCATCCATGTCCCTACAAAGGACACGAACTCATCCTTTTTTATGGCTGCATAGTATTCCATGGTGTATATGTGCCACATTTTCTTAATCCAGTCTGTCACTGATGGACATCTGGGCTGATTCCAAGTCTTTGCTATTGTGAATAGTGCCGCAATAAACATACGTGGATAATTCTCATTTCTTACCTCAGTCTAATGACTGGGTTGATGACCAAGTCTAGAGTGATCCTTCTTGGCCTTCCCTGTTCTTCAGACCCCAATTCTATCCCCAATTACCATTCAGCAGTGAAAAGAAAGACAGAAGGGAATAAGGAGTTATACCTCCTTTCTCCCTACTTCTCCGGAGGTAGAGGGAATGATAAACCTTTCTCTGTTGCAATGCTACATTAGGAATATTCCAGATTACGAATTAGATAGGGTTTGTGAGACAGAAACCTACCTACCACGTAATATCTATAGGAAAGTGTACCCCCACAGTTGCAGTCGTGAGCTCTCCGAATTCCTGTCTCTCTGCCAGCATCGCCTGGATGGCCTCCCCAAATTGCGAACCAGCCACCACTAGCATCGCAGCCTCCTATAAAGGAGCCGAGCCAAGCTGGGGTGCCACGCAGGGTCCCATGGGCAAAACAGCAGGAACTCATGACTCATGATGTGTGGTGACAAAGGCATTTCTGCCTTCCCTGAAGCAGACCACCTTTTCACATGGGTAGCCATCCATGGAGCAGCTGGCACAGTCTATGAAGACCTGAGGTATAAGCACTCGCTAGAGTTCCCCAGTGGCTACCCTTACAATGCTTCCACGGTGAAGTTCCTCACGCCCTGCTACTACCCCAGTGTGGACACCCAGGGTAACATATGCATATGCCTGGACATCCTGAAGGACAAGTGGTCTGCCCTGTATGACATCAGGACCATTCTGCTCTCCATCTAGAACACTCTCCATCTCCAGCCTACTAGGAGAACCCAACATTGATAGCCCCTTAAACACGCATGCTGCCAAATTCTGGAAAAACTCCACAGCTTTTAAGAAGTATCTGCAAGAAACCTACTCAAAGCAGGTCACCAGTCAGGAGCCCTGACCCAGGCTGCCCAGCCTGTCCTTGTGTTGTCTTTTAACTTTTCCTTAGATGGTCTTTTTTTGTGATTTCTGTATAGACTCTGTATCACCAGCTGTGGTATTATTTTTGTTTTTGTCTTTTAAATTAAGCCTCAGCTGAGTCCTTGTGATGTATATTAAATAAATACATTTTGGTCATTAAAAAAAGTATATCCCAAGCTACAATGAACCTAGAACCAGACTTTCAGGATATAACCTACACCTAAGTTGAAGACTGTTTATATTCTAGCCATTCCTGTTTTTTTCTTACTTCTTCACATGTTTCATTTCTGCCATCTTTCAGGGCTGTATTTGGATATCCAGGTGGGTAGCACCAGTAATGCTGTATTATAACCATCTGTTGCTTTGTATAATATAACAAAATAGCCGTTTTTAATTTATTTTCAGTTATTCAGGTGTGCATTTTGCTGCAATTCATACTGGTGGGCTTGCCACTATATGCATGGGTTTGTCAATGTGAAAAATTACGTTACAAAAAACCAAGATGGTCCATAAAATTTATTTAAAGGTGTTCTATGATACAAGTGGCTGAAAATATTTACTCGTTGGGTTCCCAAGCTACAATGAACTTAGCTCATGTGCCATAGTGACTTAGGAATCTTGAATAAAATTCCTCTTTTTACTTCTACCTCTCTTCTGTGCACAGATAGGACAGTATACTATCAAAGTGAGAAATCTGGTTATATCTTCAATTTCCACAACAGATTATCAATCTTACTAGTTGGTTATCTCATTTCCAAATATATGCATTTTTTCTCTCAACCAAGAGCATCGAATTTCTAGCATTCCAGGCCTAAATCAGAATGTATAACCTCAACTTGTTATCTCACTCCTATCAAAAGTCAAAATGAAAAAATGATATTACAGATTATTCAAAGAATATGCAATCTTTCCACTCCAGATACTAAAAATTCTATTCTTAGTTTAACAACAGGACGTATACAGAGGAACCATTAGAGGGCAATAAACTTAGACTTTGCTACGTCAGTAACTCATAGAACTGCTCTCATTGAATTGTATTTATTATTATATCCCTGGCTTTCATGAAAGCTGCTATATGAAACAGTCACATGAAATCTATAAGGGTAACTGATATTGAATACTACATCATCACATCACTTTATTCATTCTAGATAATGCCCAATCTGAGCAATGTCTTTCATAATGTGATGCTAAGAAATGGTTTGCTTAGAATAAAAAACAGAAAATCTTTCTGACAGAAGGTTTTTTTGTTTTTTTTTTTTTAAATCTTAATCATCTCTCTCTTTTTTATCTTGGCTGTGAGAAAATTCAAAGCCAAATTTGAGAATTAACATTATAACTATTGAGCTTTTACTGAATTATTTTTGAGCTTTTATTGGATTGTTTTCATTCTATGTGCTATTTGAGGGAGCTGCCTTAAATCTATTTTAGAATATGAACACAATATTTAATCTGTAAGTTTATCCTATGTATTGACTTGTGCTAAAAATACTTAAATTCAGACTAAAATGATCTATATAATAAAAAATTTAAAATGTACACAAAGTGATCTTTATAATGGCAAGTATAAAAAATATAAACAGAAGTGACCTTATTATCATGAAATAGTGAAAACTGCTTTATGATATTTCTGTGACATTTGTAAAGTGTTGTCTTGTTTTCTATGGCTCTCAGAAATCATTTCGTTTTAATTTATTCAACCAGTATGTTGAGCGCTTTTTTTTTTTTTTGAGACAGAGTCTCACTCTGTCATTCAGCTGGAGTGCAGTGGCACCATCTCAGCTCACTGCAACCTCTGCCTCCTGGGTTCAAGTAATTCTCATGCCTCAGCCTCCTGAGTGACTACAGGCATGTGCCACCACATTCGGCTAAGTTTTGTATTTTTAGTAGAGATGCAGTTTTGCCATGTCAGCCAGGCCGGTCTCGAACTCCTGGCCTGAAGTGATCTGCCTGCCTTGGCCTCCCAAAGTGCTGGGATTACAGGCGTAAGCCACCACGCCCAGCTGAATGTTGAACTCTTAAAATATATACTTAGAGAAAGAACAGCAAGTTAAATCCAAAATAGGCAGAAGAAAATGAGTAATAAAAATTAGAGCAGAACCAGTGAAATTAAAAACAGGAAATCAACAGAGGGAAATCAACAGAGAAAAATCACAGACTATAGAGGTTCCCTACTACTCTCTATTTTTTGTTATTTTTATCTTTTATGAGATGGGGGTCTTGCCATGTTGGTCAACTGGACTTGAACTCCTGGGCTCAAGTGATCCTTCCACCTCAGCCTGAGTGGCTGGGATTACAGGTGCATGCCATCACACCTTGCTTGGTTGTTATTTTTTCAGTTTAAATTATTCTTAATCCTATGGTTACTCCAAAGGGATTACAAAAGAGCAAGCAATTCTCATTGAATTTTAGTAGATATGTTTTACGGAACTACAGCATGGTAGAGAGAACATGGGACTTAAAAACCCAAGTTAAAATTCAGGCTTTAGTAGATGGTCTTAAGCCAAGTATTCAGTATTTTTGAGATTCAATTCCTCCGTAGAATGCGGGAATATACCTATTATGTTAAATATCTAACATAACAGTGAAAAAAAAAAAAGTTTATTCTCCTTTTAAAAGAAAAAAAAACACCCCACATCTTATGTTCGTATTTTCAGCCAAGGATTAGTTCTGTTTCTCTGGGGAACCTTAGCTTATACAGGTAGTTTGCTTTCTCATTATTGAGTTTTGAGATGTCTTTATTCCTCTAAATTTAATCTTTATGAATCTATTAAACTGGGTCTTGCTAAATGACAATGCTTCATCCTCACAAAAGCAGGTATTAGGGAAGTGAGAGCCAAGAGCAAGAGAAAGTTGATTTCATACTCCTTTTTTTTTTTTTTTTTTTTTTTGAGATGTAGAAGTAGTTCCAGAAATTCACAGTAAGGAGTTGAAGGATATTCCACTCACTGGAGAGCTATCTTTTGTCATACTTGCAATAAAAAACAAAACACTTCAGATTCTCATAGTAATTAATCTTATTTTGAGATGGGAAGAGATAAAAGACAAGTGATAGCTCATCCACTGTGACCTTTCTGATACAGAATATATTTTTCCTCTGTCTTGAAGACACCAAGGTAAAAAGAACTTTCACTTGATATGTATACTGGACAAGAGATCATTTTAAACAAATCAGCACAAAATCCAGCCAGAGAAATGTTCTGACTTCTAGTATAGTAAAAGACCTCTAATGTGATCAGGAGCAATAGTGATCAGTGAATCAAAGTCAGTTAATGTTAAAAAAAAAAAAAAAAAAAAGTCAGTTTATGTGAAGAATAAAACAGGATCTATGCTGTATGTTTTAAGACCCAAAATATACAGTCTGTCAATCACTGATCTATGTCCAAGATTTCCTCTTTGAGTATAGAGATTCACTGACTGACATTTTTTTTTCTTTCTTGCATAAAGCACACCTATTGGAAATCACCTATGATTTCCAGGTTTGCTTCTTTTGGAGTGGAATAAAAAATTTCAGAGACATTGCAAAGTAATTTCAGTACAATATAGTATTTTCTGAGGTTTTCCAATCTTTTATGGTGAAGGTTTTTTACCTACACCTAATTCAAACAATATTTAAAGACTCATGTTCACTGAGTCTAAGATATGCAACTTAGTTTTATAGAAACAATCTTCTTTTCATACTCATACAATTGACACAAATGCATTAAAACACAAATAACTCATTAGTAAGCAAAAAAAAAAAAAAAAATCCAATCATGAGAGCAGAAAAAGGCACAGGATAATAAGGAAATTGTTATGAGTTATCAACATGTTAATAATGTGGCTACTGGCCACTATGGTTTACAGAGGGCAACAGTTAATTTGGTGTGTTGACTAAGTAGAGATCAGTTAAGAGAGTTTCTACTTTATTTTGAAAGCTTATCTTCCCCATAAAAATATAAGGCAGTTGAACCAAAAAATAAAAATAAAAAATCAGTCCTCAGAAGGAACACTAGTGAAAAGCTAGCATTGCCAACAAGGGTTAAGCCTTCTTTAGAGTACAGACATCACCTAATCAGATGATGTCTTAGATCTAATTCAGTCCCTATAAGACTGTCTATAAGAACCAGTAAAACAAAAATGAGGATCCAGTAACAATTAAGCCTTGCCTCACAAAGTTTATTGATACCTTATTCTTTACCAGCTATATCCAGTTGGTTGGAGCATTTAGATGTGGGTGCTCTTCCTGTAAGATGGGAACACTGGGGGAAAGAACACGTGATACCATTTCCTCTCTCATCTCATCAACTATGCCTTACAAGTAGGTTACTTTTCTTTAGGTATCTGGAGCTAAAGAGTACTTTATTCAGGTTAGCTACATAGGTGAGCTAAGAATAATTAAAATAGGCTGTCTACAAATTATGTAAGTAATCCCAGAAGCCATTCTTTAATGACCAGCAAGTGGGAAAGTTGCATTTCTATTAAGGATGAAAAAACAACTAAAGAAAGGGTTTAAAAATACAGATTACTCAAAACAAATGAGTATTCAACAATTTACTCTTTCTCAGACCCAAATTACCCAAATCACTAAAATCCTCAGAATATCAATAAAGTGAAAATGTTTCTTAAAGTTATGACAAACTGGTGTGCTCTAATTTTCCACCCAAACATCAATTGCAGGGTAACTGCCAGGACTTCTAAAAAGATTAATTTCTTCCTTAGAAAACGATTGAAGGAAATGTAAGAGGCCGCTATACTCTTAACAAAAGAAGAAATATGTAAAACTAATATAGTCAAATACGAAGAGAAATGATGAGACCTCTGCATGACACAATCTTCTAGCTAATAAAAAATTTACAGCCGGGCGCAGTGGCTCACACCCATAATCCTAGCACTTTGTGGGGCTGAGGCGGGCGGATCACGGGGTCAAGAGATGGAGCCCATCCTGCCCAACATGGTGAAATCCTGTCTCAACTAAAAATACAAAAATTAGCTGGGCGTGGTGGCGCATGCCTGTAGTCCCAGCTACTCAGGAGGCTGAGGCAGAAGAATTGCTTGATCTCAGGAGTTGGAGGTTGCAGTGAGCTGAGAGCGCGCCACTGCACTCCAGCATGGTGACAGAGTTACCATGTCAACATGGGGGTTAGCCAGGATGGTCTCGATCTCCTGACCTTGTGATCCGCCCGCCTCGGCCTCCAAAAGTGCTGGGATTACAGGCATGAGCCACCGTGCCCGGCAAACTTCTGATTTTTAATTGGACTTCTTAGAATGACCCAACTAGGAGTAGTGTGTTCCATCGATGACAATATTTTCCCTCTGTAAAGCGAATGCCCTCAATAGCACACTTTGTTTAAATCAGATCTTGTGATGAAAAGGATCTTGACAGGGCGCGGTGGCTCAAGCCTGTAATCCCAGCACTTTGGGAGGCTGAGACGGGCGGATCACAAGGTCAGGAGATCGAGACCATCCTGACTAACCCGGTGAAACCCCGTCTCCACTAAAAAATACAAAAAAAAAACCTAGCTGGGCGAGGTGGCGGGCGCCTGTAGTCCCAGCTACTCGGGAGGCTGAGGCAGGAGAATGGCGCGAACCCAGGAGGCGGAGCTTGCAGTGAGCTGAGATCTGGTCACTACACTCCAGTTTGGGCGATAGAGCGAGACTTCGTCTCAAAAAAAAAAAAAAAAAAAAAAAAAAGAAAAGGATCTTTAGCAAGATATGATTCAATAATATCTATTTTTCTGGCTGGGTGTGGTGGAATGCACCAATAGTCTTAGTTACTAGGGAGGCAAGGCAGGAGGATCCTTGAGCCCAGGAGGTTAAGGCTGCAGTGAGCTATGATCGTGCCACCGTATTCTAGCCTGGGTGACAGGGAGAGATCCTGTCGAAAATAAATAAATAAATAAATAAATAAATAAAATCTATCTTTTACATAAAAGCACTCAATATCTTGAATGACAAATTAGTTTCTCGGCATAAGATGCTCTGCCAGAGAACCAGCAACCCTAAAGGAAACACTTTCTTTTATAAGACCAAGAAGTCTTCAAGTAGAATTGTTTAGGTCAGGCACGGCAGCATATTAAACTATCTCAGACAGATGGCCTCTGGTAGCAAAAACTGATCTGAAAAAGTCATCTAAAATCATTAGTGTAAAATTATAAATAAGCATCATAAAAAATTTCACAAGTAAATTATGTCTTATAAATCATTTTTCACCTAGACATCTATAATAGTTTTCTTACAGTTCCACTTTTATTTCCAGAACTCATCGTCCCTTTATCCTCCACAGTCTTCTTTATTTTAAAACATAAATCAGATCATGTCATTAACCTCTAATGAGTTATCATACTTACATTTCTACTTTTTTTTGATCCCATATCCTACCCACCACTCTTTCCCTCCTCAATAAAGCACATTTATCTTCTACGTTCTCAAACACACCGAATTTGTTTGTTGTAGGGCCTTTGCACTTCTTATTCCCTCTGCCTGGCATGGTTGGCCCTGAGATCTTCACTAATTGGCTCCTTCCTGTGATTCCTGTCTCAACTCAAACATCACCTCATCAAAGGTGATTTCGCTCACCACTTACTCCAGAGTAGACCTCTCAGCCATTCTCACATCCCATTGCCTCACATCACCCTACCCAGGTTTTGTTGTTCTCATATCACTGAAATGCCTGAAGTTATCTTGTTTTCTAATTTGCTTACTCCATTTACTGTCACTACAATATAAGCTCCAAGAGAACAGAGAACTTGTCTGTCTTGTTTACTACAGTATCTTCAGGGCCTAGTACAATATACATAGAGCCATTCAATAAACATGATTGGATAAGTAAATTAACCAAAATTTTCTCAAACTGTAAGCTCTAGTCTCCGATCTGAAGGAAATTCTCAATATAGCTCTCTGTTGTATTTCACCTGATGATATATCTATATATCTATATCTGTATCTGTATCACCTCCACAAGAGACAATGACCTTAGGTAAACAGATGTGAACACTCTTTTGCCATTTCACAGAGACGCTACATAGAGAAGTGAAAACATCAGCAGAATCACCTACAGACTGCAGTTATGCTTCTATTTCTGTATGAACCTGAAAAATATCAAGTACCAAGATGTGAAACAAAGAAAAAAATTAGGTTGTTGGCATAATAGAAATCATGCAGGTTTAAACTGCATGCTGCAGGATGCCCATTATCTATGTTAATGCCTTTCTAATGCTTTTATGGCTTTTAAAATTATTTAAATAATGCCTTTAAGTCCCTTCTCAATAAATCCCAGGTGTTATCAACATCTCTGACAGCCAGCAATTACATTCAGCTTTTTAAGCAGTTTCAAATGCATCATATAAAATGGAAAGTAGGGGTCAATATTAGCCAAGTTTTAGCATATGGTCAATTTGCCATGGAAATTCAGCTCCAAGTGTGGAGAATAAGTAACAGCAGAATACTGGAGGACTGATTAAGCTGAAAATGGGGTAGTCATAACATGGTAGTGAGAAAAAGAACTAAAACAATATATAGAACTCCCAACATATTTGTTTCAAAATCACAATTCAATGATACACAGTAAGAAGCTTTGATGCTAACAGATTCATCTAAATTTAAAAGGTTCAGAACAAAGTCACATAAATAAAAGTGATGTTATTAACGGATATTTTAGATAGAACTCTGGTAAGAGATTTCCAAATCTGTATTACTGATGCCGAGACACAAGTCTACTATTAATACAGCAGTACGTACAGCAGCGATATTGAGGCAGTGCAATATATTGAAAATATCATAGATTCCCACTTCTATTTACTAAACATGTGACCTTGGAAATCACTTATCTTTCTAGATTCCTAGGTTTCCTTATTTGCAAAAAAAAAACAAACAAACAAAAAAAAAAAACTACAATACTGCTGTCTTCCATAATTATACTTCATGTTACAGTGGGGGCTCAGTAAGATAATGAATATAAAAGCATCTTACAAAGCATAAAACCCTATGTAAACCCAAGTCATATTGCGGGGAGAAAAAGTTAAATTTACCTTTATATGTTCTAAAACAGCAGTGGCAACATTTGTATGGAGATCAATAAGTCTTTTTTTCTCAAGGAGTTCTGGCAAAGAACTGCAAGTATCAAAAAATTAAATATTAACCAATAAATTTTCTAAAATGATGCAGACTTTATCCCATGTCTGGTGTTTACTCTGTGGAAACGCAGAACATTGAAACAGTGACAAGATGACAAGTTAAACTATCAACTAATTTAATCTCTAGGCTTGAATACCTACAGTATTTATTAATACAAGTGAAATGCTTCTTATTTTTAAAAATCTGGCTCCCAAATATTATTTCTACCATTTTACTTTCTGATTCCAAATTTTGGCGGTATAAACAAAATCAAATTAATGGAAATATGTTTTATCTGTATTTCTAAAACACATTTCCTCCCTCCTTCTTTTTTTTGAGACAGAGTCTCTATCTGTCGCCTGGGCTGGAGTGCAATGGCACGATCTCGACTCACTGCAACCTCTGCCTCCTGGGTTCAAGTGATTCTCTCGCTTTAGCCTCCTGAGTAGGTGGGACTACAGGCATGCGCCACCATTCCCGGCTAATTTTCAAATTTTTTTTAGTAGAGATGGAGTTTCACCATGCTGGCCAGGATGGTCTTAATCTCTTGACCTTGTGATCTGCCTGCCTTGGCCTCCCAAAGTACTGGGATTACAGGCATGAGCCACCGCACCCAGCCTCCTCCCTCCTTAATGGCATTCAAAGTACAGAAAAACACTGCTTAACTTTTAGTGAAGAAAAGAGTATCGATAATAAAATTAATAATCACTTGGCCTACTTTATCATTAATAGTATTTTCCTTATAAAATTACCCCTATTACACAGTTCTAACTGGTGAAAGAATGAATGATCTCCTATATCTAAGTGGGAACTAAAATCAGCTTAAACATTTAGTTAAATATAACTTAGTTCTTTAAATTCAAAGTTATATTTGCTATTGCCTATAGTTTCCTACTAGGTAAAAACATTAACAATATTTTAGTTAAATAAAATAAATAAATAAAATCCTATCAACAGAAAGACTTCAAAGAGGATATATTGTTCACTTACCTAACAGCTGATGTTAGCTTAGCAGTATTGTCAGAAAGCATACTTATGGCTCCTTCATCTTCACCTTCTAGTCCCTTGTAAAGAAAAAAGGTCCCAATAGCTACTCAAAAATCCCAGGCCCAACCATAAAAATCAACACATTCCTAAGATTATTGATATACAGTAAGATTTTAAAGTCACCTAGAATAGCAATTCTCCTCCTCTGAGGTGCAAGCATACATATTTATGACAGTTACATAAAAGTTCTAGTAATGGCCAGTCTAATGGTTAGATGACTAAGTGATCAGCTGGCATTTTTTGGATAAGGAGAGAGGCCCAGAGACGTGCCACAGGTCACATAGCAATAAATAATAGAGCTGAAATCTGAAGTTACATTGAAGTATGGTAGAATGAGAAGCACTGGAATATATATCTCTAAAATGAAGCTACATTATATATTTTTTCAAATCATATTTATATTAATATTTAATTTTCTTCTCTTCTCAATATTTAGATTTCTTTTTGATCACTTATGCAAGTTGAAAATATTTTTGTTATAAAAGCATTAAATGGCCTTGAATTTTTATAAGGAAAAAACCCAAATCTCTTTAGACAGATAACCCTCCTCTTTCCTACAATTCTTAGAAAACAAACAGATTCTTACCATAATGCTTTTAAGTCGTTTGACCTCATCTTCCTGTGCTCTGTAAGATTCTAGTTCTTGCTGAACTGATTCTGCAACTTCTGGGAATGGACTAAAACAGTATTCCACAAGAACTATGAGTATGACATTAAAAGACGGATTTTTGTGTGAATTCTAAAATACACACAATGAAGATTTACTATTTTAAATATACTTATTTGGATTTGAATGTTATATATAACAAAGGCAGAAAACATTCAGCATAAATACAACTACATATCTTTCTGATATCTATAAATACTATTTCTTTAAAATGCATATAATACTTTACATCTAAAATTTAAATTTCATTTCTATTTTTCATTAACAACATCATACATTCTCTTCACCTATATGTTTTTAAAAGAAAAGGTAAAATATTTACATGACTGAAAATCAATGGAAGACAAGTCATGGTATATCAAATATCCATTAAATATTCCTACCCAAATAAATACATAATGTCAAAGGGTCCATACAACTACAAAGATACCATTTAAAAATATCACCTGCAAGTAACTGTGAAAAAATTCTTGTAACTCAGAACTCATAATCTCCCAGAACACTACTGGTGAAAATAGCATTTGGGCCACAGCTTCGGTGGCCTAATACCTGATGTCTTCTTCTAGGACACTGTGGTTTAGCAGTAACTTACACAGACTTTAGGCAGAAGTGATCTGCAATCATGAGCAGCTCATGTAGAAAACACTGTACTAATCTTGACAAACTGTAGGTGAATACATGTTGATCATGAAATGTTTCTTAAAATGAATATTTTTCATCTACAGCCTAGGGGGAGGCCAGAAGCCTTTTCTCCTTTAAGAAAGAAGAGGTCATGTCTCATTAACAATGGAACAAGAACCTTTCCCCTCTTCCTCAGCTCTGACATCTGAAAATACCTCACTAATAATGAGCACATTTTATCCAACAGAGACTAGCAGAAACAGGAGTTCAGAAAGGATTCTGAGGAACATAGTTCAATTTCACCTCACAACCACAGGCATTTACTCCAGTTCCAGCTGAGTTTATGTTGGCAAAATAGCACTGAGGCCTCAGCATTGCACTGGGGAGTCAGAAACCCTTGTTCCATCCAATTATAATGGACACTTCCTTTATAGGCAAGCTCTCACCCTCTCAGGGCCCTAGCTTTATCTGTAAAATGTGCGAGTTTCACTGGATAATACTCAAAATCTCTGATATCTTTAGGTCTCAGAGTTAATAGAGAATAATTGCTCACATTTATTGAGCAATTTTACTGTACATCAAACACCATGCTAAGAATTTATCTTTTCTTTTTTTTTTTTTAAGACGGAGTTTCACTCTTATAGCCCAGGCTGGAGTGCAATGTCATGATCTCGGCTCACTGCAACCTCATTTAGTCCTGATGAATCTGTTGAGGTAACTATCATAACTTAACCATTCATGGTTAAGACCGGGTGCTTTATGGTCTGCAAGACCTGGGTTTCATCCTTGGCTTTACTAACGAAAGCTGGATGACTTGGGCAAATTACTCCTTTAAATTCATTATCTCAATCTTCTTAAAAACCTTCTGAAATAGGGTAATAGGTAGAATTATTATCTCCCTATTTTACTGATGAGGAAAGTGAAGCTCAGAGAGGTTTACGTCACTTGTTTATGCTATCTCCAAGTGTCTTTGTGTCCATGTTACTACTGTAGTAAGATGCAGAGCAAAAGAACTACTCCTACTTAATGAATATGAGGTTAAAATTCTTACTATTCAACTGACCTCTTAGATTGTTCTTAAACATATGTTCTAAAAAAAAATTCAAAATTTCCATATTTGAATAAAGAGATTTTTTTCTTAAGCTTTTCTCTATTAGGGAATGCCAACTTCAAAATATTCTGTATTCTCTATAAATAATGCCTCTCTAATAAAAGTAATTTCTTGTCCTTCACCATTCTGGAGGGAAATGTAGATTATGGAATCCCAAAGGGAAGAGTATTATTTAAAATAATTAAAATTAATTAAAATAGTACCTAAAACTGCCATAGTGAGAAAGAGAAAGATAGGGACTTTTCTCCGCAGAGAAAGTCAAATCTTTGTTATGGCGATTTGATTTTCCAGCTTTAAAAAAAGTTGTAAGTAAAAAAAAGATAAAACACATTGAAAACCCAGCATGTTGAACCAAGTCTATATTCTACTTCTCTTTAAACAATAAATATAAGGCCAAAAAGAACAGCTGTATCAAGGACACACACACATTTTGAAATATTTTTTAAAAATCGTATTTTCATAATTGTTGATGAACAGTATTCTTTTTATCTGAGGAATAATATTTTTGTTTGTTTAGAGTGATTGCTCTAGCCATAATGATCACTAGATAACTTTTACAGCAGTAACTGAGCCTATGAAGTACCCTAAACTTTAAGGGGGCATAGCATCACATGGGATATGTATATCTGCCCACAGTAAACCACACAGCAAATTAATGCAGTTTTATCACTCATTGTTTCTAATGTACTTTGAATACATTTCTAGGCTTCAGGCTTAGATACTCTCTCCACAAGTATCTAAAACAAGTTTTACAAGAGGGCAACATGGAACAAAAAGGAAAAAAATCATCCCCAAAATCACAAAAACCAATTTCAGTGAAAGGCAGAAATGGTGCCAGTGGAGACAGCAACAAAACTGAAAAAGACTATCTGTAATAGCTTCAAAATCACATGGGATGATCTCATTGAAAGAAGAAGCGGTCCCTATAAAACAATAATTAACAAAAAACAACCTAGGAATCAGTGAGAAATGGAGAAATAAAGACAAATGTCTACGGACATTATAATTATAGCTTCCACTCATTGGGTGAATGAACCTACAGGACCCTTTTGAATTTTTTCTCAAATTCATTAAGGTGGATGACACCTTAATTTCTCTTTAAAAAAATGGATCTTTTACTTATTGATATTTTGCTTACCTTCCTTTATGTTTTTGCCAAAATTTATCAACCGGAGTTAAATCATAAGACTTCTTGTTTTTTCTCTTTGGTCTAGCACCAGCTGGAGAGTTTTCCACTCCTGAAGATTCTTCCAAATTAACCCTGTTTAAATGGAAATCCTAGGAAAAAGTAATCTTACGTTAAATAACTGTTTTCTAAGTCTCATCAAAATAGAATCTTGTTGCCCTTTCTAAGGTTTCCAAAGACAAAATACAGATCTGAAATTTAAAAGACCTCCTCCCAATCTTTTGTTACATACAAATGTAATTTTGTGTATTTTAATGAAAGTATTAGATGTATATGATTAAAATTTCAAACAAGAAACAGAAAAACATGTTAATATGCTTGTGTATCCTTCTAGAAAAATACTGATGCATATAATAGCACATGTATATCCTCTTAATCTTTTTTAAAATGGGATTACAGTGTACATATATCTTTTTTCATTTAATAATGCATTTTACAGCTCTTTCTGTATCTGTATACATAGGTCTACTTCACTTTTATCATAACTACATAGTAGTCCAGTGTTTGGCTAAATCAACTTATGTAACCAGGCCTCCTGATGCTTGGTCATTTCCAGTAACAAACGTTATCGTAAATATTTTTAAACTCTTAGTCAATATTCTGATGTGTCACTTGAGTGATGAATTGCAATTTTAAAAATTACAATAGATGCTATAATAAGAAGTGATGCACCTCTTTCACATAAACTTTAAGTCAGGCCAGTAGTTGCTAAACTTTCTTGCCTAGGACTAATTTTATTCATGGCTTTTGTACCCTTTCTGTAAAATACAAAAAAACCCCCAAAACCCAAAACCCAACCAAACCAAACCCACAAAAAACCATTAGTTTTTTGTATATAAAAGTAAAATAAAAGTAAGTATCTTTTTTATCTTTCCCCCAACTTCTTGCATTACATCTATGGGTTCCCTCACAAATAGCAGCATTTTATGGTTCAATGCCAACTAAAGAATAGTGAGAAATAAAACATGGCTATCAACAAGTAAATGATTAAGAAGGAAGATACAGTACGCAGAAATTATCCAGCATGACTGAAATATAATTATCTTAGTTCTAAGGTATCTGTATATATTTTAAATTAATGACTATTCTAGGTCTTAGCAAATTAAATATACTGAATGCAATTCAATCTCCTTTAGATAAAACAAGGTTATCAATACTGACTCTAGGTCCTTAACATAAACCTTGTAACTTTCTCAAATAAATGTTTTATAACAGTTTATTTCCTTGCCATTTTTCTTTTTGACATAAAAAACAGGATTTGAAAAATTACAGATGTCCAATTGTCATGGTGGAGTAACATGTCTATTTTCTTTTTTTTTTTTTTTTTTTTTTTTGAGATGGAGTCTCACTCTGTCGCCAGACTGGAGAGCAGTGGTGTGATCTCGGCTCACTGCAACCTCCGCCTCCTGGTTCAAGTGAGTCTCCTGCCTCAGCCTCTCGAGTAGTTGGGACCACAGGCACACGCCACCACGCCCAGCTACTTTTTGTATTTTTAGTAGAGACAGGGTTTCACCATGTTGACCAGGATGGTCTCGATCTCTTGACCTTGGGATCCGCCCGCCTTGGCCTCCCAAAGTGCTGGGCTTACAGGCGTGAGCCACCATGTCTGGCCTAACATGTCTATTTTCTATCTAGTAAGTTACAGAAGCAATGAGGCAGCCTTCTTTTACTTGTATGTGGAGTCCATCAAAAAGAAAAATCACAAAAAGCATAGCTATCCTTTTTTTCTTAATTATACTTTAAGTTCTAGGGTACATGTACACAGTGTGCAGGTTTGTGACATATGTATACATGGGCCGTGTTGGTTTGCTGCATCCATTAACTCATCATTTACATTAGGTATTTCTCCTAAAGCTATCCCTCCACCGAGCCCCCCATCCCCCGACAGGCCCCGGTGTGTGATGTTCCCCACCCTGTGTCCAAGTGTTCTCATTGTTCAATTCCCAGCTATGATTGAGAACATGCGGTGTTTGGTTTTCTGTCCTTGTGATAGTTTGCTCAGAATGATGGTTTCCAGCTTCATCCATGTCACTACAAAGGACATGAACTCATCCTTTTTTATGGCTGCACAGTATTCCATGCTGTATATGTGCCACATTTTCTTAATCCAGTCTATCATTGATGGACATCTGGATTGGTTCCAAGTCTTTGCTATTGTGAATAGTGTCCCAATAAACATACGTGTGCATGTGTCTTTATAGCAGCATGATTTATAATCCTTTGGGTACATACCCAGTAATGGGATTGCTGGGTCAAATGGTATTTCTAGTTCTAGATCCTTGAGGGATTGCCACACTGTCTTCCACAATGGTTGAACTAGTTTCCACTCCCACCAACAGTGTAAAAGCCTTCCTATTTCTCCACATCCTCTCCAGCATTTGTTGTTTCCTGACTTTTTAATGATCACCATTCTAACAGGTGTGAGATGGTATCTCATTGTGGTTTTGATTTGCATTTCTCTGATAACCAGTGAGTGCATTTCCTCAACAGACGCAGAAAAGACCTTCGACAAAATTCAACAGCCCTTCATGCTAAAACCTCTCAACAGTTTATTGAACTATTGAAGAATGTATATTCTGTTGCTTTGCGGTGGAGAGTTCTGTAGATGTCTGTTAGGTCCACTTAGTGCAGAGGTGAGTTCAATTCCTGGATATCCTTGTTAACTTTCTGTCTCGTTGATCTGTCTAATGTTGACAGTGGGGTGTTAAAGTCTCCCATTATTATTGTATGGGAGTCTAAGTCTCTTTGTAAGTCTCTAAGGAGTTGCTTTATTTATCTGGGTGCCCCTGTATTGGGTCATATATATTCAGGATAGCTCTTCTTGATGAATTGATTCCTTTAGCATTATGTAATGGCCTTGTCTCTTTTGATCTTTGTTGGTTTAAAGTCTGTTTTATCAGAAACTAGGATTGCAACCCCTGCTTTTTTTTTTTCTGCTTTCGATTTGCTTGGTAGATCTTCCTCCATCCCTTTATTTTGAGCCTATGTGTGTCTCTGCACATGAGATGGGTCTCCTGAATACAGCACACTGATGGGTCTTGACTCTTTATCCAGTTTGCCAGTCTGTGTATTTTAATCAGGGCATTTAGTCCATTTACATTTTAAGGTTAATATTGTTATGCATGAATTTGATCCTGTCATTACGATGTTAGCTGGCTATTTTGCCCGTTAGTTGATGCAGTTTCTTCCTAGCATCAATGGTCTTTACAATTTGGCATGCTTTTGCAGTGGCTGTTACCAGTGGTTCCTTTCCATGTTTAGTGCTTCCTTCAGGAGCTCTTGTAAGGCAGGTCTGGTAATGACAAAATCTCTCAGCATTTGCTTGTCTGTAAAGGATTTTATTTCTCCTTCACTTACAAAGCTTAGTTTGGCTGGATATGAAATACTGAGTTGAAAATTCTGTTCTTTAAGAATGTTGAATATTGGCCCCCACTCTCTTCTGGCTTGTAGAGTTTCTGCTGAGAGATCCGCTGTTAGTCTGATGGGCTTCCCTTTGTGGGTAACCTGACCTTTCTCTCTGGCTGCCCTTAAGATTTTTTCCTTCATTTCAACCTTGGTGAATCTGACAATTATGTGTCTTGGGGTTGCTCTTCTCGAGGAGTATCTTTGTGGTGTTCTCTGTATTTCCTGAATTTGAATGTTGGCCTGCCTTGCTAGGTTAGGGAAGTTCTCCTGGATAATATCCTGAAGAGTGTTTTCCAACTTGGTTCCATTCTCCCCATCACTTTCAGGTACACTAATCAAACATAGATTTGGTCTTTTCACATCGTCCCATATTTCTTGGAGGCTTTCTTTGTTTCTTTTTACTTTTTTCTCTAAACTTCTCTTCTCGCTTCATTTCATTCATTTGATCTTTAATCACTGATACTCTTTCTTCCACTTGATCGAAATGGCTACTGAAGGTTGTGCATGCATCACGTAGTTCTCGTGCCATGGTTTTCAGCTCCATCAGGTCATTTAAGGTCTTCTCTACACTGTTTATTCTAGTTAGCCATTCGTCTCATCTTTTTTCGAGGCTTTTAGCTTCCTTGCAGCGGGTTCAAACATCCTCCTTTAGCTCGGAGAAGCTTCTTATTACCGACTTTCTGAAGCCTACTTCTGTCAACTCGTCAAAGTCATTGTCTGTCCAGCTTTGTTCCGTTGCTGGCAGGAGCTGCAATCCTTTGGAGGAGAAAGAGTGCTCTGGTTCTTAGAATTTTCAGCTTTTCTGCTCTGTTTTCTCCCCATCTTTGTGGTTTTATCTACCTTCGGTCTTTGATGATGGTGACCTATAGATGTAGTTTTGGTGTGGATGTCCTTTTTGTTGATGTTGATGCTATTCCTTTCTGTTCGTTAGTTTTCCTTCTAACAGGTCCCTCAGGTCTAACAGGTCTGTTGGAGTTTGCTGGAGGTCCACTCCAGACCCTGTTTGCCTGGGTATCACCAGCAGAGGCAAAAGAACAGCAAATATTGCAGAACAACAAATATTGCTGCCTAATCATTCCTCTGGAAGCTTTGTCTCAGAGGGGCACCTGGGTGTATGACGTGTCAGTTAGCCCCTACTGGGAGTTGTCTCCAAGTTAGGCTACACGGGGGTCAGGGACCCACTTGAGGAGGCAGTCTGTCCGTTCTCAGAGCTCAAACACCATGCTAGGAGAACCACTGCTCTCTTCAGAGCTGTCAGACAGGGACGTTTAAGTCTGCAGAAGTTTCTGCTGCCTTTTGTTCAGAAGCATAGCTATCTTTCATTTGCGAGGCACTATTCTTAGCACCTTATATTAAGTCATTTGATCCTTACAATAACCTGTAGAAGCAGTAATAAAATTACCATTCAAGAAGAAAAAATGGAGGTATAAAAAAGTTAATTGTCCAAAGTTATACATAAATATGTGGCAGAACCAAGATTAAAACTAAGCAGTCTGACTTCAGAGGCAGTGCTTTTAAGCAATATGTTTTAATTGTATCACAGCGAGAAGAGAGTGAGTGGAACTAGATTCTATCACTTGAAATTCCCTGTAGTGCAGAACATGGGTAGCCTCAGGTGATAAATAGGCAATTTAAAGACTAGAGAGTTACAATAAATGGTTGGAATGACAAAAGTATAGTATGTTATATTTCACTCTATTACTGTTTTTCCTACAGACCCCTCATATTATAATAGGGCAAGAAAGTGACTTTACTTCATCCTCTCAGTTTCCCATCCTCGTTTCTAAACTTCACTTTGCACAAAAATCATCCATATAGGAAGAAAGTAAAAATAGCACGACTGTGGAAAACTATTTTAAACAATAACAGCTACATCTGGGAAGAAGCCTAGATTTAAAAAACTCTAACAAAATAAAAGATATTGAAGAGAAACATCTTTAAACACTTAAGTTTTATTAACTAGAATTTCTAGTGAAGTACTATTTCCATGGTGATGACACAGCTCATTC
Organism: Macaca nemestrina; assembly: GCF_043159975.1. Lineage (NCBI taxonomy): Eukaryota > Metazoa > Chordata > Mammalia > Primates > Cercopithecidae > Macaca > Macaca nemestrina. The sequence continues at coordinate 77,521,440 of NC_092131.1, forward strand.
AAAATAAAAGTTAACTTGCTAGCGAAATTCCTGCTTTAAAAGTAGGAAAGCATGTTATTACTGAAGTATTGATGGAATACTTAAAACACAAAATAATAAAGGAATAAAAGATGTTAAGAATTCTGAGAAATAATTTAATAGCAAGGATATTTCCATTGTTTGCGTAATAGCAAGGCAAATAAGGGTAATTTCAATCTTTGAAGTTAGGAAATTAAAACATTCTGTGCTGTACTCAATCATGTTAAAGCAACTGAACATTTATACACAAATAAAAGACAACAGAATTAGTTTTAACATGGTAAAGTCTAATCTGTTTCCATTGACAGTCACATTTTGCTAACTTAGAAGATAGGACAAAGGTGCCCCAAATCACTACATATAAATAAATCCCATCAGGAAATGCTAAAAACATTGAGAAGCCTTCGGCAGTCTTGTTTTCCTTTCCCAAGTTAAGAGCACATCAGTAGAGCAGAGAGAGTTAATGTTAACAAAATAATCTCTGGATAATATAGGCAATACCTATTTATGCCAACTTGTAGTTCACAGGCAAAGCAAAATAAAAATATCTTTTATTTTGGCAAGAATTTAACCAACAATCAAATTAACCAACAAGAGAAATAAAATACAAGGGAGAATCTATTTAAAACTGGGAACACATATAAATACTTCCTGATAACGATGGAATTGAACAGAACTAAGGGATGTGACGAAGAGGAAAGGAAACTACCCACTGGCTCCACCAACATCTTCCACGGCTTTGGCTACTATCCTTTCTCCACATTAAAGCAATGTCCCATCAGTCATTTGAAGATGAGCACCTATATTGTCTCATCCTTGCACACAAATCTTAGGGAGGATTCTCATCTCCAAAAAGAAGTATTTTCTTTGGAGAAAATCTTCATCTTAGGAGTTAAATAGTTTGGGAATAGGGTTGACACCAATGAGAGAAGAAATGATAAAGAAAATGTTTAATGCACACAAATACATTTGTGTGTATTTTCTCTAGAGCAGGCAAATATTCCTCCTATAAATCACAATTATTTCTTTCATACTTAAGATTTTAATTGTAAAACAAAAGCTATGAGTTTCATCACCTTTTGCCAAAGGCAGGTAAAAGACAAAATATGATAATATATTAAATAGAAGACAGAATTCTAAGACAGGAATAAGGATCATTGTCTTCATAAGATAGATCAACAGACTAATATATCAGGGTTTCAATATCTATAATAGTTTCAATTGGATTTAGGGAAAATTAAAGCATTATGAGAAAAATTTATTTTTCAAAGCTCATTCCTAAAACTAATTTCTGTAAGAGAAAATGTTAAAGACTAGGTACCTAAGCAAAAGGGAATTTAAAACTTATTTTTACTTTTCCTAAATGCTTCAAAACCAGTTTCTGTTCAACATTTGATAAAGTGGTGATAATGCCTCTAATGACAATTTACAGAAGCTCCTAGAGACTGTAATTCTATTTCTTACAGAGAAATCAATTATACACAACAATTAACAATTTTCTACCCTCAAAGAGCATGGATAACTATGGAACTCAATGAGAAGAGATCAGAAGCTTTACTCTAGAGAACAAGTTACACATCAGATGTTATTTGACATCCATCCCTCTACAACAGATACATATATATGAAGATGGGCTTGTAGCTAAAATGATGTAAATGTGTATTTATAATGGCACAGCTCTCCTGAGTGGCTGAAGAAACAAAATTCCCAGTCATGGTGATGATATGTGGTTTTAATCCATCTAACAATTTAAATCCAAATATTTTCTGCTTTACAGTCATCTGGTTTCTTTGGTTCACATAAATCAGTCTCTCAAATGAAACATAAGTACAGCAAGGATTAAAACATGTTTGTTAGGAAGAAACAGGAAGACTCAGCCTTCCACTGATGCTTTCAAATTGTGTGCAAAGTCAACAGTCACTAATATAATTTTACAATTTCACAATACTACAACTTGTTATTTTAAAAAAAGGGTTCTTTAACCTCAGAGAATTTCACCATGGAAAATGTCTGGAAGCAAAAGTATCCCAGTAGAAATAAACAGCCCTAATAGCCCAGACTGTGGTACCCACTGTTTGTCACTCAAAGTAACCAAAGGCTTTTTGAGAAATGGATGCATCCAGGTCTGAGGCAGAAAATGAACATGATTAGCTTAGGATATTTTTCACACCAGGAAGCAAAGAAACTATCAAAGACTGATGGGGTTATGTCAAGAAGGTATCAAGACCAACATGACAGGCCAAAAATGAGATAATTCAAGCATCAAAATAAATGACTGTAACAGTGTAAAAACATCTCAAATATAAAAATCTGTTAGTTCATAAAATGATACTAAAACAAATGACTTCATTGATTGCCTCTGCAGATTACTAGGGTACTCACTAATTCTGAAAATTGACAAATGAAGACAATCAAGCATTTGTCCTAAGTAGGTGATAAAAAAAAAAAAAACTTCTTTATATAAGCATGTTGGCTAAAAAAATGGAGGAGGAATAACAGTATCAGAAAATCACCATTTGCCATCAGTAATTAAAACAAAGAGGGAATAATTATCAGTGACATTTAAACCTTTAGGTAAAAGATTTATGGAGAACCCTTAATGGATGGATCATGCTGACAATACCTGAACCTACTGATCAATCTGTTCACTAACATTAGGACAAACAGACATTATGTACCACCTGATGTAATAAAACAGAAACTAAAGAATAAAACAGAAACTAAAGAACACTGCTAGTAAAGTGGCCTTGACAAAGAATTGAATGAGATCTAATCAATTTCCACAATCAATTAGTTTAAAGGAAGTATTGGGAATACAAAAGGATATAATCAGCCAAATGCCAAAATGTAGAAAATTCTATAGAAAAAGGACCTAATTCTTTCGATCAAAAAATGGCAATTAAAAAGAAGCGAGGAGGGAGGAACTGAGAGATTTAAGAGATATATCAACTAATGCCATGTATAGATGTATTTCTGGAAACTTATTTGAACAAGCCAATTGTAAAGAAGCATCTTTGAAACAATGAATACAGAGCGGGTATTTTACCAGGAAATTATCATTAATTTTGTCGGGTAAGATTATAACTTTAAAAAATAGATACATGCTGAAGTATTCATCCTTAGATCATATAATACCAGTGAAGCTGAACAATGTAAATATGAGTTCATTACAGTATTCTCTGTATTTGTGTTATTTGAAATATTCCCTAGTAAAAGTTTTAAAAATTTCATTCATAACAGTACCAAAAAAATGAAGTACAACCCACAATTGTTTTGCTCATCCATACTGGATAAGGAACAATAAATACTATGACCAAGAAAAAAAAATCTTTATTATTTTATGCCACTGAGGTTAGAGGGTTAGACTTAAGTAGCACAACCTAACCTATCTTAATTCAGAGGCCAAGGTATTCTTTACAGCATCAGCAATATATTTGGGAAGCTTGTTCATTTTTATTAAAGCAGAGCTGTTTACAACCCTAGGACTCATAAGCTGGAACCCTTCCACCCACCAGATACACTGCTGGAAATATGCAAACATTTCTACCAGTCTTCATGTGATAATTTCAGCTCATAAGCAATTCATTCAATCTCTAAAAGTAGTAAAGAATTTGGGCCTTATGATTTAGAATTGCACTGTCCAATACAGTTGCCAGTAGTCACAGGTGGCTACTGAGTACTTTCAATGTGGTTAGTCTGAATTGAGATGCGATGTAAATGTAAAATATATAATTTATAAGACTTAAATATAAAAAGAAAAAACATCTAATATCTTAAATTGATTATATAATTATTAATTGATTATATGATCCTATATTATGCTGAAATGCAAATATTTTGAATATATTTGATTATATAAAATATAGTATTAAATCTTTGTAAAATGTTCCATCATAAATATACACAAATGTTATGCAACTAGAATATAAGGCAAAAAAATAAAAACTATAGCAGCTAAAGTTAGATCAGCAAATAGTACATACTTTTTCTCCCTTAGATTAAATAAAAATTCAGTCCAAGTTCAGACACAGCAACAAATATGGAGATATACTGAAACAGTGCTATTTTTAAAAAGTGAATGAAATCAGGGATCTCTTCTGGGCTTTTACATAGCCTACAGACCTTCAGTAGATACTTCCTATCAAGTACAGTAAAATATGTATTTGCTTGGATTAAATGAGTAAAAGTTTACATTACACTTTTGACTTTTAGGCAAATGCTTGAAATTAGGCTACATAGTGCTGACCGAGAGGTTTTGTGTTAATAAAGATTAGAGGATCAATAGAATGTTAACCCTGGACTCAAAGCATCAATCTTGAACTATATCTAGGCATCTGTTACACCACAATTATACATCTTTAAGGAAATAGGTGTTCCTGAAATGCTTCTCTTATAACCTTAGCTAGGTGCATTAGCTCATGCCTGTAATCCCAGCACTTTGGAAGGCTGAGGCGTGTGGATCACCTGAGGTCAGGAGTTCTAGAGCAGCCTGGTTAACATGGCGAAACCCCATCTCTATTAAACATACAAAAACTAGCCGGGCATGGTTGCACACACCTGTAGTCCCAGCTACTCAGGAGGCTGAGGCAGGAGAATCACTTGAACCTGGGAGGCGAAGGTTGCAGTGAGCCGAGATCGTACCACTGCACTCTAGCTAGGGTGACAGGGTGAGACTCCATCTCAAAAAAATAAATAAATAAATAAAATAAAAAATAAAATGCTTTTCTTACAATCTTTTTAAAAAATATGTATTTATTTGGAAAACACTTCTTTTTTTAAATTCTTGACCGGAAAAAAAGGTAAACTTTAATTAAAGTCCCTATGTATATTAGTATAACTTCCGATTTAATGTTTCAAATAATAAGAGTCAGTGGCAGAGGGTAAAAGGTTCGAAAAGAGAATCTAAGATTTGAAAAAACAAAGGCCAAGTAAAACACAGAGATAAAATAATGTCCATCCCTTTGACTGAAGTCAACAGTTCTCCAGCTGAACAATCAAATTTACCCCTCCTGCAACCAAGATATAATAAAAAAGAATCAGGGCTTCTAATTACTAATTTTGCTTCTTATATCCCAATAAAAAGAGATGGGTACTGCAAAGTTTTTTGTTGTTGTTGTTGTTTTTTTTTTTTTTTTTTTTTTTTTTTTTTTTACCAGAAGAGTGCACTTCCCGTTTAAAATGAGAAAACTTATCTTTCTGACACAGAGGGAAGCTGTGTGAATTTTCATAGTTGTTTCTAAGGTCTAACATATAAACAATTATCAATGGTGCAGATTTTCAGGCAAAGACATTTAATACAAAAAGTAAACTGCAATTGTAAGTTAACATTTACTATCTAGTTACTCCATCTTGTGGAGGCAAAGGGTATAATTATTAAGTGCTTTAAAAGCTCTGAGGACCTTCAAAAGTAGCAGGTTTAACAATCAACAAAAATGTGTGTGATTATAATTTATGACATCTCAGTTATAGTTTGTTCACATCCAGAAACTACATTAGGATTAATGAACAGAATTAAGTCACGTTAAGTTGTACAGTTAATAACCTCTTCAAAGATTCCCAACTTTTTATGTGAAGATTAAACAAAAACAACTCTACCATCTACTTTCACCACCTTTCATTTTTAAAAGGATATTTTTCACTTCAAATAGTAGGAAATAAAAATTAGTATAAAGGCCAGTATAAAAACACATAGTCTTTTTTATTCTCATCTCATTCTGAAATAGTGAAAACCTCATCAAGGACCAGTATTATCCTTGTTTGGTTTTAGGGAGTCTCTGCCCTAAGTTTTATTTCCCAATTTCCTCTTCTGACAATGGAGACTGAGTCTACTCTTTTCATGTTGCAATTATTTGTACATGTGTCTTATCTCCTGTACTCAAAGCACCCTGTACGTTAAATTCCTCCATCCAGGGGAGTGAAGAGGGAGCCCTGGGACTCTTAAAATTCAGGAATTGGAAAGGATCCCTAGACAACTCAGTGTTTTTAGATTGCCTTAACACCACCACTGGCAGGTGTGATGAGGTACCCGGAATCTGTATGCTATGCTCTTATTAAGACGCTCGCCCCTTGCTCCCACCCAACAGTAAGGGCCCCACCAACCAAATATGATTTGAGACTACCAATACTATCCTATTAATGCCCATTAATCCCTGTACAACTCTTTAACTCCCAAGCCCACTGAGACCCCATCTCCTATTCTTACCCTACTCTTGAAATACTGTCATCACTTCTGGAACCCACACTCAGTCATTAGCAAAATCTCCTATTCTGAACATCCTCTCTAAACTTTCCCCATTCTTTCTTGCTCTAATTGAACTCCAACTGGCTAACCCCTGCAGCCTTCTCAAATGGGAACATGATTTTTTTGTTTGTTTGTTTAACCTCTCACAGCTCATACCACTGGATCTGAGACTGGAATTAGGTGTCTTCCTTGCTACTCCCAGACTCTTTACTTGCCCTCTTTCCTAAAACTACTCTAGCCCTGAAACTCGTATCATCAGCTTACTGTAACCATGGCTCTCAATTGGGCAATTTTGCCTCTTTCTGCCACCTGGGGTATAATTGGCGATGTGTGAAGACGTTTTGGTTGTCAGAACTGAGGAAGTTCCACCGGAACCTAGAGAGTCAAGGCCAGGAATGATGCTAAGCATCCTACTATGCACAGGACAGCTCCCCCTGCCCCCCAACAAAGAATGATCAGGTTCACAATGTCAATAATGCCAAGGTTGAGAAATCCTGGCCTACCCTGCTCACTAATGCCACCTGCAGGACACTCTTATCTCCTGCATCATTAACTTTGCTCTTTGGATCATTCCCATTAGTATACAAACATATTGTAATTTCCCTCATTTAAAAATATTTCCATCCGGGCGCAGTGGCTCATGCTTGTAATCTCAGCATTTTGGGAGGCTGAGGACCAGACTTTTTTCCTGAACTCCAGACTCATGTAACTACCTACTCAACATTTACATTTTGATATCTTAATGGGCATCTCACTCTTCGAGACAGGGTCTTTACTCTGTCACCCAGGCGGAAGCACAGTGGTGTGATCACAGTTCACTGTAGTAGCCTCAACCTGCTGGGGATCAACTGATCCTCCCACCCCAGTCTCTTGAGTAGGTGTGCCACCACAACTCATTAATTTTTATTTTTTGTAAAGATGGTGCTTCCTTATGTTGCCAGGCTGGTCTTGAACTCCTGGGCCCAAGTGATCCTCCTGCCTTGGCCTCCCAAAGTGCTAAGAGTACGGGTATGAGCCACCATGCCTGGCTGGCATCTCATATTTAACATATCCAAAACTAAACATCTGATCTTCCCTGGGGAAACTGCCTTTTTCATCCCACTAAACAACAATGTCTTGCCATTTGCAAAGGCTAAAACCTTGGAGTCATCTTTGAGTTCTCACTCTCTCTCTACATCTACCTCCCACATCTAACTCATCAGCAAATCCTATACTTTACAGTCAGTATCAAAATCACAGCACTTACCATTTCTGTTATGGTATAAGCCACTATCATCTCAGCTAAGATAACTGCAACAGCCTCCTAACTGATCTCCTTGCTCTTCCTGTGCCCCCAAGGAGTCCATTTTCAATATAACAGCTAGAGTGACAGTCTTAAAATGTATACCAGAATCCTATGTGGTTCCCCATTTCCATCAAATTAAAATCAATGTCCTTTCAATGGCCTTTACAATAATGATACAATTACATACTATAATCCCTAGAGTTCTGTATTATATTGCTTCCTGGGTCCTATTCAACCTTTTCTCCTTCTCTTCTCCCCCTGCCTCACTTCATTGTAGACATCTGGCTGCCTTGCCACTTTCCAAACATATCAGGTATCCTTCTGCTTATGTTCTTTTCCCACATAGCTATATAATTCACTACCTTACCTCCTTTAGATCTTTACTCAAATGTCACTTTATCAGTGAGGTTTCCCCTGTTTTAAAATTTCACTCCTGTTCACCATTATCTGCTTTACTGTCCTTCAGGGTATCTTCCACCTTCTGAAATGCTGCAAGTTTATTTTATTTATTGCCTGTTTCCCCTACTAGAATGTAAGCTCTAGAAAGACAGAAAAGCTATTGTTTTTGTTACTACTGAAGCCGGGGTTTAGAAAGTGTGTTAAAGAGTAGGCACTCAAATATTGGTAGAATTGAATTCCTCCTCTCCCACCTCTTACTTGACCCCCTAAAGCCAGCTTCCATGTTCTACTACTTAGGGTTTAATCCAAGAGTCCCTTTGATTCTTCCTGCCCTCTCTACTGAACTAAAGCTGACTGCTATTTCTTTGACACTCATCCTAGAGTCATGGCATAGGAGAACTGCCAATTTCCATCAGTAATCCTAAATCTGATTTATTTAAATAAACACTTTTGAGCCAATAGCCAGGTTTTAAAGAAATAAACCAAATCATCTACTGCATGTCTTTCATTTCCTTTTTCTTTTTTAAGACTAGGTCTTGCTCTGTCACCCAGGCAGGAGTGCAGTGGCACAATCTTGGCTCATTGCAACCTCCACCTCCTCGGTTCAAGCAATTCTCAAGCCTCAGCCACCCAAATAGTTGGGATTACACGCATGTGCCACCACGCTTGGCTAATTTTTGTATTTTCAATAGAGACAGGGTTTCGCCACGCTGGCCAGGCTGGTCTTTAGCTCCTGGTCTCATGTGATCCACCTGCCTTGGCCTCCCAAAGTGCTGGGATTATAGGCATGAGCCACTACACTCAGTATTTCATTTCCTGTTTATATGACCTTTTGGGCAATCTTTACAATCATGATATGATTATATAGTATAATCCCTAGAGTCCTGAGCTAGGAGTTAGTAAACTACAGTATTAGTTTTAACAAAGCCAATGATTTGAGTTCAAATTCTTTAATGTCTATCTATCAAATAGAGACTATTCTGGCCCTATTACATAGTGTCTCATAGAGAAATCATTCATGTAGCTATTTTCTTTCCATTGCCTTTGAAGATTGAAGCTGTGTTTTATTCACCTGTGTATGTCACATGCTAAACACAACATTTACCAGCTAAATTTACATATGCATAAATACAAATTTTTGCTATAAACATAAAATCAGATACGTGGGATTCCTTCAGAAAACATATGGTATAACATAAAAAATACTATTTGTTTTTTTTAACATAAAATGAGGTTTAACTGATTGCCACAGAAAAGGGAGAAATTGTAGCTTTTCTCTTAAGGGAGAACACATTTATTTACTTATTCAGTTTGAAAATTAAAAATAAAACATGATAGTCCATTTTCTTCAATTGTTTTCTTTTCCTTCTTTTCCATGGCCAACAAAACACTACTTTACCCTATAAAGATCATAAATTTGAAACTTTAAACTTCAATGGTTCACTATTTTCCAGCATCCACGCCCAGTAATACCAAATCCCATCACTTGTTTTGTTCATAGGTCTCAGTTCCATCCTTCTCATTTTTGTTTCTGTAGCCATGATGTTGATTTTAAATTAAGGGGAATACTGCATGTTACTACATTTCAGTAATAAGTGCTGTATTTAGTCTCTTACCAGTACATCATGCACCAATGCTTGATATGTCCAAGTATGATGTAAAGGAGTTGCCAAATCTATGTTTCTGTCAACAAGGACTAATAAGGGCCTTTGGAAGCTGTAAATACATATTAAAAAAAACAATTACATAACTCTTGATACCAGTGTATACATTTAAAATATTCTACTACTTTCCAGTATATGCCATTTTGATATGAATAATAGTATGCTAATACTGACAATTCATAATACTTTGTTTTTTAGTATATGTGCTGCTGAAGCAAGCACCACAATACTTTGCTTTTTGTTGAGACAGGGTCTTGCTCTGTCACCTAGGCTGGAGTGCAGTGGCGCAATCATAGCTAACTGCAGCCTTGAACTCCTGGGCTCAAGCAATCCTCCTGCCTCGGCTTCTGGAGTAGCTGGGACTACAGGCGTGCACCACCACACACCTGGCTATTTTTAAACATTTTTATAGAGATGGGGGAGGCTGGCTTTTAAAAAACAAATTTAACATTGTCACACAATTACAGTGATGCTTTGGACTACTTAGAGCTTGTGTATGATGCCAGATTACAAATTTTACTTAGGAAACTTTATTTTTTTTTTTGAGACTCTGTCACCCAGGTTGAACTGTAGTGGCACAATCACAGGTCACTGCAGCCTTGACCTCCCAGGCTCAAGTAATCCTCCCACCTGAGCCTCCCAATTAGTTGAGACTCCAGGTGTACACCACCACTCTTGGCTAATTTAAAAATCTTTTTTTAGAGGTGGGGGCATCTAACCGCATTGACCAGGTTGGTCTTGAACTCCTAGGCTCAAGTGATCCTCCCACCTTGGCCTCCCAAAGTACTAGGATTACAGGCGTGAGTTATCATGCCCTGCCAGGAAACTTTAAGGAAAAAACTCTATGTAAATATTTCTATAGAATAAATTGTGTAGTTAGCAAAACAATAAGCTGCTTTAGATGTTTTTGACATTTTTGTAAAAAAGGCAGTAAGGAATAGTTATTGTCAGCTTCAGGGAAAACAGAGAGAGTAGGAGCTTATAAATTTACACAAATGTTTGACAGTTTCATAAATTATAATTTTTTCCCTATAAACACAAACTCAAAAAAGCAGACCCTGGAGTAGAGCCTCAAAAAACTCTATACCCCTATAATATACAAAATGAAAACATAATGCCATAATGGTACCTAATTATATTATTATCCCCTTAACAGAGAAGGCATATGACACCTCGTGTACTGTTACTCCATTATTACAATTTAGATGTGAAATAAACTACTACCAAAAGCAAACTGAGGCACAGTCATCTGGTTACCATGTGTCTACATTAGTTTTAGAGATCTGCTTTGGAGGCACTATCATATCAAGAGTGCACACCACTTTTCACAAGGCATCACTATCTGTTTACATGTTTCCTTTTGCCATAGACTCCTCATTATTTTAGTGACCCATTACACTGTTCTGGGTATAGGACAGTGGACTTTCCTAACTGCATTGACTCTGGGATAAAAAGTCAGAGTGGCACCCTCGCAATCTACTATGATTTATTACACCAGAGCTACACAGAAGGTAAGGGAGGATGGCCTACCGCAGGGTTTCTTAACCCTAGCAGTAATGACATTTGGGGCTGGATAATTTCTTGTTATAGGGGGTTGTGGTGTGCATTATAGGATGTTTAGCAGCATCCTACAATGTATACTACAAGATTCTAGTAACACCTACCAGTTATGACAACCAAACATGTCTCCAGACATTACCAAATGGCTATGGGTGGGCAAAAACTGCTCTTAGTTGAAAATCACCAGCCTACGGTTGGATTCAAATGTATTTAACAATAGTCCAGCAAGGTTGTGACCACTAATGAAAACGATTAAGAAATACATCCAACAAGTTGAGAAACAAGATGCCCATATTATGATAATGTGAATAAATTTTAAAAAATTATCCAAATAAAACAGTGCCTTTATACTGGTTTCTAAGGCCTATACCAGAGAGCTATAAAAAGAGAACTATTAAGTAAGGTATGACACAGTGGTAGGTTCTGTTTAAAAAAAAAAAAAAATCAGATGAGAAATTGATGTTTTTCTTCTACCTAATGAGAAACATTTTGAAGAATATTTAAAACCAGCAATGAAATCATAGAACCATTTAAAATAACGTGGAAACTGAGACAGTTAACCAAACAATTGAAACACAGTGTTAGTGTGAACTCTGTATTACACAAGTAGTTTGTAAAGCTGTAGGAGACACCAGACTGACTTGAAATGAAGTCTACAGAAGGTTATTATGAAATTATTATTTCTAGTGGGCAGTTATTTCTCTGGGCATCTATTTATTCTCACAGGCTTTATTTATTAATTCATCTAAACTGGGGTTAAGAATTAATTTTCCAGAATATAATCTCTTCTTTATTTTTTTTATTTTATTTTTTTTTTTTTGAGACTGAGTCTTGCTCCGTCGCCCAGGCTGGAGTGCAGTGGCCAGATCTCAGCTCACTGCAAGCTCCGCCTCCCGGGTTTACGCCATTCTCCTGCCTCAGCCTCCGGAGTAGCTGGGACCACAGGCGCCCGCCACCTCGCCCGGCTAGTTTTTTGTATTTTTTAGTAGAGACGGGGTTTCACCGTGTTAGCCAGGATGGTCTCGATCTCCTGACCTTGTGATCCGCCCGTCTCAGCCTCCCAAAGTGCTGGGATTACAGGCTTGAGCCACCACGCCCGGCTAATCTCTTCTCAGCCATTTGAGTGTGTTTCTTTACTTCTTTACTCCATTACTATTAACAATCAAAAGTTAAATATACTATAATGTATAGGGTTTTTAGCATTTCTATTGAATAATAAGCAGCCAAAAACATTGGCATTACTTACTCATGCTAGAAATGCTAACAATGATAAAAAGTTTTGCAAGTTTAGACTATTAGTATTTAAGTATAAAATGGAAATTAGATTAATAAAGGTAGAAACAGATACAAGTATCAGAAGTTTTTCACTCTGTGAAAAACTACCAAGCAGTTTAATAATTGAAAGAAAACGGCTTCTGACCTTCAAAGTCTTATACACAGAAAAATTTCTTATAGATGATAAAAGAACAGTAACAAAAAAACTCTACAAATATTTTTAAGCTTATAAGTATATTTAATAACAGTAATACCTGAATTGGCCAGCTCCAAGTGTATCACCTGTAAAAAGACTGTTTCTTGCATCTCTTAGATTTTCTCGAAGTTTCTTGTCTAGTTTCTGAAAAATAAAATTGTAGATTAACTCTTAACAGTTTCATGTAACTTTATGGAGGTTAATTCATAATGTGTTTTTAGTTTGATTACCAAGAAACTTGGAATTTCTTTACAAATAGCAAATCTAAAATCTAAATATTTTAGCTCCTTCTCACCACTTCAATATCATCGTAACTTGGACTTACAAAGATCAGTGCCTTTTCTACTGTGAGTCAGGCCTGATTTCACTAATAAGAACTTTACATTGACTAATTTTACTTTGGCTATGGGAAATGCTTTGCAGTGACAACCCACACTCTTTTCCCAAGCATGACTGTTTTATCAAGGAATGTGTCTATATGGAGAAAATGTTGACTTGGGTGGGTAGGAGTGAACAAAGTAGTGGTGAGTACAAGAAGCCTCAGAAGAGAAATGGAACGTATGGAAGAAGGCAGTCTTCCACCAGTCAGTAATTCACTTGGGCTAATAAAGTTCCAAAATACCTCCCTCTTTTTCAGTAATTCTATAATTTCTCTAATCCCTTACTCATTTCTTAATATTTAAAGCAAATTTATGAACACTTACTTTATACTTAATATTTTACTTCAATACAGTGGGATAGCAAAAAGCACTTCACCATTTTAAAAATGGTTATGATTAGTAATAAATATTTGCTAAATGAAGTTAAATATTAAATAATCTGGGGGATCAAATAAGTGTAAAATCCTGCTTGGTTAAATGAGGAATATACATTTTAGGTTTAAAAAAAGAAATAGGACTGGAATAGCACACTGGAGTAAATAATTTTACTTTCTCACGTGGAAGTAAACAATTACTTTTTATCTTTGGTGGAATCTCAATGTAATAAGATAAAAATATTTGCTATTGGTACTTACAATCAAGCAATCACATATTAAATATTAACAAAACACTTGTGTTACTTGTGGAAAAACAATTCACACAATGTTATTTATCTCCACGTGATATATGCATGAACTTACCACTGCTACCATTTCTGCTGCTGTTCCTCTTGAACATCTGATTATAGGAACAGCACCTATTTAAACAACAAATGTTAGAAATGATCTTGGCTCTTAATTAAAATAGATACTTATAAAATATAAAAATAACAGATGTGATAGATACATACAATTTCACGTTATATACATGATTTTATGTATTTATTTTTCCACTTTTTTTTAATTTAAAAAAATTAAAAAATATATTTAGGGGGTACAAGTACAGGTTTCTTACATGCATATATTGCATAGTGGTGAAGTCTGGGCTTTTAGTGCACCCATCATCCGAATAATGAACACTGTACTCAAAAGGTAATTTTTCAACCCTCCCCCCAACAAGCACACATAAAAGGATTTATAATTTCCCCTACAAGCTCACATAACAGATTTATAATTTTAAGGGTAAAAGCAAGTTTCAGAAATGAACCTTCCCATTAATAAAGAAAACAACAGGGAGTCAGAAGAAAACTACATGGAGCTGACCCATCAGTGTGACTGCATTTTTTCCAATGGATTGACTAAATCAGTATTTTCATCTCCCACAGGCAGTTTCGTTTCTTTTCTTTTTTCTTTCTTTTTTTTTTGAGACGGGGTGTCACTCTGTCACCCAGGCTAGGAGGCTGGAGTGTGGTGGTGCAATCATGGCTAGCCTTGACCTGCTGGGCTCAAACCATCCTCCCCCTCAGCCTCCTGAGTAGTTGGGACTGCAGGCACAGGCCACCAAGCCTGGCTACTTTGGCAAAACTCTGTCCCTACAAAAATTGCAAAAGCTCAGTGCCTTTTCTACTGTGAGTCAGGCCTGATTTCACTAATAAGAACTTTCTGGGCATGGTGGTGTGTGCCTGTGGTCCCAGCAACTGGAAAGGTTGAGGTGGGAGAATCACCTGAGCCTGGAAAATCTGAGGCTGCAGTGAGTCATGATCACACCACTGTACTCCGGCCTGGGCATCAGAGTGAGACTCTATGTCAGAAATTTTTTTTCTCTATGCTGTCCAGGCTGGTCTGAGTTTAAGTGATCCTGCTACCTCAACCACCTAAAATGCTGGAATAATAGGTGTGAGCCTCTGCACCTGGCCTAGGCAGTTTCAATACATAAGCTTACTCTACTCACAGGACTCACATTAATTTGACTTAAAAGAAAAGAATGAAAAGAGCTTAGCTAATTTAGCAATTTGGGGACTGCTAGTTTTTATTTTACGAATTGACAATAAAATACTGTAGTTTTTTTATAAATACCAATTTAAATAATAGAAAATACATTATTCATATAGGTTGAAATCCTAAATATAAAGTTCAATTGCACTGAAAGTCTCATAAGACAAACTGAGAACACTGTAATATTTATATGCTGAAATTGTCCATTTTAGATTCTATAGGAAATATCAGTCAATTGCAAAAGTAAAAACACAAAATAGCAAATTTTTCAAAACTGTGTTTTCTTTTGACAGCAAAAGTTATGTTTGTAATAAAAAATTTAAATAACATTAGAAATGTATAAACTTAACCCTCTTGATTCCAGCCCTCACAAATAACCCCCATTAGAATTAGAAATGGATGCCTCCATGTTGTTTTCTACATATAGTCTAATAAGTGCATGTATATATGTAAAAAAACAAAAATAAGATAGTATATATACTGTTCTAAAACTTGTTTTTCCCCATGTAACAATTTAGTGTTGACATCCTTCTATGTCAGATTGGCAATAATTTCAATTTCTCCTTTGAAAAATAAATCACTGGCTAGGCATGGTAGCATATGCCTGTAATCCCAGAACTTTGGGAGGCTGAGGCGGGCAGATCACCTGAGGTCAGGAGTTCGAGACCAGCCTGGCCAACATGGTGAAACCCCGTCTCTGCTAAAAATACAAAAATTATCCAGGCATGGTGAAGCATGCCTATAATCCCAGCTACTCGGGAGGCTGAGGCAGGAGAATCGCTTGAACCCGGGGGGTGAAGGTTGCAGTGCAACCTCCCTAGCATTTGGCAAAATTTTACAGACTCTGTAGGGTGACAAAATAGAAATAAAATTATGTCTGTTTAACACTAAAAGTTGTATACATGTGCTTTCTTTATATAATATAAACAACAACAACAACAACCCATGTGGGGGCAATGAAGGCAGTTCAAAGCAGGCAGAAACCGGAGGGGTTAACTCTTGAAAGAAGAGAATCACATAAAGTAATATATATTTTTAACCAGCTTTTCTCCTGAGGGTACTTGACACATTACACGGCACACAGGAGAAAGAACTCAAGCAGAAAACAGGAAAATTACTGAGCTGAAGAATCAAAGACTGGAGCTCAGGGCTGGAAATTAAGGGAAAAAAAAATCCCTGAGAAGAGGGAGTCATACAATTTGCATATAAATTCTCTACATGTCTAAATATTGTCTAAATCTTAAGAATATACATGGTAGCTCGTTTTTTTTTTTTTTTTTTTTTTGGTGACATAGAGATTTTATTAATCTAGTGAGAGGATCATTTTAACAAAAGGGTTTCAAGTGTCTAAAAAATTAAAATTGCAATTAGGCTTTTAAACTGATCCATTAGTGATAGTAAAGCACAAAGTCATATATTAGATACTAAACACAAGTAATTTTAGACAATCTACATCAGTGCTTTACATTTTGAATCAAGAAAACCAGAAGTTGTTTCTTTGAAAGGATAAACAAGATAGGTAGACCACTAGTTAGGTCAACAAAGAAAAAAAGAGAGACAATCCAAATAAACACAATGAGAAATGACAAGGGCAACATTATCAACAACCCCACAGAAATATAAAAAACCCTCAGAGACTATTACAAACACCTCTATGAACACAAACTAGAAAACCTAACAGAAATGTATAAATTTCTGGAAACATACAACCTGCCAAGATTTAACAAGGAAGAAACTGAAGTTCTGGAATAACAAATTCCAAAACTGAATCAGTAAGAAAAAACCTACGAACCAGAAAAAGCCCTGGACCAGATGGATTCACAGTCAAATTCTAACAGATATACAAAGAAGAGCTGGTACCAATACTACTATTATTCCAAAAAATCGAGGAGGAGGGACTCTTCCCTAACTCATTCAATGAGGCCAGTATCATTCTCATACCAAAACCTAGCAGAGACTAAACAAAAAAATAAAACTTCACTCTGATACCCCTGATGAATCCAGGTGCAACAACCTTCAACAGAATATTAGCAAACTGAATCCAAAAAAAATGAATCCACCATGATCAAGTAGGCTTTATTCCCAGGATGCAAGGTTGATTCAATACATGCAAATCAGTAAATGTGCTTCACTACATAAAAAGAACTGAAAACAAAAACCATATGATCACCTTAATAGACACAGAAAAGGCTTTTGAAAAAATTCACCATCACTTTATTTAAAAAACCCCCAGCTGGGCTTGGTGGCTCACGTCTGTAATCCCAGCACTTTCGGAGGCCGAGGCAGGTGGAACACGAGGTCAAGAGATTGAGACCATCCTGACCAACATGGTGAAAGCTCGTCTCTACTAAAAATACAAAAATTAGCTGGGCGTGGTGGCGTGTGCCTGTAGTCCCAGTTACTCGGGAGGCTGAGGCAGGAGAACCGACTGAACCCAGGAGGCGGAGGTTGCAGTGAGCCAAGGTTGTGCCACTGCATTGCAGCCTAGCAACAGAGCGAAACTTCATCTAAAACAAACAAACAAACAAACAAACAAACAAAAAAACCACCCTCAACAAATCAGGCAATGAAGAAATATACCTCAAAATAATAGGAGCAATCTATGACAAACACACAGCCAACGTCATAATAAATGGGCAAAAGCTGTAAGCATTCCCCCTGAGAACTTGAATAAGACAAGGACACCCACTCCCATTTAACATAGTACTGGAAGTCGTAGCCAAAGCAATCAGGCAAGAGAAAGAAATAAAAGACATTCTAATAGAAAGAGAGGAAGTCATACTATCTCTTTGCAGGCTATGTTACCTTATACCCCACAAATTCCATATTCTCTGCCCAAAGGCTCCCACAACTAATAAGCAGCTTCAGTAAAGTTTCAGGATGCAAAAGTCAATGTACAAACACTAGGAGCATTTCTATACACCAACAATATCCAAGCTGACAGCCAAATCAAAAATGCAATCCCATTCACAATAGCCACGAAAAGAATAAAATACCTAGGAATACAGCTAATTAGGAAGGTGAAAGAGCTCTACAACAAGAATTACAAAACGAAAAGAAATCAGAGATGACACAAACAAATGGAAAAATATTCCATGTTCATGGATAAGAAGACTCAATATTAAAATGGCCATACTGCCAAAGCAATTTACAAATTCAGTGCTATTCCTACCAAACTACCAATGTCAGTTTTCACAGAATTAGAAAAAATTTTTCTAAAAGTCATACAGAACCAAAAAAGAGCCTGAAGAGCCAAAGCAAATCTAAGCAAAAAGAACAAAGCTGGGAGCATTACACATCCTGACTTCAAAGTATACTACTACACGGTTTTTACTGTAGTAACCAAAACAGCCTGGTACAAAAACACACACACAGACCAGTGGGACAGGTTAGAGAACCCAGAAATAAAGCCCCACACCTACAACCATTTGATCTTCGATAATGTTGATAATAACAAGCAATAGGGAAAGAACTCCCTACTCAGTAAGTGGTGCTGGGATAACTCCCTATTCAGTAAGTGGTGCTACCTGTATGCAGGAGATTAAAACTGAACCCCTTCCTTTCACCATATACAAAAATAAACTCAAAATGGACTAAAGACTTAAATGTAAGACCTCAAACTATAAAAATCCTAGAAGAAAACCTAGACACCATTCTGAACACAGGCCTTGGCAAAGACTTCATGTTGAAGTCTCCAAAAACAACCAGAAAACCAAAACAGACAAATTGGACCTAATTAAACTAAAGAGCTTCTGCAGAGCAAAAGAAACTATCAGCAAAGTGAATGGACAACCTACAGAATGGGAGAAAATATTTGCGAACTATGCATCCAACAGAATTTATAAGGAACTTAAACAAATTGACAAGCAAAAACAAACAACCCCATCAAAAAATGGCCAAAGGACATGAACAGACACTTCTCAAGGAAAAAAAAAAAAAAGGGACATACGTGGCCAGCAAGCATATGAAAAAAAGCTCAATATCACTAATCATTAGAGAAATGAAAATTAAAACCACAATGAGTTACCATCTCACATCAGTCAGAAGGTCTATTATTAAAAGTCAAAAAATAATAGATGTTGGTGAGGTTACAGAGGAAAGGGAACACTTATACACTGTTGGTGGGAATGTAAATTAGTTGAGCCACTGAGGAAAGCAATTTGAAGGCTTCTCAAAGAACTTAGAACTACCATTTGACTCAGCAATCCCATTACTGGGTATACAGCCAAAAGAACATAAATCATTCTATGAAAAAGACACATCTACCCATATGTTCATTGCAGTAATATTCACAATAGCAAAGACATGGAATCAACCTAGATGCCTATCAAGGGTGGATTGGATAAAGAATTTGTGATACATATACATCATGGAATACTACAGAGTCATAAAAAAGAGTGAAATCATATGCTTAGCAGCAACATAGATATAACTAGAGGCCATTATTCTAAGGGAATTAACAGAAACAGAAAACAAAATACCCCATGTTCTCACTTGTAAGTGGGAGCTAAACAAAAAGAAAAGACACAAAGATGACAATAACAGATATTGGGGTCAACCTGAGCAGGGAGGATGAGGGTCAAAAAACTCCCTATCAGGTACCATACCCACAGCCTGGGTGACAAATTCATTTGTACACCAAACCCTAGTGATATGCAATTTACCCCTGTAACAAACTTGCACATGTATCTCCCAAACCTAAAAGTTGAAAATAAGAAAAAAAAATTAAAAATAAATTTTAAAGGTGTAGGTAGATTAGTATTATATACATAAAGTTTTCTGGAGCCTTGGGCATCTGAACTTAACAGTTAACAAACATTTATTTCTCTATTTAGAAATGTGTTTGAAATTTTTAATAATGAAATATTAAAAGAAAATTAACAGGCACATAGGTGGTGAAGTCACCACCAAGGCATTCAAATATAGCAGAAAATTATAATTACCAAAGACATCTAAAATGACAACTCAAAAGATCTGCTAAATGTTAAGAGAACCACATCAAGTTATTGGAAGTATGTTTTTATATACTATTGAATATATATTTTACTCCACTCGAGAACCTCTAGAGATCCAGGTAAGTGAGAAAGAATCACATTACAGTGTAACACATTAAAATTACTTGTTAAACAATTTACTTTGAAAAATAACCATAAAGACTGGAAAACTTACCCAGAGTAACAAAAAAGCAGAAGAGGCTGTCAACTATAGTGTCCATAACAGTTTCCATTTCCGTGTCTGTGATATCTGGCCTGTTAATGGCTAAAATGACATAGGAAAAGGAGAAAACATTGAGCCAAACTTATGCCTCATCTTTATGAAACTCCTAAAATTATTACTAAACTCTTAAGTGATACACAATAAAACTCAGTTAGCGAAATCTTTTTGGTTTAAACTTTTTTTTTTTTTTTTTTGAGACAGGATCTTGCTCTGTCACCCAGGAGGGAGTGCAGAGGCATGATCATGGCTTACTGTAGCCTCCTGGGCTCAAGTGATCTTCCCATCTCAGCCTTCAGAGTAGCTGGGACCACAGGCACATGCCACCACGCCCTGCTAATTAAACAATTTTTTTTGTAGAGATGGGTCTCCCTATGTTGCCCAGGCTGGTCTTGAACTCCTGGGCTCAAGCGACCCTCCTACCTTGGCCTCCCAAAGGGCTGGGATTATAGGCATGAGCCACCACACCCTGCCTGCTTTAAACTTCTTTTAAGTGAACAAATATCTGTTAAAAATTATACCACCTCAAAGAGAAAAATAAATAACCACAACAAACTACCTTAATATCAGAGATCGGGAGACTACTAATAAGAAAAACAACCCCACAATGTAAACTAACAAAATTTTTGCCAGAGCAAACAGGAAAATAAATATCATATTCCATAGTTTTATTCATAAACACCAGATTGCCTCAAGAAACTACTGATTCTGTTACCCAACTACAGCCAGAAAAGGAAATGCAAGTAAATTATGGCACAACCAACATCGCATATCATTTTCTTTATATTAAGTTATACAAATTTCTCTTCTGATCTACAAGAGTATACATAAGTAGTTCCCAAACTTTACTAAGAATCACTCAGGGAATATGGGGAAAAACTCTCCGGAAGTTTTTAAAAATTAAAGATTCTTATCCCTTTCCTTTAGGGATTGTGTATGGATATGAATAATTCTAAAAAACCTGTAATTTTGAGGCTGGGCATGGTGGCTCACACCTGTAATCCCAGTACTCTGGGAGGCTGAGGTGGGCAGATCATCTAAGGTAAGGAGTTTGAGACTAGCCTGACTAACATGGTGAAACTGTCTCTACTAAAAACACAAAAATTAGCCAGGTGTGGTGGCACACGCCTGTAATCCCAGCTACTTGGGAGGCTGAGGCAGGAGGATCACTCGAACCTGGGAGACAGAGGTTGCAGTGAGCTGAGATCACACCACTGCACTCCAGCCTAGGCGACAGAGCAAGACTGTTTGGGGGTGGGGGGAACCACCTATAATGTTGACAAGCACCTTAGGCAATTCTAATGCAAATAGGCCTTGGGGCTAGGCTTTAAGAAACATTGCTGTGTAGACTGTCTTTGACAAAGACCTTGACTGACTTATCTTCCTCTCACAATATCAAGGCCCAGCATCTGATGAAGTAGATCAATAACTGTATGTTGAAAGATTGTCTAAACTATTATTTACAAAGTATTTTTAATGTCCCAATATCCTGAAAGTGAAAACACATATAAAATTTAATACCACTTGTGGTTACCATAAGAGGAAAGCAGACTTCAACTGGATAACTCCAATTATCTATAGAAAGCCTGGCCCACCCAGACAACACATAAAAGAATTCAATCAGACAACACACAAAAGAATTCAATCAAGCAACACAGAATCTAAAAGAAGGAAATGGGCCCTTACTCAGGTGTTGCAAATACCATCTATTTCAATCAGATGAAATAAATATCATAAAGGATACAATTTGCATTATGTGCATTCAGGGGATAGCAATTCAAGGAAACACACGCAATTCATTTTATTAATCAGTGGCACAAGTGATCTGTAGACACTTCAAACCTTTTAGTTAAATCACTAGTACATTTTTGTTAATTACTGGCACTAGAAAAATCTACATGGAAGCATCCAGCCCTTGAGTCCTACACCCTAGTTCCACATTTCTGAATGAAAAGTAACCCTAACAGTCATAAACTGCTAATCAATAACCTCACCTCAACTTGAGGTAATGGCTTGCTTTGTCTAAGATAGTAGTCTTAGTTTGACTGAGGTAATAAATCTGCTTGCTCCCAATCCATGGAAAGTTTAGAATGAAAAAGATTTGCAAATCAATACCATGATATTAATATAATCATATTTAGGAATATTTGTTTAAAATTTTTAAAGCATTGTAACATTTGAGACAATTAGGTATGTGATTACATAATGATAAAGAATGTTATCTCTGGAGTGAGACTGCCTGTGTTTAGTAAACTGGCTCTACCATTTCCTCACCAAGTTACTTAATAGCTATGTCTCTGTTTTCCATTCTTGAAAATGGAAATAATTTCTGCTTCATAAAGTTATTCTGAGGATTAAATTAGCTTACATTGTAACACACTGAAAACACTGATAGGCATAGAGTGAGCTATTACTATTATCATTATTGAGAATCTGGGTGATTAGCCATGTGATTATACTTTAAAATTCGCAATTCACCTCAAACATGTGATCTTTTAAAAAAGCTGGCAGGTACAAAAAATGTAATTAAACTTATAAGTATACGAATATTTAACAAATTTTACACTCATTACAAATTTAATTATTTTTAAATAATTATTTAAACACTTGGGCAGATTTTGCTTGTTAGAATTATAAACTTGTCTGGTCTGGTATATGAAGTACAGTACCTAAAAAAAACCCACTTAATATTCTGAATTTATTAATAAAATTTAAAATGTTTAAGAGAATTCAACACACCAGGTTTTCCGATTAAGCTTGTTAAAGGGGACTGATTAGGAAAATTTAGTCTGTTCAATATGAGTTAATCCATCAAAAATAAAGATGCTTCATTTCACTTTACCAGATTTAGAAACAATGTAACACAATTCATATTCAATTTAAAGGCTTCAGGAAAACTAGGTTTTAAAATATGTAACTTAAATAACTTGCTAATTCATTTAAAATGCAACTGTAAATAGATTTCTGTGAATAATAACCACTGTCAAAAATCTCTCACATGAACATTCAGCAAATACTTGTATCCTTTCAGGAATTTCCACAAGAACGGATGCTCTAGAGCTCAATGAAACCAAAAGATTCATTCTCTTCTCTCAGGAACTTACCATCTGGTTCCAGTGTTTTGTAAGCACAGAGAAGTGAGCTAACTTGTTCTTGTCCAAGATCAAAGTACTAGATGATAAATTTGAATTCTGCTACTAAAATATTGTCTTACTTGCCATGAGTGAACCATTCATGCAAGTTGCTGTGGGGGTACAGAAAAGGTCAGAGAATTGGTACTTCCTTGAGTTTATAAAACAGGTTTATTAAACGTTTAAATGTAATAAAATTCAGTCTGAGCCTTGTTTTCTCTGTGTGCTTTTAAAAAGTTTCTATAGCTGTACTGCTGTAAACGAGCTAGTTTTGAAGTCCATTAAACATATTCACTTTTTTTCTTACAGTATACCATTCATTTTGTTAACAAAGAATTGCAACATTTCTATTTTTACATACCACGATATGAAACAAGCTCCTTATTTTGATTACATAACACAAACATATCATCTTCCAAAGTAATAAAATTGAGATATTGGTCAAAAACCTAGAAACAAAAGAAAAGGTTTACAAATCAATATTACAATATAGCCATATTGAAAGTAAATTTAGTTTGCTCTAACCTACCAATGGTAGAAATGAAAAAAAAAATTGCAATTACATTCAATAACTAGAAATCGTACTGTGTAATAGCCTAATTGAACAAGAATGAGGAGTGAAGAATAAGTTAAGGCAATAAAAACAAGCCTTTGGGCAATAAATATGGAGGAGGAGAGTAACATTTTGAGAAAACAAAATTTAAGCAGATACGAGAACTTAAATTGTGGTTGTGATGGGAATTTTGAAGAAAACACACAATTTTAACAATCATTTTCATCACATTTTCCTAAGAAAGTCACAGTAATTGTTTTACACCAACAACTTTTATAATAAAGTGGGAAAAAGTTATGCCAGTTCTTTGGAAGTGCAAAGTAGAAGAAAAATTAAGAGAACTATTTGAAATACACTGAATTTAGTTAACCAAATTAAGGCTGAGTGAGGCGGCTTGGACCTGTAATCCCAGAGCTTTGGAAGGCTGAGGTGGGAGGACTGTTTGAGGCCAGAAGTTTGTGACCTACGCAACATTAAAAAAAAAAAAAAAGCTGGATGGGGTGGTACGAGCCCAGGAGGTGAAAGTTGCAGCAAGCAGAGATTGCACCACTGCATTCCAGCCTGGGCGAGTGAGACACTGTCTCAAAACAAAACAAGAAAGAAAACAAAAGTTGTTCCCATTATTTTATGTGAAGTTAATAAATTTTGAGCACAAAGATTAAAGGCATAAGCCTCAAAAACTAATCAGAAATATTGGTGGTCTATTTAAATCTAAGAATGAAAAATCTATCAGTAGAAAAAGAATAGAAAGTATATGCATGGTTGTTTAGTCTTTTACTTGCACTAGATAGTTGTCTGGAACTTTAATGCATATCTTGTCCAAATTCAAGAAACACAGAGCATAACAGGATTATAACCTGAAATATATTTTACAAATTGATTTATAACTGAAGCTGAACGTGACTAAAATGTCACTATGATGTAGAATTGCTGGCCTGTCATGGATTCTTTTTCTCTTAATATGCAACAGAGGCACTTTGGATCTCAATATGCAACACGAGCACTTTGGATCCTCTTTCCTAAGTAAAAAAAGATCTGGAAATAGTATGATGATTATAATGATTACAGATAAAACAATGTCAACATACTTTCAATACAGTTTATGACAATACAACTGTCAAATGATTTCTGAGTTGACCTAAAAAGATGATACAAATGACAGACTAAAGCAAAACTCATTCTGCTTTTTATTTCTGTCTTTCAAATTCATTAAATAATAGGTTCCTTTAGTTTGGCTTATTTTGCCTAGTTCAACTTGAAGATAATTTATATTATTAGAACTCTTTCTAAAAGTATTGAGCCTAAACATTTCTGTCGTTCTGGTCATCTGTCAAATAGATACCTATGCCAACTACAGGTTTCAGAACAGTGTTAAATTTTACATTGACAAAATGTCATCAACCAACCAAACTCTCTTACCTTGGCTACCTGTGTTACTGCACTAGCTGCTAATGCTGCATTTGCAATATCTTCCAGTTTACTTCTTGAAATAGCAGATATAAAATTTAAATAATATGATTCATATAGTTGATTTCGAAGATCCTATCAATACAATGAAAACTTCATTCTTACATGATAAAGAAGACCATGAATACATGTTTCAAATACCATAAGAGCAAAGTTGTATTTAAAAGACAGGATATTTAAATGACAATCCAAAAAAGTATCCCAAGAGAAAAAAGCTTTGAAGTAGTACTGGTTATCTGGTTATCAGATGTAACTAAAATGTATCTTAATAAAGTAATAAAATTATATTATCAACAAAATCTCATTAATTACAATACAGTACAAACTGCTCTCATATAGCCTATCTGCATTCTTCTTAAAATATCCAAATATGGCTCAATAATATAACAAATGCTTGTTATATTTGGCAGACACGATCTTCAACTGTTTTGGACACGTGATGACACAACAAATCCTTCATTGAACACAGACAAGTTATAATTCCAATGACCAATTCTAGAAGTATTTCTTCTCAGTTGCTCAAAAGTAGTGCAATTTAAGTTATGCAAATTCTTAAGTCAAATTTACTTATCTTCTTATACTTTTAGCAAATAGATACTGAAATAACTGTATTTCCTCAAATCTAAGATGTCACTGACTGTAACCGGAACCATCATTTTAAGTAACACTAAGAATTAATGATGCCAATAAAATTTTGTGACATGATCAATTTTAAGATGTACCTGATTTCAGCGATGTGAAAATGTGAAAAATTGAGGGGTTGGAGCCTTTGTGAGGAAGGTGATCAGGGTAGTGGTTCAATCAAGGTCAAGAGATTATTTATGTATGAGGATTGAGAAATAAGTAATATGTTCACGATACTGGGAACCATGTTTTTTCACTCTGAGAAAGGAGTTACAAATATGTAAAGAGAAAAGGGAAACGCTAGAGTGAATCCTGTGTTGCTAAGCTGAAACACTTTTGGAGGTTATCTATTAATCTGGATAGGTGAGGAGAAGAGAGGGAGAATTGTAGAAATAAATATAGATATAAAAGTGTATGTATAAATACATAATTTCCTAACTTTTTCCATTGAGAGGACCTAAGAACAGTGACACTGTAGTCACAATGAGTATACCTAATGCCTAGATCCTGATTCCTAACTACCATTCTTTACAGAAAGCAACCAGAGCTCTTGAGAAAAATGTCCGAATCCTGGGCTGAGACAGAGAAAGTAAAATCCTAGGCTATATTGGAATATATTATTGTGCCAGAAGGTAAGGAAGTGGTCAAAGAATGATGCATACATTTCAAAAGGACATATAAGTTCAGCAAAGTTGCAGGATACAAGACAAATATATAAAAATCAATTGAATTTTTATACAATTGCAATGAACAATCCTAAAAATGGAGTAAGAATTCCATTCATAATAAGCATTAAACACATGAAAGAAAAAATTTAACAAAAGCACAAAACTTATGACAAGCTAATCTTAATTTGGAAATTCAAGAAAAGCTAAAACAATCTGTAAAAAAGTACAAAGTTGGAGGACACAATTACTCAATTTGAAAACTTGCTATCAAGTGAAAGATGTCAACACTGTGTGGTACAGGCATAAGGACAGACACAGATATCAATGCAATAGAACCGACAGTTCAGAAATAAAACAATGTATCTATGGTCAGCTGATTTTTGACAAGGTTGCCAAGACCATCCACTAGGGAAAGAATACTTTCTTTAATAAATTATGCTGGGACTACTGGATAGCCACATGCAAAAGAATAAAGTTGGACACCTACATCCCACCATATATAAAAATAATGCAAAGTGGAATCAAGACCTATATGTATGAGCTGAAACTATAAAATTCTTAGAAGAAAACACAAGAATCTGGAATGGTTTCCTAAATATGACACCAAAAGCATAAGCAACTCAAGAAAAAAAAAAAACGATAAACTGGGCTTTATCAAAATTGAAAATGTTTGTGCTTCAAAGGAAATTATCAAGAGAATGAAAAGATAATCCATAGACTGGGAGAAAATATTTACAGATCATAAACTTGTGAATGTCTAGTATCCAAGATATAAAAAGAATTCTATCAACTCAACAATAAAAAGACAACCCAATTAAAAACTGGGTGAATGATCTGAATAGATATTTCTCGAAAGACATACAAATGGCCAATAAGCATGTTAAAAGATGCTTAATATCAATTATAGAAATGCAAATCAAAACTATACTGCGATGGCACGCAAACCTATTAGGATGGCTACAATAAAAATATCGGATAGTAAGTGTTCAGCAAGGATCTGGAGAAATCAGAACCTTCATACACTACTGGTGGGACTATAAAATGGTGCAACCACACTTTGGAAAACAGTCTGTTTCTAAAAAGGTAAACAGAGAGTTATCATTTGACCATGCAATTCTATTCCTATGTGTTTATGGCCACAAGAGAATTGAAAACATGTCCACAAAGAAATCTGTACATGAATATTTATGGCAACATTATTATTAATAGCCAAAAGGTAGAAACAATCCAAATGTTCATCAAGTGGTAAATGGATGAACAAAATTTGGTACATCCACACAATGAAATACATTCAGCCATGAAAAGGAATAAGGTACCAATTCATGCTACAATATGGATGCACCTTGGAAACATTATGCTAAGAGAAATCAGCCATGTACAAAAGACCACATAATATAGGAGTTCATTCATATGTAAGGGTCAGAGTAGGCAAATATACAGAAACATAAGGTAGCTTAGGGATGGAAGGGGATGGGGGAGGCGTGAGGATATGATAAATGGTACCAGGTTTCTTTTTGAGGTAATGACAATGTTCTAAAATTGACTGTGGTGATGGTTGCAAAACTCTGTGACTATATTAAAAACCAATGAATCATACACTTGTGCTTCTTAAATGGGTGAATTGCATGGTATGTGAATTATAATTTCAATCAAGGTGTTATTAAAAAAACGGAAGAAGAGATTGTAAGTGGTACCTCTCTCATGAATAGTATACTTGAGTTTACGCAGGGTAAAAGAGAAACCTGGGCATCATAAAGCTACACAGAACACAAAATTTGCAAACTTCATAACAATTTAAACAGCAATTTGATTCAACAGTCAATAACAAAGATGCTGTGACCTGTGGAAGACACTGTTACTTACCTATCCAACATCTATTTTTCTCCTTTTCCTTGCTAAAAGAATCTTGCTAGATTTTCTTTGGGGTGACAATATACTCATCTAAATATTGATTTTGCAGTCACCCTTGTAATTGATTCTACCCAGTGAGAAATAAATAAAGGTCTTCTGAGAGTTTCTGGAAAGGCTTAGCTTTCCTGATCAAAATCAACAGTCAGGGCTGGCACAGTCCATTTCCCTCTTCTTCTTGATGTGAACATAGATTTGATGCCTACGGGAGCAGCAACAAGCAAGACAAGGAAAACCAACAAACTAAAGATGATCAGTGATAGAAGGAGCCTGGGTCTTTGATTACCTTATAGTGCTTCTGCACCAGCGTGGACTTCCTAATCTCACCATTATTTTAGAAAAGGAAAATGCTTTATAAGTTAGAAAGGCAATATACTTAGGCTTTCTGTTTGTTAAAGCCAGACTCAGACTTTACCAGTACAGTGGTTCCCCTTATTTGCAGGGGTTATTTTCCAAGACTCCAGTGGATGCCTGAAACCAGATAGTACTGAACTGTATGTTTTTTCTTATACATACATATTTATGACAAAACTTATAGTTTATAAATTGGGCACAGTAACAGATTAGCAACAATAGTCAGAAATAAAATAGAGCAATTATAAAATATATTCTGCAATGAAAGTTATATGAATGTGGTCTCTCTCAAAATACTGTAATATGTTCACTACTGTAATATATTCAGTACCTGGTTAACTGTGGATAACTGAAACTGTGGAAAGTGAAACTGTGGATATGGGAGGACTACTGTATAATACTTCTTCAGCCAAAAGTTTTAAGTCTTTCAGGCTCTTTGGAATTCAAAGATAGTCTCAAAAATCAGGGTGAGAAAGTAGGCATAGGAATTTCTGATTTGTCGCCCTGGACATCTAAGAATTTTTCTTGAAAAAAAAATCTGTTTCCAAATTCAGGAGTCCAGAAAATAAGAACCCATATTACCTGACACATTCTGTCAATATTTTCTTCAGTTGGCATTACAAAGTATACTGCAGGAACATCTGGAATAGGATCTCGATCAGAGTGCAAAAGCCTAGAAGACATAAGGAACTAAAACTTATTTTTTCTTAGTCACTTATCTAAAAAGATAGTTTAAAACAATATTCCTCAAAATGGGAGTTCACTAGCTCAAGGACAGTAACCAGTGCTCTAAAAGCTCTTGTTGCAATTAATCAGTGAATTAACTTAGCTTTCTCCCATGTCAGTGTTGATATTATTTATTAGTATTAAGAAGACCCTAATTTCTTGTTAGTCCTCATTTGTCCTATTCTGCTCACACTTTTAGTACTGCCAATGGTCAGACACTCTTTTCTACCAACACTCTCCTTAAATGAGAACTAAAACATAGTCAAAACCAATCTTATTCCCACTTTTCATAGAAATATGGTGGTGGTCAGAGGGGAATGGTGAGTGTGAGGAAAGTGTGGCTCTCTGAGGGGAAAATCAGAAAGCTAGGGGATGCAATGAAAAAATTTTTAGAAGCAATTCTTTAGAAGCTATAAAAAAATTTAATCAAACATGAAATCAAATATATTTTTTAAATGAAAGGTATATAAATGTCTCCTTAAAGACAATCTATTTTTGCCCATTTATTGTTTCATAAGAGAATGTAAGCATCTTACAGATTGAGTCATTTTACAGTTTTCTCCTTTTACAATTTAGAAACAATTTCCATGCAAATATCCCAACATCAAACTATGCTTATATGAGGAATATTCACCTCTCTCTAGTCATCCTTCTATAATCAAGGAGAGGAAAGAAGCACATGCTGCCAGTTGGTCTGTGTTTAATAACTGTTGCCATTGATATCAAGAAGGATAATGTGATAGTTGCCATAGGTTGTTGTCTTTTTTTTACACTGCTTGTCCAACTGCCTAATGGGCTAAAACCACCATTTCATATTCTGGAAACGTGTAATTACTGTTTCCTACAAATCAGCCTAAACCAGTTTGCAGAGTATAAAGTAACTGATATAGTATTCTCCAGCAAATAGAGGAGAATGGTTGGAGGCAAAGTACAAAAGAGTTCACCATGGTAGCTGTGTAATATTTCCATGCTCTGGTGGCAAGTAGCAAGTTAGGCAGAGATTACCAGACTCTCAAACTGGTAGACTATACTATTACCCCTGAACGAAGTACTGAGTAAGACCTCACTTCTGTTAGTTACTGCTACTAAGCCATTACAGTTCAGTAGATAAACAGCACAGAATTAGTGGTCAAGCAATGTGGCCATGGCTCTGTTATTAAGTGGTTGTACAAATGTGAGACAATCACTTAAGCCTTCTAAACTTTAGTCTTTCCATTAGTAAATAAAGGAGTTAAACACTTAGTACGGAGACAATGGCACTCAATATTTATTAATAAACCACAATTTCCAAGGATAGCATCAAGTTAAACTTTACTTCAGTCCGTAAGAATTAACACGCTATCAAAGCAAATATGCTTATTTCAGTCTGACATAAAAATGAAAGGAAAACTCATCAAATACCGTATTTCATGAAACCCAAGGTGGTAACAATTTTAAAACATCAATTTTAAAATATATTTTATATACTACTGAGAAATAAAAATGCTGCCAGTTATGACATATCATCAGTGATAAGATAGATTCTAATTTCAGAAATATAAAAAAGGACATTTGGATTTGACAAAATATAATAATCTATTAATTTTAACAAATGCTGATTATACAACTAAAGAATTTGAGCTGATCAAACCAGATTCTGGTAAGTTACTTACCAAAAATCTAAAACCATATTCCCAATAATACATTTCAATTCAATATATAATATCATAAAAACTGGTTATAACATCATAAATACAACAAAATGCAAATAGCTTAGAACACCATAAAATTGGACTCTTGTAGTATACAAAAGTATTACTATCTATCCATGAACACAGTCCTTCTCCAAATGTTTTTTTTTGTTTTTTTGTTTTTTTTTTTTACAGAATCTTGCTCAGCTGCCCAGGTCAGAGTGTTGTGTCACGATCTCGGTTCACTACAACCTCTGCCTCCTGGGTTCAAGCAATTGTTGTTCCTCAGCCTCCCAAGTAGCTAGGATTACAGGCGGGTATGCCACCACACCCAGCTAATTTTTGTATTTTTAGTAGAGACACAGTTTCACCATGTTGGCCAGGCTGGTCTCGAACTCCTGAGCTCAAGTGATCCGCCCACCCCGGCCTCCAGAAGTGCTGGGATTACTGGCATGAGCCACTGCGCCTGGCCCCTTCTCCAAATGTTCTACTAGGCAAGTCCATGAAGTACTGCAATTTGTTTTATTTTTATTAAACATATCAGAAGCAATATAATCACACAAACTTAACAGTTAAGACAACATAGATAGCCTCCTATGGTGATTAACAGTCATTACTTCATAGTCACTTAAATTTTTCATATTAATGATTAATGAGATATTCCTTTTTAAAAAAAAAAAGTATAGAGAGTCCCTGACTTACAATGGTTCAACTTAGGATTTTTTGACTTTATGATGGTGCATATTCAGTAGAAATCATACCTTAAGCACCTATAAAAACATTCTGTTTTCAACTTTCAGCACTGTAGTCAATAAATTACATGAGATATTCAAGTTTATTTTATTTAATTAATTAATTATTTTTTTTGAGACAGAGTCTTGCTCTGTTGCCCAGGCTAGAGTGCAGTGGCAGTCTCGGCTCACTGCAATCTCAGCCTCCCAGGTTCAAGTGATTCTCCTGCCTCAGCCTCCTGAGTAGCTGGGATTACAGGTGCCTGCCACCATGCCTGGCTAATTTTTTGTATTTTTTTTTTTAGTAAAGATGGTGTTTCACCACATGGCCAGGCTGGTCTTGAACTCCTGACCTTGTGATTCGCCCACCTTGGCCTCCCAAAGCACTGGGATTACAGACGTGAGCCACAGTGCCCAGCCTCGACAGTTTATTATAAAGGAGGCTATGTGTTGGATCTGACTTTGCCCAACTGTAGGCTAATGTAAGTGTTCTGAGCATGCTGAAGGTAGGAGAGGCTAAGCTATGATGTTTGTGTTAGGTTAGGTGTATTAAATGCATTTTTTTGACTTACAAAATTTTTAACTTACAATGGGTTTATAAGTATGTAACCCCATTGTAGGTCAAGGAGAATCTGTGTATTTAAAGAAAGAAATCACTTTTAGAGCTGGAAGAGACCTTAAGATTATTAGTTCTTTTCCTTTACGTAGAGGGTAAACCAAGTCTGTAGGAAAAGACACAAGGGAGAAAATTTAAATTCTGAAATTATAAAGCCTCAGACTGAGGATTTTTTTAAATCCCAGAAATAAGGGGTTGAATAAAAGATGATACGGGGAAAAAATGTTCAACACTACATAAATACTGTAACCTAACACTATTTTTCTCTATAAATGTTCTTTAATAATTTGATTTCAGGGTGGCCAGAGAAATTTTTAAGAATGTATTTGAAAATGAATGCCACTATTAGAAATATGTAAAAACTCACAGATGCAGAGTGATTCCCATGTCTCTCAGCTCCTTCACAGATAGCAGAGGAGAGATTATATCTTGGCCAAATCTGTCATAAATGAGTACCTATTAAAAAAACAATGTGTCATCATTATCATTGAACAACCAATAGCGAACCTATATTAAGACAATGTTGAAGCAAATTTTATTTTAACAAATCATAGATACTAAATTATTATCCTTTCCTCAATTTAATATTTTCCATCATTATTTACCCAAACGTCCATCCAGGGATTAATACATTCTTAAAGCATTACTACTCAGGCTAAAATAAATAAACAGTTATATCAATTTCTTCTTACAAAATTCTTTTTTCTAGGTTTTAAAAAAATAGAGACTATAAAATCGTTAAGCTATAATAAACAACTTTGAACTTAAAGCCAATTCACGTTCATACCCTTATTTTTTTTCTAGTTCACATATCTTTTCTAAAAACAGATATGTAAAAATTAGCCACTTTGAAAACTAATATATAACGAGTTCCAGGACTACAATTAAAAATTTAGTATTTTAAGCATCTCAGGTTAAAAAGATACTCATTAAAAAAAATTAAGTCCCTGGCTGTGGCGCAGCGGCTCATGCCTGTAATCTCAGCACTTTGGGAGGCCGAGGTGGGCAGATCATGAGGTGAAGAGATCGAGACCATCCTGGCCAACATGGTGAAACCCTTTCCCTACTAAAAATATAAAACTTAGCTGGGCGTGGTGGCACGCACCTGTAATCCCAGCTACTCAGGAGGCTGAGGAAGCAGAATTGCTTGAACCTGGGAGGTGGAGGTTGCAGTGAGCCAAGATTGCGCCACTGCACTCCAGCCTGGCGACAGAGCGAGACTCCATCTCAAAAAAATAAATAAATAAACAATTAAGTCCCTAAAACACTTCCTCACATTCTCAAAGTATTAAAACAGATAGTTTTGAGGAGTGGTAAGATCTCCAACTAGGCTTTTTAACTCAAAATTAGTTTCACGGTTAAGGCAAATAAAAGAGATCCTCAACTGGTAATCGTTCTCTACAACTACCTCAATAATTATTTTTGGAGTAAGAAATTGCTAATGAGAGAATGAAACATGTTGTTATGAAAACATGTTTTCTTGAATGCCAGAATTTCCTTTAGAGAGACTAAAAATCTTTCTGCTCTGGTTATAAAAGGTTCATGTTGCATCTTTCAAAAATCTTCCCTCTTTTAATCTCAATACATGTGTATTACTAATTTTAATGATATAAAAAGTGATGGGTAGGAAAAGTATCTGACAAAAATTTGTACCCAAGAAATTCTCAAACTATTTCAACCAAAAGCTCAATATTGGTCTTAGAAACAAACAAGTATAGTTTATGCAAGAGGCAATAGGAAGATGCCCACAAAGGAACAAGAAGGAGAAAAATTAGGGAATACTCTGGAGCTTAAGCTATGAAATCAATACAGACAACTTTAACAACTTTTAGAGTTAACCCAAAGGACTTATAAAGACTCAAAAGAGTTTTCAAAACACCCTAAATTCTAAACATGTTGATTCGTTCTTAATTTTTAGCAAGAGAGAAATATAAAGAGACTGTTAACCAGTAAGTTTAAACCCAATCAACTGTATTATAACATCTGAAGAAAGAGAGTCTGCATGAAGTTTAAAATGAAGAAGCCTAAAGAACGGGAATTTTTAAAGGCTCTCCATTATTTCCCAAAGGAAAAGTTTGTAGATTGCTTTCTGATTCAATTAACAGTTTCATATCTCATAAATTAATAAACTGGTATTACGGTTTACAGATCATTTTCTCATGAGTTTGTTAAAATAATCCAGGCCCTCTGAATGTGACTAACCCCAAGCAAACTTATAAA
This sequence comes from Macaca nemestrina, assembly GCF_043159975.1. Classification (NCBI taxonomy): domain Eukaryota; kingdom Metazoa; phylum Chordata; class Mammalia; order Primates; family Cercopithecidae; genus Macaca; species Macaca nemestrina. Next base: position 77,556,253 of record NC_092131.1, read on the forward strand.
ATCCGAAGTCTGGACTTGAAAAGCTAAGGAACAAAATATCAACCAGGGTAAAGACCTATCAGTGACATCCTACCAAAGAGATCAAATGGACTCACTAGATGAAAATTCCTATTTTATCACCTGTCTCACTCCATAGAATGTCTGTCAAAAAGATTCATATTAAGAGATCATGTTAAATAAGGATAAAACATTCATGATAACTAATATGTGTTACTTCTTCCATATTATAATAAATTCCCTCCAATTACCACCAATAAGGGCTGAGAAAAACAGAAATCAGTTCCCATCAAGATAAACTCTTACCTTCCATACTGGTTCTCCTGTGCTGTTTTTAATATGAGGCACATTGAAATTCAACATACGCTTCAAAGCCACTGAAAATAAAAAGTTTTATCAAATATTGTCATTGTTTTTTAGGATTTTATTTTTCCTCCATCATTTATTATTTACTACCCCAAAACAAAATATACTAATCAAATCTAGCAAAACTGATTAACCAAATGACTATATGTGTAGAACTAGGGGTCAGATCTTATAAGACTATTCCATCGACAGCTAATTGGCATTTTAGGATATTTCCCAAAATACAATAAGCATCTGTCCCCAGATGAGATCATGGGAAATGTTCAGGAAGAACTTGCAATGGCCTCAATACACTGATGCTGTTGCCTGTGTATTGTCTGGCTGAAAGCATAAAGATAAGTCCTTTTTTTTAGTCTGAGTGGTCTAGTGAGAAGGATCAGTCCTTTCTTTCTTTTCTTTTTTTCTTCTGAGACAGAGTTTTGCTCCTGTCGCTCAGGCTGGATTGCAATGGCGCAATCTCGGCTCACTGCAACTTCTGCCTCCCCGGTTTAAGCAGTTCTCCTGCTTCAGCCTCCTGAGCAGTTGGGATTACAGGCATGCGCTGCCAGGCCTGGCCAATTTTGTATTTTTAGTAGAGATGAGGTTTCTCCATGTTGGTCATGCTGGTCTAGAACTCCCGACCTCAGGTGATCTGCCCGCCTTGGCCTCCCAAAGTGCTGGGATTACAGGTGTGAGCCACCGTGCCCGGCCTGGATCAGTCTCTCAAAACAAAATTATCCATGGCATATTCAATTGGTTCATATACAAAACCTTCATACAGCAGATCTCTCTACAGTTATGTAAGAGTATATCTTACAACCAATTTATCCTGTCAGATTCACTAAAAAGTTGCTTAAAATTCTATGTCCCTAGGGAAAACAGACTTTCCCATATAGTAGGTAACTGATAATTCCAGCTGAGCAAATATACAACATCAAAAATCACAGTTATGTCTGTTACAGTATTTTGTGCTATTTATCACTCATCTGTAACAGTGTTACAGCAAATGAAAATCCCTTAATATACTTCTTTGTGAAACTGAGATGGCCAAATATTCAAGAGAGTATACTAGTTATAATATCTTGATTTACTTTTTATAAAACTGACAACCTTAATATCCACTTGGTTGATTGTTAAAAACATTTGCATCAGGCTTTAAGTAATACAGAATAACCTATACTCCAAAGTCCTACGAGACCTATATAATACTAAAATCACCTGAATATCAATTTACAGCATATTCATTCACTCACAAGAAAAAACTTCTATTAAATGCTTGTTTGCTGAGGTAGGTATAATGCTGTTAAAACTGCTATCACTGAAGAGACTGGACTTCAGTGATACATTTGCATACTTATGTGTGTGTACATACTGTTGTGCTGAACCCTTATTGCCTCCAATGGAGATGATACCATGTTTGAGAGGCCTAAGAAGAGACCTGGAGCCAGGAAATGAGACATGGGGTTTTACTGGGGGCAACACACAGAGGGGAGTCCAGTGACAGTGGGCTGGATAGGAGAACTGTAAGAACTCAGTGGCGATGCGCTGGGCAGGAGAACCATAACCGCACACAAAAAGCGGTTTATATAGCAAGAATGTGGTTTATACAGCATTTTCACTTAACATTTCCCTAACAACTTCCACCTGGCAACCTTCATTCAACCCAAAATTCGGGGCCTTGATCCACTGCATAGCCTATGTTTCACCGGATGGGTTGGAGGCTCAGATGTTTCTCATAGCCAAGGAATGAATCTCCAAGTGGGCCATTTTCTGATTTCCTAGCTTGGAACACATATCCAGGTGTGTCTGCAACACAGGGTCATTCTCAGGGCATGCTTAAGTTATTGCTATCAGGCATATTTACCATACACCTACAGACATAATTTTTGGTCAAATGTTATTACCTAATGTCCGGCCAATAATACACATTACCAATAATTAATACCTACTTCAGAGGCCCACAGGTGTTATATTAAATAAAATGTATTTCATTTAATGTATTTATTATAATAATATATTAAATATATTTAATATAATGTAAACAAAAAAACAGCTTAACACTTAAAACTGAAATAACACAGTAGGCATGGAAGAGGTTCCAGGATTAACTCTCCCACTGCGCATCTGCAGAGCTCTTCCTCCACCTCCAGGCAATAAAGACACCATCACCCTGGCACTCATGCCCACGAGGGAGGAAACCCTGTTTCTTGGAACAGCTGTTCACACTCTTGAAGCCTGGTAATTTGGAAGAACGAAAGCCTGGGCTGCCATGAAAGCCTCAGGTGTTTAGTATGCTGCAGAGTTAGGCCTTAGCTAACTGAAAGAGGCCAGTAGCAGCAAATAAGATAATCCTACACTTGCCTTCTCAGCCCAATCTGAGATTTTCTCCAACTCTGAACCTTGGCTAACTTATTAAAAGGTATTTTGATACAGTGGATTTGTTAATGGAGTACACGGCCTATGTTCAGAGTTTACAAGAACGTAATTTTACTTTTATCAGAGTTTACCCAAGGCTTAAACCATGACTTTTAACTGAAATGACAAACCATTTTCCTTACTGGCTCTAAACATACTACATGTTGAGCATCCCAACTCTTAATATCTGAAACCTGAAATGCTCCAAAATCAAAATGTTTTAAGCCGGTGCTCAGATTTTCAAATTTGGGATGCTCAACCAGTAATAATGCAAATATTCCAAAATCCAAAACACTCCTGGTCCCGAGCATTTTGGATAAGGGACACTCAACTTGTATCCATATTCCTAGACTTGGTTAATGTCATTTCACGTTTACCTGGAATGTTTTCTTCACACATGCACTGAACAAATGCTGTCAACTATACTTACTATTCATTCATTCAACATGTTTAATGAGTGCTCACCACAGGCACTGTAGTCATTGGGGACCTAGCAACTGAAGAAAACAGTGAATAAAATCGCCTGTCCTCAAGTAGCTTTCATTCTAATTGGGGGATAGGGAAAATAAAAAATAATAATAATAAGTAAAACACATGGAATGTAGATCATGGTAAGTGCTATGAAGAAAGGTAAGATTGGGAAAGGGGAAGATGGAGTTGGGGTGTAATTTTAAACAGAGTAATTGGGGAAGGCCTCCTGAGAAGGTAACATTTGAGTAAAGACCTAAAGGAAATGAGGGAGTGAGCCATGGAGATTCTCTCTGAAACAGTATTCCACAAAGAAGAAACAAATACAAAGGCTCGAAGGTGGGAGCTTTCCTGGTGGGTTCAAGGAGAGGGAAGAGAAATAGGGAATGAGGTCCAAAAGCTACATGGGAACCAGATCATATAAGTAAGGCCTTGTAGAACACTGTAAGATCACTTTGGCTTTTATCATGGTTGAAATGGGAAGAAGCTGGAAGATTTTGAGCAAACATATGGCATGATCAGTTTGGGTACTGTGTGAAAAATAACGAAGGAGAACAGGATTGTAAAAGCAAGGAGACCAAATAGGTTATTGCAGAAATTCATAGTGGATAGGATCTGGAAATAGCAATGACAACAGTCAGATCCTGGATGTATTTTCAGAGTAGAACTGACAAGATTTACTGAAAGATCTTACATGAGACATGAAAGAGACAAGTCAAGAAAACTTCAAGGTTTTTGACCTGCAACTAAAAGGATGGAACTGCCATTAACTGATATGGAGCAGACTGAGTTCAGATGGGAGGGCCAGACTAGGGATATAAACCTGGGAATCATCAACATAGAGACAATACTGAAAGCTAAGTTGCTAGATGCTAACACTAATGGGACCCAGCAACGTTGAGAAGCAGGGAAGATGTGCAAGAACTTGTAACGAAGACGCATTCAATGAAGAACAACAGTAACACAAAGCAGGAGGCAACTGATTCTACCTGTTGAACTGAAGGTATGGATAGAGAGGACAGTAAACCTGGAAGAAAGGAGATAGCTTGTGAGCTTGTGGGATGACATTCAAAAGACCAATAAAGATTTTTCAGGCAGGCAAAGCAAGAAACAGGCAGGTTAGTTTACCTCTATCTTACTTTCCTCACCTGTAAAATGGAGATAATAATACATAATCACCTAAAGCAATGCCTAACCATAGTAAATGCTCAATAAATGCTAACAATTATCTCATCCACCCAAATATTTCAGTATCGAGAATATTTGAGGATTGTGAGTTATTTCCCAAAACATTCTCAATAAGCATGAGGGAAATAGCTAATTCTGTATTACAATATATACACAAGGATTTACCTTCCTCTGAAAATGAGGCAGAATTCAATGACAGTAAAAATATGATAAAGAATAGATCTAGCACAATCTATCTAGTAATTCTGTAAAATCTCAACTATGTTTATTTCTGCAGAAATACAAACGATTAGATTTTAATGATCTACAAAGTTTCTGCATACAAGTTTACTGCCATGCAAATTTATTTTTCAAAAAGCTCTCTTGTATTGGTACAGTTTCACTGACACGTTATTTTAATATGTAGTATAGTCATCAGAAACACAGCATTAAAACAAATGGAGCTTCTATTTGCTTAAACAGATACAATGAATGGCAGGTATGCCCCAAATCTTATTTGAACTTCCCTATATTTGATTATGCCTGACTTCACCTGATAGGTTACACTAAATTATTTACTGGGAAAAGCAGAACGCAACTCAGCATCTTTTGTGTGTCATTACTAGATTGAAGTCTAACATTTTTCTTTAATTTCTTTAAATGCCAAAGAAAGGAATCAAGTACAGCCCAAATTCCTTCTGTAGGTCATATGAATTATAAATTCATTTTTCTATTCATATTTATATCCAACAGGGCATAATTTCAGCAAACAGAATTCCAAGTATGCACATGCTTGATGCCTTATTTCTATTAGCTCCTCAGAATAAATGGCTTGAAAACTTTTAAGACAACTAGTTCAACCTTTAGTTTGTAGCTCACAGGTATAAACCAAGTTGTCGTAAGTTTTCAAATAAGGCAAAACTAATTTCTAAGAGGGAAAAAACCCCAAAACTCAAGAATATGTAGCTTCTTACATTTCTCTGCATAAATACAAGCTATATAAACATGCTTTATTGAAGATAAAATATTATTTTAAAACAATAATCTGTCAAACAATTAAAATGAGAAAGCTATTAATTCAATTCTTCAATGCCTTCCAGCAAGGTGAAGGAGAAAATCTTTTATCACCAGGCATTTTTCTGCAGGTACCCCCAAAAGGCTGGTCCGAAGTAGAGAAGTGGCGCAAAGCAGGCCGCTGTGAAAATACCTAAATTCTGTAATTGTGGTGGAAGTGCCAGAAAATGGGAGTTCTCTCAAAAATCAAAACCAGAACTGAACCACGCACAGAAACAAACTCGGAGACCTCATAGGTGGCAACATAGATAAGAAGCTATCTGCTGCTAGATCTTGTTGTGATGGCCTTCTGATGCCCACTAGGAAGGAGACAAGAGCAAGGCCGTAGCAATCTGCCCACCGCTAAAGCTCCTTCTCCTGCACCACAGGAGGAACCGAGTCAAGCTAATGGCATCTTCTCCCCAAAAACTCAAAGGGGAGGGGCTCTTGATGTTCTAGGGACTGGATTAAACTCCCGGAGATCGCTCTCTGAGCTGCACGCACCACGACCGAGTGAGGGCGACAAGCACAGGAGAAGAATGTCGTCGGGGCAGTCACGAAGCTTCAAGAAGAGAGTAAGTCAGTACCTGTCTGCCTTTCCCGAATACTGGCTGCTGCTGCTGTCGCTGCCGCCGCCGACGCCATCTTGACTCCCACGAGCCACTGCCAGGCTGGCGAGCGGAGCCGGGGGATGACGTGGCTGCCCTTACCGCCCCGGAAGCAAAGCCCGGAAGGGCGGGGCAAAAGGGCGTGCCTGAGGGCCGGACTCCACCTCCTCGAGGAAGACCTCCACTCTCGATAGAACTGGGAGAGCCGGTGCAGGTTAACTCAGTGGCCCGTAATGTTAGCCGAATACTACGAGTTTTTATCCTGTCTTATCAAGCCACACTCTCTCAAATGGTAGCAACATTAAATTGAACTCTTAGGGTAGGAGCGTGTAGTGCTAAGAACCTAATTACTGAACTGTTGGCTTGGTGGCTTACAGAGCACTGACGGGGTGATAATACTCTAGGAGTATAAGGACCACAGGACTGAAGTAAATGAAGCTCCTGAAACACAGGCAACATTTTAACGTTAGCTCTAGTTTCTCAGTGCAGCAGGAGTCTTCCCTTTGCTCCTTTTTCCAGAGAAACAGAAAGCATTGGAGCTTCACTCTAATCTGGCATATTTCTCAGTCGCATCTCTTAAAAAAAAAAAAAAAAAAAGGGTCTAGCTTTATGGTGGCGTTCTGCCGGCATGGACACGGGATCCAGGGAGGTACAAAATGAGAAATTAGCATCTCTCCTCTTTCCTTGTAGTAATTGCAAAATCACATTGCCGTGGGAAGGAAGTTGCCCAGGCTCAAGTGCGCAATCAGGGCTCACTGCAGCCTCAAATTCCGACTGTCAAACGATCCTCCTGCTTCAGCCTCCCAAGTAGCAAGGGACTACAGCGGCACACCATCAGGATAGGCTGATGTGCTGGTTTTTTGTTGTTGTTGTTTTTGAGATAGTATCTCACTCTGTCGCTCAGGCTGGAGTGCAGTGGCAGAGTCTCAGCTCACTGTAGCCTCGACCTCCTGGACTCAAGCAATCCTCCCAAACTATCCTTCCACCTCAGCCAACCCAGTAGTTGGGACTACAGACAGGTGCCACCACGCCCAGCTAATTTTTTTTTTTTTGTAGAGACGGGGATTCAGCATGTTGGCCAGGCTGGTCTTGTGCTGGCTGTTTAATGTACACTTGAAGCCACGTGACCACAAAATTTACGGGATTTCTAACTTAATCCATAGATTTTACTGTATGACAAAAATGGATACACAATGACAGCTCATTTCTCGAGTTCACTGATGACACTTCATTATGAAGCTGCACCAAATTCTGAAATGAAATCAGACTCTGCCTCAAAAACTTGACTTTCAAAATTATATAAATGAAATGAAGTTAGCCTAACGATTATGTAAGACTGTTTTATAGTGTGAAACAATGGCTTTTTTCATTAATAAAAACTTTATTTTTGTGACATTTAAAATAGGTTATCTTATTTTTAATGCTATTAGGAAACATCCTAGCATTCAACCTACAATCTTTACCTTTTAAGAATTACATAATCTCTGCTGGGTGCGGTGGCTCACGCCTGTAATCCCAGCACTTTGGGAGGTGGAGGTCGGAAGATCACCTGAGGTCAGGAGTCCGAAACCAGCTTGGTCAACATGGTGAAACCCGGTCTCTACTAAAAATACAAAATTAGCCGGGCGTGGTGGTGGGCACCTTTAATCCCTGCTACTGGGGAGGCTGAGGCAGGGAGAACTGCTTGAACCTGCGAGGCAGAGGATGCAGTGAGCCGAGATGGTGCCCCTGCACTCCAGCCTCGGTGAGTGAGATTGTCTCAAAAAAAAAAAAATTATGTAATCTTTTTTTATAGCTAATTGGCATATTCATTAAGAAATTAACTGGAATACGTGTGTTTCTTCAGTACTATTACTAATATTTTGAAGGAATCTTTAATGATCTAGGTGTGTTCCAACTAAACAGAAACTATTTCTGCCCTGTGGGAAAGTTCTACTGCATTCTTCAGTCTCTATGAAATATAAAATATCTGAGAGCCCAATTTTGCTCATTTGGGTCCTTCCACTTTCAAATGCAAATCCATCATCGAGCCACTTCAGTTCCATCACAGATTCCCTCCCAAGACTATGAGTGGTGTTAAAATCACTAAGACAAATTTAAAATTGATGTACACTGCATACATAGGAAATGATAAAAACTCCTGACCAAGTGCAGAGAGTGTGGGCAATAGCTTTATAGAAAAATACACCCCACAGAAGAACAGCAACCGTAGACAAATAGCCCTTGTAAGGCTGAGACTGAATAAGGTATTTGTTTTATTAGAATCAGAAAGACTGAAAATAATCTATGGCTACAGATTGTTCATTAACCTAATTTACTATAGCCATTTATCTGAGTCCAGATTTTTGGCTTAAATAATTTATTCTGGTTAGCTATTTTACGTTAGAGGATACATAGTTTTAACACAGATTCCCTCATTTCTATAGGTTCCTGGGTGTCAGACAGTAACTGCTTGCTTATAGGATCTCTCAAATGTGGAGAGTAAAGGAATCTTGTATCTTTCAGTTTTGTCAGAATCTTAATCTTGTTAAATCCCAATAAATTACTTAGTTTATATAGGCAGTTTATCTTTAATGGCATAAACATTTATTTATTTATAAAACTTTGTTATAAATGTCATGCTTTTTGGTTAATCTGGCAGTCTTTAAAAAGGGTATAAATAGGCTGACATATAAATTATCACCTAGCATAATACCTGGCATAGTGTAGGTACTGGGATATGTTTAGGAATTAGAAAAGATAATGGTCAAAATCAGAACTTGAAAACTGAGTCTCTTCAAGACAATCCAAATTTCCCTAAACCACAGATAATATACATTGAAGTAATTCATCATTAAATGTGTTATGTTTTGTATTGCATTACTTGAAGCATGAAACTTTGTATTGCATTACTTGAACCATAAAAACTAGTTTAATAGCTTATTTTAAAAGTAACAATGCAGTACATGATAATCACCATATAAAAGAATTATATGTTTACAATGTAATGATTTTGTTCTGATCATTTTCTTATAATGACTGAATGCTAAAGGCACAGTCACTGAAAAAAGTTACCTAATATACTCCCCTTGACTTAGTATTTAGTGCTGAATACAGAAGTTCCAATAGCTTCCATATAATTAGGGGAAAAATTTACAAATGCATAAAATAGAAACCGAGGTGAATTCTCATGCTGGGTAATCAAATAAAGGCTTTTTACTTAACCCAAACAAAAAAAATCACTTCCTCAAATTATAGAAACTAAATATTACAAAGTATAAAACTATAAGTTTCTGGTGAGATATTTTAAAGAATATCTTGAATAGTAGAGAACTGTATAAAAGGTATTAAAATAAAGTTTCCATATTGGAAATTGTTTAAAAACAATGAATATCAAACTAACCAAAACCATTAACAGTAGATGCATTATATATCAATTTATAGTTTTCCTCAACATTGACAGCAAGAGAAAACAGCCTTAAAATATACAATGTTTAGGCAATTGCAATATTTAAGAAATATATACACACATTTATAAAGATTTATAGCATAATTCTTTTTTAAAATCTAAAATAAGAATTATGCACTGGTTATAAAATGAATAAGAAAAGAACAATTATAATACCAACCATTTGACAAAATGACACTGCAGAAAATAAATAACCTACAGGTTTCTCTGATATTCCTTGACCATACAGATTAATCTAAAAATCCTAATAATGGAACATCCTTCAAACCAGAAAACATTTCGCAAAATAAATATTTATGCTTCACTTGAAAACATGAATATCCTAAATTATTTACACCATCTTATCACTAAGGCCCTGTCTATATATAAAGTAAGTCAAATGAAGAATTGAAATACTGTTTTTAATTGTAGCTAACCCAAGTACACTGCCTCTCCACTTGCCACCCCCACCCTAACAAAGTATTTGTGTGTGAATTACCAGCTTTAATTTCTACCCTAGGGGAAATTAATTAAAACTACAAACCAGAAAATAGCTTTAACTATGTTTTTTTGGTTTGTATTGGTTTTTAACTGTTATAAAAACAAGGTGGATAAAGAAACAAAGTATCTTTTTATCAACATATTTGGAATAAAAATTGTATGGCGAGTTTGGGGTTTATATTAGCTATTCAAACTCTTTGATAATTGATCTTTCAGTTACTATTGATAAGGCAAAAGAATTCAACCAAAGACAAAGAAATGCCTTATTTATGTTATTAAATATTTCAAGTTAAAGTAAAACAATTTGCTAGGTATGTTAGTGTATAGATTGAAAAAGACATGAGGGAACAAAGAAAAGTACACTAGAATTATGTTTTAGTTGTCCTTTGGTATTAAGAGATACATTATCTCTTTCAAATCTATTCTGTTACTTTTCTTTAAAAATATCAATAATTTAATGATATTTCTTAAGAAGGGTGAGAATATGACAACAGCTGACACCTGCTTTGTGTATTAAGAAAAATATGGTTAAAACATTTTACTTCCCATAGTGATTTACCTATCATAATGATTTACTTTCATGGAAAACTCAACCATTACATCATTTAAATTTGATAATAGATTAAGGACATCAGACTTTGTTTTCCAATTTTTTCTTTTGTGGGAGTATAAATATGGGGACATGACTCTGGGACTATATATTTTCACATTGTTAGCACATTGTTAGTACAGTTACTTTTAGGTATTGTCTTTTAGTAGCATTATTAAAGTTAAAAAATAAAAGAAAAGAAGGAAAGCGTTTATAGAAGGATACACAGAAACATAGTACTTATCTCTGAGCGGTGACATTAGAATGGGTTTTTCATTCTATCCTTTTTACTTTATTTATACATTGCTTATATAACAGATATCATTCAAGAGCAATGAAGATAACTGTATAATGCTATGGTGCCAACTTACCTTAGCATACAACCATCTTGATAATAAATAAGTCAAATGGTCAAACCTACCAATTCACAGAGATCATTTAAATACCTAAAATGATTATGGATCAGATATACAGAATACCAAACATAGGATACAGAAAACAACAACAACAACAACAATAATTTCCCATGATTAAAGCCAAGGCTTTAAAGAAGACACACTTTCTTAGGTATTTTCAACAAAATGTTATCCACCTCAAAAGTGTTTAAGCTCGTGGAATGTCAAAATTTGTGCAATTCTGCCTTTTTTTTTTTTTTGTGAGATGGAGTCTTGCTATATTGCCCAGGCTGACTGAGCATCTCGATTCTGCCACCTCAGCCTCCCTTATAACTGGGATTACAGGCACATGTGCCCAGCTTAATTCTGCTTTTTATATAATACTTCCAACTAGGCATAATCTAACTGCAGTGTGGGTCATCTTAATATAAATCAGTAATCTAAAAACATTTTAAACAACTAATTCGGTGACATCCTAGAAAAGCATGCATAGTAACACAAATCCCAGAATATAAGCCTCTGATTTATATGACAAAATTTAACCAATTAGCTTTTCTATTTAATGCTTTAAAATAAAATGAGGAATAATTTGAAAATTGAATAAATCTAGAAAAATTGTGGCATTCTATATGTAATCCTAATTTACAAAAAATGTGAGTAAAACAGTTTTTACTTTTATATACCATGCTACCATACCTAAATAAAATCCTTACAACCATTTTAAGAGTATTTATATTGAGGTTTATAAAGTATGTATATCAAGAAAATGAGAAACTATCACCTATCTTGACTAGTATGCTTTAACAAAAAAAATTTTTTTTAGCCTAAATGGCCATAATATTCCTTTATATTAATATCATAAATTTTATTAGGCCAAGAAACTAACTAGTTTGTTCAAACTGATGATGAAAAGGTTAGTGAAACAAAAGAGAGTAATCAATAGCAGCTTTTAAAGAAGCTTCTCTTCGTTCAAGGAAACATTTTAATGTCCAATGTAATGAGAACTTTCTTCCTTTTCTAGTTTTAGAGTGTTTCTTATGGTGAAGTCCATATTTTCTTGAAATTCTTTATATGTATTGGTGACTGGAATTGCTAAACAGTTATTACACTTGTTTCCAACAGGAAAATCCACAGGCAGACACTCAATTGAAGGAGTGGGTTTAAATCCAGCTGGAGGAATGGAACTGCAACCAGTTGCAAAAATAAGAATGTCTTCCATTGTTGTTGTAGATTTACCATCTGAAAAAATTTACCAATAAAAGAGAAAAAGAAACAAAAGTAAATCCATGTTATATACTGCTATCATCATAGATTCTTCTCCAAATAGACTTGGAATACTGAAAGGCATAGACTCCCACATTTGTTTTGGGCAAACTAAATCACAAAGTCAGGTATAGTAACAGGCAAACAGTACATAAATGAATCTCAAAGTAGAAGGACTAATATAATCATTTAGTACAACTACTTATTGCATATTTGACCACTTCTAGGTCATCACTATTTGATACAATAGTTCAACAAATACAGACAGAAAAACTAAATGGTAAAAACCCAAAAATCTAGCTAAACAAAGTTTCAACTGTAAGTTAAATTCTTCTCCACTCTATTAGGCAGAATGATTTTACACTGCTAATGCTCAATGATAAATATCATTGTTACAGCCCTAACCAGTGGAAGAAGAATAATTTAGTTTAACTTCAAGTTGAAAATGATGAAATAGATTATTAGGATTAAGACTGTTCTATGCTGTGACAATAATATTTTCTAGAAAGAATGCCTTTCACCTCAACTTATCCAGAGAAAAAAATTACAAAATATAAATTTCCTCTGTTACCTTTTCTCATCGTTTTTAACTTGGTCATATAAACTTGCTTTGAAATAACTTTCTTTTGTAAATACGGAGTTAGCATCTTAATATTAATACCAAAAGGCAAAACATACACACATAAAACCCCCAAAACAAATATGCTGAAACAAATATTCTGAGATCGTTAAAAGTAAAATAAAATATCCACATACCTTCAACAGCCTGTAAGTAACTGTTCCAAAACCCCAAAGCTTTTACATCAGGTAATGTGTGTACTGTAAAAAGATCACTAAGGATTTTTGCAGAAAGACTCTCAGGTTTATGACACAGGATGCTACAAAATGCTTCTGGATAAGCCTGAATTTTCTCCAAAACACCAAGGGTTTTCAGACCCTGTTTAAAACTTAACAGAAGAAAAATAATGAGCCAACATTCATACATGTGTGTTTGGTATTATATTAGGGAATATATATTTCCAGCTAATTTATCTGGCATTTTTTCAAAACAGCTAATGATTTTTAAAAAACAACCAAAAAAACCCTACAAGAGACAATCATATTTTCAGATGTGAGGGAAAAGAGAAGATATGGATATACTATACTTGATACTTTCAAATCCATAAGCAAATACATTAATATAAAATGACTACTTTACATACCTACATTATTTGGCTATTTATAGTTTCAAAACTAACAAGTTTTTATTAGAAAGATGTCAAAATCTGAAGTGTTTTATACTTCAAAGCTAATTATTATAAAAATAAAGTTTCCCAGATATTACCAAGAGTGACAAATCCTCATTACATAAAAATGTAAAACCTATATTGTTAAAAAAGAAATTAAGATAAAGCAAATGACAGATATTTAATATATATGACAGAAAATTAATTTTATGCAAGGAATACAAATTCTTCTGAAAGATCAATGATAGGGAAAATGAACAAAATATATCTGATTAACAAAAGAAATGCAAGTTAACAACTGAATATTTTAAAATGCACATTTTCATTAATAAGCAAAGAACAGACATATCATTTTTGCCTGACTTTCTAAATTTCCTATTCACCTCCTCAGATACTCTTGTATGTGAGTGGGATTTTGTATGTGAGTGGGACATGAGTTTTAGAGTACCAGGAGGAGAATGGTATGGTTTCAATGTCTCATTTGAAACTCATGTTGAAATTTAATGGCCAGTATAACAGTATTGGGAGATAGGGTCCTTAAGAGGTGATTAGGTCACAAGGGCTCTGCCCTCATGAATGGATTAATATCATTATTGTGGGAGGGGGCTCCTGACAAAAAGGGTGAGTTCATCCTGATTTCCAGGGCACATCTCTGTCTTGAGTGCTCACTTGCTCTTCCACAATGCTATGATACAGCAAGACAGCTCTCACCAGATGTTGAGCAGATACTGGCACTATGCCTTTGAACTTCCTAGCCTCCAGAACTGTGAGAAATAAATTTCTTTTCTTTATAAATTACCAAGTCTCAGGTATTGTTATAGCAGCATAAAATGAGCTAAAAACACACATATGTTTATCTGTTATCAATAAAAAGAAAAACAAATAAAAGAATAAACCACAAAAAAATTGCCAAAATGGTTACTTCATAAAAGGTTGAATGGTAGATGGACATAGTATGGATGAAACCTATACTTCTTGGAATATACTTTCAGTATATTCTTATTATACATTTGCCTTTGGAACTATACAAAACATTTTATATAATTTTAAAATAAAATGAAATTTTAATAAAAATTAATCACTAAAAATAAAAAATGAAAATGCAATTTATGCCCAATTTTCAGCCACACAGAAAATATTCCAATGACTTATAAGCACAACAATTTGATAATGTTAGTACTGTTATTCTGAGACTATTGGTTATAAAATGTGGAATAAATCACATGAATAGTTACTTCATACTCAAATTCTCCAGTGTCGTTAAGAACTGGAATTCTCAACACAGGACAAAGAAAATGTTAAGTAAAGGCTGGGCGCGGTGGCTCACGCCTGTAATCCCAGCACTTTGGGAGGCCGAGGCGGGCGGATCACAAGGTCAGGAGATCGAGACCACGGTGAAACCCCGTCTCTACTAAAAATACAAAAAATTAGCCGGGCGCGGTTGTGGGCGCCTATAGTCCCAGCTACTCGGGAGGCTGAGGCAGGAGAATGGCGTGAACCCGGGAGGCGGAGCTTGCAGTGAGCTGAGATCGCGCCACTGCACTCCAGCCTGGGCTGGGCGACAGAGCGAGAGTCGGTCTCAAAAAAAAAAAGAAAAGAAAATGTTAAGTAAAAATCATGCAATACGGAATCTGAATTAGAAGTATCAGGACACACTCATAATGGATCTTTAAAAAAAGTTTGATTTAAAAAAAATAGATAAAAATAGATTTAAAAACCCTTGACTTTTCTAATTTGGGTTCACTGAAAAGTCCTAGATACCATGACCAACCCAGCAAAATGAAGACTCTCTAATATCCAGACTGTGGTTGTGAATTACCCATTTCCCATTAAAAATAACAAAGGTTCCTTAGGCTAAAATGTGCAAAATAAGTCTGAAACACCTTCTGATACCATATAGCAAAAAAGCTTACAAAGACCATTAAGGCTCACATCAAAAGAATTAAAAACAACAACATAAAGAGACTTATACTGATCCAAGACATATAAACTTCAGTAATGATATTAACTATGAAGATTTTAAACACATCAAATATATTTAAATCTATGGATTAATGATACTACATTTTTTTAAATGAATTGATCAGGTTTGAGATGATATCTGGTATCGGCTTTAAAATAATACTGGAGTCAATAACAAGGGTAGGATATAGATGAACAAGACAGGCACAGGTTAGTAAGTGTTAGATCTGGATGGTGATTACAGACTACTTTCATATGTGTATTTCCATTATTTAAAAAAATTGTAAGAGTGTAAGGAGATACATAAGTTGTCTAACTTAGACCAGTGTTCTAAACTAAAAGACAGCAAGAATCATACATACTTTGTGAATCAAAGAATGGTCAATATACCATCCTGGCTAACACGGTGAAACCCCGTCTCTACTAAAAAAAATACAAAAAAAAATTAGCCGGGCGAGGTGGCGGGCGCCTGTACTCCCAGCTACTCGGGAGGCTGAGGCAGGAGAATGGCGTGAACCCGGGAGGCGGGGCTTGCAGTGAGCTGAGATCCGGCCACTGCACTCCAGCCTGGGCAACAGAGCTAGACTCCGTCTCAAAAAAAAAAAAAAAAAAAAAAAAAAAAGAATGGTCAATATATATACTACCCAGCAGATAAAAGGTACTCAATAAATAGTTATTAAATGAATGCACAGAGATTAGTTGGCTCATGTAGTAAGAGTTTTAAAAAGAGTATTTTTTAGAAAAAAATTTATAATCTGAAATAGTGATTATTTCTATGAAAGCATCATACATTTACACAATTCTTTATTTTTTTTGAGAGGGGGTCTTGCTCTGTCACCCAGGCTGGAGTGCAGTGGCATGATCTTGGCTCACTTGGGTTCAAGCAATTCTCTACCCTCAGCCTCCCAAGTAGCTGAGATGACAGGCACCCACCACCATGCCCGGCGAATTTTTGTATTTTAGTAGAGACAGGGTTTCACCATGTTGGTCGGGCTGGTCTTAAACTCCTGACCTCAAATGATCCACCTGCCCCAGCCTCCCAAAGTGCTGGAATTACAGTCGTGAGTGAGCCACCCCACCCGACCTACACAATGCTTATTAAATGATCAGAACAGTAATCATCCCAAAAAGGCTTAAGTTATTATTTTAAAATAGCATTTAAATTTTTTTCTGAGAAAAACATCTCACTTATTACCAAATATATCTCACATTACAAGATAATTAACCACTTTAAACATGTAATTTGAGAGAGCCATATATTAATAGAAACAACTTACCTTTCAAAGGGTGCTTGGACTCTCTGAATTACATGGTATACAAGTATGTCTTTTACTAACATATATTTATCACTTAATGTCGTTATAAGTCTGAGACATCCAATTAACTCAAGGTAGTTATAGCATTCATTTATTACTGACTTTAAGTCAGCTACAGTTGTTGCAGTATTTATCTGTAACGAAGGAGAAAATACAGCCACTTTACCCATTTACTTTTGAGTGACATGTACATTTCAAATGATATTAATTTATACTCAAATTTCTGAGTACATATGGGTGCAGTGAAAGTAAACCAAGAAGTATTTTTCTAGAATAAATGTCTGATGATCCAGTTCAACAAATTTGTCTATTTCTGCCTTCAAGAAATCCAGAGTATAATGAAACTATTTGTAAAGAAGGAAATAACTGACACTGAAAAATTATATAGCACTAGGTAAGACTAGCAACTAGGGAGGCTGAGGTGGGAGGCTTGCCTGAGGCCAGAAGTTCAAGAACAGCCTGGGCAACACAGCTAGTCCCCTTCTCTAAAGAAAAAAAAAAAAAAAAAAAAAAAAAAAAAAGGCCTGTTGTGGGTGGCATACACCTGTAGTTCTAGCTACTCGGGAAGCTGAGGTAGAAGGATTTTGAGCCCAGGAGTTGGAGGTTCAGTGAGCTATGATCGTACCAATGTACTCTAGCCTGGGTGACAGACTGAGACCTTATCTCTTAAAAAGAAAAGAAAAAAAAAAAGAGAAAAGTTACCTAGCACTAGATAGGCAAGAAAGATGACCTGGGAATTCATGAAAAAGAGTATCAGCTGAGAATTAAAAGATGGACAGAATTTTACCAAGAGCATTTTAGTGAACAGCGTAAACAAAGAAATACTTGGCCATCTATGTGGAAGTGAAAGTGAAAGACAAGTGAAAGTGCAAGACACTTTCATACAGGTAAGCTCTTAAAGGTACAGATGGAAAATGTTAAAAATAGGAAACAATCCATTAACAGAAAATTTACTTACAATTTCCTTTTCCTAAAACATTCTTAGAGATTTACGTGACTTCTTCTCATTCATTCAAAATCTCTGCTGAAATCTCTGAAGTTTTTCATGACTATTATGCTCAAAATACTATCTTTACACCCTGTCAGAGTAATAATTGGGTGTATGTTGCCTCATCCCTGCAAACCCTCAACCCTGCTGGGCACATAGCCAAACTTTTGCTGCAGCTAGGTGGGGCTACATGACTGTTCAATGGGATGTAAGTAAAAACAATGTCTCAAATTTCCCTGCTCTCAACTTCCACTTTTCTCCTTTAAGAGCAAGCTTCAACCATGTGGATGAAGACAATAATGCTAAGTGTTACACGATAATGAGAGGGAGGAACTCAAGTCCTTAGATGGTTTTGTAAATCACGATGTATCTCGAAAACAGAGGGCCATCTGTATAAAGGGCCAGATAGCATTTTATGCTTTTCAAACTATATGATATCTGTTGCAGCTACTCAACTCTACCACTGTAGTGTGAAAGCAGTCAGATCAGTAGCAAATGGGCATGGTTGCCCAATGTAACCATTTACCAAACAGGCAACAGGCCAGAACTTGACCTACAGGCCATTTTTTGTGCCAACTCTTACCCTAAAATCTAGACAATGGATTTTACGGAGCAGTAAACATCTGCCTTCTTTGAGCCACTGTCTTTCTGTGTCTACGTGATACAGAAGTTTAGCCTAAAACCTAACTTATATATACTCCAACCTTTATCTATCTCCTTTCTTTAATTCTGTTGTATGTATGTCTGTATGTATATATTTATGTATATATTTTATTTATTTGGGATGGAGTCTCACTTTGTTGCCCATGCTGGAGTGCAGTGGTGTGATCCTGGTTCACTGCAACCGCCGCCTCCCAGGCTCAAATGAGCCTTTCAAGTAGCTGGGACTATAGGCGCACGCCACCACACCCGGCTAATTTTTTTGCATTTTTAGTAAAGATGGGGTTTCACCATGTTGGCCAGCCTGGTCTCGAAATCCTGACCCCTGGTGATACGCCCGCCTCGGCCTCCCAAAGTGTTGGGATTACAGGCATGAGCCACTGCACCTGGCCATATTCTGTTTTATTTAGCATTATCATACATTTTACTACATGACAGTATATTATATTTGTTGTTTATCTTCTGTGTTCTCTCTTAATGTAAACTCCAAGAAGGTAGTGACTTTGCCTCACTACTCTATCTTTAGTAACAAAACAGTACAGAGTACATAGTATTTCTTAAATGAACAAACACTGGATAAAAAGTACAGAAACTGGAGTAGATAAAGCCATGAAGAGAGGTGAAGGTCTTAAATGCCCTAATGAAGAGCTTAAACTTTGTTCAACAGGCAATGAGAAGCCATTGGGGGATTCCTGAGGAAGAAAGCAATATGGTCAAAACTGTACTTTTGGAAGAATCATCCCAAATAAGAATATTAGAACAACATTCTAATTGTTTAAGCCTAGGGAAAATTTGAGTTTGGTAAAAAAGGCACACTAGAAATAGGAAGTAAAGGTTGATGATAAGTCAGTCTTAGAGATAGGTGACTTGACATACAACTGGAAAATGGAGGAGTATGAAAATGACTCTCCAGGACAGCTTGGAAATAAGAAATCTCTTGGAAAGAAAAGGCAAACAGGTAAAAACAAAACAAAAAAGCCCCCCAAAAAACAATCAAACAAAAAATTCTGGGAAAAATACTATTTTCATCTTAAACATGTTGGACTCAATGTGCTACAAGACCCAGGTCTTATCTGTATATAAGAGTCCAGAGGCTCAAAAATACAGGTCTGTGAATCATTCAGAAAGATTACAGGAGAGAAGCAGCTCTCCAAATAATAAAGAATGAGGACTGTTAAGACAACACTGAAAAATGCTGTTTCAGGGGTAAGAAGAAAAAGAAGTAAGAAGTATTAAAGAGAGAATCATCAGAAGTAGAAGGAAGTACAATATTAAATAAAATATTGCAGAGAAATTCTAAGTGGTAATTGCAGAAGTCACAGCAGATGAAAAATTAGAAAAGGACTTTGGACATGGATATTTAGAGCCTCGGATATAAACTATGAACTAGCTAACTTGAGACTTGTGGTAGGGACAGAAGCCTGATTACAAGAAATAAAGAGGAAATAGGAAGTAGAGACAATGAAGCTTAAATACACTTTTTTTTTTTAGTAAAGAGGACACAAAAGGAAAAACAAAGAATTAAAGGGGTCAATTTAAAACACAGTGTTAGGATAAGCAGTCTTAGGGCAAATGAAGGAATTGTTATAATACACTACAGCAACTCACACTTCAGCAGTGCTCACTCTGTGACTTAGAAACTGAGGTTGAGTAAGATTAACATGCCCAAAGTGACATAGCATATAGTAGTTATAAGAGCTGGCATTCAAAGTAAAATCTGACTTCTGAGCCTATGCTTTATTTTATTTTACTTTATTTTATTTTTTGAGACGGTGTCTCCCTCTGTTGCCCAGGCTGGAGTGCAGTGGTGTGAGCTCGGCTCACTGCAACCTCAATCCGCTGGGTTCAAGTTATTCTTGTGCCTCAACCTCCAGAGTAGCTGGGAATATAGGCACACGCCACCACGCCCGGCTAAGGCCTATGCTTCTAATCATTAAACAACACTGTCTGTTAATTGAGACAATGGATAGAGTATGCTTAAATAGGAGGGAGGTTAAGGAAGAAAAGTTAAATGGCTTACATTGTCTCAGTTTCTAAAGCAGTAACATGTTGGCAATGACACTTATATGGCATTATGATAAATGAGTGTTTGTACATGTGACATGTTTAGTACAGGACCCATTATAAGTGCTGAATAAATTGTAACTATTTTTAGGAGGATGCATTAAGTCCTCCCTGATCCCTACCACCTGTTCCCCTTTGGAAGAAATTCAGCCTGGTCTTTCTCTCCATCTATCATTCATACCTCCCTATAGAAGGAAGGAAAAGTATTCTAACTGGTAAGCCAAATCTTTACTCTCTTCAGATCCACCGGCCTTGCATCA
The DNA here is from genome assembly GCF_043159975.1 of Macaca nemestrina. NCBI lineage: Eukaryota > Metazoa > Chordata > Mammalia > Primates > Cercopithecidae > Macaca > Macaca nemestrina. The sequence goes on from NC_092131.1 coordinate 77,576,957, forward strand.
AAGTGCACTTTCATCTACTTTCTAGCATGCAATAGGGAATCTGCCTCAAGTTGTCTCTAGCAAGGCAGGCAAATCCATGTATTTCTGAGGAGCATTCACAAGCCATGTTGAACACAGACCAAAATCACATCATCCAATTGGTTTTACTAACATTAAACCTGCACTTTAATCTCCAGCCATCTGACTTTTAAAACTATCTTTTAACTGGTTCAGAACTCCACTGGTAAACAGAAATATATGTTTACAATCCCTAACTCCTTCATAGATATTATTTTATTGCAGATCATTTACATTAAAAGATACCTAGAATGTAGTGTGCATTTTAATAAACAGATCCATTGCTTACCCTGATTATAATCTGTGCCACATCAAAGTCTGAAACATCATCTAAAATTGGCTGGGTATTTTCTGGTCCATAAACAAGGCAGTTAAACAAGGTTTTAGAAAAGAAACCAGGTGAAGGACCACCGTGAACTAAAGAAATGGCAAGCATTTTGCCAGCTTCATAGTAAAGATTCTCTTTCAGAGCTGTAAATACACATGAAATTATATCAAATACACTTCTATTATTGTAAGATAACCATCATTTTAAATATATATTAAAAATTAGTCCAAAAATCTAAGCATTAGATAAATATAATGCTTAGAAGCTACCATTATGTAGAAAATATAGATCTCACCTAAAATATAAAAAAAGACACATTTTTCTGAATATAAAGTAAAAATCTATTGTAGAAAACATAAAACACAATAAACATACCACCATAATAACCACTGTAAACACTTTGGTGCATAGTCATGCACGATATTAGGATGTTGTGGTCAAGAATGGATGAAATACATTAAAGGTGGTCCCTAAGATTATAATGAAGCTGAAAAACTCCTATGACCTAGTGATGTTATACTGTCATAGCACAATGCATTACCTTTTGTATATTTAGATATACATATACTTACCATCGTGTTACAATTGTCTACAGTATTCAGTAGAGTAACATGTTATACAGGTTTGCAGTCTAGAACCAATAGGCTTTACCATATAGCCTCGGTGTGTAGTAGGCTACATCAACCAGGTTTCCGTTAAGTACACTTTACGATCTTTGCACAATCATGAAATTGCCTACTGACACATTTCTCAGAACATACCCCTGTTACTAAGTGACAAATGACTGTATTTGTACCTCTTTGTGTATATAAATATAAAAACAATTTGACTTATGTTTTATCCACTTATTATATTGTAAACTTTTTATCATACTGCTCAAAATTACTCAAATCTATAGTTAATAAATGTATTTAGACTAACTTAGAGATGTGCTATAATGCAAACCATCCCCCTATTACTGGCTATCCTGGCTAAGTGACATTTCCAACTATATGAGACATAATGTTATAGTCAACATCTACTCACATATTCTTGTTTATATTTATTTGATTAGAATTCCTACATATGGTATTAATAGGTCAAAGGATAGGAACATTTTTAAGGTTCTTGATCTATATCACTAAATAATCTTTCCCAAAGGCACAAATTTACTCTCAACAGTACATGCTGTCTTACCTTACTGTCAGAGCTTGAATTAAAATTGTCATTTCAAATGTATTAGCAACTCTGATGTGTCAAAACAATCAAGTAAATTTTTCCTTAATTTTTAAATTGTTGAAAGCAACTTATTAATAAGGGACATTAACAATACCTGCGCAATAATCTTATAAGTTACATATTCATAATCACATTTTACAGATGAAGAAACTGAGATCCAGAGAGAGTAACTAAGGATGTAAAGAACTAGATGTGTACAAACTTGAATTCAGATTCTGTGATTTAAATTCACGTACTCTCCACCATACCAAAGCTGCCTTGAGTTAACATTACTATTTGGAAAGCTTTTTATTTATTTTTATGTTTTATTTATTTATTTATTTATTTTTTTGGAGACGGAGTCTCGCTGTATCTCCCAGGCTGGAGTGCAGTGGCGTGATCTCGGCTCACTGCAAGCTCCGCCTCCCGGGTTCACGCCATTCTCCCGCCTCAGCCTCCCAAGTAGCTGAGACTACAGGCGCCCGCCACCACGCCCGGCTAGTTTTTTGTATTTTTAGTAGAGACGGGGTTTCACCATGTTAGCCAGGATAGTCTCGATCTCCTGACCTCGTGATCCACCCGCCTCGGCCTCCCAATTTTTATGTTTTATTTTAAAGGGAGTTTACAATTAAACTGTGTGAACTATACAGAGTAAAAATGATGCTTTCGGCAATGGTGAGGATGTTTACAAAAAATATAGCAGGAAATTCAAATGAAATGAAACGAAATGCCTTCTCATTTTCTTTTGAATTTCCTATTGCAGCAAAAGTAGTAAAAAAGCCCCTAAAAGAGAATGCTAGAATTACCCACTGTTTTGAGATGCCTGTTATAATTACCTTAAGTTCTCACCAATAGTAAAGACAGAAAACTATCATATACATAATTGTGCAAAAAAAAAAAAAATTATTGCAAACAAAAGTATACTGAAAAATTGGTTACATGTGGACTAGGAAACTATGTTATAAAAACTCTATGTTAACCGCAAATTCCAAATATACAAACAAGAGGAATTCAAATAATCATCCCCATTTGGCCACTCTATTAAAATGAGATTAAAGATAAAGTTACACTTAATTATGTATTAATTTTTAGAAGAATATTGCTATAAAGAATGTATATTCTTAAATAAAAAATGTTTCACCACAAAATTTACTTTTTCAACTGTCACTCCCCCTTCCCACTTTCCTGTGATTCTGTCAGTAGTTTATTAACAAAGTGAACTGTATATTTAGAGCACAGGTATTAAATATCAATTCTAACCAGCTATCTATCTCTTTTTCTATACATGTGATATTTGGTATATACAACAATAAATAAAATAATTACCTTGAGAATTTAGAGACAAGTTCTTTGACAAGGACCCTTCAAACAATGATGAGTTCTCAAGATGTTGCATTAAGAGACTCAGAAATTCTTGCTTTGATCCAGGATGCTCACTTCCAAAATTATCATTTTCAATAACATATGCTACTTCAATTGCATATGAAGGATTAAAGTTTCGATTTCTGAATGCATCTAAGGCACTAGTCCAGATATTGGCTTTGTTGATATATAATCTTTTAGTTTTTTTTTTAATTTGGAATCCTAACTCTATTAATAGTGTTGATACATTTCTTCTAAATTTGCTGCCTTGCCTATAAAACATGAATTTAAACATAGAGATAAGTACTTTAAAGTACTTTATGTGAAACAGCAGTTATATAGCCAATAAAACATGACGAGGGAAAAAAAAAGATTAATAGGATATTCTTTCCCAACTTCCATCCAAAATCGTACCAATGGCTGCTACTAGAACCAAAAACAGTTATTTGATAATCTTAGTTTTAAATTCTTGATTCCTCATCCCAATCTTTTACCAAATTAGAATCATTTACAAGAAAGTTGATAGATAATTATCTCAAATTTAACCAACCAGTGAATTCCGGTTTACTAATCAGAATCTCAGGCCGGGCGCAGTGGCTCACACCTATAATCCCAGCACTTTGGGAGGCAGAGGAGGGCGGATCACCTGTGGTCAGGAGTTCGAGACCAGCGTGACCCACAGGGAGAAACCCTGTCTCTCTATTAAAAATACAAAATAAGGCCGGGCGCAGTGGCTCAAGCCTGTAATCCCAGCACTTTGGGAGGCCGAGACGGGCGGATCACGAGGTCAGGAGATCGAGATCATCCTGGCTGACACGGTGAAACCCTGTCTCTACTAAAACAATACAAAAAACTAGCCAGGCGAGGTGGCAGGTGCCTGTAGTCCCAGCTACTTGGGAGGCTGAGGCAGGAGAATGGTGTAAACCTGGGAGGCGGAACTTGCAGTGAGCTGAGATCCGGCCACTGCACTCCAGCCTGGGCAACAGAGCGAGACTCCATCTCAAGCAAGCAAGCAAACAAACAAACAAACAAACAAAATAAGCCGGGTGTGGTGGCGCATGCCTGTAATCCCAGCTACTCGGGTGGCTGAGGCAGGAGAATCACTTGAACCAGGGAAACGGAGGTTGCGGTGAGCCGAGATCGCGCCATTGCACTCCAGCCTGGGCAACGAGAGCGAAACTCCGTCTCAAAAATAAATAAATAAATAAATAAATGAATAAATAAATAAAGCCCAAACTCTCACCTTCCTGGCTAATGGCTATAATTAAGTTTTTTAATTGTAGTTTACTTCACGTTTACTGTATCCTTTTGTTAAAAAAGCAAATGTAATCTCTGCTTACTATGTAAGAAAATGTCTTTGAGAGATTACAAAATATATTTTAAATCATAAAGTCATAATTAACAGTAGAGCTAATATTATAAACAGAATTCACAATTCCTAAAATAGTACCTTTTAGTCTAGACCAGTAAGTCACGAAGTGTGGTCCCAGACCAGCAGCAGCATTGCCCCAGAACTTGTTAGAAATGCAAATTATTGAGCCCTACAGCACATCTATAGAATCAGAACCTGTCGGCATGAAGTCCAGCAATCTGTTTTAACAATCCAAGTGACTATATAACCCAGCTCAATCACTCCTTCCCTCAGTTTCTCCATCTGTAACTGGAATTAATGTTCTCAAAAATAAATTTGTTTTGGGCAATGCCCATGGATCATTTTCTATACCAAGTATGAATTTGTCCCACCCCAAGACATTACAGTGCCCTAGTGTGGGCCAGGTTTTGCTTTTTCTTTTTTTATATCATCCTCTCTTCATTAACTTATGTTGAATAAAAGCTAAAGTCCTTTGGAAGTAAGACAATTCTTCAGAAACATACCTTTTTTATAGTATGTTGATTCCTTGCTCCTGCCTGATCAGGGGAATGTTGATGCTATTCTTCTAAACATGACTACATGTTAAAGCAGGAGCAAGGAGTCAAGCTTCCCTGGTGTAACATCTTTGGAAATCTAAATATTAAAATTATTTTAAAATAATGTGAACATCTATTTTGATACTAAAAGTATAACAATATTTGTAACAGATTTTTCCGTAGAGTTAACACAAGTGGCATAGTAAAACAGATATTCTTCAAATTTTGAAGAGTACTTAATATTCTACCTGTCTACAAATTCAGTTATCAAATGTCTTCACAAAAATTATCTTTACTATCTTCTAAGGTTTTAAACTTGAAACTTTTTTTTTAGAGACAAGGTCTTGCTGTGCCACTCAGGAGAGAGTATAGTGGCATGATCATAGCTCATTGCAGCTTGACCTCCTGGGCTCAAATGATCTTCCCACCTCAGCCTCTTGCCCAGCTAGGACTACAGGTGCACACCACCATATCTGGTTATTTTCTTAAAATATTTTTGTTGAGACGAAGTCTCCTAACATTGCCCAGGCTGGTTTCAAACTCCAGGGTTCAAATGATCCTCCCACTTTAGCCTCCCAAACTGTTGGGATTACAGGTATGAGCCACCATACCCAAACTGAAATTATTTTTAACAAGAATGTATTTCATCATGTTTAGCGACTAATTTTCTACTTCTTCCCTATTGGATAAAGCAAGGCTCTAAAAACTCTTTTGCAAATCTATATAAACATAAAAATCTTAACTACAGCTGAACAAATACCCAACATTATAAAGATGTAATTCCAATCTTATTTAATTAAGATTTTGAAAGTAACTTATTATTTTGCTACTTTTTTTTTTTTTTTTTTTTTTTTTTTTTGAGAGTCTCGGTTCTGTCACCAGGCTGGAGTACAGTGGCACAATCTTGGCTCACTGCAACCTCTGCCTCCTGGGTTCAAGCGATTCTCCTGCCTCAGCCTCCCAAGTAGCTGGGACTACAGATGCCCAGCTAAATTTTGTATTTTTAATAGAGATAGGGTTTCACCATGTTGGCCAGGATGTTCTCGATCTCTCAACCTCTAGGTCTCCCAAAGTGCTGGGATTACAGGCATGAGCCACGACACCCAGCCTATTTTGCTATCTTATGGGAACAGAAATTAATGTGATAATAGTATGTACGCCTTAAACTTTCTAAAGGGAAGAGCTGACATTTAGACTCCTGACATTGACAGTAAACAAGCAAACAATGATTATAACATCAAAGCTCACACCTGTAATCCCAACATTTTGGGAGGCGAAGGTGGGAAGACTACTTGAGACCAGGAGTTCAAGACCAGCCTAGGCAACATAGCAAGATGTCCATCTCTACAAAAATTTAAAAATTAGCTAAGCATGGTGGCATGCATCTGTAGTTCCAGAGACTTGGTAGGTTCAGGTGGGAGGATCACTTGCACCCAGGAGATTGGGGCTGCAGTGAGCCATGATCATGCCACTGTACTCCAGCCTGGTAACAGAGCGAGACTTTATTTCTAAAAAAAAGACAAAAGACAAAAAATTTCTATTTTAAATAGGATTCTTTCCTTTTAATAAGGTGACATGGTATGCTTGATATTTTAATTTCCTGTCTTACTCTATAATCAAATAACATTTTAAGCACATTTTCCAGATCAGTGTTTTTCAAACTATCTTGAAAGTGATCTATAATAAAAAATATATTTTACATCATTACTCCATACACAAAAAAATTAATTAGGATAGATACACTTTTCCCAAGTATGATGCATTTTGGTATTTTGTATTCTATTCAATCCCATTTCATTTTCTTTAAAATGCTGGTTGCATTGATTTCATGATCACACGCTGGGTCCTGAAGGTTGAAAAACACTCTTCTAGACTACTATATGATCACCTAATATTCTAAATGTGTATGGCATTTCCTATCATAATTTTCTCCAAATAGATTTTTATGTATTTCTCCAATTCAAAATACATACCTCAGTAGATCTTTACTCTGGGATCCAGGTGACTGCCTGGGTAATTTAGGTGATGACTCTTCCAACAAACAATCTGTAATCCCCACATTATTAGAGTTGGGTAATACATGTTTTTTGGCTTTTTGGAACTCTCCTACAGATTTAAATTTCCATGTTAGCATAACAGAGATATAGGTAAAAACTTTTAAATAATACACATTTGAATAAAAACTTTATTCAAAATTACAAAAAATTACCTGAATTGTAGATAATACCCCTACATTCCAAACACTCCCAATTTTGCTCCCATGACCGTAGTGAGGAGCAGGCTAAATGTGTGCCACTGGAACCACAACACTGACAGCGCTTTATTTCCCATTTGCTGAGGACATAAAGAAAAGCGGACACTTACATTTCGTTTATTCTAGTTTCAACCACTAGCAATGTCCACAGGGCCTGCCTTCTTACACACACACACACACGCACACACCCACCCAATCGATTTTCTAAAAGAGGAAAAAGATTATCTGCTTCTCTAAATATCTCTAATGTAAAAACCAAAACTAACTTATCACACTCATATGCACATACACGAAGAATATAAACATCAGACATGATTAAGAGGGAGAAAATAAATTTTCCTTTCTATTTAGAGATGACTATGCTTACAGGGAGATTGCTGTGTCAGTGTGTCTGATATGGAAGAAACATTCAGTAAATTTCAAGGTGAGGAATATTTCCTAAAATAAGCTTGCTCAAACACCTCAGATATTGCGCAGTTCAACAGAATCCAGACCTCCTACCTGGCTCATATTTATATTCTCTGTCATCTGTTCCCAGCTCCATGTTTCCCCCTGTGTTATGTGATGTATGCCATCACATATTCATATTCATATTTTCTCCATGACTATGTGTGTGGGCTATAGTGTGGGGCTCCAGCCTTTTTGTTGGGTATGACTACACCTTCTCTGTTTAGAAACAGATTTAGCTCCCTGCGTGTGTGAAAGTGTGAGTGGCGAGAGGTAACTAGACATCATCCCTACCCCAGAGGTGGGGGCATATCATCCCTCTGTGTGGGTGTGCATATGTTAGTGTGTGTCCTCTATATGTGAGAGTCTCTGCCCAGTGACAACAATAAGGAGGAAGAAACAGCTAACCTAAGTGCTTATTATGCTCCAAGTCCAGTTCTCGCTGTGTTCATATGAAAAGTTTAATCCTCACAATTGTAGAAGGTAGATAGAACCACTGTTACTTCCATTTTAAAGAAGAAATCAAGGCACAGAGGGGTCAATAACTTGTCCACTCAAGTTCACATTAGCCAAGTCTCAGACTGAGGTTTCCACTTCAGTTTATCTAGCTTCAGACATGCTCTTAAGCACTAACCATGCTGCCTTTCACTAAAACTGCCTTCCTCTCACTAGGATGAGAGGGTATGAGATTACAAAGCAGTCATTCAGATAGACAATATCTTTGTCCTAGAAAGAAAAGTTGTAACTACTGATTGAGAGACCAATGGTATACAAGAAATACATATAGGCAAAGAACAGCCTAAAATAAATTTGAAAAATATCAATATTATGAATGTATTGCTTCTTAAAATCCTATATACATTATGTCATCTATGCCTCAGCAAAACTCTTGAGGGAGGTATTATTGGTGTTAATGAATGAATAATCAGGGTCACTAGATAAGTAACACAGGCAAGAATACAGTTACTTGACACCTTCAATGAGATCTCTGCCTTCTAAGAATTTTTGGTTTAATAGCATTAAATTTAACGCCAACTATACTGTAACAAGCACAATGAAGGGAACCCCTAGCCCAGAGTAGGGAATCAGGAATGAGGACAGCTGCTTACAGGAAACTTTCCAGAGCAGGCTAGACCTTAGCTGAATCTTCACAATTATGTAGTAGCTGACTCAACCTTGTTTCATGAAACAAGGCTCCCAATATTCTGCTCTATACACTGAGCTTACTATGTTAAGTAAGATTACATAACAGTGATAACAATTTATTGAAATTTCCTATATAAATTTTGTAAACTGGATTTGTTACTTCTTATCCTACATCTTAAAAAATGAAGGTATTCTTGGTTCCTACTATGCAACACAGTACATTGTACCTAAAATGCACAAAATTACTGTTAAATAAAAGAGCCACTGACATTATGAAAGAGTAATCAATAAATTTCAAATGCCAAACGCTTTTTATAGTGGTCCAAAAGAAACAGTGCTAGATGAATCTAGTTAAATTATCCTCTAGAATAGTGCTGTCCAATAGAAATACAACGTAAACCATATATGTAATTTAAAATTTTCCAGTAGCCACATTAAAAAATATAAAAAAGTTAAATAGTATATTTTTATTTCCAAAATATTATCGTTTTGTTCAATATGTAATCTACATAAAAATTATTAACAACAAATTTTAAGTTATTTGGTCACATAAGTTCTTTAAGTCATAATAAAATGACTATGGGCTGAAATGTGTCTCCCTGCACTTCATATGTTGAAGTAAATCTTAAGTCCTAGTACCTCAGAAGGTGACTATACATGGAGATAAGGCCTTTTAAGAGGTAATTATGGCCAGGTGTGGTGGCTCATGCCTGTTATCCCAGCACTTTGAGAGGCTGAGGCAGGTAGATCATGAGGTCAGGCGTTTGAGACCAGGCTGACCAACATGGTGAAACCCCATCTCTACCAAAAAAAAATACAAAAATTAGCCAGGCAAGGTGGCATGCACCTGTAATCCCAACTACTCGGGAGGCTGAGGTAGGAAAACCGCTTGAACCCGGGAGGCGGAGGTTGCAGTAAGCCGAGATTGTGCCACTGTGCTCCAGTCTGGGTAACAGGGCAAGTCTCCATCTCAAAACAAACAAACAAAAAAAAGAGGTAATTACAGTAAAATAAAGTTAGATGGGTGGGCCCTAAACCAATATGACTGGTGTCCTTACAAAAATAAAAGAGATTAGGACATAGACAACACACTGACAGAGGGACAACTCATGTAGACACAGCTAGAACAGAGCCATCTGCAAGCCAAGGACAGAGGCCTCAGAAAAAACCAAACCTGTCAATACCTTGATCTTAAACTTCCAGCCTCTAAAATTATGAGAAAATAAATTTCTTTTAAGCCCCCCAGTCTGTGGTATTTTGTTAATGGCAGTCCTAGTGAACTAAGTCTTTACAGCACCTTGCAGTTTGGAAAAGGGAAATTTCAAGTGCTCAATAGCCACACGTGGCTACTGGCCACCAGATAGAACAGTGTGTCTCTAGAAAATAGAGTCTCGTGATAATACAACAGAGAAATAGGTTACAACTATACTAAGCACAAAAATTTCTCTGTAAACGGACGTAAATGTGCATTAGAAAATATCCCTCATCTCAGTTTAAACTTCTAACATCCTAAGAGCAAAACTACGTTTCACTAACTATAAAACCTACTTTGTCAGCAGAAGGTTTAAACAAGGAACCACTAAGAACAACTGAACTTTCAGAAATACCTATCAGGTGCATTATAGTCTCGCCCTTCTTTGCAACGACATCTTCGAACATCACAACGCTCATGGTGCTGCAGAAGCTCTTGATAAGCGTTTTCCTCTAATTCCCAGGAAGCATCTCTATGAAAGAAACAAGATATAAAATATGCTTTGACCTATAAATAATGTTACATAAGAGGATCAGGAATGAATCTAAAAATAAAACTTTTTTTTTTGAGATGGAGTCTTGCTCTTTCGCCCAGGCTGGAGTACAGTGGTACAATCTCGGGTCAAGAGCAATTCTCCTCTGCCTCCCGGGTTCAAGCAATTCTCCCTGCCTCAGCCTCCCAAGTAGCTGGGATTACAGGGGCCCGCCACCATGCCCGGCTAGTTTTTGTATTTTTTAGTAGAGATGGGGTTTCGCCATGTTGGCCAGGCTGGTCTTGAACTCCTGACCTTGGGTGATCTGCTCGCCTCGGCCTCCCAAAGTGAGGGGAGGGATTACAGGCGTCAGCCACCGTGCCTGGCCTAAAATAAAAACTTTTATATACTTAGGAGAATAATAAAACTTGTCCTTTTTAGGATTCTCTTTAAGATATAAATCCATTCGTGTTATTTTATCATACAGTTAATTAGTCTCAATGAATTTTCACGATAAATGAAAAGTTAACAATAAATTTTTTACAACACATTTTTCCAAATATTTCACTTGCGATTTTTAATTTTAAGTTCACTATCATTATTTCTGGATTCTTCATGCTTAAGTATTAAGAAAATTCTTACATATTTTAAATCACATCTTGATTCTCTCAATTTATACATACCATTTTGAAGTCTTATAATTGTGTACAAAGTCAATCAATTAAAATTAGACATAGCTGAGCTACTTATAAAGAGATTATAAATCAATGAATGAGACATTTATGACACAGTCCTTGCTTTCCAAGAACTGGCCATCTGGGGGAGGAGGTTTTGCATTTCACCATTTGAAATGGCTACCTGTCCATGCTCACTGAATCAGACATAGGTGATCATTTCCATTGCTATTAAATCCTACATTTAAAATATCTCTTTTTATCATAAGGCTAAATGGTACTCACTTTTCAGGAATATGAATTCCCATTCTCAACATCTCTTTCTGAAAGATGTCACTATTACTGCATATTGTACACCTAAAGAAAAACACTCCCGCATTTATTGCTTGAACCTACAGTGGAAAATAGAAAGTCTACTGTTAATGATTTAAGTCTGTTATCAGGTGATGTATTATGTAACAGAACATGTGCTATTTTTAACAATATATTATGAAAACATTTTCTATGCCAGTGGGTTCTCAAACTTTGTCCTTATAAACTAAGTTATCCCACTGCTAAAATCTAGAATTCTTTTTTCCCCCAATGGTTAAAAAAAAGCTAATTAATACTTAGCTTTACATCACCCATATATTTTTTCAATCTTATTGTGTAATGTCATTTTACTTATTGTGTAATGTTACTAAATATTGTGTTGTCCTCTAAAATGTGAGAAAAAAATGAAACTCCTGAGTTACTTCATCTAGAAATGGCGTTTAAATGTTACATAAAAATCATCACTGGTTCTGTTTTTAACTCAATCTCTAAGAGAGCTTTCTTCCCAAAACAAGAGAAGTATAAAACCTATCCTCATTGCTATAGCAAATATAGATACAGAAGCACCAGACAGAGGGTACTCAGAAGGAAACAGGAAACTGTAAGCCTACTGGAAAGAGTAGCCAGTCCCCAGTAAAAACTAGTACTATGCATTTAATTAACAGATAGTTAACTCCTGCTTTATAGATGCCAAACACCATGCCTCTAGAAGGAACCAACCCTTTTGACACTTGGATTTAGAATTCTGGCCTCCGGAATGGTGAGAGAATAAACTTGTTTTAAGCAGCCAATTTGCTATGGCAGCCCTAGGAAATGAATATACTACCAGTGCCACTAACTGAAATATAACAGTGGTATATAAATGGAAAAATTATTAAATGAATCAATCACTAGCAAAATACAGAACAGTACCTAAAACACTTCGGAACTCTTAAGATTGCAATTAAAATGCTCACTGATTCAGGGATTACAGAGTTACTGCTGACCCCTTTGAGCACCACCTAGGTCACTGGAGAATACTTGGCCAACCTGAAACTCTCCCAATGAACTGACAACAAGGAATTCTAGTTTGAGTTCACAAATGGGACTCTTCTTTTCAAGGGTTCACAATATACATAGAGAGGATTCAGGTGTTTTAAGAAAATAAGGACAGGTTGAATATCCCTAATCCAAAAATCCAAAATGCTTCAAAATTGGAAACTTTTTGGTATTATGTACCAAAAATAAAACAAGACAGATTCAACTTCAAGGAATTCTAGTGAGTAGGTATACAGGTATAAAACTACAATATTATGTAAAAGTATGTGTGCATTTTAAGTATACACATGAAAGAAACAGGAAGGAGTATCTAAGTCTACACTGATAAATACGTCAGAGGGTTAGTAAAGCACAAGCTAAGTTTAGAAAAAGGAATAGAGGTTTGCCAGGAAAATAGGACAAAAGACATTCCAAGGATGGGGAATAATACATATGAAGTTTCCCCAGCAAGAGAGAGAATGTGCAATTAGGAAAGTACAATTAATAATATATTTAAGGATTACATTCTTGCCAAACTGAACTAAGTAGAGGCTAGGTAGGTAAGTTAAAGCCAGCAGTGTGAAGAATAAATTAATAGGCAATAAGGCCCCAGAGAAAGACCAACTAGTGGTCTACCAAAAACAGTGTCTGAAATTAAAGCAGTGAGAGTAGAATTACAATAAAAAGGATACACAGAATATACTAAGTAGGCTTGATTACACTTGGAAAATGATTTATGGATGGTGAAGAGAGAAGCTAATAAAGAGGATTCCAGGTTCAGACAATTAGCAAGTGACATACACACACACACACACCCATATATGGAAGGGAAACAACAGGTTATTGAAATCTCTGAATCTAAAGGATATTTGAGCAATTGCAGACAGATGCCAAGATCTTTAACTAAATATGGTATATGATAAAAGGAAGTATCTGGTAGAGAGGGGAAAAAACAGGATAAGACACATGGAAGATACCAACAAGACTAGAGCAACGATGGAAAAATCCAAGCTGAACAGTGATAATTCTCTAGACACGAGTGTGGAAAGTTTTTACCAATTTCTTTGATATCAATCTCTAGTCTCTTCTCCCAAAATCCCAATGTATAGCATTTGTAGTGGTTAGAAATAATAACATTTGTTTAACCACATACAGTTATCTAGATTGGATAAGACTCCATGTGCTATTTCAGTTAAGAACAATACTAGAGTACAAAAGTTATTGGAACTCCTTTAGAGAGAGTGACTCAACAATTAGCCCCATCCTTAGTATGCTCTAATCAAGTATAGTAATAATTGCTTAGTGATATTTATTGTAGACAGGTGTCCATGTGGCTGTGATCTTCAGTTATATTTGCATAAAGTAGACCTAGTCTTTTTTGTTAGTAATATTATTTCTACTTTTTTAACGACAAAATTAAAACTCGGTATTTTCAGAATGTTCACAAAAGGCCTTAACGATACTAGGTCAAGTTTGAGAACCTTTCTTTGCTTAATTATTAACATATAAATGAGAAAAATCTTATGAAAAATAACACACTGCTACAAAATTAACAAGACGACACATTTGGCAGCAATTATATTCATCCAAATACAAACCCTTAATTAAAACAAATTACTTTTTAAAGATTCTCATATAATATGAATAGGTAAGGATAACACTTCACAATGTTGTTTATTAACTGCACTCTCTAGGATCCTTTTATAAACACCTCTTTGCAAGTATTAAATGAATTTCTAATATTTCCCCAACAAAACAGGCTTCATCCTGCATTTTTTTTTTTTTTAAAGATAGAATCTTGCTCTGTCACCCGGACTGGAGTGCAGTGGTGCTATCTCGGCACACTGCAACCTCTAACTCCTGGGTTCAAGCGATTCTCCTGCCTCAGCCTCCCAAGTAAATGGGATCACTGGTGTGCACCACCACACCCAGCTAATTTTTTTTGTATTTTTAGTAGAGACAGGGTTTCACCATGTTGGCCATGCTGGTCTCGAACTCCTGACCTCAGGTGATCTGCCCCCCTCGGCCTCTCAGAATGCTGGGATTACAGGCTTGAGCCACTGTGCCAGGCCTTCATCCTGCACTTTTAACTGAATAGTCCTAAGTATAAAAGTTCAAGGTCCACACCACAAAAAAAAAAAAAAGGTATCAAACTTTACTACTTTTAGTACTGTTAGTATTTTTAAGATTTTATTGAAATAAGAGAATTTACATCTTTTTTTGTTTTTGAGACAGAGTCTCCCTCTGTGGCCCAGGCTGGAGTGCAATGGCACAAACTTGGCTCACTGCAAGCTCCACCTCCCAGGTTCATGCCATTCCCCTGCCTCAGCCTCCCTAGTAGCTGGAGCCCACCACCACGCCCAGCTAATTTTTTTTTTTTTTTTTTGTATTTTTAGTACAGACGGGGTTTCACCGTGTTAGCCAGGATGGTCTTGATCTCCTGACCTCGTGATCCACCCACCTCGGGCTTCCAAAGTGCTAGGATTACAGGTGTGAGCCACCACGCCCAGTCTACATCTTTTAACTGTTAAAAATATGTCTGTGGACAATTAGTAATAATAATCTTTCATTTTACTAAACAATAATAAAATTTAAGAAACAGTAGTAAACTTAAGCTTATCAGCTGGCACTTTCACATGTACATATTACATATTTGATGTTACTAATAACTGGAATCTTTTTAAAGTTTTCAAGTATTTTCAGAATCAAAAATATTAAATTGTCTAATGTTGTGTGTTTTATCATATTCTATTTACTTGAAAAGTAGTAATAAGGTTTGATACATAAGATGACTCTCAAAGAACCAATATTTTTAATTAATTGACAGTAATTAACTCCCTGTTAAGAAGGTATGGTAAAGTGTTTACCAAAAGGAAGAAAAGCCTACTAATGTTTAAATATCTTAACTTGCTATCAAGCTTCTTATCATTTCAAATATCCTGGTTTTCCAGCTTAAATATGTAAATGAAACTTAGGAATTAAAATCTAGTTTATTCATTGTGAAATCAAACAGAATCCTTAGGTAAAAACAACAAAATTCTGTAAGTATAAATATACACTAAAAAGTTTCATCTAAAGTATTTTTTGAATCTTAATTGCATACTTAAATAGGGTGAATTTTGTATATAAAATGTGCTTCAAATTAAGTGCTTTAAAGCTGTTTTAAAACTAACAAGTGATAAGAGCTAATACACACGTCAATTCTTTCTAATTTAAAATTTAAATCAGTAAGCCATAATTTTATATCAATCAGAGAAAGCTTACAAAACATGTATCTTACCTGTAAACAGTCTCTATGAAACCAAGCGTTCTTACAACAAGGACTTCGTAATATGTTATAACTTGGAATAGGCTCAATAAATTCCAAGCAAATGGTGCAAGGTAAGGACTCTCTATAATTATTAGATGTAATTATTTGAACAGGTCGATGGTTCCAACAAAATGACCTAAAAATGCAAATTATTTAAAAAAAAAATTTCATGAACTGAAAGCAAAACTTGGAAAACACCGTAATTTACATATATAAAATAAAATTCATTCGTCTCCATCTTATAATTCACCCACAACAGACTGAAGACTTAAAAATTAAGTCTCACAATCTATGACCAAGGAGAGAGCTGAACCTTCAAAATCTGAACTTTTCTGTAGTGAGACTTACTTATACAGAATTTCAGAAACTAATTATTATGTTGAGAATCCTATGTAATATTGCCAGCAATGCAGTATACACATTATTGTACTCAACTACTGGGTACATACTGTTATGCTCAAAATCGTATAAAATTAAAGGAGGCAGGAACTTATGCCTAAAAAATAATTTAGTCATATAACACATAAAATGCAATTAATAACCTATTCCCAATTCACTTTATCTCCATTTGTGTTTTCTAAACTGTAGTTTTCTTACATGGTAACAATCCATTAAATAGGTCAAAAATCCAAATACTAAAAGAAATAGAATACTTATGATACCAAATGTCAAAATTTACAAAATCTTGATGTTTAAAGTTGTGCTCAGGAAGCAAATATTTTCAGGGTATCCTAGGGCATAATATTTATTTTGTGGACTCAATCAAATTTACATGCCTTTGATTTACTCAGTGAGAAATGCATACAGCCCTGTGAAGAGTAAGTCGACAATAATTCTAAAGAGTGACACAGAAATCTAGAATTATGTAAAGGTGGAGATTTTCACTGAATTATGGATAAATTAACAAGTTCATGTTATATCCAAAAGCTGAAATTTGAAGATGAATACTAATCATTAGGTCCATCCTAGACATGGTAATTCTCAAGACTTGGCACACAGAAATGACCCCATAAGGGTGGGTAGGAGGGTAATATATAATGTTATATCTAAACTCTAATGCTCTAAACAGAAAATTTATACTAGTATTGTAACATTGGGATATGTATTTTCCACTATTCTTTAACATTGAACTTTCATATTTAGCAGTTAAATAACTCACGCAAAATTGCCAGTAAACTGGAAAATACATTCTCTCTGAAGTCCACATGGGAAATGATAACTTCGTTTACATCGAGGTGCAACACATCCAATTGAAGCACCATTTTTCTTGCAAACACAGCATTTCTAGAAGAATATGTGAAAACAGGGGTCACAACATAAAAAATCTGAGTACTATAGTATGATCAAGACATAAATAAATACTCCTTGTGGGGAATCTGAAAATTATTTCTTCACGTAACAGCTGTGATAATGGTATGTTAAATAAATTTCCTGAAAAAACTGTTTTACCCAGAAACAATCTAAAGACAACAAAGATTCACTCCTATAACAATTTCGATAAAGAAAACATCTCTTGCCTAACATGTGGATAAGACAGAGAAGCCCCTTTTCCTTCCTACTAAAATATTTTAAATAGAAGGGTTTACAAACATAAAAGCTATATACATAAACATCTCATTGAAATCTCAAGAGAAAGCACATAAATTAGGCAATACTCATCAAGAATAGGAAAATACTATAAACCAATTTATAAAAAAATGGCTAAGATCACTCTATTCTGAACAAATGAAAAAGTGTTAAGACACCTATAGTGGATTTAGAGTGGTCTCCAAAAAGTTATGCTCAGGTCCTGACTCCCAGTAACTGTGAATGTGAACTTATTTGGAAACAGGGTCTTTGCAGATGTAATTAAGTTAAGGATCTTGAGATGAGATCATCCTGGATTTAGGGTAGTCCTTAAATCAAATAACCGATGTCTTCACAAGAGAAAGGAGAGGGAGATTTAAGACACAGGCATATACAGAGAAAGGTCTGTGAACACAGAAATAGACTGGAGTTATGCTGTCACAAGCCAAGGTACTCCAAAGATTGCCAGTAGCCATGTGAAGCTAGGGGAGAAGCATGGAATTAATTCTCCCTCAGTGCCTCTAGAAGGAACCAACCCTTTTGACACTTGGATTTAGAATTCTGGCCTCCGGAATGGTGAGAGAATAAACTTGTTTTAAGCAGCCAATTTGCTATGGCAGCCCTAGGAAATGAATATACTACCAGTGCCACTAACTGAAATATAACAGTGGTATATAAATGGAAAAATTGTTAAATGAATCAATCACTAGCAAAATACAGAACAGTACCTAAAACACTTCGGAACTCTTAAGATTGCAATTAAAATGCTCACTGATTCAGGGATTACAGAGTTACTGCTGACCCCTTTGAGCACCACCTAGGTCACTGGAGAATACTTGGCCAACCTGAAACTCTCCCAATGAACTGACAACAAGGAATTCTAGTTTGAGTTCACAAATGGGACTCTTCTTTTCAAGGGTTCACAATATACATAGAGAGGATTCAGGTGTTTTAAGAAAATAAGGACAGGTTGAATATCCCTAATTCAAAAATCCAAAATGCTTCAAAATTGAAAACTTTTTGAGTGCCAACATGATGCTCAAAGGAAATGCTCATTGGAGCATTTTGGGTTTTGGATTTTCAGATTAGAGGTGCTCAACTGGTAAGCAAATATTCCTAAATCTGAAAAAAATTTCAAATGTAAAATTTCAATCTAAAATTCTGGTTCTAAGCATTTTGGATAAGGGATATTCAATCTGTAGTTCCAAACCATAAGGGGACCTTTAGAGACCACCTTTTACCACAAGCTCACTATCACCAGGAAGTTTAGGAATTGATACTAATATCTCACATTTAATATCTCGCATAGTCCTTAGATTCATGCTAACCTTTCTCCCAAGGTTTTTCCTTGTGCCCTAGAACCTCTCTTTTTACCATTAACTCTCCTATCTTCTCGATATCTTCAAAAATAACTGCCTCCACTTCTTTGCCTCAACTAAAATAATAAATGTTTCTATGTGCTTCCCTTGTAGACCTTCTTGAATAAAGCTGTTTATTTTTCCATCCTCCTTAATTTCCAGACTTGACACAGGGTAGGACATGGACAGGCGCAAGAAAGGGGAAAAAGAGAACATTATTTTAGTTCTCTGTTCAATATTATAGGCCAACTTGATTTTCACACTTTGAAAAATTTGGACCTTTGAGCCTAATGACATTTACCTTTCTGTTATCTGCTAACTTCCTAGGCACTCTTCCACCTCAAGACTTTGGCATCTGTCGAAACAAAGTCTAAACAACTTCAGCATTTATGGGACAATCTTTCTGTGACTTCTTCAACTATAATGTGTCAGTGTCCTTCATTTCCCCTCCAGTGTAATGATGAATCCCCTCATCACCCAAAATGCTCCCCCATGAAAATCATTAATTCCAGTATTGCATTCTCTAAACAGAACTCCCTATACTTCAAATCTCATTCTTTCTCATTATTTTTACTCAGACCATATGGAGACATTTCCCTGCATACAGCATAGTGGCTAATACACAGAAGATGCACAAATGATAGCTGAATGAGCAAGGAGTTAAAGTTTAGAATGCCTATCCTAGAGAATAGAAAGGGGCACTGAATATAACCACACAATGTCAGAAAAGGGTCAGGAGATATGGAGATCATGAATTGCCAGTCTGCAAAGCTGTGTAATTTCTAACTCAACCCAACATTCCAATCTCAGCAACTGAGGTATTAGAATAAAAAAGTAAACGGTTGGGTTGACTCAGGATTGAAGGTTTGCAGAATGGCAGAGTGGAGTTATGATCATAATTCTGATGGTCAATTCTGATGGACATGTTGGAATAAGATAAGGAAGTGAAGTCGGTACTGTCACATGTATTATCCAGGGTCAATTAAGCTTTCTTTCATGGGCAAAAATATAAACTGTCCTCCTAAAACTTACCATATTTAAATGACAAAAATATGCATTGAAACATATAATCAAAGTCATAAATTTCTAGTACAGAAACCAACAGAAAATACTTCCCAAGTATTGGCAATATTTATGGCATTTAGTTAATAATAAAATAATTTACTTACCAGTTTAGAAGCTCTATTCACTTCCTTCCTGATATCTTCTATTAGAAAACCATAAACTCCTTCTTCTTCTTTACCTCTCTGCCAAATTCCACTTGACATCAACTATGAATATATTCTCAATTAGAAAATAATCTCTAAGAAACTAGTTGGGCACTAAAAATATATATCCATACTATTCAGTCTAATAAAAAAATAGACATAAAATGGCTCAAATTTCAAGTAGTTCCCTAGAGGAGTTATTTTTCATGGTGAAAGTAAGAGCTGACTTACATTGTTTGATTCAGAAGGCATTGTATATTATCAGCTTGTATATCCTAATAAGTTTCTGAAAGTATTCCAGGAAGTAACAGAAAAAGAAAGAAAAAGAAAAGAAGATAGGAAGGAAGGCAGAGAGTGGTTAGGTGGGTTAGAGGAAGAAAAAAAGAAAGAAAGAAGACCTACAATTAAGCTTAACAAAAAGGAGTGGTGAATACAGATCGCGACAATTCAGATTAATTCAGGCTAACTCTAAATCTAGTTGAATTCTGAATCATTAAGGCAGTATTTAAAAGAAAACCTATTAAACCCTAGACAACATAAACATTTGAATTTTAAAATCCAATGCGACAGTAATGAATGTTTGACTGTTTTAAAATTTGACTTAAGCTTCACTGTTTATATATGTTAAGAAAGCCTGAGTCAGAAAACGTGTAGAATGTGAATAAGAAATCCAGGCTTGAAAGCCAGGCTTCGCTGAAACTTGTGGAACCCTAGGCAAGTAATTTAATGTCTAAAACCTTAAACATGAAAATAAGAACACTGGATTAGATTGTATCTAAGTCTCTTTCCGCTCTAGCATTCTATTACCATTTGTAACATCACTATACTTTTTTGTTCATAATGAAATAGAATATTAAAAGAGTTGAGTCTGGGGTCAGTATTTTTTTTTAAAGTATTACACTCACTTAATAAGACAGAACATAAGGGAAATTTTGATATGATCAACTTAAATTATTACATAATTCAAAAACACTTTGTAGAGCAAATTTGTGATTAGAATTTTAACCAGTATATCGTAAAGAAAAACAAGTGATAACAAGTGACACACACTAAGAATTTGTTATGAAAACATAACCTGCAGACAGATAAAACAGCTCTCCTAATTCTACTGCATAAAAAGTAAAATAATATAATCTTCCTTTCCTGATTGAAAAAAAAGTAAAATAAACATACAAAAATGAAAAGATTTTCTTTTTACTGCAAAACGTAATAGACTCTAACTTATAAACGTATTTGGAATGACAACTTCATGTTCTCTTATAAGTAAGTTCCCAGGCCAGTGTACTACTCTATTTAACCTATGAGGTACTGAAGCACAAGACTGTAGTCTTAGAGGACCAAGGAATACTTTAGGTGGTTTCTCAAAGAAGCACTGAAATAATTTTAACATGGATAGTGGTAGATTCGAAAATATGTCCACAATTTGTTGATAGTTCTTCCTTCAAGAAATGGTGCTTAATTCCCCTTGAGTGTGGGCAACTAGACTTAACGATTTGTTTCCAATAGAATAAAGCAAGAGACATTAGTGAGCGGTTGTGATGACTAGGTCATATGATTTCTCTCTCACTGTCTCCCTCTCTCTCATCATTTGCTTTGGGGGAAGCCAGATGCCATGCCATGAGTAGCCTTATTTACCAAGAGGCCCAGGAGGTAAGGAGCTGAGGTTTCCTGACAATAGTCAGGAGATATTGAGGCCAAAAGCCACATGAAAGAGCCATCAGAGGTGAATGGATCCTGCAACCTAGTAAAGTCTTCAGCTGTAATCTGACTGATATCTCAAAGATAACCTCATGAGACTCTGAGCCCGAACTATCCAGCTCAGCCAAATTCCTGACCCTCAGATACTGTGTGAGATGACAAACGTTTTATCTGCTAAAATTTCAGAGTAATTTGTTAAGCAGCAGATAACGATACAGTATCAAGAAACACTGTATGTACTAATGTAAGGTAGTAATGTGGCATGCTAAGGCAGTAACGTGTCACTAATATCTTAAGGCACGAATTCAGTGAGGTGAGAAATTGGTGGAGGGGAGGGGAAACAAGGGAGAGACTAACTCTGAGTATGAAAACACTCATTTGCTTTCTTCTGAGTGATGCATAAAGTAACTGGTTTCCTTTTCCAAAAATATTTATTACCTTTAGCCAAAAGGTTTCTTTTCAGGTTCTGTGTGAAATAAAATACTTTTATTCTACTCCCTGAACCCTCAAACAAGTCTTTTCTCAGATTTATCACTAGCAACAAATGAAGTAAGAAAGTGGTAAAATAAATACCCACTTTATAGACCTAATCCTTTTCTCCTTTTTTCACTTAGGCCTTAAACAGAAAGAAAGAAAGAAAAAAACAAACAAACAAACAAGTAATAATGATAGGTCTTTATATGTACCAAGTAACTTCAGAATCTTAGAATTCAATATAAAAAAAAGTCTATTTTTAGAGATAGACAAAATGAGATCTGGAGAAGTTAAATGACTTATCCAATTCTCAGAAATCAGTGTCAGAATCTTACTATCTTCTTTAGAATACCAAATTTCTAAAATTTAATTATAAATTATACTCACCAAACAGTAGTAATGTACAGTGAGATTCCATTTCTCCTTAGTTTTCTTTTCTCCATATTTATTAGGACAGTCATCGTTTTTTCGACAGAAAACACAAGCTAACAGGTAAAAAGTAAATAGATATAAAAATATATTTAAATTTTTCAAAAAAAACCTGTGGAACTGGTGCTTCCCTCAATTTCTGTGTTAAAGTCTTTCTGGGAGAGCAAATCATATAATATTGACATCAGTAACTTAAAATTTCCAATACCTACTTCTGAAACATTACTGTAACTTTATGCTCTTCACCAATCTTTAATGATAAATTCCAGTGTACGGTTAAAATGGCAATTTATGAAGTAACATCACTGAAAATGACAGACTGGGGAACTACAAAACTCTGATTAAACTGCCAAAAACTGTTAGAATTAACTTTTTAGAAGCTCTACAATCTAAATAAAAACTTACAAAAATTAGGAGAATGCTTAATGAAGAAACAAACTACTAATTTTGATGAGAACATTTTAACTTACCCACCTACCATTCCCCACTGCCCAGCTGGGCAGTGGTTTTGGGGTGGCCCATGTTCCTGGTACAGATTACTGGTCCAAGAGGGGGTAAAATGGACCTTGTTCTTAAAAAAAAGTGATTGTTTTGACTTGTATGATGGCTCCCTGAGGGATGAGCTCAGATGCTTGCCTTTCTTTCACCTGCTTCAGAACATTCTCAGGGCTAGAGCCTCTGCTGTTTGTCAAAAAACATTTGAAACAAATATACTAGCTGTAGTAGCCTAGGACAAGGGAAAACAGACAGGGAAAGCAGCAGACAGACTGAAAGGCATAGGAAAGAAGAAAAGAGGGTACATGAGGGAATAAAAGTTTGGAAAACCTTCTGCATAATACTGGAGAATCTAGAAGTCCACGTGCATGCCCAGAGATGTACACATGCTCAGAAATGACCCAAGAAATCCTAAGCTGTCACCTCTGGCTGATTTTTAGGCTCATGCAAGCCTATGTTAAAAAAGAAAATCCCAAATCAATAACCGACCTACAATTTAAAGAACTAGAAAAAAGAAGAAACTAAATCCAAAGCTAGCAGAAGAAACAAAAAAATAAAGATTAGAGTAGATATAATCAAAATAGAGAATGGAAAAACAATAGAGGGAGTAAAAAAAAGTTGGTTCTTTTTAAAGATCAACAAAATTAATAAACCTTTAGACTAACCAAAAAACAGGGGAGAAGATTAAAAACTTACAACAAAACTACAGTAAGCAAAACAGTGTGGTAGTGACATAAGGATAAACATATAGATCAATGAAAAAGAGTCCAGAAATAAATATATACATCTATGGTCAAATGATTTTCAACAAGAGTGCCAAGACCATTCAATGGTGAAAGAATAGTCTCTTCAACAAATAGTGCTGGGACAACCAGTTACATGCAAAAGAACATAGATGAACCCCTACCTCGCACCATATATACAAATTAATTCAAAAACAGTCAAGGACCTAAAATAAAATTCTTAGCAGAAAGAATAAGGGTAAATCTGTGTGACTTTGGATTTGGCAATGGTTTCTCAGAGTTCACATGACACTAAAAGCACAGGTAACAAAAGAAAAAAATGATAATTGGACTTCATGAAAATTTAAAACTTTTGTTACTGAAAGGACACTACCGTCTGGGTGCAGTGGCTCATGCCTGTAATCCTAGCACTGTGCGAGGCCCAGGCAGCAGATCACAAGGTCAGGAGTTTGAGACCAGCCTGGCTAACATGGCGAAACCCTGTCTCTACTAAAAAAAAATACAAAAATTAGCTGGGCATGGTGGTATGTGCCTGTAATCCCAGCTACTCGGGAGACTGAGGCAGGAGAACTTCTTGAACCTGGGAGGTGGAGGTTGCAGTGGTGAGCCAAGATTGTGCCACTGCACTCCAGCCTGGGCGACAGAGCAAGACTCTGTCCCCCCCACAAAAAAAAAAAAAAAAAAAAAAAAAGACACTATCAAGAGAGTGAAAGACACTCTACACAATGCAAGAAAATATTTGAAAACTACATATCTAAGGATCTAGTATCCAAAATGCATTAAAAAAAAAAACCTCTTATAACTCAACAAAATCACCAACAATCCAATTTAAAAATAGGCAAAGGCTTTGAATAGACATTTCTCCAAAGAAGATATACAAAGAGCCATTAAACACATTAAAAGATCCTTAATATCACTGGTCAGCAGTCAACAGAGAAATGTAAATAATAACCACAACGAGATACCACTTCACACTCACGAGGATAGCTATAATCAAAATGTCTGACAATAACAAGTATTGACAAAGGACTGGAAAAATCAAAACCATCACACACTGCTAGTAGAAATATAAAATGGAGTAGAGCCTTGGGAAATAGTCCAGCAGTTCTTCAAAATTTAAACAAAGAGTTACCATATGACACAGTAATTCTATTTCTGGATATATATATCAAAGAACTGAAAACAGATATTCACACAAATACTTGTAAACTAATGTTCATAGCAGCACTGTTCACAATAGCTAAGTAGAAATAAGCCAAATGTCCATCAAAGGATGGATAAATGGAAAAACAAAATATGGTATGCCCATATGATGGAATATTATTCAGCAATAAAAAGGATGAAAGTAGTAATACATGCTATAGCATGAATAAACCTAGAAATATTATGCTAAGTGAAAGAAGTCAAGCACAAAGGGTCACAGTATTACTCAATTTACTTATGGATTACTTTATCCAACATAAGTAAATCCACAGGGACATACAAAAAGCAGACTAGTGGTTACCAGGGCTGATGACAGGGAAAATGAGGGGTGACTACTTAATAGGTACAGGGTTTCCTTTGAGGGTGATTAAAATGTTTTAGAACTAGATAGTGGTGATGGTTTCACAACATTGTAAATGTACTAAATGCCACCAAATTGAACACCTCAAAATAGTTAAAGTGTGAATTTTATGTCTATTTTATCCACCCCTCCCAACACACACACAAATACAACTTGTAGAGTCAGAGATCTGAGTTAAGACTCAACTAATGCTTTTTTAGAAAACTGTATATACTCACAATGTTTAGCACGATGTTTTGATATATGTACACATTGTGGAACAGCTAAATGGAGCTAATTATCATATGCATTACTTCACATATTTACCACTTATTTGTGGTGAGAATACTTAAAATCTACTCTTACTAATTTTCAAGTATACAATACATTGTTACAAACTATAGTCACCATGTTGTATAATAGATCTCTTGAACTTATTCGACCAGTCTATTATAAAATTTTGTATCCCTTCACCAACATCTCCCAATCCTCCCAACCACTGGTAACCACACTATACTGTTTCTATGAGTTTGACTTTTTCATATTCCACTGTCTTTCTGTAACTAGCTTATTTCACTAGTGCTTTATGACTCCATTTCCTCATCATAAAAATGAGGATAATAGTAGCTACCTCAAAAACTATGCCTTAGTGAGGACTAAATAAGACAGTGTATATTAAAATAATTAACAGGATATGACATATAGACAGAACTCAATGTTAGAATTAAAATAACTAATCTTTTCTGATATATGTTTACTTATACAGAAAATTTTATTAAGATGCTAATGAAACAAGTTGAAAATCACTAGCTGAAGAGAAAAGACAGGATCCCTAAGAAGTAGATCCCTACAAGATGAAGGATGCTTGCATCTCTAAATGATTGCATGCCACAGAAACTCCCTAACTGCTCCATCTTCCTTAACCCATGCATACTGGACTGTAACCTGACCAAGTAATAAACTTCTATTGCTTTAAACCAGTAAGATGTCAGGGTTTACCAGTTATGGAAACTAGTATTATTTACCTTGACTAATACATGTAATCAAGAATAGATGTCACATGTTAAAAGTTATTATATTTGTTAATAGGCAGCTCACCAAATAGATTCTAGAACTGAAAGAAATAGGATGAGCTCATATTTAATATAGTGAAAGAGCCTAACTATTCTGCCCTCCCTCACTCCAGTTTAAAGGGATAAGTCATAACTCAAAAGTCTCTCTCCTAACCCTTTAAAATATTTCAGCTCCTCTTCCTTCCCTTCCATACAAGGGAGCTGTTCACATTAACGCCAGTAAATTGCCATTTGTTCATATTGGACATCCTACACCAGTAAGCTCTACCTTAACTCCATCCCCAATACCTACACTTTTACCTACAAGTGTGCATAAAGCTCAAGAGAAAGAGGACTATGTAGAATTAGCTCAATCTACAAAACAGGAGTCCTTGTGAACTGGCTGAAACTATAGAAGAGGGAAAATTCTTGCCATGAACCCTGGACGGAGGTGCATCTGCTGTATGCTGTGGACCTGTGGTTTTCCATTTGTTCCTTTCTCCCTCTGTCTCCCTCTACCCAGTATGGAGGGCCCTGAATGCAGAACAGACTAGGTTTCAGGAATGCATTTTTATAAGTAGATTATTTTTATATTCATTTGTACCTTCCTGCTTTTAATGTTTAAAATTTGGTAAAATTGCCCTGATTTCATTATATTTATCATTAAGATTGCCATTTAGTGTAGTAAATGACACTCGTTTCTATTACAATAATGAAGTAGTTTCTACCTTAAATACATTCATGTAAAGAAACAGTCAATCTTAGGAAAAAGTATCAATAGTAGGTGTGTATTTGCATTTGGCAAATGCATAGAGGTAGTCCATGAAGTACGAAGTTTCAGAACTATTAGCATAGCTGACAGAAGTCTGGAGGCAGAAGCAGGGAAAGAAAGTAGAAGAGGTTTAGGAGCACACATTTCCTTTTCCAACAAAATGTGGTGTCAAAAGATACTCTAAAAGTAATGGTCAAGATATAGAGTTGTAAGAATATTATTTTAATTTTAGAGGGAATTTAAAAAGATCTAAAATACAGTGGGTGAGCGAGCATGGCAGAAGTGTGTAATCATTTAAATTCCTCATCATATAAACAGATACTGTTTATAATAAATGAAGAAAACAACAACTAAAAGCAAAGGTCAAAATGGACTGCATCTATTTGGGAAGATTGTTATGAGCACGTAGAGGTAAGTTTTCCTTTTCCTTTTTTTTTTTTTTTGAGACAGGGTCTCCCTCTGTCACTTAGGCTGAAGTGAAGTGGTGCGATCTCTGCTCACTGTAACTTCTGCCCCCCCCGGGTTCAAGTGATTCTCTTGCCTCGGCCTAGCGAGTAGGTGGGATTACAGGCATGCACCTCCTGGCTAATTTTTGTATTTTTAGTGGAGATGAGGTTTTGTCATGTTGGCCAGGCTGGTCTTGAACTCCTGACCTCAAGTGATTTGCCCGCTTCAGCCTCCTAAAGTGCTGGAATTGCAGGCGTGAGCCACTGCACCTGGCCAGTTTTTCTTTTCATGTTAAACTTTTACACTGTTTAAATTGTTCTCATCTGCATTTTTTCCTTTAAATAATTGTTTTATTGAGATACGAATCATATCTTGTATATATACATTAGAAATAAAACTTGGCAAATAAATTGTCTTCTGATAGGTTTTTGTTGAAATAAATATATGCAGTATTATACTTTAGTACGTGGACAAACGAACTAAGTATGTGCCAGGGAATTCATTCCTCTTCAGTCCTAATGTTTCAGAAACATATTTAAAACTCACTGTAATAAAATTATTTTAAATACAGTTACTTACCAAGGTTCTGTGAGTCACCAGGTTTATTTTCATTCATTTTACTAGGAAAAATAACATTAATACAGTCATCTTAATTGCAAAAGTCTCAAATTAACAACTTTTATTAAATGCAGTCAATGCATAATGACAAATAAGTCATATAAAACTCTAGTACTTTAATTTTTCTTACCTTTAATACATCTAAGACCAGTAGTTCTCAACGGGGGTGTTAAGAGTTGGGGAACATTTTTAAAATTAAAGGGAATGTTTTTTAGTTGTCAAAACAATTAAGATGACCACTGGTATTTAGTGCAAAGAGGCCAGGATTATAGGACATCTTGCAATGCACCAAAAAATCCTACACAACAAACAATAGTGTAGACTTTCAAATTTCCATCTGGACATTCAAGTAGGTTAAAAAAAACTATTTGTAATTATCTTAACCTAGAACCTAAGCCCATTTTACATATTAACAAATTATATTTCCAGAACTACAACTCCTATGTCAATCAAGGAAATTTCTATTTAAGTTTTCTTCAAAGCTTTAGCCAGAATTGTTCATCATTTAGGAAAAAAGAAAAAAACCATCATCAATAGCAATGCCATTCATATTTATGCAGCCTATAAAACAATCCTTTGGCTGGGTGCAGTGGCTCACACCTGTAGTCCCAGCACTTTGGGAGGCTGAGGCGGGTGGATCACCTGAGGTCAGGAGTTCGAGACTAGCCTGGCTAACACGGCGAAACCCCGTTTCTACTAAAAATACAAAAAGTTAGCAGGGCGTAGTGGCATGCGCCTGTAATCCCAGCTACTTGGGAGGCTGAGGCAGGAGAATTGCTTGAATTCGGGAGGTGGAGGTTGCAGTGAGCCAAGATCACATCACTGCACTCTAGCTTTGGCAACAAGAGTGAAACTCCGTCTCAAAAACAACAACAAAAAACAAAAACAATCTTTGATTAGTCTATACCATATTTGTGGCTGTTGCATTTGCCAGGATTCTATATAGGACTGCAGGCACCTGACTGTCTCATTACCTCTTCTAGTACAGTGGTGCTCAACCATTTACATACTGAAAGACACTGGTCTGTCCCTATCTCTTCACTCCCCACTAGTTAAACAAATAAAAATACTTACAATCATTACTGAAATATAACTTTTTTCTAAAAGATCAAAGAAAGGGAGACTGACATCTTAATAACATTAATGTTTCACTTTACCAAGGGTATATGAACATTTCTAGCCTACTAGAAATGTTAATGAAATTTAAGTATAATGTATGTGCAATCTCTTGGTATTTAAGTGGAAAAGAATAAACATCTTAATGCCACTAGGTAAATATAACCTCATTTATAGTTGCAAAAACCAGTTCTCAGAAAGGTTAAACACCTGTCCAAGGTCAAGGAGTTAGTTGGTGGGAATACACTAATCCATAGCTGAGTGACTGCAGATTACACCATGGCACTTCACATGAAAATAATGAAAGAGCACAAAAAATAATACAGAATATTATATATCAAAGAGTGAAAACGACAAATAAAAATTGTTATCAGATTTCATGAAATCTAAGACACCACAAAATGTAGGACACAGATTATTTTATGAAGACTGATTAACCAAATTAAACTGATACAATGCTTCCTTACAATCAGAATTTATATTTCATACTGACTGTAAAAAGTGTTTCGGATTTAAACATAGATTCGCTCATATGCATTTCCATGTTTTCCTAAAGTCATAGTCCAAATTTCTTAAATGGCTTTGACTCTAAGCCTTCAATATTTTTTTATTCCTTACAAAATCATAGTCTATGCCATCAAGATTGGTATTCTTAAAAGAATGTATAAAACAACTAAGAGCCCAGTTTTAAGGGGGCTTTGGAGTTAAGTAGGTCTAGACTACTATTTTTCCTAGCTCCACTCCACAACTATTAATGTAGGGTTAAAGGAGCACTCCTTTATTGTCTCTTGGATTTTTTTTTTCTTTCTCTTCTTTCTTTTAGAGGCACTAGTAATTCTCTACAGGTATAAGATGGCGCTTTTGATGTTTATACATTTTCAAACAATAACTGCAGAACTGCCTTAAGTGAACAAATTGATTGAGGATCACAAGCTATAGAACATCATTTTAAACATGCTGATACATCTAAGACCAGTTCTCAATAAAACTCAGAAACAGATCCATATTTTTCCAGTCATTTTCAACAAAGACACCAAAGCAATTCAACGAGGGAAGATAAAATCTTTTAAACAAATGGTACTAGAAAAACTGAATACCCATATGGAAAGAAGTGTGTGTGTAGAAGGGGTGAATCCATCTTAAAATTGATAATATAATAGGAAGATAAAATGCCTCCTCTTAAAGGACTTCTCTACAATTCAACCTTTGGTGATGAATTCAACGTATCATAAATCAATCCATACACATGAATTTATTGCAGAAAATTCCATAAACACACACTAGTACTTCACTTAGAGTAAACATAAAAAGTTTAATTTATAAAGGATGTTTTAGTCATTCGACAACACAGATTTACATCTACACTGTCATTCAACCTAGACACCACAAAATGTAGGGCATTTAAATTTTACCTAAATGCTATCCTTCTCCAAAATCCTGTACGAAATCTACTGTAACTCCGTTTGGTAAGAAGCCCTGTGGTTCCTCTCCTTTGCACTCTCTCTCACTGGAGTGGGTCAATAAATTTAATTTTATCAGACTACTGGTTTATCCCTGGTGGTGTTAGGCTGACTGGGCTAGGATGAGACAAAGAATAACACAAATGGCACAAAATGAACAATTAATGAATCTAGATAAAGGATATATAGGAGTTCCTTATGCTATTCTTACAACTTTTCTCTAAGCTTGAAATTATAACAATATCAAGTTACCTAAAAGTTGAATATTCTAAAGGCAATCCATAATTCATACTTTTGATCAGTTCACATTAGCCTTCTTCCTAATCCCTAGTATGTGCAATATAACTTTTGTTTCTAACTATGAATGAGGATCACTTTATTTCAAACAAGTCTCCAAAACAAAACCTTAGCAAAAAATACTATTTACGTATTTTAGAGTTGAATTTTATAATTTGTTTTAGATGTTTTTCTTCAGGAATATGAATTTTAAGACTTCCCAAGTAGAATTTTTAAAAAATGGTATCTAAGTGTATATTTTAATAACAGTCCAAGTCTTAATAACAGATTGGGCTTTAGAAACAAAATAAAACCATTCCCTTCCCTGGAAAATCAACAATTTAATTAATACCTTCTGTCAAAAAGTATTCTGAGTGTCCTCCACTGCTTACCTCTACTTGATCAGCCAGTGATACACTTTCATACTTCTTCCTTCAAAAGGTAGGGCCTGCCCCTCTCCTTGATTGTAGATGTGCTTAGTGCTTGCTAACTTGCTTCAACCAAAAAGACTGTGGCAGAAATGACAATGTCATAAAAGGCATTGTGACTTCCTCCTCACTATCATGGATCATATGCTATGGAGGAAGACAGCTGCCGTGTCATAAAAATGGCATACACCATGGAGACATCCAGTTGGTAAGGAATGGAGGCATTCTACCTTCTGTCATGTGAATAAACCATGTTAGAAGTGAATCCTCTAGCCTCAATCAAGCCTTCATACGACTGCAGTTTGGCTAACAGCCTGAGAGCAACTTCATACAAGACCCTAAGCCAGAACCACACAGCAAAGCAACTCCCAAATTCCCGATCAAAAGAAACTATCAGTAATTAAATGTTTATTATTTAAAACCAGCAAGTTCTGGAGTTATCTGGAGTTATTTGTTACATGACAACAGATAACTAATACAAAAAAGTAAGTCAAATTCCTTCTCATTCCAGCCAGAATTTATTCAAACGGCTAACATTTGAATAAATAAACAGATCCTAACCACCCAACATTTTGTTTCCTTTTTTTTTTTTTTTTTTTGAGACAAAGTCTCGTTCTGTTGCCAGGCTGGAGTGCAGTGACACAATCTTGGCTTACTGCAACCTCCACCTCCTGGGTTCAAGTGATTGTTCTGCCTTAGCCTCCCAAGTAGCTGGGACTACAGGCGTGCCCCACCACACCCAGCTAATTTTTGTATTTTTAGTAGAGACAGGGTTTCATCATGTTGGCCAGGATGGTCTCAATCTCTTGACCTCATGATCTGCCTGCCTCAGCCTCCCAAAGTGCTGGGATTACAGGCGTGAGCCACCGTGCCTGGCCCCATCCAACATTTTCTAAAGTGCCTAATCTTACTGAAAAAGGTGACATTGAATATACAGAAAACATGCTGGAATCAGGCACTTGAAAGAGAAATAGATTGATTTTTTTAATCTAGCATTTTTAAGAAATGAACATTCTTGCTATAGAAATGACTTGATTTAAATCACTAATCAGAAAGGTTCAACTTAGTCTGTGCATTGCATTATTTGATGTACTCTAAATTCTTTCTCTTTACAACTCAGAAATGTTGTCTTTGGATGTCCTATACATAGCAAAGAATTAATTTTTCTGATTCAGCACTGCATAATAAAACATGATGCTTGTCAGATGCATAGTTTGCAAACATTTTCTCCTATTCTGTAAGTTGTCTGTTTACTCCGTTGGTAGTTTCTTTTGCTGTGCAGAAACTCTTAAGTTTAACTAGATCCCACTTGTCAACTTTTGCGTTTGTTATGATTGGTTTTGGAGTCCTTGTCATGAAATCTTTGCCCATTCCTATGTCCAGGATGATACTGCCTAGGTTGTCTTCCAGGGTTTTTATAGTTTTGGGTTTTACATTTAAGTCTTTAATCCATCTTGAGTTGGTTTTTGTGCATCGTGTTAGGAAGGGGTCCAGCTTCAATCTTCTGCATATGGCTAGCCAGTTATCCCAGCACCATTTAATAAACAGGGAGTCTTTTCCCTATTGCTTGTTTATTGTCAGTTTTGTCAAAGATCAGATGGTCGCAGATGTGCGGCCTCATTTCTGGGCTCTCTATTGTGTTCCACTGGTTGATGTGTCTGTTTCTGTACCAGTACTATGCTGTTTTGGTTACTGTAGCCTTGTAGTATAGTTTGAAGATGGGTAATGTGATGCCTCCAGCTTTGTTCTTTTTGCTTAGGATTGCCTTGGCTATTTGCGCTCTTTTTTGGTTTCATATGAATTTTAAAACAGCTTTTTCTAGTTTTGTGAAGAATGTTATTGGTAGTTTGATAGGAATAGCAGTGAATCTGTACATTGTTCTGGGCAGTATAGCCATTTTAATGGTATTGATTCTTCCTATCCATGAACATGGGATGTTTTTCCATTTGTTTGTGTTTTCTCTGATTTCTTTGAGCAGTGCTTTGTAATTCTCACTGTAGAGATCTTTCACCTCCCTTGTTAGCTGTATTCCTAGGTATTTCATTCTTTCTGCAGCCACTGTGAACGGGATTGCCTTTCTGATTTGGCTCTAGGTTTGGCTGTTTTTGGTGTATAGGAATGCTAGTGATTTTTGAATGCTGATTTTGCATCCTGCAACTTTGCTGAAGTTGTTTATCAGCTGGAAAAGCTTTTGGGCCAAGACTAAGGGGTTTTCTAGATACAGAATCATGTCATCTGCGGAGATAGTTTGACTTCCTCTCTTCCTATTTGGATGCCCTTTATTTCTTTCTCTTGCCTGATTGCTCTGGCTAGGACTCCCAACACTATGTTGAAGTGGTGAGAGAGAGTATCCTTGTCTTGTGTTGGTTTTCAAGAGGAATGCTTCTAGCTTTTGCCCATTCCGTATAATGTTGGCTGTGGGTCTCTGTCACAGATGGCTCTCATTATTTTGAGGCATGTTCCTTCAATACTTAGTTTATTGAGGGTGTTGAATTTCATCAAAAGCATTTATAAGGAACTTTAATTTACAAGAGAAAAACAACCCCATTAAAAAGTGGCCGAAGGATATAAGCAGATACTTCTCAAAAGAAGACATATACGTGGCCAACAAGCATATGAAAAAAAGCTCAACATCACTAATCATTAGAGAAATGCAAATCAAAACCACAATGAGATACCATCTCACACCAGTCAGAATGGCTACTATCACAAAGTCAAAAAATAACAGATGCGGGTAAGGTTGTGGAGAAAAGGAAACACTTGTATGCTGTTGGTGGGAGTGTAAAGTAGTTCAACCACTGTGGAAAGCAGTATGGCAATTCCTCAAAGAGCTAAAAGCAGAACTACCATTTTACAAAACACTCTCATTACTGGGTATATAGCCAGGGGACTATAAATCATTCTACCATAAAGATATATGCACACGAATGTTTACTGCACCACTATTCACAATAGCAAAGACATGGAATCAGCCTAAATGCTCATCAATGACAGAACAGATAAAGAAAATGTGGTACAAATACACCATAAAATGTTGCGCAGCCATAAAAAAGAATAAGATCATGTCTTTTGCAGGAACATGGATGGAGCCCGAGGCTATCATCCTTAGAACAGTAACACAGGAACAAAAAACCAAATATCGCATGTTATCACTTGTAAGTGGGAGCTACATGTTAAGAACTCATGAACACAAAGAAGGAAACAAGAGACATGGCATCTACCTGATGCAGGAGGGTGGGAGGAGGGCGAGGAGCAGCAAAGATAACTATTGGCTATTGGGATTAAAACCTGGGTGATGAAATAGTATGTGCAACAAATCCCTGTGACATGTTGTTTACCTATGTAACAAACCTTCACATGTACCCCCAAACCTAAAAACAAAAATGAACTGTATTTTATTTACTACAAATGCATGAAGGATCCTGGTCTGTATCCTGCACTGGGGAATAAAACTGCTCCAAAGGATGTCATTGAGGCAATTGACCAAAACAATATATTGTTGAAAGTATTTTATTTATGCTAAGTTTCCTGAAATTGGTATCCATACTTAGGTTATTCAGTAGACTATCGCTGTTCTTAGGAAATACTGAAGTATTAAGGCGTAGGGGGACCAGACATATGCAACCTACTCTCCAACGGTTCAGAAAAGGGAAAGTACATGCAAATGTACAACACTGCAGAATGATAAAGTGAATGTGGAAAATAATAAAAAGTGGTTAATCTAGGTAAGGACATATGTAGTTCTTTGTACTTTTCTTGCAACTTTCCTGTAACTTTAGAATTATTTCAAAATAAAAAAGGTTTAAAAATAATTGAATTAAAAGTAATATAAAACATTCCCAAAAAATTCAAGATCACGACTAACCCAGTGTGATGGTTAATTTTATGTGTTATCTTTACCAGGCCACAGGATGCCCAGATAACTGGTTAAACTTACGTCTGGATGTGTCTGTGAGAGTGTTTCTGGAAAAGATCAGCATTTGAACTGGTGAATTAAGTAAAGCAGACGGCCATCCCCAGTGTGGGTAGACATTAGCTAGTCCACTGAGGGCCTGAATAAAACCAGAAGGCAGAAAAAGGTTAAATTTGCTCTCTGTCTGACTGCTTGAGGTAGGACATCAATCTTCTGTCCTTGGTGTTCCTGGTTTTCAGGCCTTCATATCGGAACTGGCACCTATACCATCAGCTCTTTGGCTCTAGACATTCAAACTACACCGCAGGACTTTCCTGGGTCTCCAGTTTGCAGACAATGGGGCTGTTCACACTACACAATCATGTGAGTCAGTACCTTATAAATTAATCAATCCTTCCCTCTCCTCTTCACACACACACACACACACACACACACACACACACACAAATGTATATCCTATTGTTTCTGTTTCTCTGGAGAACTGTGACTAATACACCCATGCTACCTCGGGATAGATAGTTAATACACTTTAGGTGCTCCTACAAATTTGGAGACAAAAAAAATACTCTTAAAGATTTGTTAGTAACTTGGGTTCACAGTAACAGCAAAGATAAAATTAGAAGAAAGACATTGAATGGTAGAGGTTAAAAGCTATTAGAATTTTTTTTTCATGAATCAATTATTCACATTCTAGGAAATACATATATCTCAAAAATGTACATAAAAGCCAGGCACAGTGGTATGCACCTGTAGTCCCAGCTACTTGAGAGGCTGAAGCAGGATTGCTTGAGCTCAGAAATTTGAGTTCACCTTGAGCGACACAGTGAGACCTCCATCAAAAAAAAAAAGTACATAAAACAACAGTATGATCTTCAATATTTTTAAACTATAAATTATTACAAAAAGTAGCATGGTATAGTAGAAAGAGGACTAGGGGCATTGAAGGTATGAAGTTTAGACTTTCCTTCGTGTTCTATATATTTTTTCCTGAGACCTCAGCCTCAATTTTACCATCCTTCAAGCTAGAAGCTAATTACAGGTTATTGTAAGAATTAGAAGCAACACATAAATGCCATGAGAGTACCTGGCAAATTTAGTCAATCATCGGTAGTTTTTCTTTTAATTAAAAAAAAAAAAGGATAATATATCTTAACTGGGTTTATCTTAGAAATGTAAGATTAGATATCATCTGAAAATTAAAGTAATACACCATGTTAATAAAATAAAGGGGAAAAAAGTATTATCATCTCAATAGATGCAGAAAGAGCATCTGACAAAATTCAACAACCAATCATGATAAAACTGTAAAACAAACCAGAAACAGACGGGAATTTTCTCAACCTAATAAAGGGCATCTACAAATGTGCATTAATTTCCACATTGTACTGCGAGGCAATCTCAACAGATACAAAAGGGCATCTGTCAAATGTCAATATCCAATCATAACAAAACTGTAAAGCAAACTGTGGGTAAAATAAATTTTTTCAACCTAGCAAAGGGAATCTACAAATGTTCACCTTAATCTCTGATTCAACAGTGTACTCCAAGGGAAAAGAAGACAAAACTGTGAAGGATGAAGTAAAACTGTTTTCACATATGGTCATCTACAAAGAAAATCCTACCAACACATTTACAAGAATAAGTGACTTTAACAAGTTCTAACGAAACAAGGCAAATCTGTATAGCAGCAAGAATTAATCAGAAAATTAGAGAACAATTCTATTCGTAATGGGTAAAAACTTAGTAAAAGATGTGCAAAAAGACTACACTCTGAAAAGCTACAAAACATTGCTGAGAGAAATGAAAGACCAATCCCAACCAAAATCCCCAGCAGGTTTTTTTTTTTTTTTTTTTTTTTTTTTTTTTTTAAAGAAACTGGCATGCTGATTCTAAAACCTACATAAAAATGCGAAGGCCTTGTAATAGCAAAAACGTTTTTAAAAAGAAAAAGTCAGTGGTCTCCAACTATGTGATTTCATGACTTCTTATAGAGCTACATTAATCAAGACAGACATATAGCTCAATAGAACACAAGGGAAAGGCCAGAAACAGACCCAGACAATTGCTTTTCAACAAAGATACCAAGGTAATTCACTGTATTCAAATGGTAGTCTATTCAATAAATAGTATTGAAATAACTTAATGTTTTGGGCAGAGGGTGGGGGAAGAACATTGACCTCATATATTAAAAGTTAATTCAAATTGGATCACAAGAAAAAAAACTTCTAAAAGAAAACATAGGGAAGATTCTTCATGATCTTGGGGTTTGGCAAAGATTTCTGAGGAAATTGAATCACAGAAAACACTGATGAATTAAACATCAAAATTAACAACTTTCTAATCAAAAGACATAGTTAAGCAAGGAAAAAGGCAAAACACAGATGGGGAATAAACACTGGCAAAACATATAACCTGACAAAGGATTTATATCCATAATGTATAAAGAATGCTTATAACTCAAACAGAAGACATCACAATAAAATGAACAAAATGGACAAAAGATCTGACCAGACACTTAAAAAAAAACAAAAAAAACAAAAAAAAACAAAACATAGCCAACAAGCAAAAGAAAATATGAACATGACTGGTCATAAAGGAAATGCAAATTAAAATAGAAAAAAAAAAACACTACAACACCCACAAGAATACTTAAGTCTCACAAAAAATGAACTCAAAATGAATTACAGTTCTAAATACAAAATGTAAACCTATAAAATGTAAACTATAAAAATTCTAGAAAAAACACACAGGAGAAAATTTCTGTGACTTTATGTTACATAAGATTTCTTAGATACAATACCAAAAGCACAAGACAAAAAAAGACAAACTACACTTAAAGTTAGTATCGTCTGCTCATCAAAAGACACTGTTAAGAGAATAAGACAAGCCTCAGACTGAGAAAGTATTTGCAAATCATAATCTGATAAAGGACTTAGTTAGAGCCACAATATATTTTTTGAAAAACTCTTCAAATTCAGTAATACAGAACACATCAACAAAAATGGTGGAGCAAGGGGCTCTGCAGGTCTGTACCTCCCTAGAAACACAGAAAAACCTGGCAAAAAACTCACACTCAACAAGGTCTCAACAAATAGAGAATGTCAATAAAGCAGCAGAAATGATAAGGAAATAGAAATTCTGCAGCTGTAAAGTATAATAACTGAAATAATAAATTCATTACAGAGGTTTAACAGTACGTTTGAGCAGGCAGGAGAAAGAATCAGTGAACTTGAAGACAGGTTAGTTGAAATTATCCAGTCTGAAGAGCAGGAAGGAAAAAAAGGAAAAAGAAACAGAGCCCAAGAGACTATGAGATACTATCAAGCATACCAATATATGCTTAATAGAGAGTCCAAGAAGGACCACAGAAAGTGGAACAGAAAGAATGTTTGAAGAAATAATAGCCAAAACCTTCCCAAATTTCATGTAAGACTGAAATCTATACATGTAAGACTTCAATCTATACATTCTTTTAAGAAGCTCAAGATCTTTAATCAGGACAAATTCTAGGAGTTCCACATTGAGACACAGTATAGTCCAACTGACAAAAATAAAGACAAAGAATCTTGAAAGCAGCAAGAAAGAAGTGATTAACACATACAAAATATCCCCAATAAGATTAAGAGCCAATTTCTCATTAGAAACCATAGAGTTCCAGAAGACAGTGAGATGACATATTTAAAGTACTGAAAGACAGGAAAAAAACCCAAACCTGTCAGCAAAGAATCCTATCTGCAGCAAAACTATGTTTCAATAGTGAAGATCAGTACACATACTCACATGGGAGGCAGGCAAGTAAACAAATATTTCACCCACATGTGGTGTAGTCTTATAGAGGTGGTGATATTATAACGTAATTGTGAAAGATAAATATGCTGAGCAGACAACGCAGAAAAAGCATTCTAAGTAGAGTGTGTGCAAAGGCACAACAGCGTGTGAAAGCCTGGGATGTCTGGGGAATGTCAGGAATTTCTTCTGGAAGTTGCTCTTGCTGATTCTGCCATTTGGTTGGATTATATAAAACTCCTTGGATTGGATAATCAGACAGTAATATAATTCCCCCCTTCACCAGCTTGTCCTAACTCTGACCCAGTGGGCAGCTCTTATTCCAGTCCTAGCCCCTTCCACTGACCAAGTCAGGCTCTAAATAACCAGCCCAATCCAAACTACCCTTCTTAAAGCAGGTGGCATCTTTTTTACTACGGTTCAGGCAATAAACGCTATTCTGTCACAGCTGCCACATGACCAGGTCTTCTCCCGTCTAAAAAAATAAGGCCTTAGTTATATCTTAACAGGACAATGTATCTGCTACCTTATGTGACAGAGCAATTAAACTCTAAGATTCTAGACAGGACCCACGCAGAGGAACATGGTAGAAAGAACACCACACTTGAATCATACATTTTGTGTTTGAACTCCTGGCTCTGCCTTGTGTCCAATGGAGATGATAATACTTACCTATTAGGGTTCTTACACGCAAAGTAGAAGAAGTCATTTGACGGCGAGAAGGAAGGGTGAAAGGAACTCAGAAAGATCAGAAGTTTCTGAGATCAAGAAAGACCATAAAGTTTCTAGGTCCCTAACTGTTAATGGTGGTTATCCCTGGGAAGAGAGA
Organism: Macaca nemestrina; assembly: GCF_043159975.1. Lineage (NCBI taxonomy): Eukaryota > Metazoa > Chordata > Mammalia > Primates > Cercopithecidae > Macaca > Macaca nemestrina. The sequence continues at coordinate 77,616,904 of NC_092131.1, forward strand.
ATGGGTAGGGGCTTTTTCTTTTAATTTCTTATAAATTTTGGCATCGTTTGAATTTTTTTTACAATGAACAAAATTTTGTACTTAAAATTTATTTGGCACATATATTATACCTCAATAAAAAGTTTCTTAAAAGTTTACATTATATTCTTTGGAAAATCATCCAGGAGACAGATAAGGATGGCTGTTTCTCAGGTCTGGTAGACCTGGGGTCTAGGGTGAAAGGGAATCTTTTAGTAGATCTACTAGAGATGCTAATGGGACACCAGACAGTAACTCAAAGTCATATGAGGAAATAAAAACACCAGTAAAGGTAACTACAGAAGCAAATATATAAGCCAGTAGTATTACTGCACTTTTGGTAATTCTCTTTTTTCTATATGATTTAAAAGAAAAACACGTAAAATAAATATAAAGCAATGTTATTGGGCACATTATGTATAAATGTAAAATGAGCAAAAAATATAAAAATGTAATTTGACACAATAACATTTAGGAAGAAGGATGAGATAAACAGAAGTGTAATTTTTGTATACTATGAAAGCTAAGTGGGTACCAATTCAAACTAGGTTGTTATAAGCTTAAGATATTAATTGTAATCCCCAAGATAGCCACTAAGAATATAACTAAAAAATACGTGCAGAAAAGGTAATGAGAAGGGAATCAAAATGGTACACTACACAAATCAAGTAAACAAAAGGCAGTAATGAAAGACATGAAGAACAGAAAAGATATGACATATAGAAAACAAATACTAAAATGGCAGAAATCCTTCCTTAACAGTAATTAAATGTAAATGAATTACACTCTTCAATTAAAAGGCAAAGGCTGACAGAATGAATTTTTTAAAAATCCATACATACACTATCTACTAGAGTCAAGCTATAGATCACAAAACACAAATAGATGGAAAGTAAAAGGACAGAATAAGATACTTCGTACAAACAGTAATCAAAAGTAAGCTTGGGTGTTTATACTAATATCAGACAAAATAGGTTTTAAGTTGAAGATTGTTAAAGGACTCAAAGGACAATAAAGACTGACTAAAAAGCTCAATCCATCAAGACATGACAATTATAGAAGACATGACATCAAGAAGACATGACAATTATAAACACAAACCCACCTAATAAGAGCCCCAAAATATATGAGGCAAAATTTGACAGAAATGAAAGGAGAAATAGTTTAGACTTAACAGACATATACACCCTACAACAACAGAATGAAACATTCTTCTCAAATGCACGTGGAACAATATCCGTGGACAGATCATATGTTAGACCACAAAATAATACATTTTACAAGACTGAAATCACACCAAATATCTTCTCCAATGACTACAGAATGAAACCAGAAATCAGTAAGAAAAGGAAAACTGGAAAATTGAGAAACATATGCAGATTAAATAACACAACTTTAAATAGACAAAAGGTCAAAAAAGAAATCACAAGGGAAATTAGAAAATACTTAGAGATAAATAAAATCAAGCCCCCAAAACAGTATCTCAACTTTATGCCCAAAGAAACTAGAAAAAGACCAAACTAAACCCAAAGCTAGCAGAAAGAAGGAAATAATTTAGAGTCCAAATAATGTAATAAAAAATTTTTAAATTGAGAATCAATGAAATAAAAATTGCTTGAAAAGATCGACAAAATTGAAAATGGTTAGATGATCCAGAGAAAAAAGAAGACTCAAATTACTAAATCAGAAGAAATCAAAGTGGGACACTGCTACAGACCTAATAGAAATAAAAAGAATTAAATGGGACTATTATGAACAATTGTACTCTAAGAAGTTAGTTAACAAATTAAAACAATAGGTTAAATAAACAAAAGTGACAAGAAGAAATAGAAAATTTCAACAAATCTACAAACGAGGGATTGAATCACTAATGAAAAATCTCCCAACAAATAAAAGTCCTAGCCCAGATGGGTTCACTGGTGAACCTTATTAAATATTTTTTTTTGTATCCCCCCCCGAGATGGAGTCTCACTCTGTCGCCCAGGCTGGAGTGCAGTGGCGCTATCTCGACTCACTGCAACCTTCGCATCCCAGGTTAAAGCAATTCTCCTGCCTCAGTCTCCTGAGTAGCTGAAACCCTACTAAACCTTTAAAGAAAAATTGGCACCCATTCTTTCTCAAACCCCTCCAAAAGATATGAGGACACTTCCCAACTCATTTTATGAAGCCACCAATACCCTGATACCAAAGCCAGAAAAAGACATCACAGAAAAGAAAACTACAAGCCAGTATCTGTTATGAACATAGATGCATATATCCTTAACAAACTGCCAGCAAACTGAATTCTGATAAAGAAAATTTTGTACCACAACCAAGTGGGATTTATCCCAGAAATGCAAAGGTGGTTCAACATATGGAAATCAATCAATATAATATAGCATTTTAATTGAGAAAAAGGAAAAGGTCACATGCTCATCTCAATAGATGCAGAAAAACATCTGACAAAATACAATACTCAATGATAAATACACTCAAACATTTAGGAATATAAGGGAACTTCCTCAGCATCTATGGAAAAACCTGTAATTAACAAAATTATTGGTGAAAGACCGCACACTTTCCACCTAAGATCTGTAACAAAACAAAGACACACACTTCCACCACTTCTACTCAACACTGAACCAGAAGGTCTATTCAGAATACTAAAGCAAGAAAGCAAGAAGTAACTCTATTCAAAGAAAGCATGATCTTATATGTAGAATTTCCTAGAGAATTCATGAAAAACTGTTAGAGCTACTAAACGAATTCAGCTAAGTTACAGGATGCAAGATCAACACGCAAATATCAGTTGTATTTCTATACAACAATGAACGATTCAAAAAGGAAATTAAGTAAACAAATCCAGTTACAATAGCATAAAAATTACTTAGTAATAAATTTAACGATGGTGGTGCAACATTTGTGCACTGAAAACTACAAAACAGTGCTGAAAGAAATTAAAGAACCCTAAATAAATGAAAAGACATTTTGCATCCATGGGTTGAAAAACTGTGTCACTAAGATGGTTATACTCCCCAAAGCAATTTATAGATTTAAAACAATTCCTGTCAAAATCCCAATGACCTTCTTTGCAGGAATGGAAAAGTTAAGCCTAAACTGCAAGGAATCCTGAATAGTCAAAATGATCCCCAAAAAGAAAAAGCTGGAGGATTCAAATTTTCCAATTCCAAACTTACTACAAATCCACAGTAATCAAGACAATGTGGTACTGGCACAAGGACAGACATACACATCAATGGAAAAGAAGAAAGAGTAAATAAATAAACTCACATTCTCTATAGTAAACTGATTTTCAATAAGGGTGCCAAGACCACTAAATGGGAAGAAAACAGTCTCTTCAACAAATGGTCCTGGGACGACCAGATAACCATGTAAAAAGGAATTAAGTTGGCCAGGCGCGGTGGCTCACACCTGTAATCCCAGCACTTTGGGAGGCCGAGGCAGGCAGATCACGAGCTCAGGAGATCGAGACCATCCTGGCTAACATGGTGAAACCCAGTCTCTACTAAAAATACAAAAAAACTAGCCGGGTGTGGTGGTGGGTGCCTATAGTCCCAGCTACTTGTGAGGCTGAGGCAGGAGAATGGCATGAACCCAGGAGGCGGAGCTTGCAGTGAGCTGAGATTGCGCCACTGCACTTCAGCCTGGGCAACAGAGCGAGACTCCATCTCAAAGAAAAAAAAAAAAAAAAAAGGAATGAGGTTGAACCCCTACCTCACACGCATTAAAAAAATCAACTCGAAATGGATCAAGACCTAAATGTAAAAGACGGAACTATAAATCTCTTAAATGAAAATCTAGCGGTAAATTTTCATGACCTTGTATTTGGCAATGGTTTCTGAGATATGACGCCAAAAGCATAAGAACAAGAAAACAATAAATTGAACTTTACCAAAATATAAAACTTATGCATCTAATGACAATCTACAAAATGGGAAAAAATATTCAGAAATCATATAACCTGATAAGGGTCTAGTACCTAGAATACATTAGAAACTCTTACAATGCGACAATAAAAAGACAAGTAATCCAACTTAAAAATGAACAAAATATCTGAATAGACATTTCTCCAAAGAAAATATTCAAATGGCCAACAAGCACATGAAAAAAAGCTCATTATATTAGTGATAGGTAAATCAAAGCCACAATGAGATACCACTCCGTGTCCACTACGGTACTATAATAATTATTTTTACAAACTAAAATAGTAAGTGTTAACGATGATACGGAGAAATTAGAACCCTTACATATTGCTAGTGGGAAAGTGAAATGATGCAGCAAGGACGGAAAACAGTTTGGCAATTCCACAACACATTAAACAAGACTACCATATCACCCAGCAATTCCACCAGGTATATAACCAAAAGAATTGAAATGTTTCAATTCAAACAAAAACTTGCATACATATATTCATAGCAGCACTATTCACAAAAGATATCACAAAGGTCAATACTTTATTTGTGACAACTAAAAACTGTAACAATGGTATATGGATAAAACAAACTGTGGTATATTCATACAAGAGAATACATTTACTAAAACTCATTGCACTATACCCCTAAAATGGATGACTTTTATTGCATACAAATTGTATACCAGATACTTGTTTAAAAGTTAACAATTTTTATTTAAAACAAAAAGATAAGTGTAAGATAAAAAGCAGTGGCTGGGCACAGTGGCTCACGCCTGTAATCCCAGCACTTTCGGAGGCCTAGGCAGGCAGATCACTTGAGGTCAGGAATTTGAGACCAGCCTGACCAACATGGCGAAACCCTGTCTCTACTAAAATCACAAAAATTAGCTGGGCGTGGCGGCGGCTGCCTGTAACCCAGCTAATCGGGAGGGTGAGACAGGAGAATCACTGAAACTGGGGAGGCGGAGGTTGCAGTGAGTCAAGATCGCACCACTGCATTCCAGCCTGGGCAACACAGTGAGACTCCATATCACTCACACACACACACACACATACACACACACACAAGCAACAAAGTTACAAGTTTACATTAAGTTATAAATATACAATTAGTCCTCAGGAAACAGGAGTCATCCTCCCCCACCCTGCCACCCATTGGCTCCATATGTCCATTTTCATGTTTCTTCATGATTCCACTGTCATAGCAACACATAAGACCTTTCCAGCTTGGCTTCCAATAGTCTTGTGATATCCTAACTCCAAAATTAAGATATCACATGAATGGTCTAGCCTGCATCAGATAGGCAGCTCCGATATAAATACTTGTACCACTTTTGTTGGGGGAAGTGGTATGGGATGGGCTTTATGTTCCTTAGACCAACCCTACCCACTGGTTGTGAGAATGATGTCCCTACATTGTTGGACAGGTTTTTAAAGAAAAGCTACGGGCAAGGAGATTAGGTAACTGTCTTAACTGTTCAAGCTGAAAAGGAAAAGTTTTCTGTTTTTTAATTCCTAACATTTTGAATTAAGATACTTCTTATTACACCTAACATATACCACTCTTATAATTTAAAAAAAAAAAAAAACAAAACTGTACCAAGAGGAAGTTAAATATCTTAAAAATCATTTTAAAAGTTATTAAATCTTTTGGTGCCTCAGTTTCTTCATCTTAATATAGAGATAATAAAATGGTTGTGCGGATTAAGTGAGAAAATATGTATAAAGCATGAATTAAATTCATGAATATTAACAAACATTGCTCCTGATTTTTTCCCACTTGAAATGTCTTCTGAGCCTATAATTTCAATGCTTATTTTTCCATATTAAGTTTATAAACCATATGCTATCACTAAAATCTCTACTAAACTACAAAGAATTATATGCTATAATCTCAGAAAAAAGCCAAGCCTTCAAAAAAAAAGCAACAACTTTTTTCAGTCATTAACGCAAGACAAAATGTGTTAAATTGTTAAAATAATAAGTACTCACTAACATACACAGTTCTACAGTATCATGACACTCACTGTTCTGCACTGTGCACTGTAGACATAAAAATTAAAAGGACAAGGGCAGTCTTGCACTATATATTTATAAGCAAATTGCACCGAGGAAGAAGCATGGCCTGGAGAAGTCTTTAAACCCATTTGAGTAAAATCTTATGGGGAAATAAAAAGGCTAATGGCTAAATATGTATAAAAAGGCCAGTGGCTAAATATGTATAAATATGTAGTAAGAGATAGATTTGGAGGATTCTAGTAGCATTGGTGGAACATCAGCAGGTTGGAAGAGAGTGGCGTAATATTATGAAGATGGTCCTCGGGAAGAGATGTTGGTACCAGACTCTGAAGGGCTCTGTAAATAAAAAGGAAAGCTAAGAAATTTGAATTATATATGGTAGACAATGGGAAGCCATCAGAGATTTTTATGGAGCAACATCTGGAAGGAGACTGAAGAGAGGCAAGAAATACTACTTTTTAAAAAAAGCATAAACTTTTGAGTTAAATCTAATTTCCGACTTCAGTTCCAATGTGTTATTAGTTGTGTGAGAACAAATTACTGAGCCACTCTTAGCCTGTTTTCTTATTTAAAGATAATAACTACCTCAGCAATATTGTAAAGATTAATGAATGTATGTGATGCAGTTTTTACAGTTTAGTAACTCAATGTAATTGGAGACTTATGTATCATTTGCTATGTGGCACACACTATTCTAAGGTCTTTGTATATATTAACTCATTCAACCCTCACAATAAATCTACAAAGTAGGTAACCTCATTATATGGTAAAGGGAAATGAAGCACAGAGAGGTTAAACAGCTTGCTCAGGGTCACCTAGCTATCAAGTGGTGGAGATGGGCTTCAAACCAAGGCAATCTGGCCCCAGTTCCAGGTCTTTAATCAACACATTATAATGCCTCTCTAGGACAGATCAAATCAGTGTTTTTAAAACTCACAGAATTTTCTAACCTTTCAGTTAAACATGCAGACTCTTCAAGGTCATCCTCCAGATCTACTGATTCGGAATCTGACGTCTGGAGTGCAGGAATCAGTATTGAACAAATCCTTCAAGGTAATGTATACAATAAATTCTGAAACTCACTGATTCAAGAAAGAGCAAAAATTCAATGAAAATAATACAGGTAGAAAAAAAGGAAAGAGATTAGGATATAGCGATCCATTTTTAAAAATTACCATTTGTTGACAGCACATATGAATTGAGCAGAAAGGCTAAGAGAAATATAGCCAATGTCTTTGTTACAAAGACCATATGAAAAATGCTCATATTTTAACTATCCTAAACACCGAGTATTTACATCTATTCTTCCTGGCTAACACTTAAAACAAAAGTTCAATAGCAGGAAGAATGGGTGTGCTGGAATAGCCAGCATGGGAGGAAGGAATGTCTTTATTCTGATTATTATGAAGTCCTACTTTTAAAAAGATATTTATACATTTACATGGTACAATATCATGGTGTTAAAATCTTAAAAGGAACTTAAAATATCTTTTAGTATTAAGCTACACAAAACTGACGATTTTTAATAAAGATCTAAAACTTGTACACATTTAAAGTTCCCATTTATAGTTTACACTTATGGCACACTTTTAAACCATTCCAGAAGGCATGACTTTACTACTGGGTTAGACAGAGTTCCATATTTCAGATAGTTCATTATTAAAAATAAAAAAGCCCAAAATAATAAAACCCAAAGAAAACAGATGCTCAAAGCATTAGTGGATTACTTCCAAAAAGACTCCATAATAACCCAGTTGGCCAATGAATGAGGGAGGCGAAAAGGCAGGGCGGTGGAACTAAACCTTATCCCTATTGTTTGCAAACTAAGACCCTAGAGAATCACCACCGCTGTTACTATAGCCGGTTTAAATGAGCAAGAGTCTCGGATTTTTGCGGTACATGAAAAATGTCAACCGTGAAAGAAAAATATCCGGGTTTTAAATACAAAGGATACTCGAATTTCAGTTTAAATGCCACCCAGGCATTTCAAAGACTGTCACTTCCCTGCAGTCCAGAGTTAATCAAGGTTGTCCGGGTATCTCTCTTAGTAGGAACTCGGAGCCACGTAGAGCATCTTTTCATTCTAAACCTGCCCCAATCTTCCATCTTTCATAAAAAGAGATTTGTTTAAACGTGGCAACGCTTTCACAATGAGATTTAACGACTGTTGAAGCTTCAGCATTCAAGTCGAATTGGTGGATATAATAAACTACGGGTTAAAAAAAAAGCCACGGAGGATGCGTATAAACAAGGTTTACTCTTGGGGGACCGGCAGGGCCTCCGAATCCTCAACACTGAGGGCTGGCTGGTGTGCGCAACAGTCGAGAGCGCTGATCGGCAAACGCCCCCAGTGCCCCGAATTCCCAAAGTCTCCAGGCCCGGACCCAGCACCAGACGTCCCCAAAACCACTGCGAGGCCCCTGCTGCGCCGTCCGGCCTCCTGACACCCTCTCCCACCCCACGGTCCCGCTTCTCACTCTGGAACGCTCTGCGTCTTCCCGTTCCCCATTTACTCACCAAGGCGAGCTGGACAGAAGTTCCAGAGCGTCAGTGCCACTTTTCCCGGCCCGCTCTGCGTGACCGCACGCCGATCGCGAGCAGCCACATTCAACGGCCCACAGGATTCAAATTCGCCCACTTCCGCTCGCAAACCCGGAAAGAGCGGTCAGCCCCGCCCCCGGGGGCGGAACCCTAGGAGGTGCTAGTTGTGGGGAAGGGCCTTTGCGCTCACGTCCTGCTGCCCGGTGGTAACCTGGCTGTGTCGCCTTGGCTTGTTTGTTTTGTCTGATCTCTCTCCCTGTTTAGGAGCTCAGAAAAACGCCGGGCGCGGGGTCGTTGTTTCCGCCTATTTGCTCTTGAGGGAATTCTCTTGTTTCCGAAGTGGACAGAGATGTGCTGAAGTTTCGTCACCTTCGAGGAATGGGGCTAAGGAAACCACGAACCGAGCCGGAAGGGTTTTATCTTTCCCTTCATCCTCGAGGAAACAGAAGCAGCAGCAAGAAGGAAAACAAACCAACCCTCCAAATACTTAGTGCAGCCTTTCCTGGGCCTCCTCAGTCCTATCCCGGCACAGTCAGGGCTTTTAATTTCTTTCTGTCCCGGGTTTGGGGAAAACAAAAAGCCAAGTTCACCCGTATTCAGCCAAAAGTTCAAAATAAATGGTCTGACCAGTTCCTGGTCTCAAATAAACTATTTGATGGTAAGTGTTAGAAGGCAATAAATTTTATTTCCCCCCTCTGATAAGGGCTCACTTGACGAGATTATTAAGTATTGTCCCGTGAGATTATTGAAACTACAGTATCTTTTCCTTTATCGAGGACAACAGTGTATCTTTCATCCAAAACCTCTTAAGCTTCTGAAGAGACGTCTATCTGGGAGCTTGCAGAAACTAAAGGAAAGACTGGAAATGCACTAAATAACTCTGACCTTTATGGCTGCGATTGATGTTGGCACCAGATCATCCTCACATCTAATAGCATTGAATTACCTAAACGGATCAGTACAAACCAAACCATGACAGCATACCTTTAGCCTTTGTCAAAAAATATAGTTTGAAAGGTTTACTAGATTTCTGGGAACCTGCACAGGGGGTGTGGAAACCGTTAACTGATGTACTGTTTTTAACAGTGGAAGATAGAAAAGAACCTGTGTCTACAAATAAGGGGTTAAATACATGTAAGTTTTGATACTTTAGCATCTAATATACTGACACTGTGGGCACTAAAAGTAATGAAGTAGATCAGCAGGTACTGAAATGAAATATTGAAAAAAGTTTAAGAAGGACTGTAGTATCCTTTGAAAGTATATGTGTGTATATGGTGTACAAAGTTTGGGGATGGATTCATAAGCTGTAAACATCTCTGGGAACGGGACTGGTAAATAGGAGTAGGAAGAGATGGAGAACTTTTACCTTTCACTTTATCACCAGTTGTATTTTTAAGATAATAAGTTTTTTTTTTTAATTTCACAATTTTGTTCTTTAAGGAAGATTGTTAGAAACTGAATATATTCTAGTTACAAAATCAGGTTTAATAAGCGTATAAATTTCTAATGTTTAGATAGTCTATGTCCATTCATTCATTCAGCAGTTCTTTCTACACTTACATATAATGACTTGACCACACATTTTGTCATTCATGATATATTGTATTATTTTATGTTCCACATATCTAATATGACCCCGTTAAATATATTGCTCCTTGAAGTTTCTTGAAGGCAGAAACTATGTCATATATTTTCCTAGGTCTTTCATAATTCTTGGCACCTTCCCACCATTAAGTCTTATCCTTCACAGGAATTAAATTCTCAAGTTGACCTGTACACAAAAGTTAAAAATGCCCTGGAAAAGTCACCCAAAAGATTATACATATATCTGATTTTCTTTATACAACTCCATGGGCAAGGTCTTTTATATATATATATATAATTAGTTTGTCGCCTGAGTTCTCCTTGGTCAGTCCTTCTCTACAACCCTTAATGAATTCTTCAATTTCTTCCACTAAAATGTTGTCAAAGTCATTATCACCCCGCAGCCTGGCTATCACTTGGAATAATGAGATTCAGTTCTCATCAGTGGTGGAGAGCCCTGTAAAGTCATTCACATTTTTTCCCCATAAGATTAGCCAGGCTTAATTGTATTAATTGTCTAGGGCTAGTGTTCACTCAGTGGCCTATCTGGTTATTTGTACTATTTAAAATGTTGTTCTTTCTTTCACCCAGAGTGAGTATAGGTGATTTTGAATACAAACAATATTCAAGTAATGTTACAGCATTTCGTGAAAAAAAAAGATCTTCAATAAACACCCATTGACTAAATGAAAGAGCCTGAGTAAATACAACTTACGGACTTTTGAAAGAAAATATTCATTGCAGGATATACTTAAATCTAACAAACCTGGCCATCAGACCAGGCATTCTGTGAGCTTATAAACATTTTAAATTAAGTGAAATTAACATAAGTATTCCACTTAATACATGCTGCAAAAAATGAAGAATAAAACTAGGAATTTTATTCAGTCTCTGATAATCCCTCAGTAATGTGAACTAGGTGAGAACTGAATTTTTAGAAAATTTGAGTCATAGCTAATGTAACCTTCTCTCTTTCCTGCTTTCCTCTTCATATTCAATCCATATACAGCAGAAAACAAGACAAAAACAATTCTGGGACCAAGGGTCATCAATTTTACATGGAAGAAACAAACTGCTTTGGCAGAAGAGTTCCTATAATCTATGCTGAAAGATTTTTACCGCAACCACATGAGGAACAAAAATGATAAAATGTGTAGAAATTTAAAGAAAATTCACAAAACTAAATTGGAATTCGATTTAATTTAAAATAATTTTAAAATTTTAAATATAGTTTTAAAAAATTTTATTTAAGAAAGATATAGAACCTGCTACTTTATAATTTGAGAACATAAGTGATTTCAATGTTCATATAGGAAAATTAATATATAAGAATTGTTAAGACATATTAGAAAAAGAAAACAGAGGTTGGGAGTAGACAATTTGTCTTACTAGATAGTAAAAACTTACCACAAAGTTGCTACAAAGAGTAGCCAAAAAAAAAAAAAAGACAAAAAATATAGTATTAGCACAAAAAAGAAAAATACTTAGAGAACCCAGAAAAATGAAACTATATAGAGAATATTAATATATTATAAAGGTGATATTTCCATTTCAGGAAAAGGATGGATTCATTCATAAATTAACAAGAACTGGAAATAACTGGCTAGCTATATGGAAGATATTAAGTTAGGCCTGTACCTTTTATCACATACAAAATAAATTCTGGAAGGATTAAAGATTGAAATTTAAAAAAATAAAACAAAAGTATATTGGGGAGAAGTTTAGAATGGTAACTGTGACTTTAGGGCAGAAGGGACTTCTTAAACAAGGCAGGGCCAGGTGCAGTAGCTCTTGCCTGTAATCCTAGCACTTTGAGAAGCCAAGGCAGGAAGATCACTTCAAGCCAAGAATTTGAGACTAGCCTGGGCAACATGGCGAGACCCGTGGCTCTACGAGAAACAATTTTTTTAAAAATGTATCTGGGTGTGGTGGTGTGCACCTGTAGTCCCAGCTACAGAGGTGGGAGGATCCCTTGAGCCCAAGAGTTGGAGGTTGCAGTGAGCTATGCACCACTACACTCCAGCCTGGGTGAGAGAGCAAGACAGGAATCCTAGAAGCTGTAAAATAAAAGATGAGTATGTTTGATTATGTTAAAGTTTAAAATATTTAAACAGCAAAAATCACCATGACACATTGAAAGATAAATGAGAGACAGTGATGAAATATTTATAAAATATAGGACACTAGGTTAACAATTCTAATGTAAAAACTTTTATAATTTCTTTTCAAAAAGCAATAAAAATGGGCAGAAGAAATGAACAAGTAATTCACTGAAAAGGAAATGAAAGAGGACAAGACACAAAAAATCCTCAACTGTACTACCTCACTTTTGGGAATACAAATCAACCAACCAAATACCAACTTTATTGGATTAGCAAAAATTAAAACAATTCACAATATCCCACAATGGAAGGGTGTGGTGGTAAAATGTACACCTCTTTTTTTTTTTTTTTTTTTGAGACGGAGTCTTGTTCTGTCGCCCAGGCTGGAGTACAGTGGTGCAATCTTGACTCACTGCAACCTCCACCTCCCAGGTTTAAGCAATTCTCCTGCCTCAGCATCCTGAGTAGCTGAGATTATAGGCATGCGCCACCACGCCCGGCTAATTTTTGTATTTTTTTAGTAGAGATGGGGTTTCACCATGTTGGTCAGGCTGATCTTGAACTCCTGACCTTGTGATCTGCCCACCTTGGCCTCCCAAAGTGCTGGGATTACAGGCGTGAGTCACTGCGCCCGGCCAAATGTACACTCTTATCTACAGGAGCATACATTGCTACAATTCTTGGAGAGTAACTCGGGCTTTTCTCAACTTTGGGATTCTCCTATAGAAATAAGCATGCTAGTGCTTTTTGAAGCACTACTTATAGTGACTGCTAACTGGAAACCACTGTCAAGTGGAAGATAATTGAATGAGTCAGGGTACATCCATCCTGTTAGGAGGCTATCCAAAGTTGTGTTGCTTTGCCCCCTAAACCACTGCCTCCAAAGTTAGGACTATTGAACCCCCAAAGACATGCAAATAAGAAGAAGGTATGGTATTCTTTAGAGAAATAACAATGCTCTCTTACACTGTAATGCTGATAAACCTGGCACTCATTCTTAAATTAGCACCCACTAGAATTAGTATACACTTTTGGACTAAACTGTCCTTTACAGGAACTCATTCCTCCCCTGTGTTAGCCATATTGAACTTCTGGTAACCCTTCCTGCCTTTCAAATGAGTCAGTTTTTTTTTTTTTTTTTGGTTTTTTTTTTTTTACTCTCAGCCCCTACCTACATTTGAAGCAAATACTTGACTCATACTTAAGGCAGATCCATCCCTGAATGTCTGTTCACTTTTCTTTTATCTTCCACCTTGAGGATGAATTTCTAGCTTTTTCTCTAGCCTCTCTCCTCAGCAATACCTATTAATATTCTGCCTGTTATCTGATAACACCTCACTTATCTGTTGCTTGATTAGAGACCATTCCTGAGATCTTAGAATGAAAGTTTTTAATTAAATTTTCTGCTACTCAGAACCCTAATAGAGTCATACTATAAGAAGTATACTTTGAGGCCGGGTGCAGTGGCTCACACCTGCATTTTATGTGGCTCACATAAAATATGTCACAATCAGTTCCTCCTCAGAATACAGGCCACTGTAGCACTCTATTCCCAAACTTCTACTTCACTAATGTCTAACAAAAATGTAAAAGCATGAAATAGAGGTAATTCTCTTCTCCCCAATTGACTTTATATCTTAATCGTTCCTACTCTACTCATGATCTTGTTACTGCTGCCGTATTTACCTCGGGTTTGTTTTTTACTTCCTCCTTTAGTGGTCTTTTTTTCTTCTTCCCCTCTCTGTGCTCACTGTCCTTATCTGTTACTTAGGCTTCCTCTATGATTCTCAGCAATATTTGAATACTTTGGAATACACTTAGTATTTCTTTTTTTTTTTTTTTTTTTTTTTTTTTTTTTTTTTTTTGAGACGGAGTCTCACGCTGTTGCCCAGGCTGGAGTGCAGTGGCGCGATCTCGGCTCACTGCAAGCTCCGCCTCCTGGGTTCACGCCATTCTCCTGCCTCAGCCTCCTGAGTAGCTGGGACTACAGGCGCCCGCCACCGCGCCCGGCTAATTTTTTGTATTTTTAGTAGAGACGGGGTTTCACTGTGGTCTCGATCTCCTGACCTTGTGATCCGCCCACCTCGGCCTCCCAAAGTGCTGGGATTACAGGCTTGAGCCACCGCGCCCGGCCAGTATTTCTAATTATGGCATTAATGCTGCAAAATTTTCATCCTATGATTCCAAAATAAATTAGCCTATATTATAATAATTATTATTAATTGTTGAGACAGGATCTTGTTCTGTCACTCAGGTTGGAAGTGCAGGGATATGACCATGGCTCACTGCAGTCTCAACTGCCTGGGCTCAAGTGATCCTCTCATTTCAGCCATTCAAGTAGCTGGGGCCACAGGCATGCACTGCTATGCCCAGCTGATTTTTTGTTTGTTTGTTTTTTAATTTTTGTGAAGATGGGGGGGTCTCGTATTTTGCTCAGGCTGGTCTTGAACTCCTGGGTTCAAGTGATCCTCCTGCCTTGGGCTTCAAAAGTGCTGAGATTACAGGTGTGAACCACCACCCCCAGCCATAGCTCATATTACTGTTCACTTCTTGTGTAGAAATCATAATGATAATATCATATGAAATAAGTACATGACCATTATTAGTGTACGACCCCATGATTAAAATAATTTGCCAAGCTTCTGCTATGCTGTCAGCAATGCTAATATGTTTCTGAATGGAGTTGTATTCATTTTATCAAGCATAAAGGGCTTGCTGCCTGATGCACTAAAAGCCAATATAATATGACACTGGGCTTTTGAGAAAAGAAAAGCTTTTTGTTATATGTCAACTCACAAGAAGACAGGAGTCCAGCTCAAAGCTGTCTCTCTGTGTTGGCTTTACTTCTGTTAGAAAAGGTTTAGGGGGTGATTCTGAGACTAGTAGGTGATTGGTGGAAGAAAAGGGGAGGTCTGGAAAGTCCTCAGGCATGCCTCCTAATGCGTCACAGGTGCAAATTTAGCGGGGAGTTAATATGAAATGTGGTAGAAATTCAGGCTGTGACATCAACAAACTTGCTCTGCGCAAACTCCAGTTGGCCACATTGTTTCCAATAGTTTCATTCATTGTTTCATCCAGGTTTTTTAAATCCCTCAAGGAGAGGGAGTTTCAGCTTTTAGGCAGGTTGTTTCTTTTTGTTATTAACTATCCTTCAAAATTCAAGAATGTCTGTTAGTTACTGGTTTCTTTAATTCTTTGGAGCACAGTTTCATTCATGTGTTTACTAATATGTTTCTTACATTTATTTGCCTGACCAGTCTTTTTATATCACTTTGTGAACTTGAATTAAAATACGTTTTTGGAAAAGTAGGTTGTCTGCTGTCAAACAGAAGTCTTTTCCTCGTTGTCTATTTACTTGAATCTTTTGATCTAAAATGTTCATCTAACTGTTCTTCAGTGTCTTGTAAGTTAAACACACCTCCTCCTGGCAGCAGGGAACAGCATCCAAAACAGCCAATTTCAGGTCTTTTGTTTCAGGGTTGTTTGGATAATAAGTAGCTATATAGTAACCACGTGATTTGGAATGACATCATGCCTGCTGGGTTAACTGTATGGATTTTACAAAGGACTCAAAGTTTGCTTGTAGCCAATATGAGACATGTGTTTTAATATAGGTCAAAGATTTGGTATGTTTATGTTAACATTATTCCTCTCTAAGTTGGTGTTTCAAACAAATGATTGCCTGGATTGCTTTTTAAAATTGCTGTCTTTTGGCCTGAAGTGTTTACATAGAAATCAGAGCCTCTTTACAGTTAAGAGTAACTCCAAATGCAGGAACACACATTGGTAATGCCACCCAGAATAAATCAAGTAATGAACAACATGCTTGAACTGAATCTTTAACATTCTTGGATACAATTGCTGGCAATCAAAACTGTTTTCAGTTTATTTTGTGTACTTTGATTTTTTAATCCCTCCCAGAATACTCACGGAAAATGACTCCGCAACTGAATTGATAAAGTGACTCAGTTACAATAAGCCCAATTCTTACCTGAGTGTTTTGTTGGGGGTGAAAGAAAACTTCAAATTCTCACGAAGCTCTAGGGCACAGAATCATCACTTAGGAAGCAGGCACTTGCTCAAAGTTTAGCTTCAACCCCTAGGGCCATTCATTAAGAAACAGTTTTCAAGGATAGTAAGTAGTGCAATGTTAAGAGGCGAACTTGAAAGCAAAACAGGCTGAGGTTTAAATGCTAGCTCTTTTACTTATAAGCTGAGTATGAAGCACCCAATCCTTTGAGCTTCACTACACATTTATAAGATGTAAACTATAATAACTACCTGACAGGTTTCTTGTGAACTCTAAGTGAGAGGACATTTAATGGTAATTATAATTAGGCAAATGGGTAAGACAGTTAACATCCCCTTCCTTCTCCTTTCAGTGGCATCTGGCATTCCATGCCCAGTATCCTTAGGCTTGTGAGCCACTGAAAATCACAAAGGAACTCTCCTCCCAGATGGATCTTAGCCTCATATTCCTTTTTTCTGCCCTTCAGAACATATGATACATTCCTCAGTGACCTGCTGTCTACATTCCACCTTGGTAGTGATTTCAGTAAATCCATGTTTACAGAAAGAGATAATGAACTAGCTCTAATAGGTCATATTTGTAGCTGAAATAGTGAGAATTTCAGGGCAGTTTGATGTAATGTTTGCTATTTAACCCCTGTACGATTTTTAAAATTGTTTGGGTTTGCAAGTCTAGTATCTCCAAGGTGACTCACATCTTAGGTATTGTACAGTAACATATATTAAACTTTAGCCTTCCAACAGTGGTCATAATGGGGCAATGAGTCTTCCTGTAGGTGAGGTTAACTAATAAAAGATATATGATTGGAAAAAAATAAAGGGAACTAACATTTGTTTAATACTTTCTACATTCAAAACACACACTGTGGTAAAACTAAATGTTGATTTACTTAATCTTGACAAAGTAGGTGATGAAACTAGGGCTTAATGAGATTAAATAATTTGTCCAAGGCCACAGTAGGCAGAACTGGTATTTTAACTATAGCTTGTTTGGTTGGACACAAAGCTTGTTCTTTTTCCATTACAATATTTCAGTTCACACACCCCGGAAGAGATAAGAGCAGTGATAAGAAACCTAATATTAATAGAAAACAATTAACTAATAGCAAAGTTTGTTGGGTTTTTTTGTGAGAAATTTGCTTGTTTATCTATAGAACTGTAGGATGTTAGTTTGATAAAGAACCTCAGTTATCATCTAGTTTTAGGTAGAGGCTTTGTTAATATTAGCACAGCGATGACTTTTTAGTACTAGACTGAAGGATGAATTAGAGCAACAATTTTCAAAATGTGGTTCATGAGGTCAAACTATTTTCAAAATAATACTAAGACCATTTGCTTTTTCACTTGTATTCTTTCACAAGTGTACAATAGAGTTTTCTAGAGGCTGCATGGGGTGTGATATTGCAACAGACTGAATGCAGAAACTGATATGAAAATCCAGTGATTTTCTTTTTTTTTTTTCCTTTTTCTTCTTTTTTTTTTTTTGAGACGGAGTCTCGCTCTGCTACCCAGGCTGGAGTGCAGCGGTGTGATCTCAGCTCACTGCAACCTCCACCTCCCGGGTTTGAGTGATTCTCCTGCCTCAGCCTCCCTAGTAGCTGGGACTACAGGCACCCATCACCATACCTGGCTAATTTTTTGTATTTTTAGTAGAGACGGGGTTTCACCGTGTTAGCCAGGATGGTCTCGATCTCCTCACCTTGTGATCTGCCTACCTTGGCCTCTCAAAGTGCTGGGATTACAGGCGTGAGCCACCGTGCCCAGTCAATCCAGTGATTTTATATTAAATTATCCATCAGAGAGATTTATATAAAGGTAAAACAATGCCATTCTTCTCACTAAATTATTTTTGTTTTAGAAAACACAAATATTTATGTTAGCATGTAGTTTCATAATGTTATTTTAAATAACAATCCCACCATTCAGCCCAGTGGTGGGCAGCTGTGAATATGTTTCTGGAACAGCTTGCACACAGCTTGCAGGAACCAGAACAGGAACCAGAACAGCCAAAAAGGACCATGTCCTGCAAATATTGGGGATCTGTGCTGTGATCCTTGGTTGCTGCATCTGATCACAGAGGTATAGGAAAAGAGGTGGTGGTCATTATGGTTGCACTAACCCCCATTATTGCAAACCCTCCCACCCCTCTGGCTAAAGTAATATCCAGGAGATTTAAAGAAGCAAAGCCTTTTCTCTCCCGGTATTTTTCTCTCTCCCCTCTTATGGAAGCCAGACATTGAAGACTAGGACATTCAAAAGCAACTGCATGATTTATAATCCTCTGTGTATATACCCAGTAATGGGATGGCTGGGTCAAATGGTATTTCTAGTCCTAGATCTTTGAGAAATCGCCACACTGTTTTCCACAATGGTTGAACTAGTTTACAGTCCCAACAACAGTGTAAAAGAACCCAAATGTCCATCAGTGACAGGCTGGATTAAGAAAATGTGGCACATACACACCATGGAATACTATGCAGCCATAAAAAAGGATGAGTTCGTGCCCTTTGTAGGGACATGGATGCAGCTGGAAACCATCGTTCTCAGCAAACTATCGCAAGAACAGAAAACCAAACACCACATGTTCTCACTCATAGGTAGGAATCGAACAATGAGATCACTTGGACACAGGAAGGGGAACATCACACACCAGGGCCTATTGTGGGGAGAGGGGAGGGGGAAGGGATAGCATTAGGAGATATACCTAATGTAAATGATGAGTTAATGGGTGCAGCACACCAACATGGCACGTGTATACATATGTAACAAACCTGCACATTGTGCACATGTACCCTAGAACTTAAAGTATAATAATAATAATAATAATAATAATAAAGCAACTGCATATGTAAGGAAAATTAGAAAGTTACCACACATGCCCAGGTGAAGGTGCAGGATCAGCAAAGACCAGAGAAGGCCTTAAGTTTAAACCTCAGGCTGATGCTCAGTGCAGACACAACCTATAACAATAATGGCAACAAAAATAATAATAAAACCCAAAACACCAGCAAAACCTAGGGAAGGTAGAGAACCTAATTTCCAAAGGTACGACATTATTAGATGCAAATATACAGTTTTCAACAACAACAACAAAATCACAAAGCACACAAAGAAACAGGAAAGTATGTTCTTTTCAAAGGGAAAAAACCCAATAAACTATCTTTGAAAAAGACTGGATGGTAGATCTACTAGACAGTCAAAGACTTTAAAACAACTGTCTTAAAGATGCTCAAAGAACCAAAGGAAGAAATGACAGTCAACAAAATGATGTCTGAACAAAATGGAAAAATCATTAAAGAAATAAAAAACCTAAAAAGAAAAAAAATCGTGGAGCTGAAAATTACAGTAACTGAAATTTAAAAATTCACTAGAAGTATTCAAAGGCAGATTTGGGCAGGCAGGAGAAAGAATCAGTGAACTTGAAAATAGAACAAAGAAAATTACTGAATCTGAGAAACAGAAAGAAAAAGATTGAAGAAAATGGAACTGAGCCCAAAAGACCTATGTGACACCATAAAGCTAAACAACACAGGCATTATGGTACTCCCAGAAAAAGAAGAGAAAGAAAAAGAAAGAATATCTGAAAAAGTAGTGGCCAAAAACTTCCCAAATTTGATGGACGATATGAATATAAACATCCAAGAAGCTCAACGAACTCAATGTATGATGAACTCAGAGACCCACACCAAGATATTATAATCAAAATGTTGGAAGACAAACACAAAGAGAATTTTGAAAGCTGCAAGAGAGAAGTGACTTGTCACAAGAGGTCATAAGATTAACAGCAGATTTATCATCAGATACTTTGGAGGCCAGAAGACAATGCACTTATGGTTTTTAAGTACTAAAACAAAATTGTCAAATCAAAATTGTATTATAAAAATAATGTATAATTTCATTTTTTTCTAAATGATTTAAAAGACTGATACATTTAAAAATAAACAATTATTAGTCTAAAAGCTGTTATGATAATCATGGTTTGCAACTCCATGCTTTATTCTTGATGTAATTTAAGACACTAATGTGTTAGAAAATTATTAGCTAATGTTTTTGGACAAACAGTGTATAAAAATTAATTTTATGACATTGACAATCAAAAGGGTTGGGGATAGAGCTGTTAAAGAAGCAGTGTATGTTACTGAAGTTAATCTGCTATAAATTCAAATCAGAGTGTTTTAACTTTAGGGTGTTATGTAATCCCATGGTAACCACAAGAAAATAGCTAAAGAATGTATACAAAATGATATGAGAAAGACATTTAAACATTTCCCTACAAAATATCAACTCAACACAAAAGACAGTAATGCAGGAAATGGACAAAAAAGTTTTAAGATATATAGAAAACAATAGCAAAATAAAGGAATAAGTCCTTCATTATCAATGATTATTCTAAATATAAATGGATTAAACTCTCCAATCAAAAGACAGAGATAGGCAGAATCCTATCCAAAAAAAAACCATGATCCAACTATATATTCTCTTTAGAAGACTCACTTTAGATTCAAAGACACAAATAGGTCAACAGTGAAAGGATGGAAAGGGTTGTTCCATGTAAATAGTAACAAAAGGAGCATTCTCCTTTTGTAGTATCTAAACTAATATTAGAATGACTAAAATTAAAAAGACTGATTATATCAAATGTTAGCAAGGATATAGAGGACCTGGAATTCTCATACATTGTGTGGAAATGTAAAATGATATGACCACTTTTGAAAACAGTTCACTAGTTTCTTAAAAAGTTAAATACACATTTACCTTATAATCCTGTCATTCCAACAAAGACTTGCATACATATGTTCATAGCAACTTTGTAAATAATCAAAAATGGAAAATGTCTAACAACTGGTAAATGTATTAACAATACAATAAATATTACAATAAATTAAATCAACTATTGATACATAATATTATTTAAAGAATGAATCTTAAAATAAGTATGCTTAGTGAAAGTCAGAAAAAATACATACTGTATAGTTTCACTTATGTAAGATTCTAGAAAATATTAACTAATTTATAGTGATAGAAAGTAGATATGTGGTTGCCTGGGGATTGGGTGGGGAATGGGGAGAAATTACAAAGGAGCACAAGGAAATTTGGGGGAGTAATGTATATATTCAGTGTCTTGATTAAACACGGTGATGGTTTCACAGGTGCTTACATATGTCAAAACTTATCAAATTGTACTATTAAATATATATGACTTATTTTAAGTCAATTATACCTCAATAACATTGCTAGAAAAAATAGAATAGGGGATTTTTAGGTAACTAACTATATTTGTCTCTTATTAGTTACAAACTTGGTAGCTTATAACACCACACATTTATTTTCTTGTAGTCTGGAGGCTAGAAGACAATCAATTTCTTCCTTTCTTTTTTTTGTTTGTTTTAGACGGAGTCTCACTCTGTTGCCCAGGCTGGAGTGCAGGGGGCGCAATCTCGGCTCACTGCAACCTACACCTCCCAGGTTCGAGTGGTTTTCCTGCCTCAGCCTCCCGAGTAGCTGGGACTACAGGCGGGTGCCACCATGCCCAGCTAATTTTTGTATTTTTAGTAGAGACAGGGTTTCACCATGTTGGCCAGGCTGGTCTCCAAATCCTGACCTCAGGTGATCCACCCACCTCGGCCTCCCAAAGTGCTGAGATTACAGGTGTGAACCACCAGGCCCGGCCAGCCCCAGTCAGTTTCCCTACGCTCATGTCAAAGTATTGGCAGGGCTTGTTCCTTCTGGAAGCTTTAAGGGAGAATCAGTTTCCTTGCATTCTCCAGCTTCTGGAGCCGCGTTCCTTGGCGTATGGTCCCTTCGTTCATCTTTAAAGGCAGCAGCATTATCTTCGAAATTCTGTTGCCGTTATCACATGGCATTTTCCTCTTCTGTTTCAATTCTTCCTCTGCCTTCCTCTTAAGAAAGATATTTTTGAATATTAATTCTTTTTGTAATTAAGACTTCCTCAAACCAGTAAAAAAAAAAAGAAAAGAAAAGAAGAGAAAGCAGACCATTGGGTCTTTGAGATTCTGTTTCATTTCTGCCCTTAAATCACCTTTCAACTGAATAATTTTGTTCACGTCAAATTGCATCAAATGGCCACCCTAATTCTAAATTATACTTGGTGAAATTATGCCATATAGATAATTTAGCACACAAATTTGTTATAGCATAAATACATGTAAAAACCAGGAGCCAACCCAGAGTTGTTGCAAATATAGGTTTAGACTAAGAAAAAGCCCTAAAGTTGAAAGTATTGCTTATCTATGTCGTGAATCATTTTCCCAGCCTAATGGCTATGCCATGTCTATCTGTAAATCTCACTAATTTGCAGCTTCTGTATAACAAGTTTTAATAAAAGCTCTCACCAAACCAGGCATCTACAGACAAAAGAGCAAAACAAGACACTCAGGAAAATTTACATTAAGTTTTAAGTGACACGAGGAAGAGTTTGTCTAAAAAATGCCTATGCTTTTCAGTCCTCAGGTCCAGCTTGTGGAACAGACATTTATCGGGGCCTGTACCCATTCTTCCCTAGGAACATTCTCTTTAAGGGCATGTTACAAAGACGTATTTAACCAGGACAGACAAAGACAAGTAATGTTTTTAGTACAAAGGCAGATTTCCACCAAGATAAAAGTTACCTTTTCAGATAACGAAAAGATTCCTAAAACTAGTTCCTAACTCCTAGGAGGCAAAAATAAAGCTGAGATTTGGGAGTTCAACAAAAAGCATTCAGAGCTTGGCCCAATGCAATATTTACCTCCCTGTTATGGTCAGAGATACCCTTTGCCCACCAAATGGGAGGCTTAAACAATTTCTGAAGAGTGTACTAGTACTCCAGAGCCGTGGGGCCATCATGAAGAGCCTTGGAGCCCTTCATTGGTTCTTGGTAAAACCTATAAGATCATTGAATTCGGCCTCCCTGAAAAGTTCACCAAAACAGCCTGTTAGTAAGACAAGGCTGAGTTTATTTTTACTGTGGTGAGGGAGAGCACTACCTTGATAGATATTTTTAGTAACACCTGATAGTGGAGAGGAAAAATTCAGGATATTTATAAAGTTTTGGAGGATGTTTTAAGGTACTTCTTTTACTATAAAGGCTTGATTAAGATTGGATAAAAATTATGATACGATAGTTTAGGAATTGTGAACCCAGAAAGGCAAGGATTTTGAAGCAAATCTTTGAAGTCTTTGGGAGTAAATAGTCATTTGATGCTATTTGTTAAATAAGTGAAGAGTTTGACATTCATTTAAATGAGATTTTCAGGGAATTCTTGAGAAGAATAAAATGTTTTTTTGTGTAGCATAAGAATAGACATATAGATAGTAGAATCAAACTGAGAGTTCAGAAATGCCCTGATATTCATGATCAATAGACTTTTAAAAATTGTATTGAGGCAAATTTCACGTAACATAAAAATCAACCACTTCAAAGTATACAATTTTATGCCACTTAGTACATTCACAATGTTGTGCAACCATTACCTCTATCTATTTCCAATATATTTTCATCATCCCCAAAGCAAACCCCATAACCATCAAGCATTTACTCCCACTCACTCATCCTTATCCATGGAAAACCACTAGTCAGCTTCTTGTCTTTATAGATTTACCTATTTTGGGATGTTTCATAAAAATGGAGTCATATAGTCTGTGATCTTTTGTGTCTGACTTCTTTTATTTCACATAATGTTTTGGAGGCTCATCTGCATTGTAGCATGGATCAGTACTTTATTCCTTTTTATTACTGAATAATGTTCTATTTTTTGAGATGGGATCTTACTATGTTGCCAAGGCTGGTCTTGAACCCCTGGGCCCAAGTGATCCTTCTGAGATGGGGAAGCAAATATAAGAGGAAAAACCCTGATCTGGGAATTTCATATTATGCTGCTGCCAGTACCATTGGTTGATTAAACAGATCAAACCTGACACAGAAACTAAAACTAAGAGAAAACTATGGACAGGAGTTCTACCCAATATCCAGCAGCATTCTTCACGGAATATGTGCCTTCCACAGAGGAAATCGATAGGATGCTCACAGACTGGGAAAAGCAAATTGAAGCATGAGACAAATATAGCCCAATATGTCCCTATAATAATGATGCAGATACTGACTACATTAATGAAAGGAATGCTAAATTCAGCAACAAGGTAGAAGGATTCTATGGAAAACATATAAAGCTGAAAAATGTAGAAAGCTGAAGTTAAACAAAATCTAGAAAGAGGAACAGCCATCTTAATCTCCTTCAGGAACTGTTTTGATTGCCAAATTGTGCCAGTAAACCAGGACTCTGTCTGTACCTCTCCTTTAATGAGTTGTAGAGAGATGTTCTATGAATGTCCATGTATTTTCATGCTTACATATTCTTATTATTCACTTATATTAGAAAAGACTGTCTTCTATTTCTGTGTTTAAAGTATGTGTTTAATGTGTGAAACCTGCTGGGCTTAAAATTCTTAGCTACAAATATATGAGTCATTGTTGTCCTGAAATTTGTCATATATCTGATTTGAGCTGGAGTTGAACTTGGCAGCTTCAGGGGTATGATGCTAAACTGGTACTAATTTTTTTCTTGTAAGCTGTGGTAGGTGGTGAAAGGAGGGTAACAATGGTTATTGGAAATTCACCCTAGGCCCTCATCTTCTACAGAAATAGTCACAATTACAGGTGCTTGCCTGTTCCATGCTCTACCCCCACAGCCCATGTGCATTTATGTGGGCAAACATAGGGAATAGGAGGCTGATCCTCTAATAGCCTTCTAAAATGTCACCTGTCAAAAAGCAAATATCCTTGGAAGAAAGTAAGTTAAAACATTTGGTAGAAATAGTATTTAAAATATATATAATACAATTTGGCAAGAAAAAAGCCTAATTGGAGTTTAAACCTTATTTCAACTGTAACTAAAAAATTAGAACATGAGGCTTGTGTAGTAATTATGGGAAATATAGGACAGAAAACCTGAAGTTAGGACTATGCCATAAAAGTGAAGGAGATTATCTATTTGCATCATTTAAAAAAAATTTGCAATCTCGGAAAGGCTTTATTTCTACTTCACCATGATTTCATATAGACTCAGAGGCACCATTATGTGTTTCAATTTGGTATCCTCTTGACTTTTTGTAGTGTTTTTCCTTAAAGAAGAAAATTTTGAGTAAACTCTATACATTGCAAGTTAATCTTTTGACAATAATTAAAAATGTTGTTGCTGTTGTATCATCAATGCAAGAAGACCAACAATAAAAGTACAGGACAAGGAAATTCACAAGATATAACAGTAGAACAGACTGAGTCACATTTAGGTGATGGCGAGGACAGAGTAGCAGTATATACATGCACCCAAAGATGTGCAAATTGAGTAGAATAATGTATGGATTACACAGTGAATTTTCTAAGCCCATCTGAGGACTTTGTACCTTCTGAAAAATGTCCTGTATCCCCTCCAGTTTATAGAATATCTTTCAGGTCTACTGTGTGCCCTGTTATATAATAAAAGCATGACTGGCATGAATGAGATGAAAAAGTTGGGCATACTAGAAGGAAGCTCTGATTTAGTGAATAATGGACTGTTAAGTAAAGATGGTAATAGAAATGCATATTAATAAATGTATGCATATTCAATGTATTATTAATAGAGAAATTATAACATGATACATTCATACAATTATAGAATGAGGCAGATCTATACTGACATGAAAAGATGCTTATAATATGTCTATATAAAAAGAGGTTTGTAACTGGACATGGTAGCACACACCTGTAGTCCTAGCTACTCTGGGGGCTAAGGCAGGAGGATTGCTTGAGCCAAGGAGTTGGAGGCTGCAGTGAGCTACGGTGGCACCACAGCATTCTAGTCTGGGCAACAGAGTGAGACCCCGTCTCTAAAGAAAGATTTTAAAAATTAAAAAAAAAAAATCACTAAAGGGTACCCATTTTACTTCATTTAATAATGTAAAAAGACTGCATTGATATGGTTAAATTTCCAGGATCCTCTGTTCCTTAGGGATGGACTAAATGGCGAGTATCATCGCTTGCAAATGTGTTTCAAACTTGACGGATCATATGTTAAGCAAAAAAGTTTACTATCTTTTAATCCCCACCCCCCAAAAAAAAGAATGATTCTTTCTCCCCAGTGTCTTGAGTAGCTGGGATTACAGGCATGTGCCACCGTACCCAGCTTTGAAAAATGTTCTATCATATGGATATATCACATTTTGTTTATCCATTCTTCAGCTGATAGACACTTGGGTGGTTTCTACCTTTTGGCAATTGTTGATAGTGTTCCTGTGAACATTTGTGTACAAGTATTTGTTTGAATACCTGTTTTTAATTCTTTTGGATATATACCTAGGAGTGGAATTGCTTGATCATATGGTAATGATATGTTTAACTTATTAAGGAATCACCAAACTGTTTTTCACAGTGGCTGACCCATTTTACATTCTCACCAGCAATGTGTGAGGGCTCTGATAATCTCTGTATCCTCACTAACACTTGTTTTTGTTTGTTTTCCTTTTTTTAAAAAAAATTATAGCTATCCTAATTGTGTGAAGCAGTACTTCATTATGGTTTTGATTTGCATGTCCCTAATTAACTAATCATGTTTAGCATCTTTTCATGTGTTTTTGGCCATTTGTATATCTTTAGAAAAATGTCTATTAAAGTCCTTTGCTCATTTTTATTTTTTTTCTGTTGAGTTATAAGAATTCTTTATGTATTCTGCATACTCGTAGACTCATATCAAATATATGATTTGCAACTGTTTTCTCCCATTCATTGTTTATTTTTCTCTTTATCATGTGCTTTGATGCATAAAACTTTAAAATTTTGAAGTCCAATTTATTTTTTCTTTTGTTGCTTGTGCTTTTGGTGTGATTTCTCAGAATCCATTGCCAAATTCAAGGTGATAAGGATTTATCCCTATTTCTTTTTCATAAAAGTTTTATAGTTTTTAGCTCCTACATTTAAGTTTTGAGTTTATTCATTTTGAGTAAATTTTTGTAGATGGTACAAGGTGGGGATCCAACTTCATTCTTTTGCATGTGGCTATTTAATTGTCCTGATATCTTTGTTGGAGAGACTATTATTTCTTTATTGAGTGGTTTTGGTACTCTTGTCAAATATCAATTAGCTGCATATATATGGGTTTATTTCTAGACTCTCAGTTCTGGTCCATTGATCTATATGTCTATCCTCATGGCAGCACTATAATGTTCAATTATTATAGCTTTGTGGTAAGTTTACATGTGAGGAAGTATAAGTCTTCCAACTTAATTTTTGTTTAGCAAGATTATGTTAGCCATTATGGGCAACTAACTTTTGACAAAGGTGCAAAGACAATTCAATGGAGGAAAAAGGGGTCCTTTAAATAATTGGTGCCAGAACAATTGGCTATTCACTTGCCAAAATGATTTGGATGCCTACCATACACTATACACAAAAATTTGGACTCGTATCATACACTATACACAAAAGTTAACTCAAAATGGATCACAGACCTAAATATAGGAGCTAAAATTTTAATGCTCTTAGAAGTAAATATAGGAGTAAATTGTGACCCAGGGTTAGGTAATGATTTCTTAGATTCAATACTAAATCATAGTGATAAAAGAAACATTTTGTAAATTAGAATTCATCAATATTAAAAACATTCATGCTTCAAATGACATGGTCAGGAAAGGTAAAAGACAAACCTAGAGGCTGGAAGAAAATATTTCCAAATCATATAATTTGATAAGGGACTTGTATCCAGAATATGTTAAGAACTTACAACTTTAGGGGAAGAAAGTCTTTTCCCTCTGCCCTTCTCTGGCTCGTGCCCTGTAAATTAAATGGACAAAAGAGATTAACAAGAGAGAAACAAACAGGAGTTTATTAATATGTGCATTGCACATACACGTGGGAGCACTTAAAGATGAGTAACTCAAAGGGGTGGTTAGAACTTGGGCTTACATAGCATCTTAATGAAAGAACCATACATTTTTAGAGAAGTGACAAGACAAAGCAAAAGGACTTTAAGCTTCTGGGATGGCAAGTTGTGGGAAGTCAAATATATGGGGAAACTAATGGTAGATAAGGGCTAGTTTTAGCAAGGTTTGTTTTGCAGATTCCATTGGTGACATCCCTAAGCAGATAAAGGTCTAGAGTTGGCTCTAGCAATTAACTTCTGTATTTCTTGGTAGAGGAAATTACAAATTTATGTCCTGTTTTTTGGTAAATAGGGGAAAAGCAGAGAATTTTCCTTGTATCTGTTGCTTCTCAATTGCCTTTAGCTCAAAATAATCCTTATGCCAAAATGGCGTAATTTGGGGTGGCAAATTTTGCTCTCCTTCACAACTCAACAAGAAAAAGACAAATGACTCAATTTAAAAATAGACAAGAGGTTTACATGGACATTTATCCAAAGAAGACACACAGATTGTCAGTCAGCACATGAAAGGATGCTCAATGTCATTAGGCAATAGGAAAATGCAAATCAGAACCACAAGAGATACCATAAGACACATAACCAATAGATGTATATTTTTTAAATCCAGAAAATGGCAAGTGTTGATGAAGATGTGGAGAAATGAGGACCCTCATGTATCAACTACTGGGAATGTAAAAATAGTTCAGACTTGTTGGGAAACTGTGTGGTAGTTTCTTCAAGTGTTAAACGTACAAGTTACCACGTGACCCAACAATCCAAGGAATCTATCCAAGAGAAATGAGAGTATATCTTCACACAGAGACTTGTGCACAAATGTTCATAGCAGCATTAGTCATAATAATCTCAAAGTGAAAACAACCCAAATGTTCATCGACTGATGAATAGATAAACAAAATTTAGTATATCTGTAAAGTGGAATACTATTTAACAATGAAAAGGCATGAAGTGCCAATACATGCTTCAACATGGATGAATCTCTAAAACAGTACATTCAGTGAAAGAAGACACAAAAGGTCACACATGGTCTGATTCTGCATATATGAAATGTCCAGAATAGGCTAATCTATGGAGACCAAAAGAGATTGATGGTTGCCTCACACTGTTAGAGAGAGATGGGAATTGACTGCAAATGAGCACAAAATTTTTTTGTGGGGTGATCAAAATGTTTATTATACTGTGGTGATTTTTGCACAAATATTTAATTGTAATAACAATTATTGCCTTCTATATCCAACATGGGTGAGTTTTATGGTATGTTAATTACATCTCAATAAAACTTCTTTTGAAAAATTGTTTTCATCTTTTGTCCATTTGGGTAAGAGTTTCCTGGAAGAGTAAATCATGTTGATGAAGATGGAGGAATAATAAGGTTTTGTTAATAGAGACAGCAGAATAGTGAAGTCATATTTACATAGACAGTAACTTATTTTGTTACATATAGTCTCAATTTTCAAAATAAATATGTACATATTTATTTTTAATCATAAACACATCAGATCATGATAACTGCAATGCAAGTATTAAAATATGGTTTGTCACAGAGAGTAAATGGGTGGCTATTCTAGATTAAGCATTCAGAAAAGACTTTAATGAAAAGATTATATTGAACCTGAGTTATGACTGATAGAGAGAAGCCAGCCTTGTTAATATGGGGGTGGGAGTGGGTGGAGGAATGGGAAGAACATTACCTCAAAGAAAATAGCTGGTACAAATGGGAGCTCTTTGTTAGGCAGCAGCAAAGATTCTTATTTAACTCTTCAATATCCATTCATTTCTCTAGACATAAAAACAACACATTTCTCTGCTTTGCCAGTGCTCAGCAAACTTCAATTTATCATGTTCTATGTTTGTTTCTTTTTGTTTTAACTTTTTTTTTTTTTTGAGACGGAGTTTTTGCTCTTGTTGCCCAGACTGGAGTGCAGTGGCACAATCTAGGCTCACTGCAAACTCCACCTCCCAGGTTCAAGTGATTCTCCCGCCTCAGTCTCCTGAGTAGCTGGAGAATCACTTCGTATTTTTAGTAGAGACAGGGTTTCACCGTGTTGTCCATGCTGGTCTCGAACTCCAGGTGATCCACCCGCCTCGGCCTCCCAAAGTGCTGGGATCACAGGTGTGAGCTACCATGCCCAGTTATTTAACTTTTAAAAAACATCTTTGAGCTATAATTTACATACTGTAAAACTCACCTGTTAGGTGTGCAATACAATGGTAGTTAGTTAGTATATTTACAGACTTGTGCAAAAATGACCAGGATATAATTTTAGAACATTTTGATTACTTCAAAAAGAAACCTTGCAAATAATGTGACTCCTCTTTTTGTTGCGCTCCTTTTATTTTTCTCTCTCTCACCAATCAATGGTTAAGTGAAAATTTTTTCACTTTTCTACATTGGCCCACTGACCAGTAATTGGGAACAACTACTTAAGAGTATCTTCCAACACTAACTTATTCCTTTTCTTCTTTCTGGTTTTCTTTTTTCCTGAACTTCCTAACTTGTTCTTTAGTTGATAGTGTAATCTTCATTATCCTGGGGAAAACTAAAATTGTTATAGCAAAAATCAATGCAAATTTTACCATTTTTAAGCTTCAGGTAAGTCTCTTAAGAATAGAATAGGCTGGGTGGGGTGGCTCACGCCTATAATCCTAGCACTTTGGGAGGCCAAGGTGTGAGAATCGCTTGGACCTAGAAGTTTGAGACCAGCCTGGGCAACACAGTGAGACTCCATCTTTACAAAACAAAAAATATTAGCCAGACATGGTGGCACATGCTTGTAGTCCCAGCTACATGTGAGGCTGAATTGGGAGGATTGCTTGAGCCTAGGAGTTTGAGGCTGCAGTGAGCTATGATTGTACCACTGCACCCCAGCCTGGGTGACAGAGTGAGACCCTATATCTGGAGGAAAAAAAAAAAAAAAAAGGAATAATAAAATGTTAAGGTCCTGAAAAGAAAGAAGAACATAATTAGTACTAAAACAAAGATAAGAAACTAAAATAGATGCAGGTGTACCTGATCCCTCCCAAGGCCCCTACCTACCTCCTCAGGATACCTACTCTGTCCAAGATTTTGTTGAGCATTCAATGTAATGCAAATGTGAACACTTTCCTCTTATTAACAGAACACTAGTAAGGTCCTTCTCCTATGGGAAAATGGGGTCTTCCTAGGGAGGTTGCTCCTTTAGGGACCTCCTAGACTACCCCAGCTATGGCAATATCAAAGGGAAAGCCCTGATGGTATCAGAGAGAGTCAGCGTGGTGAGGAGACCTCCTCTGATTATAATTCATTCACTAGACATTTATACCAGGCACTCCAGACTCTGACTGTGCTGTGACTTTATGACAGTAAAATTTAAGTGAACAACGCACTGTAAAGAGTTATAATTTGGTAGATTTTGCAATAAATATTTATAAAACTTATTGTTTATAATATTCCTGAATAGAAGTTTCACTATGTTTTCATCTATTCACATAAATTAATGTCAATAGCCCTTGTCAATGTTTTTACACTGAAACTAAGCTCTTTAAAAACTATTAAACATTCCACTAAATAACTTCCATACTTCATTTGCTTTTTGAAAATAGTAAAGTCAGCAGGAGGGGAGTCCTTGCCAGCATTTATTCAAGTTCCCTCCTGTTATCCTTCTCTTGCTTCCAATCAACTCTTGCTAACCCTTGCTAACATTTTGTTCGCAGAGAGAAGATGTAAATAAAAATTTTCATTATAGAAGAAATAATAGGCTTATTTCAATAAAATTCTGATTAGAAGCCAAATACTACACATGGTGTTTCTCCAGTCTCTGAATTTTAAATGAAATTTTTTTAGCACATTCTTCTTGACAGCTAATATATTGGCTCTTCATTAATAATTGTTTCTTTTCTAGAGATAGGGTTTTGCTTTGTTACCGAGGCTGGAGTGCAGTAGTTCATAGGCACGATCACAGTGCACTGCAGCCGAAACTCCTGGCCTCAAACGATCCTCCTGCCTCAGCCTCCTGAGTAGCTGCAGCTACAAGCATGTGCCATCACACCTAGTTCTATAATAATTTATAATTAAATATATTCTAGAAATGCACTTCCTTTATTTTTACCCTACTGTGCTCCTTAT